>NC_139980.1:6134267-6856767 GCF_963993115.1 Abramis brama
AAAAAATAATAGTAAAAAAAATTTACTATTATTAAAAAAATAATAGTAAAAAAAAATCAATAACTTTACAATAGGTCCATAGACAACTAAAAACAAACAAATATGCAACAAACAATAAACAAGTTGCAAAATGTGTCATTAATGCACTAAAGTGTTCTCCCCTTGTTTGTGACGCAGTTGTATATGCTGCAACTCTGATTCTCTGATTAATCGACTACACCCACGCTCTTTCCTTTTCATTCACTCCAGGAAGCCTCTCCACCATGTTTGTTTGGGTTACTGTAGAACCATGCAGCCACATGACCTGAGGCCAGATTCAATCTCCAACTCTGATCCACCCAAGTCTTGCCCAAAATAGAATCTAATAGTATTTGCATTCTGCCCAGACCCTGCTGTATGGGTCAGTGATGCTGGATGCAGTGAACTGAGCACTCCCTTCTGGCCTGGACATTTAACAGTGCTTAGAATTTGCATTGGGATCCTATTGTGATCCAGATTTCGTGCTATTGCAAGGGTGAAGTCAATAGGAGGGACATTCACACACAACAGAGATCAATAGAGCTATTATTCTCGTGGCTGCTTTCTCCACCGTAGCATCACAGTTGTTGGATAAGTTCAGGTTACAGGGGAAAAAAGCTGAATGCAACAGTCTGGTCTGGTCTGAACTTTTATGTTATAAAATGATTTTAATGTTTGCATGCAAATAATTGCATGAAGTTTACTGGTACATTAACCCCAGCAATGAACAATCAATGAAACACACCCCTTTGCTGGGGAATTACTACTTTGAATTCAGGTTGCCTTATGCAGTGGTCTGTTTATTTGGCCACTAAAGGGCTTATTCTGTTCTGCCAGGTTTTAGTTTTAATTTGACCCTTTTCTCTGAAAAAAGAAAGACACTGTTTCCTCTGAACCTGCCTTTTCCTCTTGCGTTACCTGTGTTGTTTTATAGTTAAGTACGCTTCGCCTCAGTCTTTTCGGGGCATAGTATTGCATGTCTGTTTACAGGAACGACTAGAAAAAGAAAAAGTGTATAATATAGGCTTACACTAAAGTTCAGAAGTTTGTGGTGACCCTCACTAAACCGCCAGTAATTTTTTTGGTTACATCTGATTCAAAATGAACCAAGAACCGTTATCATGATGTAAACTTTGTGAGACTTCCATCTGTCCATTTACTGATTTTATCTGATTTTGAAATTCTTTCATGTTCACCAAGGCTGCATTTATTTGATCAAAAATAAAGTATGTTTTATTGTGAATTTCAAATAACTGTTTTCTATTTGAATATACTTTATAACGTAATTTATTCCTTTGGTGAGAATGCAGAATTTTCAGCAGCCATTATTTCAGTCTTCAGTGTCACATGATCTTTCAGAAATCATTCGGCAATTCGTACATATTTTAAAGCTACACTGTGTAATTTTTTAAGTTGAAAACACAAAGCAAAAAACACTTTGTTCTTTCAAAATGATATGTGCTCATTAATGTGTAATTACTTCTACCAACTAATCAAGTATTCTCGTAAGCGTAGAATCTGCCATTTAGAATACATACGAGCGAGTCGCTCGAATGGCGGCAGCCATGTTGCGCCTCCATCTTGAAAATACATTAGCCAAAGAGGGACATACCTGGAAATTCAAGCTTCGCCTTTCGCGTTTTTACACTCAGTGTGGCACCGTGACGAATGCGAGGGGGAGATTACTCGCGACTGCCGGCAGATTTGAAATAATACGGCCACCGTAGGAGTTAAAACGCCCTCGGAATGGGAGGGGCTAGAAAGTAATATTCAGTTGGTAGTCATATACAATTTCACCGCTAGATGGGAGAAAATCCTACACAGTGTAGCTTTAAGCCCTTTGAGCTGCCCAATTCGTAAGAATTCGTATGAATGACCTACCCCTGACCCCGCCCCTAAACCTACCCATCACTGGGGTTAAGACAAATCGTACGAATTCGTACGACCTCACTTGTACGAATTTGTACGACAACCCAGCGGTTTTTAGAGTAAGGGAATTATGTAGTGATTTAAAAAATTGTCCATTTGTAAATTAAATTTAATTTGGAAATTAAAATTCTGTAATCATTTACTCATGTCATTCCAAACTATGAATGTCTTTTACACACAAAAGTAATAATTTAATGCTTAGGTCTACTCTTTTGCATGCAATTACAATGAATGGGGACTGAGGTGATAAAAAAAAAATGTTGTGTCCTTTTTGAGTACTGAGTGCTTCAGTCCCTATAAATGATTGAAGAATTTTCATATTATGCCATAGTTGTTGTACCGCTATGTAAGTACTAAAACTTGCATTGAAATTTATTATACTCGTTTATTATAATCAATTCCCAACAAAATCGAAACCTCACCATTCTCTCTTCTCAGACTGGGTGCAGCTGTGGACCTCTTCACCTCAGCCTGGCACTCGAGGTCCGCACCCCTGCATGACGAACAATGGAGGTATTAGAAGGCCCTGTTAAGCTGCAGCCCTCTTCAAACAGGCAGCCAGCATGGTACCAGATCCAAGCCCTCAGCAGCTGTGCTAACCCCCATTCACTTCACTGACAGAAATCCCTGCTCTCCATCCCAAAGACTGCTTAATGCAGGGCTCTCTCAAGTGAAAAGAGTGTTTCTTATGTCTTTATTATCTCAGAAAAAGGACACACAGATTCTTTTTGTGCCAGTACACTTTCATTTGCCAAAGGCAAGCAGTCTCATTTTTTTTTTTTTTTTTGTAAAGGGTATCAAAGAGAGAAAGGGGGTTTTATAACAAGCCCGTAGCAGAGAGAGCAGGTCTTGTAGCCTGAAACGTCTTATGTTTCACTGCCTCTTTTCCTGGTATCTGACGCTGGGCTGCCCAGCCTCCACGGTAATTAGGCTGAAAATCCTACAGTACAGGGCCCCTGCATAAAACACTCTTTGATGGGGAACTTGATTTCCTCAACAACAACAAAAAATGTTTTTTTGGCAAAGTTGGCTTATGCCCATATCGGTCAGCCCCACCTCGTTCCTTATGGGATTTTGACCAACTGTACCAACACACTTGTGACACCCTGCCCTGTGCTGGTACACAGAAACCAATTGGACATGCTCTATAAATCATCGACCACATCCTTCTAGTGGAGAACGGAAAAAATAAAATAGGAGACAGGCCTGCAGCCCTGGAAGGAAGGAGGCACAACTGGAATGTATTCTGCCAAAGCAACAGGGGATATTAAATACATATCAGCAGCTGGAAGTGTTCAGATACATGGAGGAAAGGTGTGTGTTGCACTGGATACATGTACAAGTTACAACATATAGACTGTATTACACTGACATATCTTTCTGAGATTACACTAATCAATATTATTATGCGTGATCTCTCACATGGATGACATGCATTTATAAAACCCATGTGGCAATATATTTATATATGTTTATTTCAAAATACACTGCTTTTTCAATGTGTTTTAGTTATTTTAGGTATTTTTCCTCATATATATTTTTTGCCATTTTTATAAATATTTGCAATATAAATAAATATACATTGGCCCAAATCAATTTTAAACACCTACATCTCCACAAATACATATCGGTGTGTGTGTGTGTGTGTGTGTGTGTGTGTGTGTGTGTGTGTGTGTGTGTGTGTGTGTGTGTGTGTGTGTGTGTGTGTGTTTTGTGTGTGTGTGTTTTGTGTGTGTGTGTGTGTGTGTTAAATAATATAAATAAAATAATATAATAATATATAATAATAATAATATAATAATATAGTAAAAAATCAATAACTTTACAATAGGTTTATAGACAACTAAAAACAAACAAATATGCAACAAACAATAAACAAGTTGCAATATGGAATTAATTGTGTGTGTGCGTGTGTGTGTGTGTGTGTGTGTGTGTGTGTGTGTTGTTTCAAATAGAAATGTATATTAAAATGTAAAAATATTATTCTTGTTATTATTATTTTGCTATATGGTAATTTCAGGTGTCTTATGTTTTTCTGGAAAATTCCAAAACACATTGACTTATCTGCATGATATTATATTGGTCATTGCTATTATTAGAGATTTTTGATTTACTATTGGACATATAACCACTATGTTGGACACTGTTTTAAGCATGCTCTTTTCCAAACTTTCCCATTCTGCTCAATTAAAGTTCATCTTTAAAAACACTAATAATTGAATAACACTGTTAAATGTAAACTTTAGCAAATCTCATGCTGTACATTATTGATAGCACTTAAAATGATTGATTTAAGTTTACATTTTAGATTTTAGTCAGCAAATTCCAATTCCAAAAATAAGCTGAGAATCTCAGATATGTGCCTGAGAAACTCCTTTCACACAACAGTTGATATTCCATTGTAAAAACCTCGCTGGTCATTTCATCGTACCTTTCTGCAACTCGCTGGGGCAAGAAGGATGTTCGAGCCCAGCATGACCTGGCATGAAGGAATGATTTTTATTGGGACAGTTTTCAGGCAGTGAGCCCAACAGACGGTTAACTGTTTTAGCATAGGTCTACACAAAAAAAAGCTTTTGAACATTGTCAAACTGCTGCTCTCAACAGCCATTGAAGGAGTTCACCTTGAAAAGACCCCCTCTCGGTTGTGCTTTCGCTCCTCTTTCTTTCCACTCCATTTTGGATTCTCTGATGTGTAAATCTGAATACAGGATGTAGCCATAAACCAGACTCTCACGACCACGCTTGCAAATTTCAGCTATCAAAACTGAGTGGCTGCCATGAGAAAAGCACAACTCTTTTTTCGCTTTCAATCTGAACTTCCAAACACCCGAGACGTGATCGGCAAGGGCTCTTCTGCCTTTTCATCTTCAAAGGCATGCTATTAATAATCTCCATAAATAATAACAGGTTGCCAGGAGTATGACGTAGATGAGAATGTCACAGTATCTGCCCTTTGTCTGTCTCCGAGGGCACAGTGTATAAAGCCTGAACCCATTCATCACTAAACTGCTCATAGATAAAATATATTAGGGTCCATCCTGTTATGCAGAACATTTTCATTACGCCTATTATATATCTGAAAATACACATTTAAGGGGACATGGAGGTGAATTTTATGCTGTTGCCATTATGTTATGATGTTGCCATTGTCGTGTACTATGTTTTTTTTTACTTTGAAACATTCCATCCTGTTCGATATAGACTGTAATCTAAAAATGTAAAAACATAATTAAAGCTACACTGTGTAGGATTTTCTCCCATCTAGCGGTGAAATTGTTTATGACTACCAACTGAATATTACTTTCTAGCCCCTCCCATTCCGAGGGCGTTTTAACTCCTACGGTGGCCGTATTATTTCAAATCTGCCGGCAGTCGCGAGTAATCTCCCCCTCGCATTCGTCACGGTGCCACTGAGTGTCAAAACGCGAAAGGCAAAGCTTGAATTTCCAGGTATGTCCCTCTTTGGCTAATGTATTTTCAAGATGGAGGCGCAACATGGCTGCCGCCATTCGAGCGACTTGCTCGTATGTATTCTAAATGGCAGATTCTACGCTTACGAGAATACTTGATTAGTTGGTAGAAGTAATTACACATTAATGAGCACATATCATTTTGAAAGAACAAAGTGTTCTTTGCTAAGAATCAACTTTAAAAATTACACAGTGTAGCTTTAAAAATCTTAAAATTCGTGTTGACAAACTGACGTAAAATAACTGTCAACAGGCTGAAAATAAAGAGCTCAAACATAACTAAAGCTTTTTATTTCCATCCTGTATATGTAAATAATCATGCTATACTTAATAAAGGTTAACTGCAATTGACAAGACCAACACAAACATTAATTTTTAAAGTTACAGAGTCCAAAAGTTGCCGCATTACAGGAACGACCTATTGATAGTTTTACTAATGGACAGGCTTTGGGAATTGTACTGGAACTGGAAGAGAGAAAATGTTTGGTCATGCCATAGCGGAGAAGTAGTGCACAGATACTAGATCTCCAGGAATATGTTCAGTCAAGCTATTTTTTCTTCAACCACAAGCCATTTCTTCTACATCTCTCCTTCTGCCCCACTTTACATCTCCAGTATAATAAATTAAGAAACTGTGCCCAAGTTGCTGCCTTGAATTAATTGTCACTATTAGATTAGTGAATAATTTGAGTCACTGAATATTGTACCATTCTATCTCATAACTACCTCACACATTTTACACTCTTCACTCGCGCTTCCCTCCCTTCTGTCTTTCTGTGTGCATGAAAAATGTTCACATGTAAGTGTAGATGACCTGGGGAAATTACTGGTGTGCTTCACACGAACATGCAAGATCCCCATCTATCTCTTCTCCTCCGCTATTAGACACTTAATCTGTCATCATGTCAGCTTTTTTTTTTTCCTTTCTCATAGCAAGATCACTTGACACGCAGCTGATTTTACCAGCGTAAGATCAGATATGTGGGATGAAATGATAGCTTAACGTATTGTGGTGCAGGGCCATCACCACAACAACCACAATGACACACTGCTGGGTGAATTTGAGCTGATGTCATATAATACTTTTAGTTGCATTTTCAGGGAAACCCTCTTTTGGCATTAAAAAACTACTGTCAGGATTTACTAAAGACACACAGTGAAAAAGTAGCGCTGAAAAGGCGTGGGTTTTTCGGCTGAGCTCTTTGTAGGAGTTTTCCGTTCAGAAGCAAAATGTATGGGAGGAGAGTATTTAAATGAATCATGCATGGTGATTTACTAAGGTTTGCGCTAGTCCATTTACTGGTATTTGCGGTCATTATGGAAATGATCTGGCTGTGTCTGTGTCCTTTAATTTGTGCATCGTCAGCGCCGATCTTTCCACTCCCATCTCTACTTTTATTGAATTCCGCTCTCATGCTAATTTGCCCTGTTTAGTAAATCTGGCCCTAAATTTCCAGCACTGACATTTCTGAATATACAGTTCTTTTTTCTTTTTGCATGAATAATATTATATATATTTTTATAAAATGTAAACAATAACATTTCAATAATTTAATATAAAATAATACAAAAATATATTATTTTGTGAAATTTGTAACAGCATTGACATTTCAGAATACTTTTTTCCGCATGACCATTTTTATACTTTAGATAATTTAGGACATTTTGTATATTTTTATATTGTATATATATTTTTTTATAAAATGGAATTAATTACATTTGAATATTTTAATATATTTTTTTAAAATATATTTTAGTATTTTGTGAAATTTGTAAATGTAACACAAAAAAGGCATTTTTATATATTTTATATATTTGTGTTATACATTTTATATCGTTTTATAAAATGTAAATAATAATATTTAAATTATTGAAAATATATTTTAATATATAGTAAACTTTGTTCATCTAATATAGAAAACCCAATACTGTATATTCACCCAAAATCTTTGAAAATTGGAAATAAAGTATGAAAATTTCAAAGCTCAACTAAGCTGTAAACATTTTATAGGTGCCCAAGTGTTATTTCCAGGGCAAGACCAGAAACATCTAGGCCCTGTTTATGCCCGTTTTAGCATAAGTCTCAGGTTTAGCATAAGTCTACTTACAGCAAAGTTATTTTTCGTTCTTCGCTTAGGGGTTAAAAGAAGTTCGAAAATACTTGAGCAGCGTTATACTGTCAGCTCACGCTGCTGAGAGCAATTTAGATGAATATGTAAATATGTACTGTGCGCTTTTTTCTCAATAACGAAATAAACATACAATAAAAATGACAGCTTTGAGAAAACAGCAGTTATAAAGCATCTGATCATCCACATTGTTATATGTTTTCACCAATTCGGCACTCTAGTAAAGTCACGTCACATTTATTAATACAGCACTTTATGCAATAGATTATTTAAAAGCAAGCCGCTTTACAGTATTAAACATGAACAGACAGTGTCAGTGCTTCTTTCAATTAGAAGCAGCTCTAGGATGTGTTCGTGTTTTACTTGCGGACGTCTGACCATGACGGAATTAACTGGAGAAGATTCGTTAGTCAAAGAAGGCGGAGCCTCCGCACACACCTATTACATAATCATCATTGACCAATGGTAGTTTGAAGATGTTTACCAGCCGAAGCAAACTGTAAAGTTCGCTTTGGCAAGCTGTTTCAAACTCCCGAAACGGAACACCAGTTCATTCTTTGATTTCGCTTGAAGTATATTGGGCCGTTCACAAGTCATCATGCAGATGAGACAGACCATTCACACCTGGTATTACCATCTATTGCCTCTACTGTGACCACTTGAGATCAGATTTCATCAAGGGAATTTCAAGAGTGCATACATCATTGTGTTAAAACATGTTGATAAAACACAAAATGGCAGCACGAAACATTTTAGACCGCTGTCCACCGCTCAGGATGGATGTCAATGCCAGGTGTAAACGGGGCCCTAGAGCTTCAGGAGTCTTCAGTGTGCCTAATCAGAGTCAATGTGCCCACCTCTCTACCCCCAAATGTAATGGGCTAGGTTAATCCCTGCCTCTCTGCCTGTACTGAGGGGTAGCAGGAGCTTTGCCTTATAATAGCGGCCATTCATCACTGATGTGTGGGCTTTGTGTCAATAGTTGTGAGGGAATATTACTATCTTCACACCTTAAGATAACACTGAGTTCACAGTGGGAAAAAAGTGGGAAATGTTTCTTACAGTATATGTTCTGAAAAGAATAAAGACATATTGAACGCTGTTTCCAAAATGGAAGGAAATCAAAGGTTTAGAGTGGATGCAGGTTGTATGAATGCACAGTATTCTATTGCCTATTGCATGTGTTGTGTTTTTGAAAATGAAAAGGAGTTTCTTTTGCTGAGAATTGAATGCACTTCACAAATAATACAGAGTAAGCAGTCATGACCAACTGGGGCCAATTTAGCTCTTAGAAAGGCTTTTTCATTCAAGAACATCTGTTAAGGTATATTGAAAATACTGCTGCTTTTTTTTAAAAGACTAGGAAACAGGAAATAAGATTAAGGGCCTTCTAAATATAAGTCGTATAAATATAAGATCTTAGCTATTCCTCAACATAGTATAATGTTTCAGGAAAAGTGGGCTATGTTATTCTAGAAACACTTGATATTCTGAGCAAATGCGTGGAACTATATACTGTATTTCATTTCTTGACATTGACTTGCTATGTCATTCTGGCAGAACCTCCTTTCCTCATAAATAAATGTGAGGCTGTTGAGATTATGTGATAAGACAGAATGACTGACATTTGTAGAATATAGAGGGGGAAGACACTTAAAAGGCAAAGGAAGATCTTTGATATGGAGAGATGGAAAATAGCGATCTATATGTGCATATTTTAAGGTCATGCATAGAATATCTACCACCAGACCGATATTTATATTACTTTATCTGGAAATGCCAAAACGAACTATTATTTAATTATAATTGGGGAAGTAACATATGCAAATTTGATTTGATCTGAGGATAATGTCTAAATGTCTGGAAAAACAACAACTCTTATTCTGAGGCAGTGATGAGGACAAAACAGTGATGCTTTTGAACAGTAGAGTACATATTCAACCATTTTATATACACTAAAAAAACATTGGTACAACATTTCAGTGAAATCCCATAAAAAGAAGACCAAAGAGCACCTCAATTATCTGTGCTTGGGTAGGTTTGCAGCAGTCAGCCACCCAACACCGCCATGTCTCAGTCAGGTTCATCAGGGTTGTTTCAGGCTCATTAGGGCCAGTTGATGGGAGCATGGCTTTTTGGATGTTCTCGTTGAATGATGTGTACTTGCCTAGAGGACTGTAAGGGACTCTGAGGACATGAAGTCTTTTCCAAGTTTAAAAAGATCAGTAGTTTAGCCTAGTAACCGTTTAGACCTGATTGAGAGAGTTTAGTCTAGTTAAAGTCTAAATGAAATCACATTTAGCCCTATTTTCTTTCTTAATCATGGTCTAAAAATGGAATGATGAATGAATCTCTGGTGTATGTTATTCCAGAAATAATTTCCTCAGAAACTACTTTCCATTTCTGCTGACCTCACTTTAGCAGCTTGAGCTATTGGATATTGTTAACCCATAGCCAATTAGCTATTTTGCTTTTTAGAAAATCGTGTTTATTCAGGCTTGATTTTATGTTATGCCCACTTTTAACTACCCTGTCAAATCCTGACGAAATTAAGTCTATTTTTAATTAACATTTAATGTCACATTATACACGCAAAACAGTGTGGAAGTGCTGTTCATGTTGACTTTAAAGTAAAACGTGTTTAAAAATCAACAGACAGCAGTGATAGTTGTGTGTATAATTGAGTGTGAAATTCACATCACTTTAAGACTGCATTTATGTGCTGCTTTGTAATCGAAAAGGGCTTTGTAATCATCGCATTATTCACTTCAACAGCCATGGGGAGCACAACTCCCTTAGTGTTTAAAAAAAAAAAAAAAACGCAAGGAAACAGCTCTTCACAATTCACTCCAATTTTGTTAAATACCGCATTTCAACAGCAGTATTTGCCCCCCCATCCCCCCCTGGTACTCATTCGTGTGGCGTCTCACCGTTCATTAAACGGCGAGGGAGTGTGAGTGCTCTTAATGGATGTTGACGTGGTGCCTCAGATAAAGTGCAAGCTGTGGATCTTGTTACGTGCTGGTTGTTCTGAATAAGCCCACCTGCAACCTCAACTTTAGCCTTTCTGTGTTTGTCATGCTCGGGCTCAGCGCACCTCTCTCCCACCGCACCAGGTAATTAACTGGAATGTCAACACGAGATGAACTGCTGTGAAATAATAGCTTCTTTTATCCAGGAGTCGTGATCGTTATCTTTGTATTTTTTTTCTTTTCCTACCCATCTCCAGTGCTGTCATCCACCCCTCAACCCCGGCCCCTCCTCACCATTGTCTTATTTGTTCACAATTGATGACATCCTCTACTTACCTTTAAATTAGTATGCCCTCAGGATGAAGTGCTCTGAAGAGGCTTGCCGAGGAAAGGAGAACTTCAATTTTCAAGTAGCTGTGAGCAGTTTGCGAATAAACCAGTGACAGCTTACTAATTCGGTGGTTTTCGGGAACAGCTGGAGTTTCAAGGCTGCACTGTAGAATTTCACAGAAAGAAGTGTCGAGCGTTATGGAAGAAAACATTTCTTAACTACTTGAAACCTTGTTTGAGCTGAACTTCTCTTCAAGGAATAGTTCACCTCATGTCGTGCCAGACGTGTCTGGTTTACTTTCTTCTGTGGAACACAAAAGACTGCTGGCCTTTATTTTCAATGCAATTACAATGAATAGAGACTGAAGCCTTTAAGTTTCAAAAAAACAATGCAAACGCACCTGAAAGTATTATAAAAGTAGTCGTTTTAACTTGTGAACAATATGCCAAGTCTTCTGAAGCATAAAACTTCATGTGAGAAACATGCTGAAATTTCAAAAGTCAAAAGTCATTATTAACTGATAATCTTTAGCCCAAGTGGCAGTTGACATCTGCTACTGTAATATGACAACAAAAAAAACCAGTAAGTAACAGTGAATTAAATTTTGAAGCAGAAAGACTGAAATAGAATTTTCTTGTGAAACATACTTGTGAGAATGTGATTTTCAGTGAACAACCAAGTCATGGACCCCTTTTATGGTGTTTTTGCATTGCTTTTTAAAGCTACACTGTGTAGGATTTTCTCCCATCTAGCGGTGAAATTGTTTATGACTACTGAATATTACTTTCTAGCCCCTCCCATTCCGAGGGCGTTTTAACTCCTACGGTGGCCGTATTATTTCAAATCTGCCGGCAGTCGCGAGTAATCTCCCCCTCGCATTCGTCACGGTGCCACTGAGTGTCAAAATGCAAAAGGCGAAGCTTGAATTTCCAGGTATGTCCCTCTTTGGCTAATGTATTTTCAAGATGGAGGCGCAACATGGCTGCCGCCATTCGAGCGACTCGCTCGTATGTATTCTAAATGGCAGATTCTACGCTTACGAGAATACTTGATTAGTTGGTAGAAGTAATTACACATTAATGAGCACATATCATTTTGAAAGAACAAAGTGTTTTTTGCTAAGAATCAACTTAAAAAATTACACAGTGTAGATTTAAACTTATGTGTACCTTGTAATTGAATGGAAAGCAGTCTTTAAAATGTCTCTTTGTGTGCTCCATGGAACAAATGATGACAGAAATTTTGGGTGAACGATTCCTTTAGAATAGTTTCACATAACACACAGGAAAGCAGCTCAGCTCTTGTTGCACTAAGAATGGCTGCTGGGTTAAAAACAAGATTGTACTTCTGATTCTGACAAAGGCCTGGACTGATTCCAGTCCTTGTAAATCTGTAAAACTAGGTCAAACATTCTCTCATCGCAATTTAACGGTACAGTTCAGGTAGTGATTTGGATTTAATAAAATGCCAGAGGCACAACAAAAACTGATCATCACAAGTATGTTTATTATTTATCCACCTTGCATGTTTTTGTACCTAGATAATAAAGCAACATTTTCTGATTGATGCCTTTCATCTTGCCCTTTGCCACCACATATGCATGAGGCCTGTAGCTATGACATGAAATCGGCTCCAGTAATCGATAGTTTGAAAAGGGCACACAGACACACAGAAATCGATGTCCACCCTGCACCTTGTCGAGCCTTCCTGTGGTGTCAAGAAAGAAAGAAAAAAACTCTCCCTCAGGCAGTGCAATCCATCAACACAGGGCCTGGCCTTCAGACTAAACACACTCTCATTATAGTGGGTCAGGGCCCCACGAGAACCTCTGAATACATGTTTACTATTACTGCAAAAAGCAGCAAACAAGTGCACCGTACATACTAGTGATCAGCTTTATGCTGCTACTTTCAGGGAATCAACGGTCCAACAACCAAATTTGATTAGTGAGCTTATTTAGATTTTCCCTGGTATTCGTGACCCACCGACTAGTTTGACTTTGAACATATGTAGTTTTGCACATTCTTTACGCATTGTTATTAGACAACTTTTGTTAGAAGATGGATAACGCTTGACAATATAAAGACATAAACAGGCAGGTTTTTACCATAAACTGAGCAAGCAACTTTTCAAAGTCAGTAGTAGTGTAACTTGTTTTTGCCATTTATCTTGTTTACCTCACTACTTTCATCATTTTGACACAGAGGCACTGAAGAGAGTGTTGCGAAATCCTGTAAATAACTTCAACAGCCACCTCCAATTCACATGGAGATGTTTTTGCAAGAATACGAGAGCAAGGTTACGGTGTCTGCCATTGCATTTGCTGCATTGACAACGTCTAACACAATCACACACACCAGCGTGTTAAGTATTCTCTGTTTATCTTCTTGTGAAGTCACTCCTGCCTGCCAAGCATCAGACCTTGAAAGTGTGGAGACATGGGGTCAATTGCATTACAGTATGTATTCCACTTCAGAGGCATCTTATCTAAGACTGATAACAAAATCCTTTACTCTCGCCAAATCACAGCGACAGTGGTATTTTCACTAGAGAATGGGGGGGAAATGTTTTGGAAATGACAGAATTAGATCAATATATCATGCATGGTGAATTGAGGAAATGTCCATAAAATTTTCAAAAATGAGACAAAAGGGTTCCATTAAACGTCTTTGAAAATCATTTCTTATAGCATTTGTGGAGCGTGGTCTGCTTCTGACTTCTATAGCTTGTTAAGAGCTTGAAAATAAAGATCTGGTGAGTTTATAAATAAACAGAGAATTGTTTAACCAGGGTTTTTTGAACCAGGGTCTGCAAGAGTGCTTCTGTGAAACATTTATATAACATAAAAAGTAAGATATGCTGTTAACTATAGGTAAATATTGCTTTTAAAGTATTTTGTATTGTTTAATAATGGGTACATGAAAATATATAGCTATCGGAAGGGGGTACCATGAAAGTCATCCTATTTGAGGGTCTTTTGCATCAAAAAAATATGGTTCAAATACAGTGAATTTAGTGAAATGTACAGTGCTGTTCAAAATTTTTGGTGATTTGGTTGATCACCAAGAGTCAAGTCAAGTCAGTCAAGTCACCTTCATTAACAATGTAGATTGTTTCAAAGCAGCTTTACAGAGATAAACGTATAATTTAAGGTAACAGAGATTGTTTTGGCTTTATAGCGGTTCTTTAATAAAGTTATTTTCCAGCTAAAGTTAGTTTTGATTGATTCGCTTCCGTCGCAACAGTCATTTGTTATTAAATTTAAAGACTGCATTTCTTTGATCAAAAATACAGTAAAAACAGTAATATTGTGAGATATTATTACTCCAGTCTTCAGTGTCACATGATCCTTCAAAAACTGTTAGAAAACAGTTGGGCTGCTTAGTATTTTTGAAGAAACCATGATACATTTTCCGGAATTCTTTGATGAATAGACAGTTCAAAAGCATTTATTTCAAATAAAAATCTTTTGTAACATAGAAATAGAAGTAAATAGAAGTATATTTGTATAATTAAAAGTATCTGACCCAGTAGTGTATTTCGACTGAATATTTCCAACCGACCTACACAGCTTTACAAGACAAAGAAAAAAAAAGTGTTGCAAAACAATGACAACAGTCCGTTTCCACGCCTACTCAACAGTGCTTGGAGTTCACACATCTAACGGCAGCCGTTAGGTAAGCTACGGCCCCTAAGACCAAAGCTAGCCATCGCATCCGCAATCAAGGGCCAGGATGCTAGGCTTGTTAACTCATTTATGTGAATGTGGTGCTCCACCCATTGCAAGTGTCCCTCCAAACCCTGCAGTCACCTAATCTGACTGAGGCCTTTTGTGTGGTGTTGAGATTGAAGGCATATTGAACAGGCCCATCCAGGGGCCATTCAGAGGGTATAACGTTCCTGCATCTTCAATATCAGATAGCTCCTAGTCAGGACTGTCTATCGATCCGAGGCTTTAGCACTTCTCTAGCGGGTGAGTGGCAGCTTCTAGTCAAAGGAAGATAAACACCATGGAGGTGATGAGTCATTCCTGTCTGGTGTGCTCTTCTCTGTCTCTCTATCACCTTCTGTTCACCTCTTATTACAGCCAAGTCCTTTTTACCACTGTACAAGCCTCATCTAATATACTGTAATGCACTGCTCTGAGAGCGGGAGGTGCTATTATAAAAAATTAAATTGGAGATTTAGCAGCAAGAATTCTTAAATATTCTTGGCTTTAAGTTTAAAGGAATGTTCCAGGTTATACCCAGTCGACACTATTTGTGACATAATGTTGATTAAAAAATAAAACAATTTTGGCTCATCTCTCAAAAATCAGGAGTTACAGTGAGACACTTACATGGGAAGTGAATAAGGCCGGGTTTTCAGAGGATTTAAAAGCTGTTATATGTGAAGCATATCATTTTATAAAAGCACTTACATTAATTCCTCTGTTAAAATGTCTGTATTATTTGAGCTGCAAAGCTGTTTACATATTTTTACAGTATAGTTTTAGGGTTTTATGGTGTTGCTTTATCATGGTGACAGAGTAAACAGAGTTTTCTGTTTACACAGAAAAGGTTAGCAAGTAATTTCCACACTAAAATCATGTTAACACGCATTTTCTATACATCTTGTGGTTATACTTTTAAAACAATATTTTCACATTAACGCCATTCACTTTCATTGTAAGTGCCTCACTGTAACCTAGATTTTATTTTTTAAAGAAAACAAGGGACAAGTGGAAATTTTGATTTGCTCAATAGATACAAATACACTCATTGTGTTCCTTTAGTATCAGCATGTCAACCTTTGGTGACTTTAGGTCTTGGGGTGACATTGACAGATTTAAATTAGACTATACAAAGTATAGCTGAAAAGGCAGCAGAATAGTATGATCCATGGCTCAGAGTTGGAAAGACATGTGGCTTGTGGCAGGCAGCCCTCGAAAGCAGCCAGTCTCAGCGGGAAGATGTGACGGGACGGGAGGGAAGGGGGTGGTCTGGTCTGTAGGAGACGCTGCCTGTGAAAATTAATCTCAGGCTATATCTCAATATCTCAATGCAAAACTGCCCAGCAAAATCCCCTCACTGCATTTCTAATGTGTCACTGCATGAGCCTGAGGTGGGGGAGGAAGTGATGCGTGGGGGCAGGGCAGGACTGATTCAAAGGGGTAAATGATTGCCCTCTAGGGGAAGGAGAAATGAGAGAACGGCAGAGAGGTTTATCAGAGACAGAGCTGGCTGTCAGCCAGAGCTGTGGCTAAGGTGGTCTACAGACAGAGAGAGAAAGAGAGAGAGAGTTGCTCACCTCCTTGACACAGCAAATCTTTGCACTCCCTCTCCTGTCTGCTGTCTGGATGCATCATATTCTAAAAAGAAATATGCAAGGTAAATATGTAGGTCAAGATAACCGGGTTGTATATAACATCATTATTCTATTATGAGCAGGCTTTAGAGTAATAACCTACATCCATTTTCCTTGCATAAGATAGAGGAAGTGGGACAGGGGGGTATAGTCAACACCAACACTGACATTACATTGTCAAGATGTGAATCAATGAATTCAGCATGAATGTTGAGTAGTGTGCAGGCCACCAGCAGATTCTCCTATCTCCTAAAATCGGATATATCCTAAAGTTTGAATGGTAGTGTATTTAGACCGATTTCCAATCATTAAATGCCGTGTTTAAACTGTGGGGGGCTTATGAAAGGACCCAGACCCCTTTGAAAAAATTTTGTAAGTCACATTTGTTTATTGCATTATAAAAAGCTAAATTAAGTATTTATGTTTTTCCCATCTCTGATTAGTGGTCTTAAATTGATTTTCTGTGTGTGAAAGTCTTAAACACCGTTTTGTGAAGTGTTTACAGGACTTACACTGCAGATCCTCGTCTCCACGTGATAAGATTCAAGTTTTCAGTTTATTATTGTTCTATATAAGTTACACTAGGCATTTTATAGGTAGCCTAATGCCTAAATAGTGCATGGCAAGGACATGCACTGATTTTTCAACAGAGACACTAAATGTTGATCCTCTCACGTTCTCTCTGTCCCCTGGTGTCTCACCCTGAACGGACCGGTGTTCATTCAATATGCCTGTCTCGCACACGTAATGAAAATCCCACCCAGAGGCGTGCGCACAAATGAGATCTTGGGCTGTGAATGAAGGTAGGATGGCAACAAGGCATGTCTGAATCCAGTGTCTGCCTTGATCTGGACAGTTTTTGAAGGATCATTCACTTTTATATAGGCTACCACAGTCATGTACGTGCAGAAAAGAATAATAATAAAAAAGGCAACTGATGGAGCATTCAATTTATTTATATTGTTCTTTTTTTTTTAAATGAATGAGAATAAATACGGTCACTTAATATCTATTTGACTGATTACACCACAGATTTAAATTTGTTTTAGATGAGTAAACATGACATTATGGTGCCAGAATAGCCTGTCATTTGCTTATGAAGGCACCACTTAAATCATAGCCTAAGATCTAGCTCGGACGCAAGGGGTTAAGGGCGAATGTCTAGGCTTGTGGGAGGAGCCGCGGCCCGCTATTGGATAATTATACGTGACGCAATCGATATGAGAAACCTAGGAACTAGTTAAGAAGGCAGTCGGTAACTTTGAAAAGAGGTTTGGTCAGAGTGCGGCAGCTGTGAGTCTATCAAGGGGGAAAAGTATCTTTGAACATGGTGCAGCAGACGGAGCACCGCGAGACGGAGAGCAGCATGTCGCGAGAGACCACAGACAGCGAGGAGAGCGAGCTGATGGCGTGCAGCCCTGTGCCACCGAAACCGGACTGGTGCAAGACAGCCACCGGCCACATTAAACGACCCATGAATGCCTTTATGGTGTGGTCAAAGATCGAGAGGAGAAAAATCATGGAACAGTCTCCGGACATGCACAATGCTGAGATCTCCAAAAGGCTGGGAAAGCGGTGGAAAATGCTGAAGGACAGTGAAAAGATTCCCTTTATCCGCGAAGCCGAGCGGCTCCGGCTCCAACACATGGCTGACTACCCCGACTACAAATACAGACCGAAGAAAAAACCAAAGCTCGACAGTTCTTCGAAACCAGCGGTGCATTCGCCGGAGAAGATCGGCAAAAGTGTCAAAGCTGCGGGGAAGAAGTGCGCAAAACTCAAGCCGAGCAAACCGGGGCACGTTACAGCGAGAGCTTCTTCACAAGACTGCAGATTCAACTATGTTTTCACAAACTTAAAAGTGACCAAGTCTATCAAAAGGGAACTTACTGACGACGAAGACGACGACGAGGACGATGACGACGACGAGGAGGATGAGTACGAGGATGAGGAGCACATCAGGCTGCACAACGTCCCCGCGAGCCCCACGCTGAGCTCCGCTGCGGAGTCCGAGGGCGCGAGCATGTACGAGGAGTCCAGGCACACGAGCGCAACTCCCGGCAGCAGACTGTTTTACAACTTCAAGAACATTACCAAGCAGAGCGCAGCTTACCCTGCCTCGGTGTCACCAGCATCATCTTTCAGGTCCGTTTCTTCTTCGTCCAGCAGCTCCAGCGAGGACTCCGACGACTTGCTGGTAGACTTCAGTTTGAACCTAGCGGGTGGCTCTCACACGACGGACTTGGGGAACACTTCAGGAAACCTTTGTCTCTCTCTGGTGGATAAAGATTTGGACTCTTTCAGCGAAGGCAGCCTTGGTTCTCACTTCGAGTTCCCGGACTATTGCACTCCCGAGCTCAGCGAGATGATCGCGGGAGACTGGCTGGAGGCGAACTTTTCAGACCTAGTCTTCACTTACTAACTGACAAACTCCAGAACCAAGGAGGCATCTCGCATCTTCAGGTTATCTTTTTGACTCTGCCTCTGTGGTTGTCCCGGTTTTGACGACGGAACCCGCGTTACGAGACTTGTAACGTGGGAGAGAAAAGTGACAACATGGTCAACATTGACAGGGCTGTGTGTGTATGGCAAGCGCTTTTAACATGTATTCCTTGAAACTACATAGCATCTATTTTAATCTGACTCGCTTATTTTTATCCTAGCAAGTAATCCATTGGTTTCTTTTTCAGTTCACTAGAACTTAACCAGCAATATTACTTATTCTGTTAAGTTGACAAGTAACTATTCTGCTGTTACTGGTTAAAAAAAAAAAAGTTTTGTTTTTTTTGTTTTTGTTTTTTTGGTCATTGCCAGATGTGAATTATTCACTATATGTATTGTAACTGTTGCTGGTATATGTTCCAGTTTTACTAGTACCTAATTATCAGGCACTAGTGTGTATTCCAGTTGGTATAGGATAGTGACTAGTAGGAATAAGTAATAGTGTGTTATGTAAATGATTGATTGCTAGTGAAATTGAGATATTAACAACTGTTGAATTGCTTACTAGTAACTAAAATAAGTGCTAGTCGTATGAAAATAGATACAATTTAGTTTAAAGCAATAAATGTTAAAGTATCTTGCCATAGTGTGTGGTTAATCTGTGGGGTAGCAGTGAAACTGCTTAAACTGTGGTGGAGAGCAAAATGTAAAATCTGAACTATGCATTCCCATCCCACCCATATCTCTACAGGGAGCTGGCAAACAGCCGTTGGACCGAATGGAGGCATTTCTGAAACTGTTCAGGATGGAACTTTTTCTGAGGTC
Organism: Abramis brama; assembly: GCF_963993115.1. Taxonomy (NCBI): domain Eukaryota; kingdom Metazoa; phylum Chordata; class Actinopteri; order Cypriniformes; family Leuciscidae; genus Abramis; species Abramis brama. The sequence continues at coordinate 6,153,733 of NC_139980.1, forward strand.
TTATGTAATTTCTGTACACCACAAATGTTTTTTTTTCTTGTAACGGTTCAGTTTCCCTCCAAGTACAGGAATATTTAAGCAGATAACCACTCTAGAACACACCGGTATGGCAGGAAGCATTTTGATACATGACCAACATACCTCATCTTTTTAAAAAAAAAAATAAGTAAAATATTTTCTGGCATATTTTTGTACAGTTAAAGGGAATGTTCTTACTGTGCTTTAAGTGAGGTTTCTTCAGGCACTTCAACCCGGTTTCATTTGTAAAAGCATGCAAGAATTAAACTGAGAATTCGACTTGCATTTAAATGCCTATTTTACTCAAGGCAAATGTACAGCTGTAGATCTGAAGCATTTCTATAGGGAAGTGTACAATGGAATTGGGGGAACACATGAGCCTCATTTCTGGTACTAGATTGAAGATTGTATATGTTCTGTAATATAGTAAAGCTAGGAGTTTATGTATATCTGTGTGAATGGGTCCCAAATAGCAGGTGTAAAACTGGATTTTGTTTTTCTTTTCTTTTTTTTTCATCATAATGGCACATTTGTTTTTCATTATTTTTGTGCAATATACTCAAAATGGACCATCTGCGTTTTTGTAGCAAAGGAAATGAGTTACATGTCGTCATGCTGAAGTCTGTATCTGACACAAATAAATCAGCTGGAACTGATAAGAAAATGTGTGTCTGGTTAATGGCATGTGTGTCTGAGTGATCAAAGGAAGGATATTTGTGATCTTGCCATTGGGCTCCTTCAGAAGGGTTGGTGTTTCCAGATGCATGCAAACATTTTCCCACCCCTTCTTTCAAATTGAGTAATGCCTTTATTTTCCTTCCTTCCTTTCTCCATTCAACTGGAAAAAATCTGCCCCTTTAAGAAATCAAATATCGCGCTGCCGGATGAAGCTCATTTTGATTGGTCATTTTGACTATGACCCCCTCCCCAAAGTGTCCTAAAGGGCTCTGCCCCTCTTTTTCCCTTCTGAATTGCATTCATTCAGCAAGCCTCTCACTCTCTAGACTGCACGGCCTGGTAAGAGAAATTCTGCTCTGAATATGCATAAAAAGAACTTTGCAATCATTTGCACAAGCTGGATTAGAGATTTTGAACTTGGATAGATGCTCCAATACTGCATGTTATTAATGAATCTGGCTTTATATGATGCAATCTTACCTCAGCTTTTATTTCAGTGAGTGGCAGAGGATTTACTAATAGGCTGTATAGGAACTGTCACGCTTCTGGCACTCAGTATCTATTTCTGCTTAAGTCATGAGTTGTGTCACCAAGCCCAAACTAAAGCTATGTGGGTTGCAAGAGTAGTTTACAGTTAAGATGATCAAAAAAAATGTCAGCTCAAAAAAACAAACATATATATATATATATAAATATTAGGGCACAAAAGTTTGTGTTTATATAATATATGTACACACACATATAGTGTATGTATATGTATATATACACACACACAAATTATATAAACACATTTTTATGCAAGATATGATTAATTACGATTAATTGATTTGACAGGACTAATATATTGCTAATAAAAAAAAATTGTGTTGTTAAATTGGATATTGTGGTTATACAACATTCTATCAAAATCAAGGTCAAATGGAATTACAAGTTTTTTTGACCAGTGAATGTCAGACATACATGTCTTGTCCATCATTAGAACGGCTGCATCTGAGGCAGTAAGTGCATCGCATTACACTTTCATCAACTTACAGGTTATAAACTTCACTGCAGTTATGTGGGTGCTCAGTTTTTTCTGTCATTTGTCCAAAATCTCATGTTATAAAAGATGAAGTGATACCGCACAGGCTATTTAAGACAGTACTGGCTGTGACTCGACGAACCTCAGCAATTATCCCTGGTTTCTTCATGCTTACAATTAAATATAATGATTTATACTTAGATTACTATCTATGGAAAGGGATCTTAGAAGCAATTCTGAGTCTCAGTGCATTTAGGGGAGGGGAAAAAACTGGTCGGATAGCACTCTAGCTCTTTTATTTGCCCCATACGTTAATCTGCAGGTGCAAAGTCATTCACGAGACAGCTGCCAAGATACATGGGTTTGATTATACATTCTTGTGTTCTGTTCAGGGGTGTGTGTCACCATTTCGACCTAAAAACACTTTTCTTCTCTTTTCTCTGTCTACCAAGTCTATCAACGTTATAAGAGCTTTCTTTGTGGCTTCTGTACTGATTTTACTTAAAATAATAAGGAATATGGATCCATGATGTCCACCTCATCAATGTTTATGAAAATTGGCTCAGATTTTTTTTTTTATTATTCTTGTAGTCTAACTACATATCTATTCTCTCTTTTGATCAGGAAGTGGGTCAGTAGGGCAAATATGAAAGTGTATCCAAAATTCGGCCTATTGCTTGATTCACATAAGATGAGTAATCATGAGTTGAATGCAAGTTTTGAGCTGAATTTCTGTGTGGCACATATAGCCTAAAATAGGAATCTTTCCAACAGTCTTATGCAAAACGTCTTTGTTAAATCACAGGAGGCTTTCACAAGCCTTTCCCCCTCTATTATCTATTAAGGAACTGAAAATGAGCATTTCATATTTTAATTATTGTGTTTGATGTATAATCTCTCTGCAGAGAACATCAGCAAGGTGTGACTTCCATACGAGGCAGAACACCTATATCTGACTCTAATAATGGCATTACAAAGATGAGAACAGACTTCCTGAATTACAATCTTTAAAGGTTAATGAATATGAACAGTCATGTAGTAAGCAGGGCATCCATAGCACATTGTCTTTAGTTGTGAACCTTATTACTTACCGTAATAGAATAATAGAATTTAATGACATTTCTGTTCAGTTTTATAAGATAAACATTTTTGGTACACTGTAAAAAGTAACCTGCCATTGCTACTTTAGCACTTTTACCTTAATGTGCTTTTGTTGGTGTAATCTAATTTATTTAGGTTGATTCAGTGATGTTAAATCATATTTTCTATTTATTTTGTTTTAGATATTTTGTATGACTTTTTAAAATATTATTTAAAGTGTTATTTTTTACTTTAATTTGATTTGCATCTTTTTAAGATAATATTTTTGGGTTGGGTCTCTATAAAATCTGGGTCGTGAAGCGAAACCAGTAGAGAAGCACTGAGGTAGAGTTCGGTTCATCCCTCAGCTGGGTGCCCCCCCCCCCCCCATCTCCACCCCGCAGATCTTTATTTATGCTTGTGGTTTTGTTGGTCTTACTCAGTTGCTTTGGAGCTGTATCTCTGACAGAGAATAACAAGCAAAGCAGCTTATACATACTCATACTACACAAAGTATGTGTCTGTCAAACCGTTCGCCTCCCACCATCACAGATGGCGGTCTGGTGTGAGGATATACTGTCAGTTATGTCTCTGGCATTAATTAAAGCCAAACAGAGAGACAAACTGGATTTGCAGCTTAAACCATATGCCGCTGCTCTTTATTGATTTAACTAAGGATCACACTCTACACTACAGTACATGTTGAAAGAACTCAGAGGTTCTTTGTGGGATCATTTATGGGCTCATAAACTATATGAATGAAAGTAAGAGTATTATTATCATATTTTATGTGTAGTCAGCGGGGGAGACTGCTGAAAAAGCCTAAAATTAAATTCACACTTGAGTGCTAATTTGACAGTCTGCATAAATGAATGAATGCATCAAAGTTTAAACATTTCAGCTGCACATTAACTGTTGCTCTTCTCTACCTTGCTTACAGTAATCTAATCTTAACTGGCTTAATCTGTAGTGTCCATATATCACAAAGGACTTGAGGACTCTCTAAAGGCCTGAAGCTATAGGTCTCCACGAGATTTCCTCAAAACATCATTTCATGGTACAAAAATGATCTGAACTGATTATGGTAGTGTTCATTTGATTGAAGGCATTTATAATTAAGCCAAAAGTGTTAATTTTCCTGTCAACAAATGTTGGAGTAGTTCATTGTGATATTATTAAATCGCAATGTTTGGTTTGAAGAAAATTATTCTTCCACTTTTGTGCAATAAACGATTTTGGTGGTTTAGAAAGTGGTAACCTGCAGTTGCTACATTCTGGAGTTTATTTCTATGTGATCTAACCCTTAAATTTAGTTAGTAACCACATGTTCACCAGTCTGTTAAAAAATAAATAGCCAGTAAAATATATATATATATATATATATATATATATATATATATATATAGGCTATATATATATATATATATATATATATATATATATAGGCTACATACATACATACATACATACATACATACATACATACATATATACATATATATATATATATATATATATATATATATATATATATATATATATATATATATATATTCCTTTTAAAAATGACAATACATAGACACCATTAAATTGATAAGAAAAAATATATAGGCCTACATTTATTTACTATTACTATTATATAAAGGCCTACATTTATTTGACCATTTTAAACAATGGTGAACTCTGGGCCATGACAATTTGATGTCTATTAACATGAGTCTGCTGTACCTCTGACCAGCATCGTAATATGTAATTGTAAATATATGATTTTGACAGGTGCATTACCTTCTCTGAATGGCAAGGCGCCCAGGCTTAACCTCCATTAAGTCCCATTCTAGATATGATAAAATACCTTTTGATGGAATGCGGGAGTTGTGGTGCAATTGAATAGGCTGAGGATTAATCTGATTCCCCCCCCTTTTTGCTCTTTCCATGGACGCCACACAGTGTCTGCACACAATTTGCTTATACCCTGGTAATTTATACTCTTCAATGTAATAGTGTGCTCATTTGATACCTTAAACATGCTGCTTTCTTGGTTTTTAGAAGATCTGCTTTACTCTGAAGATAAATGACATCACCCGTTTTGGATGAAGATGCGGAGTAAGTTGTCCACGTTCTTCCTCCACTCCTTTCTGAATCTTCTGATTAACACTTGCCGCAGAGACACGTACCGCTGGACTTTATTTGTCTAAGTACGCAGACATTGGTCACATATGTGGGATAAATGTTCAAAGGAAGATCCTCCAAATAACAAGTAACGCATAAGAATGGGAAGAGCAAGACCACATGCTATCAAAATATTTATTAGTCCTATGATCTTCTATTCGGCCCATGAGATTGTTTTTTGTTCAGCCTGAAAGCCTTCAGGAGTCGTTTGATTATAGTCACTAACCAGCACTGCCCTCATCTGTACTGGCCCTCATCTGTACGTCTGCATGTCTTGGCTTCTCTCTAACTGACTCTCAGCCATTTCTGTTATCCTCAATTTCCTGTAATTGAGCTTGTCATGTTTGTTCAGAGAGATGTCACATCAGATCACATAGTGCTTTTTGAGTAGTCTGAATGAAAGAAGGTCATTGGTCTCCCCAACTTGAGGATCTGCCTCATAGTTCCTGGCCCAGTTTTCTAATTGCTCATTTGCATAGCATCAGTTCCTCCTGTCTGTCCCTCACTCCACACATTTTCAAGAATCTCTGCTGTTTACAAATCCCCTATCAAGTGTTTACACACAATGAAAACCTTTTTTTTCCCAGTAGTGGCAGTGAGTTGGGTTGGGAATTGTGTCAGTGGTTTGACCACATCATGTGTGCGTTGAGATATCATGTCTTCACTCGAAGTGTTACATCATGTTACAACAATTGACTTTGCATGGGTTATTTTAGAATTTTAGAAATAATTTTACACAATTTTTTATCACATTTTTAAATGTAAGATTGTTAAAAAATATATATTTTTGAAAGCACTCTTATGCTCACCATGGCTCCATTTATTTGATCACAAATATAGCAAAAAGATATATTGTGAAATATGATTATATGGTTTTCTATTTGAATATATTTAAAAAATGTACTTTAATTCCTGAGATGGTAACGCTGAATTTTCAGTAGCTATTACTCCAGTCACATGATCTTTCAGAAATCATTTTAATATGCTGATTTGGTGCTCAAGAAACATTTCATATTATTATCAGTGCTGAAAACAGCTGTGCTGCTTATTATTTTTGTGGAAACAATGATACATTTTATTTGGTGAATAGACATTTCAAAAGAACATTATAATAGAAATATTTTGTAACATTATAAATGTCACTTTTTAGCAATTTATTGCACCCTTGCTGTATAAAAGTATTAATTTCTATAAAATATTGCTATTATTATTAAATTATAAAATAACCCATCCAAAACCAACTTTAACTAAAATTTATATTGATTATAATGTGAGTCATCTACTTTTTTGTTGTTGTTTTTTGCAATGTAAACTTTCTTTCTTTCTTTCTTTCTTTCTTTCTTTCTTTCTTTCTTTCTTTCTTTCTTTCTTTCTTTCTTTCTTTCTTTCTTTCGTTGCAAGTTTTGTAGACAGTGGTGATCAAGATGTGCTTTTTCAATAATCCAACTAAAATAGCAAATGCATGTGAATGTATTGTAGGAACTGATGTGTATTTATTAAGAGATAGATTATCTTTTGATTATCTACTGCATCAACAAAGCCTTTTTTTAATAAAAAGCGGCAGTGATGTAAAGTATTTGAGTATGCTACATGTAATTAGTTACTCAAGTATCTTTTTGGCTACTTTGTACTTTGAGTATCAAGGATATTAGCAACTCTACATTTTAGATGTTTGAAAAAAATTTCTTTACTCCAATACATTTGTCACAAGAAATGCAATTACACAACATTTTGCATGGCACCAAACCTTTTCTGCAGCAGTTTATTTCGGTTTATTTTGATGCATTATATCGAAGAGAACTTTTGGGATATTGGTTTACTTTTTGAGCACTTGAGCTTAACAACTTGAGTGTCTGTAGATGTTTAAGAGGCTGCTGTGTCGATTGCAATATTGAGGTGTTCAGTTTTATTTTGACTTAAATAAAATAAAATAAACAAGGTTTTGAGGGCTAGTGCATCTCTAAGCTTACATTCACTATGAGTAAAATACTAAAGTACTGTTAAAATCAGATACTCCAAGACTTTTACTCAAGTGGTTTTGAAATTGGTGACTTGTAACTTGTAATGGAGCCATTTTTGCTGTAAGGTATCTGTACTTTTACTTAAGTATGGATGTACTTACTCTTTACACCTCTGGAAAGTGGCATATAGAACTGAGAAATTCCATGAATGAAGAAGTGTGCAACTTTTATCGCATAAGCAAGGATCCACTATTACTTTCATTTTATATATATATATATATCAGTGATCGGATTATGTTTTTTATATAACTGCATGTTGGTTATGTAATGCCATTACTAGTATTCCGTTACTCAGCAAGCCTGGCGCCCTGTGGCATATGTTTCCACACCAAACAAGACGACCAACTGCAAACCTCCTCCTCATCGCCTCCTCAGCCCTTCCCCCAAAGCTCCAGACCAAAACACAGATAAGCCTGGCTTTCTGTTACTTCCTGCTGATCTCGTGGACTGATAAGTATTCAGTTCTGCTGTAAAAGCACTAAGCTACTGAAGAAGATGTCATTGCCATTATTGGCCAAAGCTATCACTGTCAATCACTTTGGTGTGCTTTTCCTTCTCACACTGTTGCAGTGAATAGCTCTTGTATTTCTTATAATTCTAAAAGAGAGCAGAGGTCCCTTCTTTTCAAACCAAGGTGTTCGAAGCAAGATGTCAGATCAGTCTGCAGTGTCTGGCCTCAAAGCATATCTTGCAAAGCTCTTTTTTCTGATAGGTGGATGTTCTCAAATCAACATTTTTGTATTTGAATGGCTCTATAGTGATGATGACACCACGCTTTCAAAGATGGCAAGACATTTAACCTAGAAGTGTGTGCTTAAGTGCAACCCTCAAGTCAGTCTATTCCTGGCAATACGATGGGCCGGTGTGCCTCAGATATGACAACTCTGCATTTTCATGCTTAGCAAGCCTATTAAATGTAAACAGTGATGTAAATATTCCCCTCACATAGCCGTTCTTAAGTCTTAAAAGGTTTTTGATGCATCTGGTGTTGTGTTTACCATGCAAGTCACACAAGATAATGGCCGAATGCTCTTAAATGAGTACATGTATTACCCAGCTTAAGTTTTCAGGCACTTATGGATTCTGGTTATTTGTTTTCTCTGCTCTCATATCTAACAACATAATTGAACAATCTATATTTCCTCTGCTTTCCCCTGCCAGAGAGCCATTGTGGTCCGGTGGATTGATTAGATTGATTCTGCTGCAATATATGCTTCATTCTCCCGCAATGTAAACTTTCTCCAGGTCCTCAGTGGAGCCGCACTGCCACGAGTTTGCAGATAAATGCACTGTGAGAACAATCATTTGTCTTGGTAGCACTACTGTACATTGTATTTTTCCGAGTGAAACCAGAGCTGATAGCTGACCATAAGGGGAATTCGCGAAGAATGAAGCAGGTCTGCTGATGCCGTTGTTTATTTGCATGTGCTGTTTGAGTCGTTTTAGTATCTGAAATGAATTATGCACTAAAATAAGCATGCAAATCACCAAATTCAATAAACAAATGAGGTATTGGTGCACAAAAAAAAATCAAAGTTGTAAATAAAACAAAGATTACTGGAGTATGTTTTAAAAGAAAATACTATTTCAGTTTAATTCATTGTGTACTTGCCAATTTTTTAAAATGTATAAAGTGCGCTCATCCACAGTCCCAGTTATAATTTTCATTGATCATCATTGATGAATTACCGCTGCCATGACTAAAAATGTACACAAATGTCTCTTTTAAATAATATTCAGTTTACCGCCCAGTTTCTGCAACATTAATTGCACCAGAAATTCAGCGTTTTTTTCAGAGTTTTGTGAATAAGGTGCAATGAGCCTCATTTGCATATAAAAGAGCTGTGTGACTTAATTTAAATAGTTTAAATTAATTTCATGCTATTTTAGTTTATTTAGAACCTACTTACATTAAACTGGATTGTGAATGGTTAGTGAAAAAGACTATTTTGCGGAGAAATACTGTCTGTATCTTTATTTATTGCCTGAGCTATAGGCCTACCTAAATAAAATAAGAGGTTAAATGGAAAATATAGTTTTATTCCTGTGTCTTGTTTATTCTCATTAACATAACAATATAGCAGAGAGAACTCTTCGTGTTTTGATACACCATGACAGTAAGTCGGAGCTTGAGAGTTAATTAGATGCCTGCAAATATATAGGAACATACAGAGACAGGTCTGAACACACAAATGGTTGCGCATGCAGTTAAAAATGCATCACAAAATCCCTGCAATACAGATCAACAGATTCCCTGTCAAATTAGGAGAAGTTGAGAATTTACTTGCTGTCAAATCCTTGTTGGAGCTCTGCTAACAAGAGCAAACAGAGAGGCAATGAAGGACATTTAAAGCTGAAGAAAAGCCTGTCACTTTTTTGGGTGAAATATGCTGTGAAAGAGGAGGTGAAATAGAATAGAGGGGTTGAAAATCTGTAAATTGCAATTCTGCTATAATTAAAGCGGCAGTCTCTCTCTCTCTCTCTCTCTCTCTCTCTCTCTCTCTCTCTCTCTCTCTCTCTCTCTCTCTCTCTCTCTCTCTCTCTCTCTCTCCACATCACCAGCCTCCACTTTTCCTGCTCATTTCTCAAATTAATGTGTGACCTGCACAATGCTCCCAATGTGTGAAACGACTAATTGGCTGGTTTAAAGTCCAATCTTGTGAAAGGAGCTGTCTGCCGTGTTCCCCCTTTCCCCCCTTACGCTCCCTCTTCTTCTTGCGCTACAAATCATCATGCGCACACATGCTAATGGCTGAAGTTTTCCAGAGGTCTTTCGATAAGTGGCCCGAGCGCTCTGCATGGTTCTCGAGCGGAGATTGGCTCCTAATGGGAACTGTTATAAACAGCCGTGACTGGCGAGTGAGTCGGGGTCACATGCACTCACGAGGCCTCTGTAAAGAGGTGTTTTAGTGGGCTATACTGTTCTTATTGCACTGCAATAATTAATTGCATGTGATTGACAGAGCTGTTGTCATTGTGAATGTTTATGAACCTTCACATTAGATAGGTGAAGATTGTACCCACTCCAAAAGTGTTTTTTAATTAATGAATAGCCCCGCAAACATGCCTGCCTTGTTTTATTCATTTTTAAATATTCTACATATTTTGTTGTTAATGGGGGAGGGTTGACACAGCAATTCATTTATATTCATACACTGTAAAAATGTTTTTAATTGAAAAAATTGTAAAATAGTACAGTAAAAACCTGTTAATAAGTTACCGTACCATATATGGTACAAATCTGTAAATGGTTCATTATGTGCAATTTAATACCGTATATACAGTAATGTAATTTTATGTTAAATACTGTCAAATTTATGAATTGGGCAAGAAAAAACAATGTTTTTACAGTAAAAGGAAATTCCCAGTAGTCATTGTGTTATTATAGACCTTCTGGACCAGAGAAACAAGCGCGCAGCCATCTTTAGAATTTTTCTTTGAACCTCTGATTTTGCGGTAACTGTATATTTCTATAGCATTGCTGTCAAAGGGTAATTAGCTGGTGAAGTATAGATTTACTTATTGTAGAGTCAACGAAAGTTATCATGAGCATTGTAATGTTTGAAGCGGAGGTCATAAAAAATGTCACACTCTCACTCAGTTTGTGCTTTGTTTTCAGATTGCACCGTTTCCACTGTTGAGTATAGTTGTCATGGTTTCTGATTAGTTGTCTTTTAGTTCAGGTGTCTGTCGTTAATTATCCTCATTTGCTTGTCATATGCGTCTATTTATTTGTTGCGTCTGTATCATTGTTTGTATCACGTCTGTGATATATGTGTTGTAAGCCGTTCTCTTGGATTTATAAAAGATAACCTTTGCCTTCATCATCATGTTCGTCAGTGCTCTACAACACAGCATTGACAAATTGTCAGTAGACCGGAAAGTTTTTAAAACGAGCAGTTCATTCATTAATAGGTAAGATCTTACCTCCATGCTGTGGAAATACATACTGGAAGACCGAACACAATGAGCGCATCGCTGAAAAGGGGCGGGGCTACATAAGATCTATATGTGATTATACATTATTAGTTTGGTTTCTTCTTTTATTATTTTTATTTTCTATATAAGGGTGTTTTGTGTTACATTTTCTGCTATGTAGTTACTTATAAACTCTATTCATCGAGTATAGTTTTCAGTTTTTCCATCTGTGTTATTGCGCTGGTTTTCAGTACATTTTAGGTTAAAAACTGATATATTTCATATTACATTATATCTTTTAATGAAATATATGGTTATAAGTTTGATAAATATACAGGCACCAATATGTCATCTCGTAAACCTGACACATTTACCGTATTTTTACAGTGAATTTATGCCAACCACCGCTTTTTTTTTTACCCTGCATTGAACAGGATCTTTTTTTACAGTGTAGAGTATGTGTGTGTATATATATATATACATAGTTCCCACATGACGTCACAACATACGGGCATTTGCCGACCCGCCGCCATTTCTGTGGGCAGAACATTAGACGAAGAAGCTGAAACGAGTTAATTTCGTGATAAAAAGTGAAAATGGTCATCTCCTGCTGGGTCAATGGATGTTCAAATCGTGCCGGAGGTTCAGTTAAATTTGGATTTTACAGTATACCCGTCATTAGACTTAATGAATGTGACAAGACGAAGCTTTTGTCAGAACAACGATGGAGGTTATGGCTGGCGAGGATAAACAGGAAAGAAACTCCCTGAAAACACGCAAGAATTTGTTGTGTTTTATTGCGAGTGTACACAAATATAAGTTAACACTTTGCAGTTTGAATGATGTCCTGTATGTACAAAATGACGAGGTATTAAAAACATACAAAAACAACATTGTTTCCACTGTTCGATCGCGCCCGCGACTCTCTCACTCACACACACAGACACAGACTGACGCACACACCCACATTCCAGCCTTGCAATCTCAGATTATGTCCCTAAAGAACCCGCGTATAAAGTAGTTCCGCATTAACTGTTACATTAATTTGCATGCGAGTTTTATTTATTTTAATACCTTGTATATTCATATTCATGCACATATTTCCAGGCTCGGAATTGCTTACATGTGTTAAAACTCCTAGCCAATACCAGATAATGGTACACATGGATAATACAGTATCTGAGCCAAAGCTGCAAAATCAGTGCTCAGTTTAGCGCATACAGATCAACACCATTTATGACTGAAATTTTCGCATTGTACCTCTCTCTGTCTTGTGTTAATAGAGTGTCTTTATAATCTCTGTCACTTTGTCTCTTCATGATTTTCGTAACATTATAAATAGGAAGAAATCTTCGTAATTTGCTTGTAAAACCTTGTAAACACAGCAGCTTATGCCCTCAAAGATGGCGTCTCCGGGGAGGTCACGTGACATTAATTGGCCTGTGGGAACTATGTATATATATATATATATATTAGGGCTGTGAAACGATTAGTCGCGATTAATCGTATATCCAAAATAAAAGTTTGGAAAAAATTATAAAATTATATAATATATATTATAACAAATATTAACAAATAACAACAAAAAAAAAAAATTATATATATATATATATATATATATATATATATATATATATATATATAATTTATGCCAACCACCGCTGTCTTTTTTTACCCTGCATTGAACAGGATCTTTTTTTTACAGTGTAGAGTATGTGTGTGTATATATATATATATATATATATATATTAGGGCTGTGAAACGATTAGTCGCGATTAATCGTATATCCAAAATAAAAGTTTGGAAAAAATTATAAAATTATATAATATATATTATAACAAATATTAACAAATAACAAAAAATAACAAAAATGTTATATATATATGGCTGTGAAACAATTAATCGCGATTAATCGTACCCAAAATAAAAGTTTGTGTTCACATAATATATGTGTGTGTACTGTGCATAATTATTTTGTATATATAAATACACACACATGCATGTATATGTTTAAGAAAAATATGTTATTTATATATAAAATATTTATATTTATATATACTACAAATTATATATAATACAAACTTTTACTTTTGAACACAATTAATCGCGATTAATCGTTTCACAGCCCTATATATATATATATATATATATATATATATATATGAATAATATCACGAGAAGCAGTGTGAAATGGCTGTAGCATGGTTGTGATTCGGCCGGTAATCACAGCGTGCTGATATACAGCCATATCGCATGGCTACGAATGTGATTTGCGTTTATACAACAGTTCGACGCCACAAGCGTGTAAGTAAATAAGAAACAACAACGGAGTGTATTTAAAAATATTTTTTTTGTGCAGAACTACTTTCTTCTGCCACGGATTTAAATCTCAAGTTGACAGTTTAACAGGTGTGTGTGCATGTGCGTGTGTGTGTGTGTGTATTTTTGCAAATGAAAGAGTTGGTGAGTGATTGTGTTTGTCTGGGTCATTGTAAGGTCCTCTGAATGAGTGGCAGCATTCATGCATGTGCTTGTCTACAGGCGGGTCGGACCCTTGCTGACGTCAGCTTCTCCACCGGTACATATTCCCCAGTCATCGTCTTCTTTATCACATCTTTCATTGTCATCCAATTAGCTAGTATGAAGGAAAAAACAATAAACATTATTGTGAGGCAGGAGATTACAGGCTCTGATGTTTTGGTTTAGTGGTGCATACTTTCCATTCCAGAGGCTTCTCAGATGTAGGCCTTCTCCGATCCCATTCCTATTATGCCATCTCATTATGACACGATCGTAGCCTATATCAAAGCCGGCAGACATGTTCGGACCAGGGAAGAAGATGTCATAATAAGATACTTTACCAGCATAATTCTAACTATAAAGGCACAGAGGGAGAGCATTCCTCATTTGATCATGCAGCAAAGATGACCCCGGTGAACTACTGTAGCATTACGCTGCCCCCAAACAAACATGGCGCTTCTTGTTTCCCAGTCGCAAATGCATTCTTTTTCATGGTTGCGTTGAGGCTTGGACTTCTTAGCCAAATTGTTTTTCAAAGCTGTTTGGATGGGTGAGGTCAAACTGGAATCCGGGAGGCCTTTGCCTGCCTGGAAATCAACGGATGCATTATTTTAAAAGGCTTTTTGGTTGTGTGTGTTCGCAGCATCTGTGTTCTGAGAAATCTGATCCAGGGTAAAAATGAGCTGCAGGCTGTAATACGTGGTTCTGCGACTAACATACAATAGCAAAGTGTGAGAGAGGGTGAAACGGACAGACAGGAAAAGAAGGCAGACTATTGAGCGAGCCACAACACTCACACACACATACACATTTTTCTCAGGGAGTCTTAAGAACTGGGTTTTTCTGGGTTTAAACACAACAGCTTTGCTATCCTTCACACAGTAGCTCATGTATGAAAGGATTAAACATCTCAAGTTCCTGACCGCATCTGCAGAGTGTCAAAAAGAGACTGAAAAAGGCACTTTTCCTCCAGGTGTTACAACCACTCATACCACCAGCACAACTTTCAGAGGGCTTCCTTATGATGGTGAGGATTGACTTATGTGATAATTGATGAATTTCTCTAATTTATGTTACTCCATAATGTCAGTGTTAGTAATGTTTTTTTTTTGTTGTTGTTGTTGTTTTGTTGTTTTATGAAGTCCTTTAGGACCTATCCTGATGTTCAAAGATATTTTTTTATCCTTCATGTTCTCTTTGGGGTCCCAGCTTTATGTTAATAGCTTGAAAAATATATATTTCTTTTAATTATTAAATATTAAATTATAGCCTATAAATATTAAATATTTTTAAAACAAACAATATATATCAGGGTTTTTATAGTTAATTAAAACCATGAAATAATTTTTGTTACTTGAAATAAAATAAACCTTACCTGAAATAAAATATTAAATAAAATAAAAATAAAAAAATAAAACAAACTAAACAACTTTAACTTAATGTATTTTAACTCTGTATAGACATCTTTAAAAAAAAAGAAAATTATATATATATATTACATATATATACATATATACATATATATACATATATATACATATATATATATATATATATATACATATATATATATATATATATATATATATACATATATATATATATATATACATATATATACATATATATATATATATATATATATATATATACATATAAATACATATATACATATATATACATATATATATATATATATATATACTGTAAAAATATGTTTAACTCTGTTCTCTGTCAATTTATTCTACTAACCCGAACCCTTACATCTAGCCTTAACCTATAGGTTGGGTTATAACCTATAGATTAGTACAGTCTTACTCTAATGAGAGTTAGTTGACATGTAGTTGAAAGGTTAGTAGTGAGAATGTCTAAAGTGGACCATCAAAATAAAGTGTAACAAAAATATTTAATATATTATTTACAATTTTAACCCTCATGTTCTGTTTGAGTTGCTAGGTCCTTGTTAATAGCTTCAACAAATAATAAAAAAAACATTTTTATTAATTTGCTTCAATAATCCTCCATAGAAATATTTAATGTCTGAGGTCCATTAAATAATGCAAATATGTAATTTCGGTGTCTGGGACCCCAAACATAAAAACAGTAGTCTCAACAGAACATGAAGGTTAAGAAATTGTCTGTCCTGAGGGGCCATGGTTCTTTCACTTCCTCTCATTCTGGTGTCAAAGAATTGAAAAATTGGTGTTCTTCGACTGTAGAGGTTTCTGGGCATGTTTAGAAACAAAGAACACAGAGTTTTTCATGCCTTTTGATCTCCTCAGCACCTGTGGTCTCACAACCACCTACACAAAACACACACAGACCAAAGGAACCCGGCATGTTTCTCTGTTTGCCAACTCAGAAAAAAAAAAAGGTTGATGAGTGCAACCTGCTTCTGTCTTAAGAGTACATGTTGCCCGTTAGTGCATGTCACAGTCGTGGCGAAGTATGCGTGAGTGATGCCCCCCCACCCATGTCTTTCATCTGCTGAGTCATGGAGCTTGTGTGTTTTTTGTTTGCTCAGGCTTTAGGGGCACAAGCAGGGAGGTACCCTTCCCTCTCATGCCGGACCTGTGTTTATCCATAGTCAGGCTGTGGCTTTTTCAAATCTGTAATGGCTTTAAATTTATGTTTGGGAAAGGAAAAGTTACTGGAAAATTGAGAAGAAAGAAAGAAAGAAAGAAAGAAAGAAAGAAAGAAAGAAAGAAAGAAAGAAAGAAAGAAAGAAAGAAAGAAAGAAAGAAAGAAAGAAAGAAAGAAAGAAAGAAAGACAAGTTTCAACAGTAATATGAGGGCAGGCCCATTACTTCTCACAGATAAACATGTTTTTCACTCCAAAAGCAAGAGAAAGTTTGTCTGCCTTCACAGGCGATCCAGCAGATGTCAATGATAACTTTCAAGGCTTGCGTGTGTGTGTGTGTGTGTGTGTGTGTTCCTGCTGCAGGAAGCTAAACGATCCACCTCACAGACAAATTAAACTGAAAGGAACCTAGAGATTATAGGCCACCAGCACAGAAACCACAGTTTAAATGAAAAGACTACGGCGCAGAGTTTTAACACGCTTAAACACGACTAGGAGTCATTCTTCAAATCACTTCCTGTAAAGTTTTACAGTGACTGCATTCACATGCAAAAGAATGTTCTGGTCATGTAGTTTACCAATTATGTCATGAGAACATGGTCGATTGCTAACCCATTTTTGATTGCTTATCTCAAGAGCTTTTTCACAGCTTCTCTCGTTTTATAACCTTGTGTGTAGACTGATAGGTGCTACAGAATGCTGAGATATTGTGGCTGTACGTTTGCGGTCGTGGTTGTGCAGATGTTTTATCTTATCACCACATATCGCATCCCTGTTTTATCAGATTGTGTCTTCTGATGCAGTCTTGTCATTGGGCTGTTTGAATGTGCTGTACCGCTCACGAGGCATTTCTATGAGTCAGATTGATATGAACATTCTTTGATATAGATTTTATATGAACGGCCTCATCCTCTTCTTGTTTTGAAAAGTTGAGAACTAATACTGGTGTGGAGAATCAGGTACGTCATGCACTGATCTTTTGAGTCAAGATAACATCTCAGTATTCCATTATTGATTGGCTATGTAAGATATTTTAGTCTAGGGATACAGTTTCAATTAGCGTGCAAGGGGACCCAGCTTCAAATCCTAATCTTGTATATAATTTTCTTAATAAACCACGCAAAATTGCAACTGAACTGGAAAATAACATCTTTGACAAGCAGGGTTTTTTTACTAACTGTAAACATTTTTCCCACAGTAGAAAGCCATATTGATTTTGAATGGTAGATGAGAAAATATTCAATTTAGTGCAAATTATCTGTCAAAATGTGGTTTGATCTACTTAGTCAAATTTAGAAATGAACGCTTGATTTCTGCCACGATTTAGACAACAAAAAAAATCGACATAATCATAATCTAAATTATCATATAGAACAGGTAGACTCTGAGAACACTTACAGTGTGTTTATTTATTTATTTTTTTGTATTGACGTCAATCTCTGCTTTAAGGCCCAGTTTCACAGACAGGACTTAGACTAAGCCAGGCCTTAGATCAATTAGGGCATTTAAGTAGCTTTTATAAATGTACCTTAGAACATTTTACACATTACTGGTGTACATCTTGAGACAAAACAATGACACTGACATATTTTAAGATATGTCAGTGCAAGTTTCTTTCAGCAGCTCAAACATTCATTTTAGTCTGGGACTAGCTTTAAATGAATAGTTCACTTCAAAATGAAAATTATGTCATTATTTACTCACCCTCTAGTTGTTTCAAACCTGTATGAATTTCTTTCTTCTGTTGAACACAAAAGAAGATATTTTGAAGAATGTCGGTAACCGGACAGTTGATGGACCCCATTGACTTCCACAAGAATACTATAGAAGTCAATGGGGTCCATCAACTGTTTGGTTATCTTCAAAATATCTTCTTTTGTGTTCAACAGAAGAAAGAAATTCATACAGGTTTAAAACAACTTGAGGGTGAGTAAATGATGACAGAATTTTCACTTTGAAGTGAACTAATCCTTTAAGCCTTTGTCTGTGAAACCAGGGGTTGGTGTCCAACTACAAATATAAAGCGCATTTTTCATCAAACATCAAACACTTCTTTAACTCTAAAATTGTGTTAGTGTGTTTAGTGGGTATATTTGTTGTGATCATTACATAGATGATGCATGAATTAACTAAACAATTGCAAAATGAGTTAATTCATGCCAGGGTTAAAGCCACACAGACACGGCTTTACCTTCCTGTTCTCTTGTCATCAGACAAGGGAAAGCTTTGGATCTGCCGGTGGTTGTCTCTCTGTGGTTGGATTTCCATACAGGCTTGTTGTAAAGCAAACTAGCATGTTCGTAAAGGTCAATGGGTACAGAGGCATTACTGCCAGTGCAGAGATTGTGGTGATCATCTTCATTAGCTTCATCTATAAGACCTGAAGAGAGAGGAAGAGAGAGAAAGAGGAAAGATCCTGTTGGCCGACTGTTTATGGTATTCCAGACGTGCTTCGTTCTCGGAGAGAAATATTGGTAACACTTTACTGCTTGTATATTTTAACATTAGTTAAAGCTACACTGTGTAATTTTTAAAGTTGATTCTTAGCAAAAAACACTTTGTTCTTTCAAAATGATATGTGCTCATTAATGTGTAATTACTTCTACCAAATAATCAAGTATTCTCGTAAGCGTAGAATCTGCCATTTAGAATACATACAAGCTCGAATGGCGGCAGCCATGTTGCGCCTCCATCTTGAAAATACATTAGCCAAAGAGGGACATACCTGGAAATTCAAGCTTCGCCTTTCACGTTTTGACACTCAGTGGCACCGTGACAAATGCGAGGGGGAGATTACTCGCGACTGCCGGCAGATTTGAAATAATACGGCCACCGTAGGAGTTAAAACGCCCTCGGAATGGGAGGGGCTATAGAAAGTAATATTCAGTTGGTAGTCATAAACAATTTCACCGCTAGATGGGAGAAAATCCTACACAGTGTAGCTTTAAATGCATTAGTTAACATAAACTAACAAAAAAAGTGTGTGTACCATAAGAAGCTATTTCTAGTTGTATTCTGACCCTTAAAATGATTTTTGTTGATGTAACCTAAAGTCAAGTTGATTCTGTCATTTTAAATTATATATATATACAATTCCAAAGTTCAAAGGTTTGGGGTCGTAAAGATTTTGATTTAATACATTATATTTAAAACAATGTAAAAAATGATAAGTAGTCAGTAGGTTTTATATTAACTAACTAATTAATTAACTAACTTTTATTGAGCAAGGACGCGTTACACGGATCAAAAGTGATGTTTTTTCATGAAAGGATCCTGAGAAAAGTGTAGTACGGTTTCCATAAAAAGTAGTAAGCAGCAAAAGCTATTCAACATTGATAATAATAAGAATCGTTATTAATAATTGATCAGATTAGAATGATTTCTGAAGGATCGTTTGACGGACGCTGAAGACTGAAGTAATGATGCTGAAAATTCAGCTTTGCCATCACAGGATTAAATTATCATAGAAAACAGATCTTTTAAATGAAAAAAATGTTTCGCAATATAACTGTTTTTACTGTATTTTGTATCAAATAAATGCAGCCTTGTTGAGCATTAGAGACTTCTTTCAGGATTTTTTTTTTTTTTTTTTTTTTTTTTTTACAAAATCCAAACTTTTGACCAGTATTTGCAGAATATACAGGAAAAAAGAGAGAAAAAGAGACAGAGCATCCATCCCCCATCTGTGATATTTTCTCTCTGCTGGTCATGCCCTCTGCAGTGGCATAAACCACAAATGGTGATGTCAGCATATCTCAGGTGTTATCAGAGACTCAGACAGACAGAGAGGAAGACGGGCAAGAGAGAAAGCCAACGGATCAGAAGTCTGACTCTCACACCAGCACATCTTATCATTCAACACACACACACACACAGGCTAGACTGAAGCTGAATCATGATGCGACTCTGAATCTACTCATATCTGTGTAATACTTTTCATGATGTAGCTGACTTATAGGTTTTACATTTTTAGTATCCACAAACTGACATTTCTGCAGATTTAAATGCTCAAAGACAGATGTGAAAGCACTTGAGAAAAATACTCCAGCTTTAGGCCTGAGATCAGCACTTGATTCATCTCAAGCTAAAGCGTTATAGTTTAGCAAAGCTAATTCCACACAAGGCATTAAATGCGCTCTACAAGACTGAAGCTCATCAAACTATGATGTTTTTAATCTCTGCACTTGTAGGAACACTTTAACAGAAAAAGATATTTACTTCCTTTACACAATAACAGTAGTGTTGGTTGCTTATTCCGATGCAGGTCAGGTCAAAGGGTGCATTCATCTGCACCTAAAACATGATCAATAACAGCAGTTTTTCAATAGAAACAGTGAGCAGAAAGAAAGGAGGATATCTCTGTGTTCAGGGAGTGCTGAAAGAGA
The DNA here is from genome assembly GCF_963993115.1 of Abramis brama. Taxonomy (NCBI): domain Eukaryota; kingdom Metazoa; phylum Chordata; class Actinopteri; order Cypriniformes; family Leuciscidae; genus Abramis; species Abramis brama. The sequence continues at coordinate 6,174,124 of NC_139980.1, forward strand.
GAAAGAGAAAGAAAGAGAAGCTCATTTGGTGCAATCAATATTGTAGTCAGAATCCCCTAATGATCATCTAGACACTTTTTTCACCTTGTGTTTGCATTTATCGCATGTGTTCCTTTTTCTTTTTAATAAATGTAGGTGTAATTTTCTCCTTCCTGCCCACTATCAACAACTCTCTCTCTCCCTCTCTCGTTCTGTATGACGTATGACCTTCAGTGCACCATGGGAGGCTGTAACAAGTGAGAGGTTATTTTGCACTTAATTGCCGTGGTGACAGTGCTGCTGAAGGCTAGTCTTTAAGATTCTGCTGGAACATCATAGGTCAGTGACATGGCATTTCATGTCTCCTAAAGCTGTCATATTACCACTGCAGGCTGCTTAAGACTCCAAACCACAATTCCTACCCATTCTCAGAAGGGAAAACAGGATGGTTTGGTAGCGTCGGATGCCTTTACTGAGACATTCAAACATTATTTTGTGCTTTTTGGTTCACACTAGCCTGGAAATCCAGACCTAAATCTAAAAGATTAATGGTCTGGCGTCGACTAATGAAAATCACCAAGCGTGCATTTGAAAATCTCACTGCACGCAATTGGATAACACTACGACCAATCACAACAATAAACCCCAGATACCAGCGGAGCTAACTGGTAGATTAGACTCTTACCGTATCCGGTCGGCAAAACAGCAAAAACGCCCTTCTTGCAAAGGAACGATTCGAGCGGCGTCTTCTGTTCCTGTTTTAGATAAAAAGCCTGGTATTCATCCATAGCCATCTTGCAATGTTTACTAATGACTTCGACGTCACAGCGCTGTCGTCTTCTGTTTAGCTCGCCTCTGGCCCGCCTATATCAGATAACCCGATGTAATTGGTGCAGCTCAGATCGAGGGGCATATTTAATGAGCATCATTACTCGACACCAGAGTAACTCGCTGAGCAAATTCAACTTGTGCTCTCGCGAGAACTCTGGATTACCAGGGTAGGTTCACACATCTTCAGTTCTGCTCTCTTTTATGGGAGCTAGCTATTTGTTTGCTGTTAAACAAATTTAAAGCACTGGGGAATGTAGTTCTATTTAGAAAAGATTGAGCAAGGCACATCTATTTGCACTTTCAAAACAGCCTCTAGATTATGATTTATCATGGTGCATTATTATGAACACTACACCCCAAGAGTGTGTTACTCAGTCTGAGTTTGCCTTCTGACCACACACAGAAGATGTGTTATGGAGGCTAACTGCTAGCAGACACACACAAAAAGGGATAGGTCACCCAGAAAGTAGCCTCACCCTCATGTTGTTTCAAATCTGGATGGCTTTCTTTCTTCTGTGAAACAAAACTGTTTTTATCCATAAAATGAAAGTCATTGGGGTCTGAAATATCACTGGATTGAACGATTGAGTAAGTGATGACAGAATTTTTTGGGGGAGAACTGTTCATTTAATACAACGAAATAAAATCAAAACAGCTATTCAGTTAAGTAAGATGTAGAAGCAGAGGCTTATTTTCATTCATTCCTGCTGTAAAATATTGATCTTAAATTTCGATTCACCTTGAAATCTCAGGAATAACAACTCATTACAGAAAGGCTCAGACTCTCAGTAATGGTTCAGTTCAACTTCTGTGCTTTATATTCAGTCGAAAAACAGCTGTTTTCACTGCTGGTCTCTTGTATTGAAACTCAGATGAATTATGTGCATGCCTTAGAGCCAACTGATCCGTGCTGTGCCTCTAATTGGGCTGAATTTCACCAAGAGGTTATCAATAGAGGTATTTCATGCACATTTGTTAGCAGCTCAGTGAGATGGTTTATGAATTACTGCTTTATACTTTTGCAGGATGTCTGGAGTTGAAAGTTTATTTTATTATTATTTTTTAAAGTTATTGGTTTGTTATGGTTTGATCAGACTCTGACATTATTATCACAAAATATTATCACAAACAGATTTAATGTATCTTAATGAATTGTTCTGGAATTTGTTAATAACATGCTCAATACAATGCACAAGTTTACAAGTCAATATACAGGAAATATGCAGAACTTGTTGGCAGGTCTTCAGTCTTTGCAGGCTGAGATGGAGAGAGTTGATTATGCAAAAGAAACCTGATCTCATTAGTATGCATAAGTATTTGTACATTGTTTCGTTCAATTTTGCTTGTTTGGATTTACACTGATACATGCAATATGGACTTAACAGCAGCATAGAAAGTGTGCATATGCACATCTAGAAAATATTTATGAATGTGTTACGTAAGACAGAAACAGGATGTAAATGCAATAACGCTCTTTATTAGTAATCAGCACAATGGTCAGAAACACTGAACAAAGACGGCCGTCAGCACAGCAGGACAGACGGGCGGACACAACGCAGGGTGGAAACTGTGACGCAGGGACCTCGGTGGACAACTGGTGAAGGTGCACACTAGACGAGAGAGAGACAGTGAATTCATGAACCGTGACAGTACCCCCTCCCCAAGGAATGCCTCCTGGCGTTCCCCGACGGACTTACCTGTCGATTGTAATCATCGATAAGGGAGTGATCCAGAATGTCTCTAGCAGGAACCCAACTTCTCTCCTCCGGACCGTAACCTTCCCAGTCCACCAGGTACTGAAATCCGCGTCCCCTCCTTCTCGAGTCCAGAATACGGTTAACCGAATAAGTTGGTTCCCCATCTACGAGACGCGGCGGGGGGGGAACCGGGACTGGCGGATTAATGCGTGCCCAAAACACAGGTTTAATCTTTGACACATGGAAGGCGGGATGAATTCTCCTGTACGCAGGAGGAAGTTTGAGTCGGACTGCCACCGGACTAATGATGGTGACAGGAAACGGGCCGATGAATTTGGGAGCAAGTTTATTAGAAACGGAGCGGAGAGGAATGTTCTTGGTTGAAAGCCACACTTTTTGACCAACGACGTATACGGGAGGCTTCGACCGGTGGCGATCGGCCTTAGCCTTGGTGCGCGCCCCCACTTGGAGAAGAGTCTCACGGGCTCTAGTCCAAGTCGGCGACACCTCTGGACGAAGGCGTGAGCGGAGGGGACCGCGACTTCGGATTCCGTACTAGCAAAAACTGGTGGCTGGTAACCTAAACTACATTCAAACGGAGTAAGGCCTGTGGATGACACTGGTAATGAATTGTGGGCATACTCCACCATAGAAAGTTGTTGGCTTCAGGAGGAAGGATTCTTGGAAACCAAACATCGCAACACTCTCTCCAGATCTTGGTTGGCTCTCTCCGTTTGACCATTGCTTTGGGGATGAAACCCCGAAGAGAGACTGACAGTCGCCCCCAGTAACAAAATTTCACTGTCTGAGAGAGAGACAGTGAATTCATGAACCGTGACAGAATGCTTGTATATTACAAATATATTTGAATAGTACTAGTACTAGAACTGTTGTGAATCTATTGATATTTTTTAGTCTTAAAGGAATAGTTCACCCCCCAAAAAAGAAAGCTTTGGGTGAGTCGAACAGGTTTTAAAATGACATGATGGTGAGTAAATGATGACAGATTTTTTTATGTGAACTGTCCCTTTAATAGGCATTCCCTTTATAGTGACTATAAAATGCTTGACTAATGACTCTTCCCAGAAGTAAATCAGCTAATGTGATATATGCAAGTAGCTCTCATGCACAGTTGCTTCACAAGTACAACCTCAGATGTCACAGAGTAGACTAAAAGCACTCCAGACAAACACTAAGAGAGAGACATTGGGAGAGAACTGTGGATTGAAGGAAATGGAGAGACATAAAGGCTAAAGGGAGGAAGTGGAAGAACTCTGGGTTTGATTCTGCTTCAGAGGGGAATGTGGTGCCACTGACTGGCAGGCTGGCGATTAATGAGAGTTTGATTTAAGGGCTGTTCTCAGAGCAGCCGTCCCCGGCGCAGACTCTGGCTTTGGTGTGGTTGCTCTTGCAGACATGTTAATCATGGCTACAGATGATTCTACCATACACTTCCAGCAGGGCTGCAGTCTGCACGTTGTTCGGCCCATTAATAACCTCAGAAGGCACGGCTGCCTGGCTGTATGCTGGCGCAGGAGTCGACTGATGCCCTGTGAGTGAGTGAGTGAGTGAGTGAGTGAGTGAGCGAGCGCGCTGGACGCCTCGCATGAACAGTTGCTGTTGCTGCCTCCACAGATGAGATTTTTAAATCAGATTTTCTCAAGGTTTCATTTCAGCAGCTGTGTTTCATTTTGAATTTGGTTTTCAAGGATTTTAAAAGATGGGTTATTGCAATATACAGTACATACAAAAGTGAAAATGCTTCTGCTTTGCTTTTTTTATTAAATATACATTTATTTTCATTTTAAATTATAACATCAGTTTAACAAATTGATTGAAAAGTTTAATTTTAAAAAATAATAATAAATTCTTAATGTCTCAGTATTTGGTTTGACCCTCTTTTTCTTGAATTTTTTCAAAGTCCAAAATCATTTACTTTTTATTTCCTGGTTTAAATAGATTTGAAATATGCTCTTTTTTGCAGCAATACTGAAGCTTTGGAAAATGACACTGGCAGATATTTCTTTTTTGGTACAGTATCATCTTAACATATGTATTGTTAAACTATAAACACAATTTTGAAATAGATATCTTTCTATGCATCAAACAATATATTATGCTCTGAAAATTTCACCCTGAAGAAACATACTTTTGTGACTGAAACTCAATATAGAGTGAGTCACTCACTGTGATAAATGTTAGAAGGTGTTATTGGTCGTCCAATCAGATGCTCCTCGATGTTTCGAGATCCAGGTTAAAAAATAAAGGTGACCGGGCCTTCTCAGTGGCTGCTCCTAACCTCTGAAATAGTCTACCTGTTCTTAACAGAACAGCTCGGATTGCTGAAATTTTCAAGTCGTTGCTTAAGACCCACCTGTATTCTTTAGTTTTTATTTCGAGTTGAGTTCTAATACTGTGACATTTTTTGTTTGTGTATCCTGACATTGTTAAGCACTTTGGTCAACAATGGTTGTTTTTAAATGTGCTATATAAATAAATTTTAACTTTTATTTTGACGGGTTGCCGTGAAGACCTTTGAGTTTTTTTATTGAGTCTTTGAGACCTTTGAGTTTATGTGTGTATTCTCAAATGAACCGGTAAAATACTCATGAAGTAACTCTCAGGGCAGCTCTGGAGATGAAGTTCATGCATTAAAGGTGGGGTAAGTCATTTTTTAAATATCCAGTTTGGAAGTTAGTCAGTCCGACACAACAACAAACCTGTAGCCAATCAGCATGACGGTGGAGGAGAGAGAACAAGCAAGAGGGAGATTTGAACTGAAGAAAGACTGCAGAAATTGAGATGAGACACAGTACATAAGAGAAAAGCTCAGAAGAAATCACTGGAAAATAAAGGGTTATGTCTGGGCAAGAGATTTAGGAACGTGTTAATATTAGAAACGCCTTCCAGCACTGGAGAGAGCTAAGCGGGGGGCTGATAACAGACGCAGAGGTTGTTTTGATTCGGGTCCACACGAGCTGCTGTGCTGTTGGCAACTAACAACCAACTCTTGTTTGTAATTGCTTTTGTGTACTATACGTTCATTTTTTGTGCTTCCTTGTCATTCGTTCATCATCTGCGCTTTATTTTTTGTGAAGCATTATTCTGTTGCGCTTCTGCTTTGATAAACAAACCAGGCCAGAGTCAGGCCAGAGTCAGGCCAGAGTCGCGCTGATGACTGATAGTGAATGCGGTGTTTAGGTCATTGTTAATGCACTCGACTCGCTTGCAGGGGGGATCGGGGTTCGAGACCGACTCGAGCAGGGCTGTTAGGATTGGAGTGTGAGTTTTGGAGGTGGAGCAATGAAGAAGGGGTGTGTTTGTTTGGGTTGATTTCAAACATCAACACTGGCCAACAGCATATTTCAAAAACGACTTACCCCACCTTTAATGTCATTAATGTCTAAAAACACCACGAGCGTCACACATGATTCAGTGTGTGTGTGGTAAATTAAACAGTGCGTCTGCACCATTCATTCACACTAGGACAAGCAGAACATGCAGGATTACATTTTAAATAGTCTTTTTGCGGTTTAATATTCACAGACACTAGTATATATTGCATTATATATCGGCTACAGTGCTCCTAGTAAAAATAGTAACATGTAGTCTGGCGCCCTGCACTTAGATAAACACACAAGCGACTGAAAACAGCTGCCTATCAGTGGCTATCAAGCGTGCCGCACAAGTCCTAAAAAGAGAAGCCAAAGCTTCTCGATCGCCCCCAGGTGGTTGGTCCCAGTACAGGTCATAAACCTTGCCCTCTCCATGTAGTCTAATGGGACGAAGCTAAACAATCAAACTACACTTCAAATAAATTTTTTCCAAAGATGTTTTTTGTCATTTTAGGTAGTTTTCATCACGCTGATATAAGTTTAAGTTTTTTTTAAAATAAGTTTGATCTTAGTTAGTTATTTGATACTATAAAAACGGGAATGTGAAGTCATGATTGACATCTGTGACTGACAGACTTTTTGGGGGATTTTCAGGAAGAGATTGGAGCTTCAACTTTTATTTCTACATTTCCATAACTATTTATTTCACATCGACATAATGAGCAGTAAACTGGACCAACCGTTTCTGCGGGAGTGTGGGTGGGACCTTGATATCGCTGCTCCACTTCACGCTCACTACTGCGCAGACTCGGGTCCCGGGTCCACTACTGCGCAGAATCAGGTCCCAAATCAGCGAAAGATGTCAGCACCATATTGGAACTTTGGCGGCTTCACTTTTCTACAATGGAAGAGAGTGAAGGTGCGTCGTCCATCTTTTTTTACAGTCTATGGTGGCTACCGAATATACCCCATACTCGGTACTATATGGTACTACAGAAATGCTGATATCGTCACATTTCCAAAATGTCAATACAGACTTGGTACCGGTATTTTTGACAACCCTAGTAGAGACCCAGAGGGAACGTCCTATTGTAATGGTCCCCTAAACATTCCCAGATCGTCCTGAATGTTCCCTGAAGGTCCACCAAATAACTAGCCTGGGAAAACCCAGACTACTTCCGGCGAATTTTAATTCTCTCTCCAGGATAGTCTGGAGAAGAGCCCATTCAAACTCATTTCTGTGCCGCCGAAATCGCAGCACCAATCAGAAACGTTGGGGGAGGGATTTACATGATGACGACAGCGCAGCGACGCTGAAGGAGATTTCATTACAAAGATGGATGCCGCCGTGGAACATCACTCGTTCGAATCAGTTATCGCGTCTGTTTTGAGTGATTTAAACTTACCGTTTTCGTTAAAACCGGAGCAAAGAACAACAGATGTTTCTCCGTCGCTCTGCATACGTCATCTCCTTCATCGATCTGATTGGTTTTAAGACTATCCAATTGTGCCCAGAGGAATTTGAGCTACGTCGGTTGGTGACGCCCCTTTGGAAATGATTTGTCTACATAGCTTCGCCAGACCCTACACTCAGTTTCAACTGAGAAGGGTCTGGTTTTAACCAGGCTACCAAATAACATCCCCCAACCCTTAAAAGAACTTAAAAGAATGGTACTAGGCTACGTCCTTGACACTAGCGGGGACATTCTGAGAACGTGAAATTTCTAGTGGGGTATCTGTCTGTCTGTCTGTCCGTCTGTCTGTCTTCTTTAATTCAGTCTAGATCTGTAATGCCTGCTACATACTGTGCAAAATGATGATGACACTTATTGAATCGTAGGCTACGACGCAAGTTAGTTCAGAAGAATAAAATGTTATCAGCATGCGCTAGTGGTAAACAAATAGAGCAAGTGAGGTTTTTATGTGCGCTGCAAAAAAAGAGGAGGAAGCGAAAGAGGAGATAAAGGATGTAGTCATGGCTTGGGAAAAGATACCAACTTGCTATGCTAATTGTGCACATTTTTTGTGCCATGTCGCGTTGATCAATACGCCATTTCATGTTGCATTTGAATTTGCTAGTCAATAGACCAGTGGGGATTTCTTTAAGACTGCAAGGGAAGCTCGGCTTCCCCTATAATGTCAAAAAATTAATGGTCAAATAAGTACTATTGTGTTAACATTTTATTGACTAAAAATGCGTTAGAAAACGTTAATCTCAAAGACGAGTTCGTTCAGAATCAGTTACATAAAGCAGGTCGGCTGACTCGATTTCCTTCTCATACCGTAGCGTCACAGACAGTGCATTTCCCTGTTGAAGCCCAGCGTCCATTGACTTCAATGTGGCTGCTTTGAATAGTTTTTTCAGCGCTTCGAAACTAGACGGTCATTGGATAAACGCTGCGATTATGTCCCGCCCACGGACGCTCAGCGTCTCTGGGGGTGAATGAGAAGTGGGCTGGCCTGGACTCCGGGCTTCCGCGTGATGATTGGAGGGGCTGCATCTCCTTTTGATTGACAGCGATTTCATACAATAAAAAGTCGCTGCCGCTGAAGCTATTGGAGCTCAGTCCCATCGCGGATTTTTCAAGTGATAGTCAAAAGATAAACTGCTGCTACCTCTTTCTTGGTATTTGCTTGTCGAAATTGCTAGCCATTTTTCATAATACATTTCACACAATTATACATTTATACCTTTATTATATTATTACTTATCCTATTATATTTTTTATAATATTAATAGTAATAATTAAAACAATAATTATAAATAGCCTATATATTATTAGTAGTATTATTATTATACTTTATTATATTGTTATTTATACCTTTATTATATTATTACATTTATACAATTATACCTAACTCTGCTGGCCATTGAGAGGACACTGGTCAAGTCACTGGAAAAGACGCCTAAGTTGGTACGACAGGGTCACAGAGCATTTTCTTGAAAAGGAACGTTGGGCAGAATTCACGTATAAATAAATGGACAATTTTTATGATGTAGACCGAAAATGAGCTTCCCCTCTTTGAAAGACCAGCAGCCGCCACTGCAATAGACGTAGGTCGTAGCACTGTGAGATGATCATGCTAAATTTCTAACACTGTCAGTAATCTTTGGTCGCATGACCGTGACAACTGCCGTCTTTGAACCTCTCTCACTGTACGATGTAAGACCACCGTTTAGGAGCAACGACCACAGAAATCGCCATGATTGATCATCTTTCGTCTGGGACAGCCCAAAATCGTACAATGTCTACCAGGCATATGGTCTAGGTTCAGTGCACAAAGACTGACAGTTCAGCCCTCTCTATTTACTTGTACCCCAGTTTAAGTACAATAAATGTTTGGAAGAATAAATGTTTGGCAAGATCTTTTGAGTGCCTTGAGACTCTCTATTTCCCAGAAGGCCAATGAGATAATCTGCTGGGCTCTGTATACGGTTTGTGATATCCATTTTAACCCGAGCCTTTATAAATTGCTCACTCACTTATTAGCAGGGGACACTCAGATGGCCTCCCTCCAGTGGAATGAATGAAATATACCTTGTGAAGGCTGTTGTGATCTGTCTGTCTGCACACCAGGCTAAGTATACCAGAAGGCCAGGCCTGAAAGCCTACACTGCAACACCCACAGCTCTGTCATCATGAGAAAACATACATCGCCTTTTTTGGCTTGACTGTTTAAGTGTTCACACAAACAACGTGAGACCCAAAAAGCAGTCTCAAGGGCATCGGGGGAGTCCTGCGTTCCCCTTTACGTTTTCTTTAGCGAGAATGCAGGTCGTGTAACAGCTCATCAGTGCTGGCATGCGGTCCGAGAAAGAGAGTCTTAACAGAGCAAAACACACAGAGGGGAGAAATCAGCCAAGGTCAGACAGGGCCAAACGCCTGCTTCCTGAACACCTCCCACCCCACCACCCGACACCCTTCCTCCCTGCTCGCCTGCCTAACATTACGATCAGCTCACTGATGGCTGACCTCATCAGAGAGAGCAAGGGTTCGGAGGGGTCATCCGCACAGCCACAGACAGACCCTCATAGACAGCCCAGTGTGAGTCCTTCAGCCCAGGGGTCCAGGCTCTCTGGACGTAGTCGGCAACAGCACAAACAGCTCAGTGTTGTCGCTTTTCAAATCACTTCCAAGCACATAATGTAGGGCACATTCACTGATGAATGCAGTGAGGTGGTGTGGGTTCAGATGAGGCAGAGTCTGCTTGTCCGATGTGATCGACTGCTCTGTTCCCAGGGGAAATCTCCCCACAGGATGATCAGCACCCCATGCAAACCACCTTTCTCAAAACAAATGGGCTTGTTTGTTGAAGGAGAGTGGGGCGTCTCTCTGGCCCAAACATCCTGGAGTACTTCGCCCTCTAATCCCAGACTGTTTGAATGTTTTTTATGAGCTGTTTATACTTGATTTATCATTATGCTTGGTAGTTCACTTAATTATTTATCATATATCCTTTCAGCTCACTGTAGAGTAACAGTGTTTGTGCTGTTAAATTCAGCCCTGTATTTTATTCAACCTAACTCCAAACACGTACCTCTACACACACACACACACTGCAAATCCCGTGAGTCATGATAAAAGAGCTTAAAGACTTGTAGAAGCAAGCTAAAATGGCATGGTTGCTTCAGCAAATTTATTTTTAAATCACATTTGCTTTTAACACTATCGGTTAGGTTTAGTGTTGGGTTTAGTGTAGGTGGTACGTTATTTTTAAACGTGATAGAGCATTAACCTTTAAGAGCAACTTACTGGAAATGTCTTTTCTGAGCTGCTGCAATGCATACAGTACAACAACCAACACAATAAAATGTTGCCAAATTCACTTTCATGTGTTCATGAGGAAAATTTAACTTGAACATGCTTTTAGTGCCACTCACTGGACATTTCACTTTTAAAGTGCTGCAAAACATGTAAGAAGTAACATAATATAATTTTGCTGGAATGTCACCACAGGTATGATTTTCCAATGAACCTGGGTTGGTTTTATTTCAAGGATTTAAAAACCTTTTTGTGAGAGAGATACATGGTGTTAATGAATTTTCTCATCACAAACACGGATCACTTGGCGCAAAGTCTATTTAGCCATCGATTTTTGAGACGTTTTTGCAGGTTCTATGACGCCTGTTTCTGGCAAGCGCTAACAGAATGAATCCTCCATTTTTTAAAGTCTCATTAATATAGTGCTGACAGCTCAGGGGAAGCCCGAAACACACTTTTTCGTGCGCACTATAAATGAGGATCTGAAAAGGAAGGTCGTTTTTGAGTAAACACTGTTTTCTGCATTTAGAGTTTGCCATCTTTCCTATTCTTTGAAAACTAGAGCCCATCTGCTACCCAGTGCAGAAAGATCTCGGTCATTAGCTGTACTTAAGCTTTTGGGGAGAGAGGGAAAAAAAAGGTCCGGCAGGAAAATTTAACATCTCCCATATGCTTTCTAAAATCAACCATTTGCGCTCTGAGCCAAATGGTGGGTTGCACTATTTGTTCATGTGCTTAGCCTCTGCTGCTGGAGTCATTTTTCCAATCTGTGTCGAGCGTCTCCTGCTGAACTTTCCTTCACACAATAATGTAGCAGCGCAGAGGCCACGGAAGAGAGCTGGAAAGCCCCACCCTAACCTCTGGAGCTAATGAAAGGGTAGAAAAAGCACTCTGTCAACCCCAAACTAGCATTATGCTAACAACCGATGATATGAATGTTCATGTTTCCTGTTTATGACACAAAATTGTAAAAAGCTGTTAAGTGTTTTGAATGGTATACTTATGGAAGCCGTCTACACCTCAGAGTAAAAAAAAAAAATAAAAAAAAAAGAGATTAAGTTGCAATTATGAGAAATAAAATGTCAATGACCAAAAAATAAATAAAGTTTGATTTTTGAGATATTAAGTTGCAATTTTGAGATATAAAGCTGCATGTACCTTTTTGTTGTGCTTTGTTTCCCTTATTTCAGTTCTATTTGAGAATTGGTACATAACAGCTTGTTTAGTCTATAATGCACGCTGGTTTCTGAATCGCATTCATGTGGAAAGCACACAGTTAAATAAGCCATTTATTTGCTCAATCAAGCAGGGAAATTGAAATGGTTGACGCGTTTTAACTGCGGGGCTGATTGCTGTATATTTTGATCTTCTTTTACAGTTTACTTTGTGAATTGCTCTCACCCTCCCTTCGCTCCTCGCTAATTGAAAGTGAGTGATTACCATGGACTGCTGGATGTGATGACATCCCCCTTTTCAGACTAGGAAAGTAGCCTTCTGCTTTGCATATGTTAAATTGATAAATTATTCAAATCTCGATGGCGAGGAACCAATCAGGAAGGAATTCTGAAAGCTCTTATTTCATCAGTGCACAAAACAAAACAAGATTAAATCAGAAGTACTCTGAATGATGCCCAGAGGCCTCTGAGCTCAACATTATATTTTGTGAGAACAACTCAGATAACTCATTTTTGTGGTAATTCTTGTGCTTGCAAATGTTGCCATTATTTACTTAACCTCACATCATTCCAAATCCATATGACTTTACTTCTAGGATCAAACACAAAAGGTGATTTTATTATAGAACATCCTAAGACAATACTACTTGCGGAAGCATGAAAGCTTCAGTCCCCATTTATTGTATTTGTTTGGACAAAAGGTACATTAAAATTTCTGTTTTTGTGTCATTGTTTATATATTTGTATAGTATTTTATTTCAGCTTAATATAAGTTAACAAAGTATATAAAATACAGGTTTGGAACAACATGAGGGCGATGATCAAACGATTACAGAATTCAAATTTATCTATTCCCTCAAAAGTTGTGTCTTATTTCCTGTATAAATTCTGTTTATTTCATGGCTTTCTGCTACTTTAGTACAGGCTGGTTGAATCTTTTTTTTTTTCTTTTTTTTCTAAAAGTATTTAGTTGTGAAGAGATGGGGAGAAAATAGTCAGTGGTGCAGACTGAAGGTGGACTTGAATAATTCATCGGTCTGGCCGTGTTCCTGCTCTTCCCTGTGTGATAATGAAAGGGACCCTCTGGGACCTCAGTATCTGCCGGTCAGTGATTCACATAACACCCGGCAGACAGATAACCTGCACACAGAGGCAGGCCTTTGATTGTTTCTACAGTTTTATATTTTCTGCACTCTATTAAATATTTATCGCAGGCAGTTGCTTGAAATTATCAGTTGCGCCTCTCGCTTCTGCCCGTGGCATTCGGAAAAAGGTTACATTTGTAGCTTCTTGCTCCAAGAAAGTGTTGTTAAGGTTTTTTCCCTCATTTCGCCGCAAGCCTGGTTTTGATGCTCGCGTTTTGATGTCGGCGTTGGCTCTGACTGTTAGGTGTCTCGTGTCAGAGCGCTCGGTAATTCCTCCTCTCATGCCCTGTGGCACTTCAATCACCAACACGGTCAATCTGCACTCGAGAGATGAGTCTGCAACAGCTTCCAGATATGGAGTGCAGATTTTTCTCCTTCTCGTTTTCCCAATATAAATACTGTGTTCCTTGTATGAAGTGAACTTGAGGTATGTGGGGATGTTTTGGTCGTTTTCCATGCTGACTTGTTTGGCAGTCTCGCCTTCTCCGTTAGCGGAGCTCAGTGGGCCTTTGCCCCCTCCTCTTCGTTTTCTGTGTGAATGTAAACGCCACACAGTCCTGTCTGTGGTAATTAAACCTCTTGGGCAGCAGGAGGTGAACTGAGGCTCAAATCCACACAGTGTGTCCGCCAATGACCCCCTGCAATCTTCGGTAATTCAACCACCCCCTCTGGCTGTGAGAGTCCTGTTTGGTTACACACCACCGGCTGGATAAACAAACGTGTATATGAAGATGAGAAAGGAGGAGTGGTGGAAACACGAGGGAGGCAGTCTATTAAAGGGCACCGAAATGTGGCTTCAGCAAACATATTGTGAAATTCTTGTGCACATCAGTAAAACATCTGAAACTTGTGCATATCACTGTTTAATGTGGTTATCAGACAGTGAAAACAAACTCAGGAACTCTTAATTGAATGAAGGCAGTTGGTATGTTTGCCTTATGGCCCGACTGCTTGCTCACTTCCTGTGGCTCACTTTAAACACCACAATACTTACTACAATAATTCCATTGATTATCCAAAAAGGTTTAATTTTATAGGCTCTTAGTTTTTTGATACTCACAGGTTATGCTTAAATTTTAAAGGAAATATGTTTTACCCTTCAAGTTTGTTAGCATTTAGCAATGAATATACCCCATCTCCACTGCCATTCAAAAGTTTGATGTTAGAAAGATTTTTTTAACTGATATATATCAGCAAGGATACATTAAATTAACGTATAATATTACAAACAAATTCTATTTTAAATATACTGTTCTTTTAAACTTTCTTTAAAAAAATGTACCACTGTTTCCACAAAAAAAGCACAATTGTTTTCAACATTGATAATAATAAGAAATGTTTCTTGAGCATCAAATCAGCATATTAGAATGATTTCTGAAGGATCATGTGACACTGAAGACTGGAGTAATGATGCTGAAAATTCATCTTTGCCATCACAGGAATAAATTACATTTTAAAATACATTCTAATAGAAAACTTTTCTTTTTTTTAAACATTTTAGTAATATTTCACAGTTTTACTGTTTTTACCGTATGAAATAAACACAGCCTTTGTGAGAATAAGAGACTTCTTTCAAAAACAAACAAAAATGTACTGACCCTAAATGTTGAAGAGTGTATCTAAGAATAATATTTAATTTTATATATCATCTACAGTTTTAATCAAGCTACAACAGGTTTGTGTGTAGTCGAGCAACAGTACACATGACTCACAAATAATCAAATATTTTATAGAATTAATAAATGTTATGACACTTCTGTCTTTCCAAGAAAGCAGACAGAGGCAAGTCCAATTGAAGTCCTGTTGACATGCCACATAATAGGTGACATTATCTAGGTCTGTTAGTCCGACTTTGCAAAATTGGATTTCAGTCAGACATAAGCATTTACATTTCAAAAAGGCAAATTGTTTCAGAGCGACTGAAATCAAACATTTAAAGTGCACTTAAATACAGGAGAGAGGAAGAGAACAACACGCACTGGTGTTTGCTGTGAAGGCTTATGGCCAATGTTGTAGCGGACACACTCTGGAATCGTTCATCCTCACCATTCAACACTCCAGCGTTCAAAACAATGTCCTCTGCAGTAAATTTTTACGTATTGTATATCTTTAAAATTACTGACTTTAAACGTTGCTGTTCCTGTTTCCTCTCCACCAGCATTTGTCAGTGGAATGAATAGGTCACACTGGCTAACCCTACAATTGTCCCAGGATGTTAGCAGTAAAACTTAACGGTTAACACACTCCATGTTGTCTTATTTGTTACAGCCACAATCCTTTGTTTTTTAGAAGCATTTTTGTAAAAGCAGGCTGCTCATTATCTCCATCATAACCCCTACTATCTCTCTTTTTATATTAAACAAGCAACAAAATCTATGAATTATTAACATCAACATTTAAGCAGCTCTTTAATGGGTGCATTGTTTATGTCATGCTTGTGTGTTGTTGTTCTCTCTAACTATAAAGACTTGCATGACATTTTTCCTGAAGCAAGTTGACAAAAGATGTCTTGCAGGTTAAGCCAGTTAAAGGGATATTTCGCAAAAAAAAAAAAAAAGTCACGCGCTCACCATTATGTTTCAAAAACCTGTGTGACATTCTTTCTTCTGTGGAACATAAAAGAGGATATTTTGAAGATTTTTTTTTTTTTGTAAAAAAATAACACAGGTTTGGAACAATATGAAGGCAAGTAAAAGAGGTTACACTTTATTTTAAGGTGTAATTGTTACAGTGTAATTATATATTTAAGTACTGAGTAATATTAAGCAACTACATGTAGGCTACTTACTATAGAGTTAGGGTAGGATTAGGATTTGGTTGAGGGTTAGTTGCATGTAATTATGCATAATTTACTCACTGAAAAAAATGATTAGTTGAAATTAATCCATTTTTTATCGTAAGTGGTTGCATTCAATTGATTTTATCTACATTTAAACAAATGCATTAAGTTGAACTAAAATTGATTAAGTTCAACTTAATGCATTTGTTTAAATGTAGATAAAATCAATTGAATGCAACCACTTATGATAAAAAAATAGATTAATTTCAACGAATCATTTTTTTCAGTGCTGTTATTACTATGGTAACACTGGTGAAAAAAAATATGCCAAGTATACTTGCAGCCAGACTAATTATCAGTATATTTCAAGTGTGTTAATGATTAGTTAACTTGAAGTGTGCTATTTTGAAACAACTAATTTTGTACAAAGGATATTTTAGTTGTAATTTAATTGTAGTAAAGCATAACTTTAAGTGTATTCAGTGTACTTCAAGTAAAAAATCTAAAATACTATTGTACTATAATGTATTTTGAAAGTATACTTTCAATGCATTGTTACAATGATCATTTCCAGCACACAGTAACCTATAATGTATTTTAATAAAGTGCAAATAAATACACTTTTAAAAAACAAACAGAATTTTCACTTCAAGTACATTTTTATAAAATATAAGTACAATTATTTTAAAGTGTGTATTGTGAAAATAGCTAAAAGCATGATGGTAATAATCTTTATATTTAAAGATAGTACAATTTTTGTTAGTATATTTGCAATGTACTATTGAAAAAGGGAATATATTTCAAATACAATAAAGTATACTTTTTTTCACTAGGGTATAGTATAAGATGGTTTGTTTAGCATGGAATGACTTGCTGTTATTCCACATTCCTGATGCCAAAATCCAAATGTGCCCATGCCAGTCTTCTTCCTTCCTCCTGTGGGCATAGCTTCAAATATCACATGGATAAAAGTTGCATGTTCGGTCTCTTGTCCAATAAAATATTTAAATGGAGAATCCTCTATTCTTCATTTCTTGTTTTTCCTTCCCACTCATCACTCATGCCCATAGATATAGCTCTCAAATTACAGGATGGAAACATTTGTGAAGGTCTCCGAGGGCCTCATCACATCTCTCTCTTTGTCTCCACATTGAATCTCAACTCTAATCAATATTCTGCTGCCGTGGTCCTGGGGCTGGAATGAATACCCTGAGATCATTTCTTATGAGAGACCACAGGTGTCAGTTAAGCTTGTTCAGTCTCTCTCTCTGTCTGCATATCTCAGCAGATGGCCTGTGCTATTTACCTGTAACTCCTTATTTACACATGCACTGATATTGTGGTGTGTTTGCTTCATATCTCATTGCGGTTTAATCGCTTTTCTTTGCGCCTCAGATATCCCCTTCACTTCAGATCATATTTCTAAACTAGTCAGCATATTAAATGCTACTTTTAAAGTGGCATCCAAATCAACAAATGGAGATTTCTCTTTCTCATGAGCACTTTGATTCAGATCACATTGACTTGCTAATGTGGCCGAGAGGAAGGGCACCAGGCACGGCACAGCAGATGGAAGACGACGGCAGCAAGGGCCCCGCTGGGCCACAGAAACACAGGCACAAGGGGCGTGGGGCCATGGAGGAGGGGATACAAGGGATGTAGGAGGACTCAGAGCGACCCCAGGTTCAGGGTTCCTGCTGGCAGGCACTGCTTAAGACCGCAGGGGGTTAAGGTGGGAGTAGGACCCTGCCCTATGCTGAAGATGAGTGTGATATTGCGACCACCAGATCAATAGAAACCATGTTGAGAGAGAGGGAGGGCGCATGGCTACAGATGTGGCCTCAGGGTTTTGTTATTCAGGAGGGCCTGCTGGAGTTGTATAATATAATTGAGAAAAAGGGATGGCGTTCTCACAGTCTGTTGAAACTGAATTAGTGGAAGGTGTCTGGAGCATTTTTTTTTCTCTGCACCATACATTATTTACGTACACTGAGCATACACATTTTTATTTAGCTCTGATAATCAGCATTTTTGCTTCAGTAAGACTGAAATGCAAAAGTTAAAATATAGTAAATGGTTTCATTTGCTCCAGAAAACATTCTGAGATGGTGAGATACTTCAAGGGACCAACAAATTGCGCTTGTAAACACACATCTTTTCTCCTGGAGGCCAGATTTGGAGCACAAGCAAATTCAGACAGCTTTACAGCTCAATTTGTGATAGGTTATTGCCTAATAAATATGTTTTACAGCGTTGTTTGTGACTTTTATATGTTGTGTAGCTTATTAATCTGATACTTCTGATGAAGCATGAGTGACAAGCCTTGTTGTAGTATGTCCTGTGGGATAATGATATTAAAACGACAAAGGCTTCACATAAAAAGGCCACACATAAAACGGCTCGTATCCACTAACCATGCATACGGCATCAACCTGTGTGTGAAAATGTTTTCACAAAGAAGTAATGATTCATCAAGTACATTTTTTCAATCGTTTTATTTTATTTAAATTGCATTCAATTGATCAAAATTCATAGTAAAGACTTTTAAATCATTTCCAAAAAAATGCTGTTCTTGGAAAAAAATGATCATAGTTCCCACAAAAATATTAAGCAGCACCGCTGTTTTTAACATTAATAATAATAAGAAATATTTTTTGAGCACCCATATTTGAATGATTTCTGAAAATGATTTCTGAAAATGCAGCTTTGCCAGCACAAGAAATTGTAAAGTATAAAACAGTTCTAATATTATTTCACAATATTACTGTTTCTACTGTATTTTTATCAAAAGGCCTAGTGAGCATAAGAAAACATGTTAGCATATATATATATATGCATACTCATGTGTGCAATCGCAAACAAATATATATATATTTGCAGTGAAATTCGAACTGAAAGCACAGTTCAAAACAATAAACTCACTAGGTAATCTGAAAGTGTGGAGATGCTAAGAGAAGAAAGAAATGGAAAGGGCCGGTTGAAATGAATCTGCTAGTCTTGAACGGAAAAGCTAAGGGAGCTTTTGTTTCAAATTGCCCATATTTTATTCCCCCTTCCTCAGTCTCCTGCCCAGCTTTGATAAAACACAGGCTTGAATCACTAAACATTAGATGGAGAAAAATTGCTTGCTCTTAATTCCCTCTTCCACAATCTATCAACCCCCAGATGCAGGTTGACCCCTGTGCCTCCACCTGCACCCAAATCTAAAATGAAGGCCACGCTGAACAAATACATCGCTGCGCATCAAAGCAACGCCTTAAATGCATCCCCTCTGTCTTTGAAGACCCCGATCTCATAATTTCCTTCCCACCTGCCCTTTCTGCTTTAAACTGCTCAGCAGTCATATCAGCAGTTCTCCTATTTTACAGCAGATTAGCCGTCAATGAAGTCAGAGACCATACAGTATATTGTTTAACTGACCCTGTCTTTAATAGGCCTTAGCTATAGCTTTTCTTTCTTAATGGAAAGTGTAGCATTGTTATAATGGCTCTAGTGGCCATAAGTCACATGGAAAACAGCACTATCATAAAGGCCACACAGGATAGAGGCTTAAACCTTGCAAATTGAGCATCATTTTTCTCCAAACAAACCCTATTTTAAGTCGCTGGCTTGTCAATAACCTTGTGTCAGCCATTAAAATTTGTTTCGGTGAGCCAGCCATAATTTATTTGCATTACAGTGCTGGTGACTGTCGGGATGCTGCTCGTGTTTGATCTGGCTGCCTCGCTGTAAAGAATGGGTCATTCACATATAGGCTGTCATGATTCCTGTGGGCCATAAGGTAAACAAAAAAAGGAAAGGGGAAAAGGAAAATCCAGGAAAAGGCTATACATTTTCAGCACGACAGCTTAGTTTGTATGAACTTGGCATTGATTAATCAAAATCTCCTGAGGCTACTCCATAACTCAGGGATGCAGTTGTGCAGAGAGGATAAGGCTGTTACACGGACCATCGCGGCTCCTCGTCCTCCTCAACAGATGCAACTCTGTAATGGCACTTCAGGCGGGATTGTGTGTTCCTGGAAAACTGCAATGTTTTATAGATATTTAACTTTGGGTTTGGCTTTATGATCAAAGAATTCATTTGAAATCAAAGACTTGATACTGTAATAGACTATACAAATAAAACACAATTATATTTATACACATTAATAATATTACTAAGCCTGTTTCTCAAAGTCTGGACTGGATGAATGATCATTCCCTGTTTTGTTGCATTCAATATCAACCTTTAAAAAAAAAAAAAAAAAAAAAAAAAAAACACACATCTTTAACTGTTTAAAAATGAGCTGGCACCAGCTGTTGAGGCTCATATAACAATTGTTTCCACCCAAAAGGTGTCCTGCCTTACAGCAAAACAACCAAAGCTATTTTAGTTTGATTGTTTGTTTTGGGGTAGGGGAACATCATAACATTTATCCAGCAGTTCACATCTACCCACTTCAGGGCACTTATCCAGATAATTTAACAGTCAAGACTGATCTAGACCATGGGAATATTTGTCTCCATTTTCCTCATGTGCATGGCTGATGAACAGGGCATCCTGTCTATAATTAGAGTCACCCCATCCTGCTCCATTTCTGTCTGTCTGCCGGGTCAGAGGTCAGTGCTTATAATTATAGTCTAGAGGTCAGGGGCCAATATAGGCTGAGGTTGTGACTGGATCCCTCTATAGCTCCCAGAATCCACTGATGGTCATTGTTTGTAATGTTTGTTAATGCTGAGATCACTTGCTAATGCAATGTATGGATACGGATACGGATGGGTATGTATAAATGTGTATATATAGTGTTGTTCTATCGCTCATTTTTTGTCATGATAAGGGAAGTTATGTGAAAAAGAATCTATCAGAGAACGTTCTTTACCAAATGCAGTCATTTTGGTTCTATTGATTACATCTAATATGGGTCATGTTGTAATTGGAAGGTGAGAAGACGAGGCTGATTTGCCCCACATGTTTCTTATCAAATCTCCCACAATAGAACTTGGCACTATGAAATAGAGATCCTGATGCTGGTCCTGCAAACAGCTTTCTTTGGTTGTTCTTTGTTTATGCAGCTGGGTCTTAACTGCCAGATCACTGTGATTATCATCATTAACCCTTATCCTCAACTCAGAACCATGTGCTTCACTAGGACAGCGTGTTCTTCTTAGTTCACATATCCTTATAGCCAGACAAGGTACTTCAGATATTTGGCCTTTGGATGTTCCTTTGGTAACAGTTATTTCTCTTTCAGATAAGCATGCAACATCAAGATTACACTGTTACTGCTAGCAGGTTAAATATCTCCAAAATGTGGAGTACTATGGAAGGACAAGAAATCTCCAGGGCAGTCTGACATTTTATTCAATGTCATTTCTTTTTCCCGCTTTTCATGTGGTAAATATGTTTGCCACGTATAGAGTATATGTGATGCTGCAAACAATCTGTGAAATTTACAATTAAAGTTCGGGGATGTCCGCATTTTACTGTTAAAATTACAATTATGTTTTATCTTACACCTAAAGCCAGAAATTGTCTGAAATAAAAAATAAAAAAAACATTCAAATGTGCTCTGGACAGGCATAATACACCCCCAGAGAATGATGCAAACTGCACTGGCATTTATCTGTCTTGAAGGTATGACCCAAATTTACTGAAATGCTTTTAAGTGATGATCTGCTCATTTCCACTGGGCTATTTACATGTTTGCTGTTTTTCTACATTGAAAGGCTATTTACAGTGCGAGTCTTGCCACATGTTCATACTTAGAATGTGGGTCACATGATGCAGGTCACATGACAATGGGCTCAAAATGGTTTGCAAAAGCCCATGTTATAGTTGTATGTGTGGAAACAATCACCATGAAGACCAAGGCCTAATGACAGAGAGAGAGGAAAAAATGAGTGATAGAACAACACTTAAACTTGCTGTCTTAGCATCTGAGAGTGAAATTAAGTGCATGTGTCTGGTTCTATTTGTAACAGCATATAAATGATCTCACTTACTGATGAGTACCCTGCATGGTTGTCTTTTCGTCATTCCCTACTACAATCAACGCTAAGGATCCTTGGGAGCCAGAATGACAACTTGACTGATTACAATACTTGGACAGCCAAGAGAATGCTGAATGTAGGCAACATTTGTCTTTTCTGTTTTGCTTATAGACTACAAAAAAATGACCTTTCTTATTTTTTCATGGAATATTGCAATGTTTATTATAAATTGATTATACATATCCATGCACAGTGTTTTTTATTTATTTTTTATTCATGTGCCCTCATAATCTCTAGTCAAAATAACTTCCCTCCCCCTTGCAATCTCTTCTCTTCTTTGATGGCGTGATTACCGGCGTGAAGGCAGGACAACCTGTCAACTTGGGGCCCTATTTTAACGATCTAAGTGCATGGTCTAAAGCGTACTGCGCAAGTGCACATAAGCCGTGTCCGAATCCACTTTTGCTAGTTTAACAACAGGAAAAATAGTCGGCGCATCCAGCGCATGGTCTAAAAGTGTTGGCCCTGTTCTTTTAAAATGGGTGTGTTTTGGGCGTAATGTGCAATAAATCAATCAGAGTCTCATCTCCCATTCCCTTTAACCCTTTAGAACCTGAAGCTAAAATAGGTGTTTTTCACATAATTTGATTTTTTGACTGTAAAATTCTAAAACAATGTGCTATCTTCATGTGCAAGGTGTCATCTTTTTCAGAAAAAGGTAAGCTTTCAACAAATTACAGTTATTGACCATTATTGTGTGTGGTGAGTTTGTAAATAGAATTTAAATAGACAAAAATAAAAAAACGAGAATAAATTTACTGATTTTTATTTAGAAAAAAAGCAGAAAAAATCATGAACGAAAGAAACTAACACTTTAAAGTTGAAAAATGAACTATAATACATATATACAAGTCTTTTTTGTGACATTGGGTTGCACAGTTTTCATGTAGGACACTTTTTTTCATACACGCACACATACAAATGCACGCATTCATAGGCATGCACACGCACGCACTACATGCTTACATGTAGTTTCTTACGAAAGAAACCAACACTTTAAAGTTGAAAAATGAACTATAATACATATATACAAGTCTTTTTTGTGACATTGGGTTGCACAGTTTTCATGTAGGACACTTTTTTTCATACACGCACACATACAAATGCACGCATTCATAGGCATGCACACGCACGCACTGTATGCTTACATGTAGTTTCTTACGAAAGAAACCAACACTTTAAAGTTGAAAAATGAACTATAATACATATATACAAGTGTTTTTTGTGACATTGAGTTGCACAGTTTTCATTTAGGATACTTTTTTTCATACACACACACACATACAAATGCACCCATTCAGGCATGCACACGCACGCACTACATGCTTACATACGTGAAAGAGTAACGGCCATCCGCCTCCCAAATTTCATTAAAAATCATCCCAATCCCCTCTTCTGCTGTCTAACACTTCTTTCGCCATGTATTTGTGCGTTTCTTTTATTATTTTATGCAATCCAAAACACTCTAACCTGCCGCGCGTCGAATCTCTCTGTTCAAATCCTTCCATCCCGCGCGGCTGTCATTTGCCGACGGAAACATGATATTACCGTAATAAGCCGTATATTGGCGAAAAGCGCTCGATGTCTACTTTCAGGAACTATTTAAATTATTTTGATAGTGCAAACGGTTGAAGAGTTACAGTGACATGAATACAGCTTGGTTGGCTGTGTCGTCGACGACACATCCGGTTTTAAAGGGTTAAAAGCCAGTTGCGCTCACGCCATGGCGGATTCTCTATTTACATGGAGGAATTTGCTAGAGAAACGGTTCTGCTCGTGCGCAAGGTTAAAGCGCACAAGCAGACCATCTACGGGACAAAGTGTATGCGCGTTGTGGACCCGCCTATAGGCGCACATTACTCACGCGCTCTTTAAATAACAAAACAATATTACGCCAGAACACACCTCGTTTTCAGACCAGCACGCCCATGGGTGCACAAATGGGCACAAATGCATTTGCTATTTAAACAATGTGGCAGGACGTGAAAATGATAACTGCGTCGGGCTGAAATTAGCAAAAAAAACTCTTGCATCGCGCCTGGCGCTGCATTGTGCCGGGTGTATGACAGGGCCCTTGATTTTTCTTGTCATTCCACAGCAGTCTCAGTTTTCCTCTCATTAATATTCACTTTTCAATCTTAACATTTAACACCCCTGTTCAGTCAAGTCACCTCTCATTTAGCGTGGGGTCTGTTATGACCTCTTAAAGTTTTTGTGATGTTATGTGAAATGAAAATGTCTTGATGGAGGAGATCCTGGACTTGTTGCTAAGGAACAGCTAGGTCTTTGATTAGCAGAGCTCCGACAAGTCTTTGGTGACAGGACCTTCCATTAATTGACAGCTTCCTGCCCTCAGGGTCTCAGCACATCACCCAGAACTCTCCTGGTTAAAGTAGCTGCCAGGTTAAGAAAGAATAAGAGGACATGTGTGTGTGCTCTGCTAAGCTGGCTATAAACTTATTTGTGACAGAAATATATGGTTTTAATATATATCTTATTGGTCTCCCCTGTGGACCACCACTATCACTGTAACCCGATTCGGCCCCATTACCCACATTGCCATCTTTCACCAGCTAATAAGAGTGTTTGGATGCATTTGAATATCATTGGAAGATGCAACTAGCAATCGGAATCATAAAAAATTGAATAATTCTGGTTGCTTAAAGGATTCAACCAAAAATGAAAATTCTGTCATTATTTAGTCACCCTCATATCATTCCAAACCCATATCTTCATCTTCGGAGCACAAATTAAGATCTTTTTAATGAAATATAAGAGCTTGCTGTCCCTCCATTGACAGCAACGCAACTACCACTTTCAAGCCCCAGAAAGGTAGTAAAGACATCATTAAAGTAATCCATGTGACTCCAGTGGTTTAACCTCACATTTACGAAGTGCTCTGTTTGTGCAAAAAAACATAATTTACCACTTTATTTACAAAATATTAATCTCAAATGCGTGTTCACGCAACAACGTTTGCTCTCGTGTCAACACAACACGCATGCTCTCCCGAACGCACGTTGCAGATTGGAGAACCACTGGAGTCACATGGATTACTTTAATGATGTCTTTACTATCTTCCTGGGGCTTGAAAGTGGTAGTTGCATTGACTGTCAGTGGAGGAAAATTAATGACAGAATTTAAATTTTTGCGTAAACTAACCCTTTAAAAATTCTATTAATGTTTATTTTAGTACATTTAGAGAATAAAGAAATGCACTTTCTCTGTCAAATGATGAAAATTTCAGCAATTCATATTTAAAACAATTCTTTCTAACGTGTTTACATGACTTTTTTGCCTTTTTTTACACATTGTCATATGAATTAACATTATGAATTAACATATGTCATTAACAGCTCTGATTTAAGACCCATAGCTTGCTGTAATCTGTGTTTGATTAACTGAAAAGAACAGATTTGTTCAGGAATTGTGGTTGTGCTACAGTATATGTTTTTGATTCACTAAAAAGAACCGGCTCATAAGAATCATTCTTTCAGGAATCGTACTGCATTGGTTGCGCTGTGTGTTTTTGATTAGTCAAATCAAGTCAAGTCACATTTATTTATATAGCGCTTTTTACAATACAGATTGTTTCAAAGCAGCTTTACAGAGGCAACAGGAAAATAATGTTTCCAGAAGAAAATAGCGTCACAGTCCAGCTTAAGTAAGTTCAATGATGTTTCATTTTTGTTGTAAAAAAGTTATTCATTTAGTTCATTTATATATATATAGCCGCTCTGGAGAAAACCGTGATGTCATCGTCCAGCTCAGTTCAGTTCTCATATAATGGTGTCAATGCAGGCAGATCAGTATTATTGTTGAATATTAAATTAAATGTTAAATTTAATGTCCCCAACTAAGCAAGCCAAAAGCCAATGGCAACAAAGGTGAAAAAAGGTGACAATGGCGACAGTGGCAAGACACCGAAACTCCATCAGTGGCAGAATGGAGAAAAAAACCTTGGGAGAACCCAGGCTCAGTCGGGGCCAGTTTTCCTCTGGCCAATGAACGAACAGTGGTTATGATTCAGGCAGCATTATAGGTCAGAAGTCAGATTGGATTGGATCAATCAGAATATTATCCAGTTCCATCTGGTTGAAGATCGGAGTCATTAAGCCGGTATGGAGACGGGTTTGTTGAGGATCAGTGCCGATGGCTGTCGTGTCGATGAGGCCTTCACAGGGGAGAGTCTAGTTGATAAGTATGATTTAAACCAATGCAATTCCACTAATGCAAACATAATTTTCGAGTCTATTTAAAAGAATGTTGTGGTCAATGGTATCAAATGCAGCACTAAGATCGAGTAACACTAATAGAGAGATACAACCACGATCGGATGATAAGAGCAAATCATTTGTAACTCTAATGAGAGCAGTCTCAGTACTATAGTACGGATTAGCGTAAAAGAGCCGGCACGTAAGAGTCATTCCTTTGGCCAGACTACACTGGTTGTGCAGTTTATGTCTGATTCACTAGAAAGAACTGACTCATTATAGTCATTCATTCAAGATTCAGACTGCACTGAATGTGCTGTGCTTCAGTACCGGCATTGTGGCAATGCTGAATAAGCAGGAAGGAAGTAAAAGAAGCTCCATCAGTATTTTAGTTTTTTTATGCATTAATGGAAGAAAGCCCATTAACAGAACTGAACATCATTCAGTTTCATGATTTTTATTTTTATTTATTTTTTGGAAATTGTTCAAAATAAAACCCATCTTTGTGGTATGGCCTATTAACTGCAAATCATTATGGGTAGATACAGGGGTTTCATTCAGTGAAGAGCAGTGATAGAGGGCAGCCCAGTGGGACTACAGGAGTGAGATATGATATGGGCCTAGCAAGTGATTTCAAACAGGGCAGAAGGGCAAATGGTCCCTATTTCTGTTGCTTTTGAGGAGCAATTTTTCATTTGACCCACATAAGAAAGCAATTTGTTTCAATACTATCAAACGCATACAGCATGCTTTTGATGGTCTATATTAAATAACCTGTCCATCTGTGTTTGATATGTTGCTCTGTGCTTTGCTTCCTCTGTGGGATTGTGTGAAGTCACATCAAATCAATTTCATCCTCAAAGTATAGCCTGTGTTTTATGCATATTCTGTGCTTGTTAATTGTGATTATGGGAAGTGTGATTAAATTGTGATTTTTTTTTGTCACATTTTCAGTCTGAATGAAATTACATTTCTGTGTATGGCTGCGATAAAACCATGACATTTCCAAGTAATTATCTCCACATTACTGCCGAATGTTTGCTAAAAGGATTATTTTCACCCTCTGAGCTGCCCTAAGCCCAAGCGTTCTCTCTCTCTCGGTTAGTCATTTCCAATGTGTTGTCACCGAGTTTGACATTGTCATGCACCTGGCACTTGTCCTGCATACAAATGCATCCTGCTGCTCTCCCCATCGCAATAGCCTAGGTCATTTAAAATGGTAATGCTTCATTTCCTGTCAATGAAGATTGGTTCTTGTTATATGCAGAGGGTGTGATTGGAGGAAAACCATATACAGATGACTGCCTCCAACCCTTACCTCTCTTTTTCAAGCTCTAATTAGAATTGGAGAAGTGGCCACTTACTCCCATTGAATACTTTATCAGTTACATGATTCAAAATCAAGGACAACGGGTATAAAGGACTTTATAAAGGACTCATTTGCACTGTAATTAATTGGGCTAGTGGATACCCTGTGTGAAATTAAAAGCAATTAGGCTCTGACCGCCCTCAATAACCTATTTAAAAGCTTCTGTATCCACTTACTCAGCAGGTAGAAAATCTTTGTATATCGTTGATCTTTTGCTTAGCGTGCCCTTCTGTGAGATCTTCACTGGAAGATAACCACACACCTGCTTAAAACACAATCCGTTTTCCTACTGGCAAAAAAAAAGAAAGAAAATGCTTGTCTGTGTGAATGATGATCTTGCATAAGATAGAAAGATAGACCACAAAAACAGAAGAGCATTTCAGCTAATGAAAATAATTCTTTTTTCATCTTTTGTTTTAAGATAAATTTAAATTGTCATAATGTAGCAAAAATATAAATACAATATATGGTAACACTTTATTTTACAGTGTCCTTGTTACATATGTTACATGTACTTACCATAGTAATAACAGTAAATTATGCATAATTACATGCAACTAACCCTCAACCAAATCCTAATCCTAACCCTAACCCAGTAAGTAGCCTACATGTTGTTACTTAATATTACTCAGTACTTCAATATATAATTACACTCTAACAATGACACCTTAAAATAAAGTGTAACCCAATATACTATATTGTGTATTATATATAGGCCCATATGTTATTATGAAAATAATGCAATCTAACAATAATAATAATAATACAGATATATATGTAGAGTATTATTATTATTGCAAGGTTATATTATTATAATAATAACAATAAAATATGAATATTTTATTACATGTATACTAAATTTGTAAATTAATAAATGATGTAAATGACAACTAACTAGTGTATGATTACTATCTTGTTACAAATTAAATTAATTATTTAAGAATAAATAAATAAAATATATTATTCCACCTCCGTAGATTTCCACCTCCGTAAGTTCATATTTGGCACTCCGACACACCCCAGACGTACAAATTCAGTGGAGAATTCGGTTGTATTGATATAATAATCAATAAATAATTTAAGCCTCTGTATACCATGCATATATGCTATATGTAAACTAGAAATAATAATAACAATAATAATATTTTAGTAACTGTTGTATTTATAGTTTCCATATAATATCAATATACAATGGAAATTCTGCCACTCAATTTACAGCAACAGAATGAACTGTTGTAGTCTGTACTGTGTAATTATTAATAATATTAAAATGAATTGAAGGACATGAAAACCAATTGGTCGCAATTGTTAAAAAGTGAGAAAATTATACCAAACAGCTAAACACAAGAAAGTGAGAAGTGTATTTCCTTTCCTCCACAAATATGTTTGCCCCCACATTAGCAAGTCTGTGGACTGTGTGTGTCTCTTGGCTAAGATGAAATGACATGGAAGCAGTGCAGTCCTCATTCAGTGTGGAGGTGATTCATGGGCCTGGCGTCTGGGAGCAGCACATGTGATTTTGTGCCCAGGTGCACCAGATCTGTCTCATCCAGAGAAACTCTCTCTCCCCATCATCCATAACCCAGGTCTCCACCACACTGATGCATTACTTGTTAGTGTTAGCTTGCTGTCTGATTAATTATCGTGCCATATAGGGCTATCTGTATCTGCCTCTGTGTGAACCTCTCTGCATTCTCCAAGCCCACACCGCTCTCTCAATGCCCTGGAGAGGCTACCTTCTCACTGGCCTGATCTGTTTGTACTGAGAAGTTGCAGAAGCTTTCAGTCGTGATATGATACTCTGACTTTAACAATGGCTGTAGGTTAAACATTAAATCATGTCTAAAGAGAGCATAGAGGAGGTATGTTTTATTGCAGCAGAAACAAACATAGGTTGGACAAAAGAAGATGTCTGTTCTTGAAATGTTGAGCATTACCATATGCTAAAAGCTTGTCAGAACAGATAGCATTTTCCAACAATGTTAAAATGAGGAAAATTTTGCTTTACATCTGATAAACATCCATCATATTATGCTTGATGTTTACCAGAACACATTTCTGGAGAGACATCACTGTTCATCTTACTTTACATCCATCTTTGAGCAGCCAGCACGAAGATCTGTAAAACTGCATTCAGGATCTATTGGAAGGAATCCATGAATCCAGGAATCCAGGTAGGTCTGTCCACGCGGATCTTAACGCGCCAGCAGTTTGTTAGTTCAGCTTTCTGACAAGCAAGCACTGCATGGTTTTCCCATTGCTTTGATCTTGAGAAGTGAATTTGAAGCTTTCAGCTCATACCAGAAAGCAGATATGTCTGGCTCAAGAGCATGGGCAAGGCCTGGGGTGGTAATGAACATCACACACACACCCACACAGGAGAGAGTGCGAGAGGGAAAAGGAGAAGGAGAGCATGGCCATAGGGGTTTTGATCTCAAGTGGCAAATGCTGATGGAAATGCATCAGCTAACTTTCATTTCTTTTTTCTCTTTCTCTTTTTTTTTTTTTTTTTTTTTTGCGGACTTCACTGACAAGAGAGATTGTTTGGTTGTGTACGTGGGAGGGGACAAAGGCAAAGCAATAATCTGATATACCTACACACCTCTCTCCTACTATTTTTCAGTCTATTTCTTACCCCTCTCTTATACTCTTACTTTCAGTTGCTTTATTGGTATGACCATTTGTTTCAGTGTTTCCAAAGCATGCGGTATAGGCAAAAAGAACAGTCTCAAACTGGGGTTAATTGTTTATTTTATTTTATTTCATTTATTTATTTGAATTATATTATCTTTGCATTCAGAAATAACAATGAAGCAAAATTGGAAAGAAAACAATATTAATGCTATTATAAATAAATAAGGGCTTATACAGGTACTTTTCCAGAAATCAATTTTAGATTAAGATCGGAGATTAATATATATATACTGTGTGTAATCTCCGATTAATATATATAAATAATATTTTTTTTTATATATAAAAAAATATATATAAAATTATATTTTATTTAAATAATCAAATTGTGTTTATAATTTTAAATGACGGCACAGAACCAAGTATTAAGCGATGTGAATGGACAAACGATCTGAACAAAACACAGGGTTTAAATACACAGGGGAACTAATCAACAAAATGAATGACAGGTGCAATGACTCAAAAAATAAATGAAAAACCAATGAACTGAAACCAAGGAAACAGATCTAAAACACACGACAAACCCACCCGAAACAAAAACAGATAACCCGTTACAGAAATATAGCACAAACAGACGTTTCAAGAAAAAAAACCCACAAATAAGTACATTATACTGTTGTTGTTGTTGTTTTTTTGTCTACTCTGTTCTTCAATATTTCAAACAGACATTTTAACAGTATTTGATGTTTCAAAGTCTTTTTTTTTTTGTAAATGTATCAGTACCCAAATGAGATTGTCATTGACAGGCACACAAACACTTTCTGTTCAGTAAATGACTGAATTTAGACATTTTTAAGGAGTTTATAGTTACAATTTGCTGTTTGGCTTCTGCTGTGTTTAGATTAATACTGTAAAACAGTGGTTCTCAAAGTGTGGGGCGCGCCCCCCAGGGGGGGCGCAAGGTTACTGCAGGGGGGGCGCGGGAGATCTGCAAAAAATAAATTAAAAAAATACAGCCGTTACGTTACTACGGCGTTCAAGTGCGTGAAAGCGGTAGTGATAGCGCTCTTCTTTTATAAATCGGCAACGAACGGCAATTACACTGAATCGTTATTTTCTTTTATAAATCGGCAACGAACGGCAATTACACTGAATCGTTCTTCTTCAGACCGTTGGAACAAGCCCAACCTAGAAGTTGCTCGCCAAAGAAAAAAACCTCTTCAGCGGACCGAATCACGAGCTGCTATTGTGAACGTGGCACTCCGCTGCTGTGCGCGCTCTGGTGAGAAGACCAACCAGAAGCTGAGCTCGTAAGGCACTCTCCAAAGCTGCTATATATTAACTTTTAATTATAAATTAAAAGTTAAAGTTCTGGTTTATTATTCTCTCTTACTGTTGATTCAATGACATGACAAATTAAAACTATTCCTGTTTTTCATTGCACGTTTTTATTTTATTTTGTAATTTTTTATTTTTTATTTTTCAAGGAGAAATACAGAAAGCAGGCCTTCAATAATTTCCTAAATCACTTGTAAGTTTATCATTGCACATATTTCATTGTAAAAAAACTTTCCGCTTATATATATATATATATGTATATATATATATTATTTAATTTTTTTGGGAGGGGGGGCCCAGATTTTTTTAAAGGTTTAAAGGGGGGCACGACCAAAAAAGTTTGAGAACCACTGCTGTAAAAAGTGATCAGTTGACTTATGTTAAAAAAGTGAGGAAACCCATTGCTTTAACAATTATTAAGTATATAAACATCATGTAATTGAAAAAAATAAGTTATGTGAACTTGACAATTCCACATAACTTAAGTTTAGGTTTATTTACATAATAATTTTAAGCCAACGGGTTTCCTTACTTTTTTTAAGTTAAGTCAACTGATCACTTTTTGATGGTCCCCGTCTTCATGTAAATTAGATTTCATGATGAACATGTTTAGATTTAGATGTCCATATCTAGATCTACTCCATTTTGTAATGTGTGGCAGTAATGACTTTATTATCTGTATTTTTTGGACACCATATTGAAGGACCTACACAGCATTCCAAAACACACGACTCCACTCAGCACTTACGATTGTATAAAGTAAACTTATGCATTCCCGGTCAGAATTTTACGATCTGTCTCTGCTGTTCTACTTAACTCTGTCTGTTCACACAATCCAGAAGGATATAGTTGTCTCTCCACACAGACGTGCACCTGTCGTCTGGTGTAGAGGCTTTGCTGTTTCCTGCCGTCTCCTTTCTCACTTGGGACCGTTTAGTGCATCATAACATTTCATCCCTGTAGAATAAAGTACATATAAAAGACTGCACCTGTCCTCCAGTGCTGAAGACTTTTGTACCGTCACAGATCTAGTCTCAACATTAACAAGCTGCAGGTGCTCAAAGAGACCGAGCACAGGGAGCGAGGAGAGCTGCTAACGTGGCATATAGAGTTACAGGGCCATCTGTGTAAGTGGCACCATTACATCAGCTTTGGGCACGGACCTGCCGTACTGCAAGTGTGTTCTCTGGCAGAGATGGGCAGCAGCTCATCACTGATTTTTGGCAGAAGCTTCTCTCTCCGGTTGAGATGGGCTGTTCGAGCAGCATCGGGTTTTGCACCGGGCAGTTCTGTACTGCATGTCCCTGTTATTCAACCATCTTGGGGAAAAGCCTCGCCTCGGGCAAAGGCCAATTTGTCTCGTTTCCACTCAGTTACATTTGCTCAGGATAAGTTAATATCACAGAAGGAAATGGCTTTAGGCGACGCAGGCTTGCAGCAAATAATGAGGAAAAATCTCGTTATTGGAAAAGGGAAAAGATGTGATTTCACTGTCCAAAGTTTTTTTTTTTTTTTTTAAATTGCATTAGAGAAAGTAAACAATACTAATGCTATAGTATTTTTGAAGTGTAAAGATTCTTTTCGAGAAATTTAGCGATTCATTTGAAGAAATGTAGCGATTCATTTGAAGAAATGTAACATTTCTTTTCGAGAAATGTACTGTAGCTATTCATTTGAAGAGTGAATCTTTTGAATAAATGTATCGATTCATTTAGATAAATGTAGCGATTCTTTTGAAGAAATATATCAATTCATTTGAAGAAATGTAGCGATTCTTTTAGAAAAATGCATCAATTCATTTGAAGAAATGTAGTGATTCTTTTGAAGAAATGTATCAATTCTTTTTGGAAAAAAGCAATTATTTTTAAGGAAAGTATCAATTCATTGTAAGGAGAGTTTCGATCCTTTTTGAAAAAGTAATGATTCTTTTTAAGGAAAATATCGATTCTTTTTGAAAAAGTAGCGATTCTTTTTAAGGAAAGTATCAATTCTTTCTAAGGAGAGTATTGAGTCTTTTTAAGGAAAGTTGTGATTCTTTTTAAGGAAAAGTATTGATTCTTATTAAGGAAAGTACTGATTCTTTTTAAAGAAATTTAAAAATTATTTTTGAAAAAGTAGCGATTCTTTTGAAGAAATGTAGCGATTCTTTTTGAGAAATGTAACGATTTCTTTTTGTTGAGATTGTAATTATACATTTATTACAGTGTAATTATACATTTGTTACAGTGTAATTATACATTTATTACATTGTAATTATTTATTACAGTGTAATTATACATTTTTTACAATGTAATTATACATTTATTACAGTGTAATTATACATGTTTGTTAGAGTGTAATGACACATTTTATACAGTGTAATTACATTAAGTGTCTCTACAAAGTATTTTCCCACAAATCAAAATTAAGAGACAATATTTTTTAATTCATAATGAAATTTTAAATCTAAAGAAAATAAAAAGTATTTACATTTGTATACTTGTATTAAATAGAAAAACAAAACACAAACATAGAAATGAATTCCAACATTTTTATATAAAAAAAAGTATTGAAGACAAATTCTTTAAGTAAAGAGGTAAACCGTTCCAAAGTGATGGGATGGTTTAAGATATATTAGTTAATAAAGTCTTCATTTTCTCTATCTTCTCTTAGCACCAGCTTTATTTCAGAGGGAGGATAGAGGGGTTTCCTCCTGAGACTGCAGAGGAACAGATTGTGGAATTACTATTGGGCTACAGGAGTACCGGACCTGCAGGCTTCTGGCACATGAAGAATCACTGGAGCATATGTCGCTAGCATGATTCATTCATTTAAATTTATGGAGTGGAAGTGGGCCAGGTAGCGCACCGTGGTGACTGTCAACAGCACCTCCATCTTCACACACTTCACATACACCCGTCCCACCATCCTACCATATGTCCCGTGAAACACAATTTCTAATGGACAAGGACAGCTGTATCAGGTCAGTCCAGCTTTGTGCAGACACACAATGGGAACCTTTGGTGTGGAAATTAATTAGGCAGGTGCGAACACCCACTAGCTTCGCTCTGATTGGCTGGGCCTCTCAGACAGACTTTCTGCTCTTTCATTTTCTGTTATGCCTGCTGGTTCTATTTATATTTAGGATTTAGCATCTTAAACTTCATTGTAAAGGTCTTACAAAGTCTGAAGGGAATATAACAAAGTCTGAAGGGAAAATCCTGGTATTTTAAATGACTTGTAAGTTGGCATTATGATGAAAGGAAAAAAGAACACCTTTTGATGTAAGTTATATTTATTAACTTTCATTTTGTCATTTTTAAAAGGACAAAGTAACTGTCCTTGTTGCTGTTTAATACATTTTTTTATATAAAAACAACATTATTTGTCTGTCCTATCTGCTTTTGACAGTCTATTTCAACATTTAAATGTCATTTCCATGTATAGGCCTATAATATATTATCATGTATATTAAGATTTTTTAAATATTTTTGAAAGTGATAAGGTTGTTAAGTATGAGAGAAAAACAGTAAAAAGAATATTATTGAAACATTTTGCAAATATTTTAAAATTTTAAAATAATTCAAGATATTGAATATAACATTTTATATAACATTTTATGTTAAAATGTAGGAATCACTCCTACCGCTTGCCCCACTAAAGTTATGACCCTGCAGATTCGATGGGTCAGAGTTTTATTTCAGCAGGTTGTCACTCAGGTATGTCTAGCACATTGAGCAGTGCCTGGGCATGTTTCCAGGAATAAGCCATTTGTGAGCACTATTTGATATTCCCTCCACTGTTTGGGCTACAACCTCGACCCAACAGCAACACTTCAGCATAAATCCATAATTCTTTTATAACTTAATGGACCTGAACTTAACTATGGACAGCTCCTGAAATGAAATATTACACATTAACTTAAGAGGCTTTATTGATTTCTCTGACACAGATAAAACAGCTCAGGACATAATACCACTGGGCAGTTGTTTGTTTGAAAACTTCTCTTGGTGGTGAATCATTTTAATTCTAAATTAATTTTAAACTCTTACCATACTTCATTATAAATTGCCCCTGATGGGCAGACCATACTGTCTTATCTTTAGCTTAGTTTTTTAGCTTAAGAGGGCATCAACACTAAGGGTATAGAACAAAGCCTTGGATGTACTTTTTTGGATGTAACTCTATTCCATTTATAGTTTACATATAGCAAATTTGCCTTGTTGCCTATATAACTTTTTTATTACATCATTTTTATTACAAAATAGGGATTTGTTTACAGTTTTTCTGAATTTCTGATTTCTCGAAACCATCACCCACTTACTCAAAACCTTAAACACAAAACCAAATCTTCAAACTATACATTCAGAGAACCTCTGACTCTTCTGGCAAAATTAAACAATTGCCTCAAAACCATATAATCTGTGCTCAAAATCATCTTTTTCAGATCTTACACACATCAGTAATATAAACCATACAGATCATTCATTAGACACTACATAAAAAATGGAGAATAAAGAATCCAAAGCATGCAGTTACAGAAGAAAAATGAATATTGTTACAAAGTAAGCTAATTTTGCGAACACACCCCCAAAGTGCTTCTGTGTACAAAATGGCCCACATACATTCATGTCACATGGTTATCTCATTTATTTATTTATTTTTGGACTTTACGGTTGTTCGTCGCATGGACTCAATTATACAAAAAAGTATAGTAATCAAAACTTACAGCAGTAAAGTGAAATTGTATACTGTATGCACTGCAAGTATAGTATTGTACTGAATATTGTATAGTACTGAATGTCTGTATTCAGCACTTGCATACTGTAAAAATGCAGTGACCCAAGTGTAAAAGTCAAAAAGCTCTAAATGAAAAGCCTGTTACAGTACACTCAGAAGAGTTGTGCAACTGCAGAATCAAGGTCAATGAGTGATTCTGCCTCAGCACATCTTCATACTGGGTCCAGCCTGAGGACATTGTTCACATCACAGACAGTGTCGTCTCGGGAAAAACCCTCTGGTGTGCCAGATCTAGCCTTGGCAACATTCTCCACACATTGCTCTTTCTCGTCCTCATCCTCTTCCTCCTTGTTCACCACCTCTTACATGTACTCTTCCTCCTCTTACACATTCTCTTCCTCCTCTCCCTCTTATACTGCTTCCATCCATTGTTGGTATCATTCAGTGCAACATTTTGAGTCAATTTTGGCACTCTGAACTGATTTGTACAGTTGGTTTGATCACATCATTAGAAATAAGTTAAGAAATAATTGTGAGTCGTTGTGTGTAAAGGATGACAACTGTGTTGTAGTTGTGTTTAACGTTTGCCTGCCTGCATTTTGAAACATTAAATGCATCACAGTGCATTTGTTCAGAGATTTGCAAAAAGAGTGCATGAGATTTGCAAACAGTGTCTGAACTACCTGAACTTGTTTAATGTTTTACAGAAAGAGTGATTTATTCAACAAATTAGTTTAGGATATTGAGAATTTGGTTCGAAGAATTGGATTTAGTGTTTTAGTAATTCAGAAAAACTGTCATCTCAGTGACATTCTTTTGAATCCATTTACCAAAAAGATTTTTTCACTGATCCTTCCTGCAGGTTACATCATTACGCCAGCAGGTGGCGACAAGTGACTTACAGCATGAATAAGTCATTTAAATCACTCACTCAACCAATACTTAAAAAACACTGAGGGCCCTATTTTAACGATCTAAGCGCATGGTCTAAAGCGCAAGTTCACTTAGGGCGTGTCCGAATCCACTTTTATAGTTTAACGATGGGAAAAATGGTTGGCGCATGGTCTAAAAGGGTTGGCCCTATTCTCTTAATGAGTAATGGGTGTGTTTTGGGATTTACGTGCGTTAAACCAATCAGAGTCTCATCTCCCATTCCCTTTAAATGCCAGTTGCGCTCGTGCCATGGCGGATTCGCTATTTAAATGACGGAATTTGATAGTTGAAAGACCGAAGCCGTCTCCAGAGCGCAAACGGATCTGCTCGCACGAGGTAAAAGTGTGCAAGCAGATCATCTACGGGACAAGCCGGATTCCACCATATCTTTATGTAGCCTATACACAATAATAATCTTTTATATTGTAATCCTTTTATTTTAAATATTTGGCATGTTTGTGTGCTGCTGTGCGTCCCTGTGTTTAATAAGCAGAGTGTACGCTCGTTGTGGACCCGCCTATAGGTACACATTACTAATGTGCTCTTTAAATAACAAAAAAAAAATATTGCGCTATTGACTTTAGACCAGGTTTCAGTCGGTCAATGGCGCAGTCTATTCCTATTGCCTCAAAATAGCAACGCGCCAACAATGCGCCAGAACACACCCTCGTTTTCAGACCAGCACGCCCATGGGAGCACAAATGGGCGCAAATGCATTTGCTATTTAAACAACGTGGGGCAGGACGTGAAAATGATAACTGCGTCGGGCTGAAACTAGCAAAAAACACTTGCGTTGCGCTTGGCGCTGCATTGCGTCGGGTGTAAGATAGAGCCCTGAGTCATTCACATCCAAAAAGTCATAATATATTTATTAAAATATGCATGTGTACAAAGCTAATAAGAGACTATACTGCAGTTGATCAAACAGATCTAGCAGTTTTTCTTCACAATTCATTCACTTAAAAAATTTGTTCTAAAAACCAGACTGCTTGAGATGCAAACATGTTATCATATACCTCTCTTTAAAAAAAAAAACAAAAAAAAAAACGTATGATATAGTGGCCTATTTTACTTTAGATTACTCCTAACACATTTGGATTTCTGAGATGCGCTCGCAGATTAAAAGAGATAATGTGAAATGCGGTACGGATTTGTACTTCAAATTGATTCATTTGATCATCTTGGCTGCACAGACTCACCACTGTGTTGTAATTTTAAATGTTTTATGTAAATATGTTAAACTGCCACTTTATTCTTGTGTTTGTTGGATTCATTATAAAGAATGTTTTTGGTGTTATCCGGTAGAATTCATAATTCTTTTTATTTGTGCCTTTCCGTAGGAGGTATTCGGTTTCTGTAATCAACTTCCACTGAGCACCATCCTTCCCCTGAGCATTACATCATTCTGAGGGACAGACGAGCCAATCAACAGCCAGCCAGGATTACACAGCAGACTGTCAGGGAGAACTAAACATGGGTATGTTCAGAGGAAAAACATGGCATTTATGTGTTATATGGTACATCAGAATGATTAAAAACACAGATGTTTACACAAGAGTTCATCTGCTCCTTGAGATTTCTCCGGTGAGAGAGAGAAAAGTTGTTCACACCATAGCAGGCACTCTGGATCATTGCCATGGAGAGGTGTGATTCTCACTTGACTTGGTAGGCTCTCGTTTTAGTCAGACCATATATCACGTTTGTGTTATATTGTTTCATACTTGAAGTTTCCACTGAATTTGTGACACGTAATCAACATTTGATGTGTACAGTACAAATGGTAATTTGATATATGTATGTAGGAGAGAGGCTAGTTCTCACACTGGCAAGATGTCACTGTTGTCACATGTTGTAATTTTATACAATTGAATAAGTTCAAATTCTGTTAGTCAAAACAATCTATATTATATACAAATATTTTTGTATATTTAAAATGTTTGCTGTTTTATGATTTTGTGTGTGTTTTGTTTTACTCTTGCTGAAAAGGCTGTTTAATGGCACAAATCTTAAATAGGCTTTTCTGCAGCCAAAACTCTAAGGTATCTGTTTATATACACATAATATACACTAAGACATATTTCTATGTATATAAACTGTGCTTATATACAAATACACTGAGAAATATTAGCTGGAGTAAGATGTGTGACAACTAGCCACTGTCTCCCCTCTTTTGTGGAGCTTTTATATTTGATTAAATCCAGTGTATGCTGAAGAATGCCTTTAATAATATTGCAAACCTATCAAAATTCACCAGGGACCTTCTTATCAGGTTTCAATGCTAAGGATTTTTTCTACTGGCCCAGTTGGCCCAAGGGTTCAGATTTTTACATGCCCTGCCAAAATCAATAAAATAAAAAAAAAAAATAAATAAAATAAAATAAAATAAAATAAAATAAAATAAAATAAAATAAAATAAAATAAAATAAAATAAAATAAAATAAAATAAAATAAAATAAAATACAATAAAAAATAAAATAAAATAAAATAAAAAATAAAATAAAATAAAATAAAATAAAATAAAATAATTGTTTTAGTTGTAATTTACTCATGTAACCTTCTATTTTAATAATAAAAATGTTGTGAAGGCTGAAATTTCACAATTCTTGAATCCAACTTAAATACCACAAGCAAAAACTACTAGCATAACAAATATAAAGTTCAAACGTTATTAAAGACAAGTAAACACTAATAAAATAAGAACAAATAAACAAATTACAATCAATAGTACAAATAAATGCAACAGAACAAAGACACAAATGAAATAAACAGTGCTATACGTTTTTTAAGATAGGGCTAACAGTAGTAAGACATTCAACAGTAATTGAATAAAGTAATCAGTTACACATTAGAATATTGTTCCATCATTAATGAATAGCAAATGAGTAACACAATATTAACATTCTAGTAACCACTATTAACTAACAAGAAACTGATAAATTAATTAGTAAGAAATAGCGCTTAGTTAAATGAGGTAGTTCACAATTAGCTAGTTTTTTTTTTTTTATTCCTCCCAGAGGACTAGCAGGTTCATAATTAATGAGGGTAATGCACAATGTATAATTAATTCTAAACTAAAGATCATGGTAACCCACTAGTAATGACTCAAGTATTACCAAATCCTTCAGGGTAAATGATTAATTATTTGGAACAGTATTCTAAAGTGAAAATTACTAATTACTAATTACTGAGTTCCGTTTGGCCTGTATTCTAAAGTGAAGATCATGGTAACCCACTAGTAATGACTCAAGTGTTACCAAATCCATCAGAAGCCATTACTATCTAAAACCACAAAAACCTTACAGCTTACAATGTCTTCAGTCATTACTAGAGAGTTATCATACTGGGGTGCATTTCCCGTACAAAGACGTAACTCGCTGCTTAACTAACAAAGTATATGCATCGTTGAAGAAACCAAGCTAGTCACGACTGTTTCCCGAAACCGTACTGTCGTAAATTGGTAGTTCAACCACGTTGGTTAATGATGTCACGCAGGTGATGAAGTAATAAATCCTTTTAATGAATCTTTTAATGTAATCTGAGATCAAATTAATGCTAGATGTTTTGCTATAAATTACGGACAGAAGTTATGGATCTCTTATTTTTCTCAGTTATTTAGCTTTATTTACAGATTCAATCATAGGCTCGTTCTTAGCGCACGTTCACACATGCGTACTCTTCAAAAACCGTGCTTTAAATCTCTTGACAAACTAAAAGACGTAAATTACATTTGTATGTATTCTAAATAAAAGCTTGCTTATTTGGCTCAAAATAAGGATGTATTAAGTCCACATGTCATGCTAACAAGAAACTATGCTTCTAACCACAGGTCGAGAGCTGTCGTTCCAACCACACAACTTTGCGATGCTGTTTGCGAATGTTTGTGCGAACTATGGTTTGGGGAAACAACGACTCGTTGAACTATGCTGATAATGCCGGAACTTGCGACCTAGTTGGCTAATGATGCTTTGGGAAACGCACCTCTGGCGGGTGGTGGCTGGCTGGTGGCAATATAGGTCATAAATCCCACCCTCTCCATGTAATCGAATGGGACGCGAGCCAAACTAAAAAATCCAAATACACTCCAAATCATTTTTTCAAGAGAGGGTTTCTGCCATTTTAGGTAGTTCTTATCACACAGACATGTTCAAGTGTTTGTTTTTCCAATAAGTTAGTATTTTAGTTAGTAATCAGTTTAAATGTATAATAATATTGCAAACCTATTTTTTAATCTATGAATACGTATATTTAAAATATACTGTATATGTTTAATATTTATTTATAAAAATGGGGTGAAACTTCATGATTGACAGCTGTGCTTGCGATTGAGTCTGCAGGAGTGTGGGCGTGACCTTGATACCTCAGCTCCACCTCAGGACCACTGCTGCGCACTCAGGCTCCAAATGCCACAATTGCCGCATAATGTCAACAGTCATTTCTAGGGATAATTTGGCTTCATTTTTCTAAGTGGAAAGAAGTGGAGACACGTCGTCCATCTTTTTTTATAGTCTGTGTGCAGCACTGACCAGATTGGGCCATTGACAATTCCGTTAACTATCCTAAGCATCTTTCACACTGGCCCCCAGCCATCGGCCTGTCCTTATTGTCAACATGCTCTCACAGAAAAGCTCCCTGTTGACAGTACCTTGAAAAGAGAAGAACACATGCATGTAGTATTTGTGCTGGCACTGATGCCTTTAGAAGGAAGCAGATACAAGAGTGATGCAGCGCACCGCTCTGAATCATTTGATTAGTTAGCAGAAAATGACGTCTGATCATCCCTTCACTCCCCATCATCTATCCCACTCTGGCACGCAAACGGCTCTGATCCGCTGCGTTACCAGCCGGTGCCGTTTGGACAGAGATCACAGGACTCAGTGGTGACGGTCTGCTCTGAAAACAGTGCACCAAGACTGAAATCAGTGGAAATGAGGCTTGCAAATAGAGCCCCGTTTATAAGTTATAGGTCATTTTAGTCTAGCAGAGCTTTAATGGTAGGGTGCTCAACTCCTCTCCAGCCTGCAGCAATAAGAATCAGAGCAGATAGTGAGCTAATATTCAGCACACACTCTTAAAAAATAAAGGTTGTAATGGGGGGGTTTGCAGCAATTCCATAGAAGAGCCATTTTGAACGCTCCCCAAAGAACATTTCAGTGAACAGTTAAAGTGCCCCTATTATGCTATTTTAAAGTTTCCTAATATTTAGTCCATGGGCCAGACCAGATATTGGTACCATCTGGGTGGGCAAAACCTTACCTGTACTAAATTGTTTATGGGGTTAATATAAGTTCATTTTAATATGATAACCTTTCCACAGTCCCAGCTTTTTATACTTTTTTTTAGAA
Source organism: Abramis brama (assembly GCF_963993115.1). Taxonomy (NCBI): domain Eukaryota; kingdom Metazoa; phylum Chordata; class Actinopteri; order Cypriniformes; family Leuciscidae; genus Abramis; species Abramis brama. The sequence goes on from NC_139980.1 coordinate 6,216,409, forward strand.
TTGGTAATTTTCCTACTTTTATGTATTAGAATTATTTTTGAAAAATACACAAACGTCCAATACCATAATAACAGTGATCTAATATTAATACCAAGCAAACTAAAATATTTGTAAATATTAACATGCATAATAAAGTCGATATCTTTGAATTCACACTGATATTTTGTTGTTTTGAGTTGTAAAAAATATAAAAGAAAAGAAAAATAACACATGTATTGTTGACTCTACTGTCTACCATTGGAAAGTCATAAAATGTACATACGATTTGTATAATATATTTCAATAAGTTTTGTTTTCAGGTTCATGTGGAATGTATTAGGTAACAGCTTTGTAACACAAGAAAATAAGAAACGTTGAATTTCAGGTAGATATTAACACATATGCCCAGAAACCCCATTTTATTCCAAAATCGGTGTTTATCTTGGTCACAACCTTCATTGCTATTATATTATGCCGTTTTCTAACCACAAAATAAACAGCTCCGATGTCAATCTAAAATATTAACTACCGGACAGCTCGCGGTCATTCGGCAAACAATCGCGGACATTGGATCCATTGTGATATTTTAGCTTTGTGCACAAACTTGCACACCGACAGGCCTTCACCTACACTTGCATATTTTGTGATGCTAAGTTAAGTTGTTTCTTCCAGTGGATGCAGTCAACCAGACCATTGAGGAGACCATCAACAAGGACACACAGACAGCAGGAGGAACAAAGGGCTTCCCGAAGTACTACCTGACAGCAGAGTACCGCAGCGCATACCTAAGAAAGCTAAGAGAGATGGTCGGTTGGGGTGATTCTCAGCTGAATCATCCAGAACTACAGCTGCCCAGGTTCAGAAGAGATGAGGCAGATTGTCCAGTCCATCTTTGATCTCCTGGAAAATTGCTGGCAGAATCCGTTCAGTCCAAAACAAGAAGAGTTTGTCAGTCTGTCAATTGTAACTGTAGCCCCACTGATGTGGCAAATTAACTACTTGAGGCCAAGAAGATTGGAGAAGAGGTTTACCAAAATTTCAAGACAGAATATCTGGAAACAAGAGTGATACTTTTCTACGACACGATGACCAAGAAAAAACTTAAAAACATTCTCAGAGATCAAGAAGAAGCAACACAGCCAGGAGCAAGCCAAGCAGGTAGTATTGTAGGCCGAAAGAAACCTCTTTGGTCACATGATCTTGGTGGCACAGAGCCGACAACTACACATGAGTGACGTCTTGGCTCATCCTCTGGGACCTCTGCCTCGGGCCCTAGCTAACAAGGATGGGTCTCTACGCAAGACCAACAAGGCAGCTTTGGCCAGAGAGTTGGAGAAGAGAGTGTCCCCAGCTGAGGAAATCCCAGAGCCATCAACAACCGCCATTGATGGAATGAGCCTGTTACAGAAACTGAAGGGCCAAGACAATTCCTTTGCGCAGTTGGCTGTCTCAGCTCTGGACAAGGAGCTGCACGAAGGGGGGAAGAGCCAGCGTATAGATGTTGTCTTTGATGTGTACAAGGACATCTATTACACGGAACGTGAAAATAGAGACACCAGCCACCATAGTCACATGTTTGCCTGGAGCCAGAGCGCCTGACATCAAAGCAAATTTAAAAGTGCTGCCTAATGCTAATCGTAAATTATCTAAGATTATTATTCACGTCGGCACTAATGATGTTCGACTCCGCCAGTCGGAGATCACCAAAATTAACATTAAAGAGGTGTGTGAACTCGCAAGTATGATGTCAGGTACTGTAATTTGCTCTGGCCCCCTTCCTGTTCGCAGGAGTGATGAGATAGTTAGCAGATTGTCATCACTCAATGGCTGGCTGTCTAAATGGTGTCCGCAAAATAATATAGAGTTCATAGACAATTGGAAAAGTTTTTGGCGCAAGCCTGACCTGTTGAAAAGAGATGGTATTCATCCCTCCTGGGATGGTGCTGCTCTTCTCTCTAGTTATATGGCACATAGTCTTAGACCTCAAACATGACTTGGGACTCAGGTCAGGAAGCAGACAGAGTGGCTAAACCGAACGTCTGCCAGCTGTCTCACGTCACCAAGGTCAGATAAATCCCATCACATAGAGCCTCTTTCACCTAGATATCATCATATAGAGACTGTGTCTGTTCCCCGAATTAGGATATACAAAAAACTCCCAAACCCATCTAAGGGTAAAAATTTAATTGATGTTCAACAAATAAAAAACAGATATAATACAATTGAGCAAATGATAATGCTCGGTTTGCTGAATATTCAATCCCTTACTTCAAAAGCACTTATTGTTAATGATATGATTACAGACTATAACCTAGATGTGCTGTGTTTGACAGAAACCTGGCTAAAACCAAACAATTACATTACTTTAAATGAGTCCACCCCCCAAGATTACTGTTATAAACATGAGCCTCATCTGAAAGGCAAAGGGGGAGGTGTTGCTGTAATTTATAGTAATACTTTCAAAATTACTAAGAAGTCTAGTTTCAAATACAATTCTTTTGAAGTGTTGGTGCTTAATGTAACAACATTGAGTGTAAATGATAAATCACGTTTGAATTTGTGCTGGCTAATGTATACAGGCCACCAGGGCACCATACAGACTTTCTATCAGAGTTAGTACTGGCTGCAGATAAAATCCTAATTGTTGGTGATTTTAATATACATGTAGATAACGAAAAAGATGCATTGGCATTGGCATTTAAAGATATTCTTAACTCTACTGGAGTTAGACAACACGTGTCAGGACCTACTCATTGTCGTAATCATACTCTAGATCTAATACTATCACATGGAATCAATGTTGATGCCGTTGAAATTCTGCAGCAGAGCGATGACATCTCAGATGATTATCTAGTCTTGTGTAAACTTCATTTAGCCAAGGCTGCAAAGCCGACTCCTTGTTACAAATATGTTAGACCTATCACTTCTGCCACTAAAGATTGCTTTATTAATAATCTTCCTGATCAGTTCCATCATTTCAGCATCCCAGATAGCTTAGAAGAACTTGATATTGCGACAGAAACTTTTAACTCTCTCTTTTCCAGTACTTTAGACACAGTTGCTCCGTTGCACTTAAAGAAGATTAAAGAAAATAGTCCATCTGGGTGACCAATGTGGTTCCATTCTGGCCATGCATGCTCTTTCGGGATGTGATACCACCTCATATCCTGTCGGGAAGGGGAAGGTGTCTGCACTCAAGGCCATGAGAGTCGTACCTGATAAGCTTCTCCATTGTATTAGAGAGGCAGAAGCCACAGATTTACAGATCACAAAAGCAACAAGGGCTTTCTTTCTGGCTCTGTACAATCAGAGGAACTCTGTAACCTTGGATGCAACCCGGTATGAAATTTACCGGAAGCGCAACAGTCCCCCAGCAATGAAGACACTACCTGCTACAGAGCGCAATATGCGCTTTCATGGAAGACGTGTCAGCCAACAGGTGCTGCTATGGAAAGCTGCAGACAAGCCTGATCCACCGGCTGTGGATATCACCTTGTTTGGATGGAACAAGAAGATGGGCCTAAAGGAAGGAGAGGAACTGATTATGCCCACCCAGGATTCAAGTCAAGTTCCTCCTCCTGCTTTTTTAGCTACTGTCAGCTTAGGTTGCAAAGCCGGGTTGAACCTTGAAGTGAAGCTGTGCAGCTGCAGGTCTGGCCTGTACCAGTTATTGTTCCTGCAAAGGCAATGATGGTATATGCTGCAACATACTTACACAACACCAAGAACACAAAGAGAGGGATGAAGGGTCTGGAGAAAATGATGACAGAACAGACGAACAGTGAATATGATGAGGCTGCCTTTTGTTCATTAATTGTGAAGCATAGCAGTTTGCCTGAAGGTGGTAGCCAGTGTGTGTTTTGTGTGGTGTGGAGGTGAGGCCCTCTTGGTTAGCCTTGCGTCTGGCGGGCTGACCCGGGTTGCCCAGACTCAGTTTTAACTCTTGCGTCCTACAGAGTTTTAACTGGGTCCTCGTTGGATCTTGCGACTTGCGGACCAACCTGGGCAGCCCTTCTGCCATTCGGGCGTTGCCCTAGCGACTTGCGGGGCCTGTCTTGTATGGCATGTATATAGTGTATATTTGTACATAGTTCGTTGATCACACATGGTGATGGGTTTAGGTGATGTCATCTCAATGGGTGTCTTAAAGACCTACCCCATTAATATGTATCGTACAGTGGCAGGATCCAAGTTATGTTAAATACCCGTATTGATTTTTCCTCCAGAAATGCATAACATTCAGCCTAACAAAGATTCATCATTTATCCAAAAATCAATTTTGAATTTTTAAAAGTGTCAGGATGGGATTCAGCCTCACTACACCCTAAAAACAATGCATCAACATTCACAAGAGCACTCATGATTGTGAAATGTAAAATTATTTTGTTTACCATAAAAATAACCTAAAATTATGCCTGAAAGTAATCATAATTTGCCTAAATAAATCAAAATATGTCATAAAATTAGCTCTTTGAAATCTGAAAATGCCAGAAATGAAATGAAATCAGCATCCTCTAAAACCACTCACATATTGTAGAAATTGACCATACAGTGCAAAATATCTGGTGAAAATGGACGATTAAGCTAATAATGCTAATTATGCTAATCATGCAAATTGCTCAACATATGCAAATTAGCATCCGGCAGTTTCTGTATGCTGAGGACCCATACTTCACATTTCTGCAATAAAACTTTGGTGTACTCAACATTTCCGGGTTCACCTAGTTGGCTACTAGACTATTTCATGATATTGGGGTATTACGGTTTGACATGCCAAATTTAGCAATTTTTAGCAATTTATTTTGGAATTATTGCCTTTATCTCATTATTTCACTAATTTGGAACCTACTTTATTTGTGATGAATGAACCACTTGATGAATTATCAACTGGATGAACCAGATTATTTCCATGGAAGGTACTTTTGCCATTTTTTCCGCTTACAGGGGTCAGTCACTTCAAGCAGTCATAACCACTACTAAGCTGCCAGTTGGCAAGGGTTATCATGTCAAAACATTATCTAGGGATGCATATAATGTAAAAAATCGCAACTAGAATTTGCCCACCCAGATGGTACCAATACGTGAAATTTTGGGTCTTGGCCCAAGGACTAATTGTTTTGGAGTCTCCTACAACAGGTTTACATGCATCAAAGGTCAAAAAACTGTTTAATTTCCTCATAATATACATTTGCACATCACCACATTTTCAATGATTCTCAAACGACTCGTCAAGTGAATCAATCTCTCTAAATCCCGCCTTTCCGCGAGCTACTCTGCTCTGATTGGCCAGACAGCTCAGTCTGTTGTGATTGGTTTACCGCGTACAGCGCGTACGTCGAAAACAAAAACGGCCATTGCCAGTCTGATGATGAAACACTGGAAGAACTAGTTAGGCCTATTGAACCCGAACCTCCATCGCAAGGACGACTCAAGCAGGACGTTTCTCAGTGATACACTACTCAGTTTGAGGTACATCATGAGATGTTGCAACTGTAATTCCTCACCATCAGCATTAACAAGTGCATGTCCATCAACAAACCGATTATTTGACTTGTACTAATTTATTTACCAAGTATTTTTGTAATATATCGCGGTGAACACATGGAAACTGTATCAGTAACAGCGCATGTATGCAATGTATACATTAGCTGAGCTCTAGCGTGAATGACTGATGTGAATGACTGGTGTAACATAAACGTTGGTAAAACAAATTTTGCTCCATGATTAATCTTTCCTCAAAGTAGTGAGAACGACAGACAATCTGCATTAATAGACTCAGTTATAGGTAATAGTGGCCCACAAACTGATTAGCAGAAGTATTTAAGACAGTGATAATGTGAGTTAGCCAGTTAGCAGGAGACCTACACAATATAAAACTCAAAACTAAGCATTTTGAACACCATCTTTCAAGAGCAAGTAGTTTGTGAATCCTGCACTGAACTCTGAGATTTGAGAAGCAGTCGTCAGTGAAATAAAGGGAGCACAGCAAAAGTTTAGGATTATACTGCTGTGATATCATGGTAAAGATTAACTTTAACCACTGATTCTTCACATGCTCGTCCAGGCAGTGAAAAAAAAAACTGGCTTTACCTTCACATTGTAGAGCACAGCATATTCTCGACATGATGCTATCCAGTATCCACAGGAATCAGATGCAGGTTTGAGGTTCAAGTTTTCCCTGGTGTCTGCACGCGCAGTAAGTGGGCGGACAATATGCTAATGTTTCGTCTTGAAGTCACAACGAAACGGCTTTTGACTCATTTGAAAAACAATTCATTTCATTGACTCAGAGTCGACTCTTACTTTTCAAAGACAATAACTTTATATACGGTGCACTTTTAGATTTAAAACTTTGCAGGATGTTTTCATTCACTTAGAGCTATGTTACACACTACATGAAAGGTCATTTTCAAAAATCCATAATAGGGGCACTTTAAAAAGAATAGTTTAATCTAAAGAACCTTTTCCTGCTATAAAGAATCTTTTGTGATAGAAAAGTTCCATGGATGTTAAAGGTCCTCCACAGATGTCAATGAAGAACCTTTATTTTTGAGAGTGAATGTGTTATATAGACAGATCAGATCAATTTTTGGTGGAATAGTAAGAAATCTAGATGGTGAACTGTGTGGCCATCAGAATATGCTTTGTTAGATTTCTCTAAAAGCTGTTTCTGGATTCCACAGCCTGTCAAGGTCCTCAAGGCAGACACCCACACACAATGTTGCATACAAATGCACCACAGACACACTGTTGAGAAAGCCAGACAGACTTTGTTCTCATGGCCTTTGATCTTTAATATATATATATATATATATATATATATATATATGTATGTAATGTTGTGTATGGTTTGTGTGTCACTGCTTAACTCATGGTTTATTTGATTGATTTCTGTGAAGAGCTTCTCTCCCTCTTAATAATTAAGTGCAATAATTATTACAGCCCCACATGCAGTCTCTTCAGGGTTTGTTTATCCAATAATTAACTCTTTTTTTTTAATAACCTTCATGTTGTTCCAAAATCTGTACTGACTTACAAATTGATGTTCACACAGCTCTTTTCCATTCAAAGAAAGAGGAGGAGAGCTGTCAAGCTCCAATGACATGTTCTGAACTTATATGATAACTTTATGTTTGTAACAGGGTTTTTTTTTTTTTATTGAAAAGAACAGCTTGAACATTCTTCTTAACATCAAATTTTTTTTTTATAAAAATGAAAATGAAATGAAATGGCACAAGGGTGACAAGCAGTTGTTTTTTTAAGTGAACTATCCCTCAAAAGTCTTATAAATGTTTCGGAGAGGCGTTATTTATCTATGCTAAATGTCTGTGCAATAATGTTGAAGTAAATTGGAACTTTTTCTCTCTTTCTGTCTGTGCATGCGCTTGTGCCCTCAAACCATCATGGTGAAAGTTATCAAACTGAGCTGAACTTGAAAGCTGTGGCAGAATTACATAATTGCAGACAAATGTGGTACAAACAAGAAAGCTGGAGAGCAGAATGTGTTTAAATATTTAAGCCTCATCAGTGAGAGCCTAAAGGCTTTGATAGACTCTCCAGAGCTCTGAACTATGAGAAGAAAACAGTTTTTCTTGCTTTTCAAATGCAGTTTTGTGCCTTGTCAGACAGAGAATTGAGAACCACAGATCTTGTTACAGACATTACATGGCAGTATTATAAAAGCGGACTGCAAAAATTCAAAACGTGAAAGTGTTGAACAAAGCTGTGAATCATACGAGCTGATCACATTTGACAGTATTCCACACAATAATCCCTTCATGCTGATTCACTCAGCAGTTTGTCCTACAGCGCCTGTACCAGACGCATTTCATCCTCCATCTTTCCTGTGGCGAGACATTGAGAGGGCCACAGGTATTTATAGCTTGTTAAGCTAACGGGGAGGAGAAATAGGTCAAAAGTAGCTCATTTAACTTGTTGTCACTAAACCTCTGGTGGCAGCATGACCCTGGGCCTCCTACGCATCATCACTCAGTGACAGCCGCACACCATGCCCAGCCAGCTATAAAATCAGAAGGAGCGAAATGTCTCCAGAGCGCCCGATATGACATCGTGCCTACCCACCCTCCCTTAGACAGAGCTAAATAATGAACAAGCTTAACAGCGTATACGTGCAAACCTGGTGGCCCAGGGTCCAAAGAAGTGCTCTGGTGCATTACAGTGCCCTTGTTTATTGCATTAAGCTTGCTTGCCATTTGCCAAATGGTTTTGGATTGTGTTATCATTCTCACAGACATATCTAGCCCTGTGCTGTTCTGCCAATTAACAGAGGTGTCCCTTATAAATGCTGGAAAGACTCAACTTTTTATCTAACCATGGTCAAATTATCATGTTCTTTAATTGTAGTTAATTATATTAATAATTAATAGATTTATAATTCTGTTTAAACTCACATAACATAATGACTATTATAATTATATGAATGTAATAGCTAGAATTACTTTTACATTGTATTCTTAGAAATGGAAACAAATCCATTTAATAGATGTATCTGTATTGCCAGCAGAACTGACATGAATAGGACTTTGTAAAAATATATTATACATATATTTTTAATAATTGCATCTAACATAAAAGTTTGTTTATATAATAATGTGTGTGTGTGTGTGTGTGTGTGTGTGTGTGTGTGTGTGTGTGTGTGTGTGTGTGTGTGTGTGTGTGTGTGTGTGTGTGTGTGTGTGTGTGTGTGTGTGTACACACAATTACATATATGTATTATATAACCAACATTTTTTGTTAGATTCGATTAATCGCGATTAATCGATATGACAGCATTAATTTTTATCTGTTTATGTCCTTCATAATTCATAAGTATTGTGTGCTAAATCATCATTATGCATTTTATATCAAACAAATGGACATGATGTCTTCTTTTCATATCAAACAAATGGACATGATGTCTTCTTTTTCTCTCCATAGACAATGTGGTTATAAAATTGACATTTCTCTCTCTCTCTCTCTCTCTCTCTCTCTCTCTCTCTCTCTCTCTCTCTCTCTCTCTCTCTATCTCTGGTCGGTTGCTTTAGCCCTCAGGATTGTCCATCTCAGTAATTCGATGAGAGCATCCATTTAAAGCAGTTTGGGCTTCTTATGCAGCCTTTGCAGGAGCACCACAGGGACTATAAGTATCGATCCAGAGCCGTAAGTAGGTCAGAGAAATAGCGACTAAGAAACAGGGTTTAGTCTGACACCGTTCCTAACCTCCGTCTCTGACACTGTGAGCCCATTTGCGTTCATCCATCTCAATGATTCTTCATAGGCCATCTCAGTCAAGAAGGCACATTCTCTCGCCCCGAGTCGACTTAGGTGCAGTACATTCTGTTTAGAGCATCGGGCATCAGTCTGCTCCCACTGCCAATTCCATGTTCCACTTCAGGAAACCCTGCAGTGAAAAGGTCAATGGGTTTACAGCATTTTTCTCCCTCTTTTTTTCACATCCTTACAGAAGACAAGGCATAAATTAGTCCTGTTTGTCTAACGGATCAAAGACATGATCATCTTTGCAAGTCAACCTCCAGACCTCAGCGCAGCACACAAATGCTAATCATAAATATACTGACATTAAAGATCCAAGGACTTGGCTGACCCCTGAAAACCCACTGTGGTCATTTATGCTGACCTAAAGTCTTGGAAAATGAAAGAGTTCCAGCACTTTGAGTGATTAGAAATGACTAATCAGCCATCCCTAATGACAGAACTTTAATTATAGTGCTCTGTGAGTGCAAGCTTTGCTTTCGGCCCTTATCTGCCATCACAGGCAGTTTGCATATTTGCAGTGTACCTGAAAGAGTCCGGCAGGAGCTTTTCCTTATCTCGGCCTGCCTGTGATGTAAAAGCAGCTCTCTGTTTGCAAAAGAGATGGGCTGGTGTTTGTGTGTGAGTGTTTGTGCATGTGTGGATGTTTATGTGAAAGCTAGTCACATCATAATGTGCTACAGTGGGCTTTTGTATGGTTATCCATGATTTCATATGTGCAGAATACATCTTGAGTCATAATATTTACCCATTTCAGGCCTCTAGCAAAGTTGAATAAAACCCAGTAACTTGTCATTAGACAAGTACATTATAGACATCCATTAACTCATTATATTCCTATTCAAACAAGCGCTGAAGGTGAGTTAATGTTTTGCTAAATAAGCGAAACCTGCCCTGAACTGTAATGTGATACATTAAATATCTTGCACATAAACTGTTGACACAGTTATCATTAACCACAGTTACACTTATTATTTTTCATAAGTTACCATTGAAAAGCCTTAGGCCATTGGATCATTGGCTGACTGTGTCCGACCAATGGGCTGTGACTCATATAATTTATTCAGATCAAAATCAGCCAGCATTATCTTCAGGGTAAAAACATTTTTGGAGAAAGGCTGGGAATAATTACTTGAATATTAAATGTGCACTTTGATGAAAGATTTGTATATCTGATTTAGATATTACTTATTTAAGGAGTATGAAAACCATATTATGGGAAGGAACACTGTGATAGTTCCAGAGATTTCCTCTGATCTCTCAGATATGATTGTTCTTGCTCAGACAAACCTCTAGTGGAGGACAAAGAGATTTGGCTATTTGCATTGGACATGCCTCCAATTGGTTCCTGCTGTATCAGTAGCCAATGAGCTCGCTGCTCAACCTTCAGATACTTGGTCAGTATTTGCTGTAGCAGTGCAGCTCGTTTTTGCATAGCAGTACTTCAGGCAACCCCGTCTCTCCTCTTAAAGCTACACTGTGTAGGATTTTCTCCCATCTAGCGGTGAAATTGTTTATGACTACCAACTGAATATTACTTTCTAGCCCCTCCCATTCCGAGGGCGTTTTAACTCCTACGGTGGCCGTATTATTTCAAATCTGCCGGCAGTCGCGAGTAATCTCCCCCTCGCATTCGTCACGGTGCCACTGAGTGTAAAAACGCGAAAGGCGAAGCTTTTCCAGGTATGTCCCTCTTTGGCTAATGTATTTTCAAGATGGAGGCGCAACATGGCTGCCGCCATTCGAGCGACTCGCTCATATGTATTCTAAATGGCAGATTCTACGCTTACGAGAATACTTGATTAGTTGGTAGAAGTAATTACACATTAATGAGCACATATCATTTTGAAAGAACAAAGTGTTTTTTGCTAAGAATCAACTTAAAAAATTACACAGTGTAGCTTTAAATAAGGTAATGATTGTTTTCAAACATTTTTCCCAATTACTCTCTCTGTCTGCCATTACTTGTTGAAAGCAAATAGCCCCACCCCACACTATTGGTTGAGCCAATGTTTTGTTTTATTGATTTGTTTGTTGTGTGGGGAGGGCTCAGTGTTCACACCTTTCAAAGAAATCAAACTCATAAAGGTCACACTGCACAGTTATAAATGGCAAATATAGCTCATTTTCAGAAACCCTCCACCTTCCCCAGCTCCACCTGTACAAATCTGCTACGGGTAATTCATGTATGCTATTTTATACAGCAGCAGCATGTCTTACTTGCTTGTGTGTCATGTATATTGGCAATGCCAGTACTTGCAGTAGCAGCGTAGCAGATCTATTCCGCCAAGACCAAACATATCAACATGCCAAACACTTCGAGAGTTGTCATGACAGAAATTCTGTAATCATTTACTCATTCGTATGTCATTTCAAACTTCATTTTTTCATTGAACACAAAAATGTTCACGCTGTTTCCCATATGATAACATTGAACAGTGGCAAAAGACTGTCACGTTCTTCTTAAGTCATACAAGAGTTTTGTGTGAGAAAATCCTTAATCCCTAAAAACCTACTCCATTATCAAGATGGTCATCATGGTGCATGAAAAGACTACGTTTGATGTCAATCATGTCATCTAAAAATTGGTTCTTGCGCGTCTAGTAACCAGTTATGATGTGCCAAATCTGAAAATCCAGAATATTTATTTGTAAAAGTAAAAGTGTTTACTGTCACTTTTGATAAATAAACATAAATATAATTTTTTTACCCCAAAGTTTTGAACAGTAAAATAAATATATTACAATGGCTGATCTGTCTTAAAGTGTCTGGATGCTTTATGACCAAGTGAATGAGGACATGTTGAATAGCATGACGCACTGTACTGTACCATATGACAATGACACATACAGTACTGAATCAGGCCACTGATTGTGCATGCATCCATATAAGATGATTGACTCATGTTTAAATGAGATTGCCTGAACTTGCTTAACAACCTTTTTTTTATTATACTGTGTGACGTCATCGTTTATGAATCCATTCTCACACACTGCACTTGTAGCAGTGGATGTTGGTCAGTAAGATGCTCAGATGAAAGAAATGAAATGAGTGCAATACTGGGATCCTGAACAAGAATTCAGTCAGTACATTGATGACATGTCTGTCAATAGTACTGAGTACAAGCGCCCACCTTTGGGTACAGCTCTGTCTGTCTCCTCTAGCATGCTGTGAGAGTTTGTGTGTGTACAATCTGTTCTGTTCATGCTGTTCTGTTCATCAGGACATCATCTCCTCTCCTCAGTACAACAGTCAGTGGTGAAATGGTGTGTGGGTGTCCGAAGAAACAGTAATGGGTCAATCACACAGAGAATAAGACTGAGCACGAAGGAGCCCTATTCTCACATAAAGTTGTGAAGGTAATGATACGCTCTGCACTTCAATGATGGTACTGGGTTACATAATGATACAATAATGATGATAACTATTCAGAAGCTCAAAGAAACCAGGTTGAATAGAGAAACAGTAAACTTAAAAAAGCCAGGGCTGAATGGAGACCTTATTTTAAAGAAAGGATGGTTATATCATACCAGCACAGTTCTTTCAAGAAAAATAAGACTGTAACACAAAAGGTGACTGTTGTTTCGGAGTAATCTTCCACCGATCATGTTGTAAAAGCTGCAGACACAAACTTTTAATAATAAATCAGAACAAGCTGTGTTATCAGTGTTATATATTTCATATCACTCTGTTGGCACGATTTTCTTGATTTATGTAACACGCACACCACTTATGAGCTCTGATTCATCCGTGAGTTTTTGCTGTCCTCACAGAACGTTATTTGGGGGCTGGTGTTTCACATGTTCAGAACAGTGTCTGTATTATGTTTATTTATTTATTTATTTTCCTTTGGAGCTGACAGAGATAGAGCATGAATCATGTTCTGCCTACTCTCAGACAGCAGTGATAATATCGGCGTGCTGATGCAAAGTGACCGGCGAGCACATAGCACTTTCACACCATCAGTCATGTTCCCGTAGCAACATGATAACGCAGGAATAACATTGAACAAACAATAATGGAAGTGTGTGTTGGTGTGGGAGGGCAGGGGCTAAAAAAGTCCCCACGAGAGAGCTGTTGATTATGCATGGAAATGTGTGGGAAATCAGTCAAGCCGTGTAATAACTGTACTTGTATATTTATTCATTTATTTGAAATGTGCCATTGTTTCAGTTTCCAGTGACCACTTATAATGTACCAAATTAGTACCATGGTTGTTTGGGCATGCATCGTGGTAATATCATGATACTCTTTGTAATATTACAGTATCTTATTACAGGCATCTTACAGTATGTATGGAGGTAATGCTTAAAATGCAAAGCCATTAAAATAATTATCATTGATGTACAGAGTCATATATAATTTACTTAATATAGTAGCCTATACATACTGTTTAAAAGTTTGGGGTCAGTAAGATTTTTACTTTTTAAATTAATACCTTTATTTAACAATGATGCATTACAAAAAGTGACAGTATGGATATTTATAATGTTACAAAAGATTTCAATTTCAAATAAATGCTGTTCTTTTAAACTTTCTGTTCATTAAAGAATCTTGATTTAAAAAATGACAGTTTCCACAAAAATATTAAGCAGAACAACTTTATTGAGAAGGAAATTAACATATTAGAATGATTTCTGAAGGATCATGTGACACTGAAGACTAGAAAATGACTGCTGGAAATACAGCTTTGCCATCACATAATAATAATTTTGCAATATTACTGTTTTACTGGGTTTTTGATCGAATAAATGTAGCTTTGGTGTGCATGAGATTTTTTTTAAAACATTTAAAAATCAATCCAAAACAGTAGTGTATATATTTTTAACATGGGAACTTTAACTTTATATTTGTTCAAAATTCACATAGTTTATTTTTGTTTAATACATAGGCCTATTTAAGTTTTTTAGAACAAAAAATAATTGGCAGACCCCCTGCAGTAGGCCTACCCCAGCAGACCCCCTGTTGAAGAACCCTGATGTAGTAGACATGAATATGGTAATCATTTAGCACCAACATATAAATCAGAGATCTGATATGATACCACAGCAGTGCTTTTGTAAGGGTTATTTGTTTGTTTTAACCAATGTGATTTAGTCACAATAGCAGTGTCAGCTTGATCAATAGATAACTGTGTGTGTCTGTTTGGAGCCTGTGCTTATGGGAGGTGGAAGTGAGCGCTGAATCAGGTCCTTGTGGCGCCTGTGGCTGGGGAAATAGGAGAAGTAGGTTACTCTCCAGACATTTGAACTTGAAACACTTGGCCCATTGCCTGTGAAGCTGCAATCCCAATGCACATGTACTGGATTACTTTACTGCCACCTGCTGGTTGTGGCGGTTCACAGATTACGTTGCATTTAATCGTTATGAAGCCTCATCCTCGTTGATTATGCTCATTCATGCAGTCGCAATCGCACACGGGGACACTTGCTGTTGTGTTCTGTTCTCTCATTGATATGCATGGTAAGATCCGTGGGCTGAAGGTGGTATTGTGTGTGTTTTACCAGAGGAAATTCCTTCTGCTTTAACGGTCTGCTTTATCATGGGCTGACAGAAGACAGCACAATGGTGTTACTGCACACAGACCCATCGCCGTTGGAGTGTTGCTTCTCAAGTAAATTAATCTTGTTAAATGGATTTTTAAATATTTAACTGGATAATCACACTAAAGTACTCATACACTGCAAACAATAAATATTTTCTTAACTTACAGTAGTATTTTGTACAAAAACAGTTTGTATTTTGTATTCCAGTACATTAAAGGGCCTATATGCGTTTTTCTGAAATTTAAACTCGCGACTGACACCTGTGGTCAAAAAACGGAACTGCTCTTCCTTTCTGCTCGCTCTCGTACATGCACACTTCACAAGTCATCCGCTGCAAAGAAGTCAACATTATGTTTACAGAGGTAAGAACAGTCAAATACATATATTGTTTGAGAAACTAAGGCTAATTGCTGACTAGCGGTGGTGGCAGAGTGATCTGAAACGTTTAACATGAACGCGCTTGACGTCACATCCGCAGACAGCGCGCGAAAAATCCGACCCGACAGAAAATAGGAAAAATAGGATACAGGCTTATAGGTGCACCCGCTGTGAGCTGACAAGGTGTCAGTATGCTCATCAGGAGATGTTTGAGTCATAAATGGTCAAATAAAAAGGCTATTGTTACGTTTATTTTGGGGAAAAAGTTGCATATAGGCCCTTTAAGAAGAGACATTTACATGAGAAGCAAAATTACTCAAGATATTATTTTATACCAAAAAAAAAAAAAAATCTGCCAAAAATAAACTTAATTCAAAGGGAAAGCAGGTTTATTTTATCTTATACCCCAATGGCGGATACTTTTTTGGTTTTAAGCATAAAGTACTTATTTTGATAAATGTTTCAGAAAACAAGACTTTATATCATGTCATTTTGCTTCTCAAATAAATGTATCTTAAAGAAGGTTTAAATATTTGTACTTGAAAACAAGACAAAATACTAATACTAAAAACATTTTTTGCAGTGTTAAGAAAGTATTTTAAAGTGGAATATAACTGAAAAGTGTATACTGCTTATAGCTTTATGTCACACTGAAATCATTATAGAGCTTTAGAAATCGAAGGATTAAGCGAATGAGATATAGAAATGAAAACATTGATGATCTTGTATGTGTTTGTGTACTTTCTGTACCAAAGGAGGTGCCATTCAAATCTTCTTGAAAGTTCCCTGTTGTGTCTATCAGAGAGCTAGATGATGGTTTATCACACTCCTGCGGACTGCTCTTTTCTTCTCCAGCTCTGTCGCTCTCTGCAGCCTCCCCTGGTAGTCGCACCCAGTCCAAACAGTAGTCCCTGTTATCTGGGGCCCCTGTGTTGCCTGGTACTGCAGGACCTTGGAGGCCCATCCACTCTCTCTGAACAGAGCAGATCCCCAGTGTATAGGCTCCTTTGGCTGGCTTATCTCCTTGCCTTTTGGTCCCGAAAGGCTCTTGCCTAATCTACATCCACCCCTGGTTCAGCAGCATTGTCACACTGGATATGAAGCATGCAAAGAACACTCCCAGAACTGATATTTACAATTATTTCAGATACAGTCTCAGAGTCTGTTTATTCCCTAGTATATTATATAAAACAAAGCACACATCATTTGAATGAGATGTAAGTGATCAGTTGACTTAACCTGTTGCCTTAAAATTATTAAGTGAATAAACTTCATGCGTAATCAAAAAAATTAAGTAATGTGGAATTGTCAAGTTCACATAACTTAATTTTTTCAATTAAGCATTACGTTTATTTACTTAATTTTAAGGCAACGGGTTTACTAAAAAATTTTAAGTAAGTGAACTGAACACTTTTAGCAGAATGTAGTGCCTTCTCATCGCCCAATTCATATTTAATATGAGAGAATGAGTGAGAGGTCTGAACATCCTTAGAGAGTAGATGAGGAAATGACCTCATGCAGCCTGTGTGGAGGCTCTCCCTAATCAGTGGCTCATTTCTGCTCTCTGCCCGCAGGCAGCTCCTCTTTAAACTGGATATTCAACGGATCTGTTCATGTTTTTGAAGAGCCAAGCGCTGAAGGGTCACCAAAGGTCACCCCTATTGTTTTTATAAACAAAATGCTACCTCTGCTATAGGAGTCTATGCCAACCCAGTGGTGAAATTTGGCACTCTGAATGTGAGGGGTCTTTCCCAGTCAAACCTTCTAGCCATCATCTCAAAATACGTATTCTACTGATTATAACCTTCAAACTCTTTGGCGTAGAAAACAGTTCCTTCCTCTTCTGCTTTCGCTAATCATCCTTAGATGGTGTTTTCATTTGAAATTGCACTCCTCCTACTCCTTGTCTAAATTTGACTTATATGACATTCAAACCATGTCTCACAAAATTTATTGAATTGATTTTTGAGTTTTGCCACGTTACTGAAATAATAGTCAAAGTCGGGGGGAAAAATAAGTCAAACTAGGTGTGTTTGTCTAGCCTGGTAATACCAGACTCTGCTACTTCACTTTGCTTCGTAGACAGAGTCTGGAATAGCATAATAGAGAAGTGTTTTCTCTCTCGCGGGGGGCGCTTGTCTGAAGTTTAAAATCATTGGTTACCCGTAAGCCAATCACATAACATTTGGTTATGGCGTGTGTTATGCGCATGCTCAGCAGCATCTAACTTCCACTGTAAACACATGTATGATGCGAAAACAAAACCATCGAGCGAAATACCGGAGTGAACATGGCTGTGCGCGACTTTTGCAGATTATGTGAAGTAAAAATCTACGCATCCACGGTACAATCAACATCTACGTCACGGCTCTCAGCCCGCCCTCTGTTCGTTGATTGGCCCGGCTGTTTTCAGGCCGGTGGAAAACTGAAAGATACGCTGCTATCTCAGACTGACTACAGAAGCAAAATGAAATTGAGCGGAAGTAGGAAGTCTGACGTAGTCAGGCTAGTGTTTGTCGCCATGATTGCAATTAAATATAATGTAATCTGCAACATCACCTAATGGTCAGAAAATAATAAAATCTTCATATGTATGTAATTTGCTATAATTTGGTGTTGCGAATTGAATGTAAATTGTCTTCCCATCACTTTAGTGCATCGCACTTACTTAGGTTAAATAAAGCTACTATTAAATGTATCATTTTATAATTATTTAACCATTAAAAAAAGTAATTCTGAAACTGTCAGAGATCCTTTCCACAGCAAATAATTAAAAGCACAATACCAATGTCTTTGTAATAGGCACGACCTGTGCATCAGCATTACACAATTTCAAATTAGCAGTGTGTTAATGGTTTGGTCCCAGCTGCAGATGCCTGTAAAACGCACTTAGATAATGGATCTGGGTCTGTAACCAAGCTATCATTAGAATGTCCAGCGTTCATTAAGACACATACATTAATGCAGATTGAATGAGACCAGGGGCCCTATGCGTTTCACAAATGACTAGACAGCTGTTCCATAAGACTGAGACATAACCTTTTAACACACTATGCCACTGTGTAACCTGTGCTGTGATTAAGGAGATGCTGCCCGAGAGCTGGACTGAAAAATTCACCTAATGCAATTCCCCTTCGGGGGACTTGGCCCCTTATTCCCAATGATTTCATGTGTGCAATCTATGAATACAAGGTCCACATTAACAGACATTGTCCTTTAGGTTTATGGGCTTTATAGTATTAATAAATAAGCTGTCTGCTCAGTGCTTCCATCCCCTCTGTCTTGACTCTGTGGTTTGTCTGAATTTGTGTCTGTGTGTGGTTCGGGTATTCCCTACATTATGAGGACAAAATGTGTGCGTGCGTGTGTGCTAAATAAACTCATGGGAGTTGTCATCATGGTCTATCATCACTATGTAAGTCATGTTCATTATTCTGCTATAAAAGTTTATTGCATTATGAATCATAAAATAAATTGGGCAATAACAAAAACAGCTCCCATCACCATGTGGCCTAAGGTAATCTATCATCACCATGCTGCTACTTCATGACTAATGCTCACCGTGCCAGTATGTATACTTCTTTGCAATAAATAAATAAATACATGAAAAATGAGTTTCTTTTTCTCATTGTAAATCCTATTTCTGTATCACTCAAAAACACACAGTATAAGTTAACAGCTGAGCTTTTCCAGCTTCTCTACTTTTCCATTGTTTATCTATGTAAACACATGCTAGCCGGACATCTTTGACTGTTGCACTCATGTCTTTTACAGTTCTAAAAGCGCGGCATTCACATTTTTAAATGCCTAAATGCATTATATGTGAACTGGCCCTTAGGGGTCATTCACACAGAACCCAGTTTTGTATTCCAGTGTGCTGCTTTTGTATTGTATTTATCTAAACACGCTCCAGACAGATGTGTTTGACCGCTGCATTCACAATATTGCATGTTTTGCAGCGTCTTTTGCACAATTGGTTGTTAAAATAAGTTGAACTTTTAAAATAACTGTTTCTTGATATTGTAGGCACTGCCCTGCGCATTGTGTTTTTTTATTTTTTATTATTATTTTACAGTGAGCACCTGCTTCATGAAATATTCACATGCTTTCGACTGTCACAGAAACTTTCATGCATTGTATTTTGTTTCAGCGGGAGAATCACGTTAATTGGAAAGTCAATTCTATTATATATGAGCCAAACTGATGCGCAAGAGTGAGTCAAGCCATAATTTAAACAGATCTGTGTTCATTCATTAAATTATATTGACATCGCAAAGATGCAAATAACGGTTTATGAATGTAAAACCTTGAAAACCTTGAATGCCCAGAATTCATTTATGAGTCTAAGTGTGATTCATTGTGTTAAACTTTTGATAGTCAGTATTTTTATTTTATGTCACAGTTTATTTTATTGGTTTGTCAAGGCAGAATTAAAGGTTAAATCTGGTTGGGGATCATTCCTGAAGATAATATAAAAATAAAAAAATCATTATTTCATCAGAAAGGTTTAGATTCCTGTGAATGTTGGTTTTTATATAGAAAAATCCATAATCTCTTAAAATCATTAGTAGTATCCCTGTGTATGTGGACACCAACACACAGAATTTGTTCTTGTGTCTGCATTGAGGACATCTGCTAAACCAATTACTCAACATTACATATTCCCACTCCAATGTATCACATATGTCAGCATGCTGGATGCCTTTTCCTCATTAACACAACTGCAGAAATAAGCAACCTAAAGATGAATGTGACCGCTCTCATTACTGCCTTTAAGCACATGGCTCCCTCCTCTTGCATATCTTAGATTTCAGTGACAAATTGCTTCAAATTGTCTCTGTGCTGTATTAAATGAGTGGCTCAAAAAAGCACTTGGAGAGTCTGGTAGTGAGATGCGCATGAGCTGCAGGCCTCCCGCTGCGAGATTATTAAAGTCAGTCTGTAGCTATTCATCACCCCCAATAGAGACCTGCAGGCATCAAATGAGTGTATGGTCGCCCGATGACTTATTGTAATATGCCAGCAGACAACAGGCCACACGTATTGCCCCTAACGACTTTGCGCTGGCCGCTGGGTCAGTCTTCAGTGAGATTATACAAAATAACAATCCTGATATTTCTCATGAAGTAATTTGTTGAATGTATGCGATGTGTTCATCTATTTAAATTCATGCCGTCAGAGGCGGAGGAGGAGGTAGAATGAGGTATCAGCTCATGTGAATTCTCCTCGGTATTATTTATATGGGTATCAGATGTGTTCATTATGGCAGTAGAGTATGTATGAGTTCCTCACGATGCATTTTACAGTCAGCAAGCACAGTCACTGTGATGCCTGTCCCATGAATCTCTAGAGCACATCAGTTAAAGAATCAGTGAGAGAATAACAATGACAATGTATTCAAAATTCAGTTTTGCACACTGTATCGTCGTATTAATCAACCGCCAAGCCAGTGACATATATGCTATGTCATATATGCATAGTTGTGTATGTGCTTAACATGCCTTTTGAGTTGTAACTGAGCTCAGACTGGGCTTCTTTAAAGCCATGGCTGGTCTTTCTGTCTGTGAAATTGTGAACTGTGTTCTCCGGTTTCCCTGATCAATAGATAAGGCACACAATTCCCCGAAACCAGGCCTCTACTTTCCTCTCAACGTACAAAATGACACACTAACAGCTTCATGATTTTGATTGTGGGAGGAAGATTGTAGTTGTTTTAGTTTCTTAGTTACTCATTTCAGCAATTATGTATGTATAGTTAACATTTTGAAATAATACCACAATTTTAAAATAACTTTTTAATTTTAATATACAGTGAGGAAAATAAGTATTTGAACACCCTGCTATTTTGCAAGTTCTCCCACTTGGAAATCATGGAGGGGTCTGAAATTGTCATCGTAGGTGCATGTCCACTGTGAGAGACATAATCTAAAAAAAAAATCAAAATGTATGATTTTTTAACTATTTATTTGTATGATACAGCTGCAAATAAGTATTTGAACACCTGAGAAAATCAATGATTATATTTGGTACAGTAGCCTTTGTTTGCAATTACAGGTCAAACGTTTCCTGTAGTTTTTCACCAGGTTTGCACACACTGCAGGAGGGATTTTGGCCTACTCCTCCACACAGATCTTCTCTAGATCAGTCAGGTTTCTGGGCTGTTGCTGAGAAACACGGAGTTTGAGCTCCCTCCAAAGATTCTCTATTGGGTTTAGGTCTGGAGACTGGCTAGGCCACGCCAGAACCTTGATATGCTTCTTACAGAGCCACTCCTTGGTTATCCTGGCTGTGTGCTTCGGGTCATTGTCATGTTGGAAGACCCAGCCTCGACTCATCTTCAATGCTCTAACTGAGGGAAGGAGGTTGTTCCCCAAAATCTCGCAATACATGGCCCCGGTCATCCTCTCCTTAATACAGTGCAGTCGCCCTGTCCCATGTGCAGAAAAACACCCCAAAGCATGATGCTTCACAGTAGGGATGGTGTTCTTGGGATGGTACTCATCATTCTTCTTCCTCCAAACACGTTTAGTGGAATTATGACCAAAAAGTTCTATTTTGGTCTCATCTGACCACATGACTTTCTCCCATGACTCCTCTGGATCATCCAAATGGTCATTGGCAAACTTAAGACGGGCCTTGACATGTGCTGGTTTAAGCAGGGGAACCTTCCGTGCCATGCATGATTTCAAACCATGACGTCTTAGTGTATTACCAACAGTAACCTTGGAAACGGTGGTCCCAGCTCTTTTCAGGTCATTGACCAGCTCCTCCCGTGTAGTTCTGGGCTGATTTCTCACCTTTCTTAGGATCATTGAGACCCCACGAGGTGAGATCTTGCATGGAGCCCCAGTCCGAGGGAGATTGACAGTCATGTTTAGCTTCTTCCATTTTCTAATGATTGCTCCAACAGTGGACCTTTTTTCACCAAGCTGCTTGGCAATTTCCCCGTAGCAGTGGCGTAGGTTTGATTTTGAAATTGGTGGGGACGGGGACATCAATATAAATATATTTTAGGTTTTGATCGAAATTATTGCTAAGGATATATCAGTGTCACTGGATATTGGTAGGGACACGTCCCTAGCGTCCCTACTAAATTCTACGCCCCTGCCCCGTAGCCCTTTCCAGCCTTGTGGAGGTGTACAATTTTGTCTCTAGTGTCTTTGGACAGCTCTTTGGTCTTGGCCATGTTAGTAGCTGGATTCTTACTGATTGTATGGGGTGGACAGGTGTCTTTATGCAGCTAACGACCTCAAAAAGGTGCATCTAATTTAGGATAATAAATGGAGTGGAGGTGGACATTTTAAAGGCAGACTAACAGGTCTTTGAGGGTCAGAATTCTAGCTGATAGACAGGTGTTCAAATACTTATTTGCAGCTGTATCATACAAATAAATAGTTAAAAAATCATATATTGTGATTTCTGGATTTTTTTTTTTTTAGATTATGTCTCTCACAGTGGACATGCACCTACGATGACAATTTCAGACCCCTCCATGATTTCCAAGTGGGAGAACTTGCAAAATAGCAGGGTGTTCAAATACTTATTTTCCTCACTGTATTTGAATACAGTATGTCATTTTCTTTCCTGTGATGGCACATGATCCTTCAGAAATCAATCTAATATGCTGATTTGGTGCTAATACTTTTCTCTCTTTTTTCAGGATTCTGATCAATTTCATGCATCCTTGATAAATTAATTTCTTTAAAAAAATCTCACTGACCACAAATATATATAATATTTAAAAGCATGAAAAATGTAAGTGATTTTTGAAGCTCCATGTGATGTTGATGTGCGCCAGCTGCGAACATGAGACATTGAGACAGGCACATCCAAAAACATTTTTAAACATATTCTAATGTGTTCTCAGGTTCATAGTTATGATATCCATCTTACCTTATGTTGTTTAAATCAATTCCTCAAGTGTATCTAGAGCAGAAGCGTAGTACATCTTAGTGAAGGCATATAACATGAATATTTAATCATGAAATGTGTCTAATGACATATAAGTTTGCATTACTGTACATAACAGATGACATTCTCTATATGTTCTAGCAATTAAGCTAATGCACACCTAATGTCATCTGTGTCCGACTGATGGGTTCTGCATTAATGATTCAGCACTGAGGCAAACTCCGTAGAATTTCGTTCACAGGCCATAGGGCTCGTTTTTTACTGAACTCTAAAGTGCGGAGGAGCCACGCAGGGTAACGGGGACCACAGCTCCTCTTCAGGCACGCAGCATCTGTCTCACTTGCTGTAGTAATCTTGTGCGACGTCGTGAAACCACTGGCCTGAATGACTGTTGTCATGAAGCGAGAGAGTATGGATGGTTCCTGTGTGTGTGTGTGTGCACTAGTTTACCTGAGGGCATACAGGAGGATTGTGTGGTTCAGTGCTTAATGGCGCTTACCTCCACCGTGGGCATGGACACGGGGAACCACACTGACAGGGTCACGCAACAACCGTGCCCCAGGTCACATCTCTTACACGCAAGCCTCCAGTGGTTAATGTAGGGTAACTGTCACATATGGTAACATAAAGCTTGATTCTCTCCTTACTGACATTATAGGTGCAGGGATTTGTATGAGTGTATGTCAGCGAGGTCAGCTGCGGTTAATGTTAGAATGGGCTCGGTTTGAGGCTAAATCACTCTGAAACATTACGATCAGTGGAAGAAGTCTTGCTGAAGAACCTGCAGTTTTCCTTTCTTGCCCTCTGGCCAACACACCAAAACAGCACTCTGTTTAATACTAAATTTGTATTATATTACTTTTCCTAAGGCTAAACTTTAAAATGTTAAAATGATTGAAGATGTTGTCATCATAGGAAGCTCATTTATGTCACATAATAAAAAATAAAATCATGGTTTGGAAAATCATAATCATGAAAGGGCCTAATTTATGAGATACCAAGTCATAATATGCCAAGTCTAATCATGACGGTCTAAATTATGACATACTAAGTAATTATTATGACATAAAAAGTCGTAATTATCGTAAATGGTAATAATTTTCAACTTCTGGACACATAATTTCAACCTTTTAATGTCATAAATATGACTTATGTTTGTCAGTTTCTGCTTTATCTCATAATATGACTTAGTATGTCATAATTTTGACTTTTATCCCGTAATTATGGCCAGTTTATTTCATAAATGACATTTTATGTAATAATTATGACTTGCTATCTCATTTAGATGTTTTTATAATTATGATTTCCAAAGCATTATTTTTTCCTTTGTGGCAGAAATGAGCTTTCATGAGCTTACTAATGTACTTTCCTCTATTTAGCGTTGTGGTATTGTATGTATTGCTGGCTTTTGTTTGATAAATTGCTTGTGATGTTTTTCATTTGTAAGTTGATTTTGACAAAAGGCTCTGCTAAAATAGCTAATGTAGATGCAAATATAATTAACACTCAAAACTCACATTCACTTAAATATTCAAAGGTTGCTTCCTTAAGAAAAATCACGGCAAGTTTGATATTGTTATTGTAAAATTAAATTATGGTTTTGATTAGACGGGTCAAAGTTTGGATGCATCTTTCTGAATGAGATTGCCATGAAAGAGGGGAATATTTTTCAGAGAATAACAACTTTTGTTCTTTTTTCACACTATCATGTGCTTTCAGAGCACTTGGAAGGTGGCAGGTCAGGTTTTTGTTTTTGTGCCATTTTTTTTTATATTATTCTGACTACATTTATCTCTGTGTTATGTTTTTATATTGTACAGTGGTTAAGGCTCAAAATAATCTATGTAGGCTAATAGAATAATGTATTGATGTATTTAAAATATAAAGATACAACATTGTGTTTAAACACATTTTTGTGTTTCGTTACTTTCATATATGTAAAGGAACACTGATAAAAAATGATTTTGTGGTGAAGTAAATACTACAGAAAAAAACAATGTCATTTACATGAAAAGGTTAGTTCATGCAAGAATTAAAAAACCAAGTAAATCCTATATTAGTACTCAATTCAAGCGTGTAGAAATGAAGGCGTAAATATCAACGTTTTAAAATTAAGTAAAATTACTCAACTTTTCTGATACATGTGTTCCCATCATGCACTGGGCCTTGAATGATTAATGAGGTTGATTTTTCTCTGTTTTCCAGCTGTATTTACACTGTTTTATCATTGCTTTTGTTGTTGGGATAACTTGCCATTTTGTGACATTTAAGTTCATTTTACTAAAAACGATCCATCATGTTACTGTCATTGTGTATTGTCTACCAAGTATTGATGTCTCTGCGTTCACAAGAAGTGTAAGTTTTGATTGTATTAATCACTTACATGTTTCTAAGTAAAGCATACTTTAAAAGTGTGGTTTAATTCAATGTTTTATTGTTTGAGTGAAATGTATTCAAACGAAACTTCAACTAAATAGATATTACTCAACATTTTACTAGACAAGTTAAAATGACTTATTTTCTTTGTTACTTTCACTTAACTTAGATAAGTAGAGTTTACTTAATTCCATATGTGAAATTTACTTTAAAAATATGCGTGCAAAAACTTTTGCTTATTGTTTTTTTCAGCGAATCCTCCGAACTGAAGTGAGAATATCATCAACGCAGTGTTTAGGTGGTGCATTATAGAAGTTGCTATAACATTATCCCCTGGTTTCACAGACAGGGCTTAAGACTAGTCCTAGACTAAAATGTAAGTCTGAGCTGTTTCCACTGAAATAAACTTGCACTGACTGATCTTAAAAATATATCAGTGCCTTTTTAGTTTTAAGATGCACATCGGTAATGTTTTTTTCTAAGCATGTTTATAAAAATTACTTAAATGTCCTAATTGATCTATGGTCTAATCCTGGCTTAGTCTAAGCCCTGTCTGTGAAACCGGGCCATTGAAACTTATGTAACTTTGGCAATAGAAGGTCAGGGGTGATGCTTCTATAATGTGGGTGGTGCCGATCTTCAACACGTGGCTCGAATCTGTTAAAGAGCAGGAGGTCTGCTTGATTCAGTCTAGCCCAGGTGTTTGTCTTTCTTTCTTTCTTTCTTTCTTTCTTTCTGAGTGAGTTAGGGAGTGAGTGAGGTAGAATAGAAAATTGCCTATTCTGTTTCATGTACACTATCATTCAGCATTTGTCGTCAGTATGTTTTTTTGTTGTTGTTTTTTAAAGAAATTAATACTTTTATTTAGTGAGGATGTATTACATTGATCAAAAGAGACAGTAAAGATTTTTACATTACAATATTACAACAACAAAAAAATCCTTCAAATAAATGCTTGAACTTTCTATTAATCAAATAATGCTAAAAAAAAAAACAGTTTCCACAAATATATTAAGCAGCACAGCCATTTTCAACATTGATAATAATAAGAAATGTTTCTTGGACACCAAATCAGCCAATTAGAATGATTTCTGAAGGATCATGTGACACTGAAGACTAGAGTAATGATACTGAAAACTTTAGCTTTGGAATCACAGGAATAAATTACATTATTGAATATATTCAAATAGAAAATAGTCATTTTAAATAGTTTTTACTGTATTTTTGATCTAATAAATGCAGTCTTGGTAAAGACTTCTTTCAAAAGCATTACAAACTTTATCGACCGCAAACTTATGAACGGTGTTGTACATGATTTAGGTTATGCATGATTTGACTTTTTGCTTTTCAAATGGTCTTGTAGCCCCCATCAAATCAGCCTTCGGTTTAACCTTGCGTTTAATTTATGATTCAGAGCCCAAAGCCCTATACACTGACTCAAATGCTGTTGATAGAGTACAGTATGCCATTTCTTTTTCACTCTTTTTTGTCTGTTCAACATTTGTATCATGTTGCTGAGTTGAATGGGCCAAGCCCTGGAGTGACTATACTTTGTATAGAGGGAGATCGAGCAAGACAGAGGGACAGAGCTCCACTCCCTTCACACACTCCTCAATCTCAGAAACAGGATCTCGCCCAGCCCCATCGTGGCTTTGAAGAGATGACTGCCGTTGTAAATGGCAGCAGTGGCCAGGGGCTGTGCGTGAATAATTGAATAGAAGAAACTCCACAATGCCACATTTCCGTTTCTTAAGAGCTCAGTGGGGCTGTCTCAGTTACCGGTTATGCGCAGAGAAAATGGAGCTCCTTTGAGTCGATGCCTTGGTTTTTTTGCAGCGCTGAGGGCTACGGGTGAGGTGACAAAGACAGGGAGGCAGCCTCGAGATAAAGTTTGGCCAGCCATTATGTGTGTTTTTTCCAGGCTTTTAGCCTAAGCCTCGGGCTAGACCGCGCACAAGCCTTTGTGTGAGACTGATGACATCGATCTCAGAGAGGTGTTTCAGCATTCCTCACTCTCCTTCTCATTACCTGACTCATCCGCTTCCTGATGCCTCTGACCATGAGCCAGACCGCAGAGTGCACACACACACACATTCACACAGCATGTCGCTAGTCTTGATGACCTTCAAGATTTGTGACACTATAGGCATAAGGAGTAAAGATATAATGACCCATAGGAAGGGTTTTCTTTCATTATAGGATCTCCTGAGACCACAATAAAAATCTGAGATTGGAAATCTTATTTATACCTTGAAATGAACAGGAAGCCATTTTCCCCCTCCAAGTATATAAAAATAAAGGTAATTGTGAAATTATTTCTCATAATAATGACTTTGTCTTATATTGCCAATTTATTTCTCAAAATGGTGACGTTATAGCCTAAATGATTTTTTTCTCTCTCTCTTTTGATGATGATGATGAATCACTTTTTTTTTTCTTTTTTTTTACCACAACATGGATCATCCGGTTTTGCACAAACTTGTGGGATAATGTCAGCAAAAGTGGGACAAACCAAATACTATATATTTTGTTAATTATGCTGGTTAATATAATATAAACTTATTTATAATTTTAATATACAGTACTGTTCAAAAGTTTGGGGCCATTTTTTTTTTTTTTTTGTAGAAAATAGTTTTATTCAGCTAGGATGCAGTGATCAAAAGTGTCATTTATAATGACATTTATAATGGCATTTATCAACAGAAGATTTCTGTTTCAAATAAGTCTATTTCAAATACTTCTTGTGAACTTCCTATCAAAGAATCCTGAAAAAAATGCACACGTTTTATAAAAATTAATCAGCAGCACAACTGTTTTAACCTATATTAAAATAGTTATTACTCATTTTAAATTGTAATAATATTTCACAATATTACAGTGTTTAAATGTAGTTTTTATTAAATAAATACAGCCTTGGTGCGCAAACAAGGTAGCATTGTAGCATAGTCTTTTGGGTTTTAGTAGCTGTATAGGTTTGTCAGAAATCTCCACGAAAGTGACGGATGCGTGCAATGAACTTGTCATACGCAGGAAGCTTATAACATTTTGACTGGCAGATCTTTCAAAGTCCTTGTAACAGAGAAACAGTTCAGTGGTCCTGTGGTCTTTATGTAATGTGGGAGAACAGAGACAAAAGCTCAGCTGTATCAACTCAGACACTAGAGAAGGATTAAGATCTATATGCAGAGAGTTGATGGGGTAAGACGATAGCAAAAATCCTGAATCAGGCTGTCAAATAAGTCTGTCTAAAACAGACATAAAGCTGCAAATTATCCTTATAACAATCAGCTTGCCATTCAATTTAGGTTATATAAATAGGCTATATGTTATTTTCAAGATATGCGAAATCAGTAGCCTTATTTCTCTTTTGACTCCGCAGGGAAATTCAACTGTATTGCATTTACATTTAGAAGACGCTTTTATCCAAAATAACATTCATTGCATTTAAGGTATGCATTCTATCAGTACATGCATTCAAATCGAACTGATGGCCTTGGCATTGTTTGCGCAATGCTCTACTGGTTAAAGCTACACTGTGTAGGATTTTCTCCCATCTAGCGGTGAAATTGTTTATGACTACCAACTGAATATTACTTTCTAGCCCCTCCCATTCCGAGGGCGTTTTAACGTGGCCGTATTATTTCAAATCTGCCGGCAGTCGCGAGTAATCTCCCCCTCGCATTCGTCACGGTGCCACTGAGTGTCAGAACGCGAAAGGCGAAGCTTGAATTTCCAAGTATGTCCCTCTTTGGCTAATGTATTTTCAAGATGGAAGCGCAACATGGCTGCCGCCATTCGAGCGACTCGCTCGTATGTATTCTAAATGGCAGATTCTACGCTTACGAGAATACTTGATTAGTTGGTAGAAGTAATTACACATTAATGAGCACATATCATTTTGAAAGAACAAAGTGTTTTTTGCTAAGAATCAACTTAAAAAATTACACAGTGTAGCTTTAAGCTACAAAGATATATTTAATGTCACAGTAGAAATATCTTATCATCAATGAAACATATCTTTCAGTTCACATATAACTAAATTGAAGAAAAAAATGCTAGACAAAGTTAGGGTTTTATTTTAGAAATAAGTCATGTTTCTCATTCAATGTACTGTAACAAAGTCCAGTTGTCCGGTTCTTAATTATGGGAATGTTGTGTACCAATTTTGCTCCTTCTTGTCTTCTTCCTTGGATGTTGTGTATCATGGTGCTTTAAGATTTATACCAGACTGTATATCCTCAGCACATCACTGTGTCTTGTATAATAGAGTTGCCATTGCCTTCATTGACAACTTGAAGAGCAATGCACTGGTATTGCAAGAACTGGAGGATAAGTAAATGTTTTTAATGTTGTATATTCTGTTTGTCTTATTTTGTGTCTTATTTTTGGTTGCCAATCTATTTAATAAAAATGAAATAGCCAATATAAGAAAATGATAGAAATGAACTGAGGTTGTTGTGGGCAATCAGCAATTACATAAGTTAAAGGAAAGCGCTTTAAGAGACCAACATATTTTTCTCCATTGATTAGTATTGTTTTGATATCTTTCATAAAGAATTAAAGGCATCAATGTTCCTGCTACATATTTAATTAATCTGTATATCCATTCCCCCACTCACAGCATACAGAAAGGATAGAGAGGCCTAACATGACCTGTTAGCATCCACATCCCCATCTATTCAGAAAGTGGTCTGAGAGTCTGCGATGCGAAGCAAAGCGACAATGGGATCAGTCCGCATTTGCATTATGAGCACACAATGCATGACACAAGCTTGCCCAGAGAGATATTTCTGCTCAGAAAATATCTGGCTTCTGAAGGATCTGTCTGCAGTGCTCAGCGTCACTCCACTGACTCTGTCTTTTGCTTATTAACAAACCAGCCTGTCACTTTATAAACCCTGCTTCAGCTTTCCCTCAAGTGTACACACACATGTGAAACACACTCTATGACAACATTACAGACAATGCATGGCAAACACACAGATTGTCCATCAGTTTAAGGTAAATTGTCACACATGTTGAGGTAAAAATAAGTTGAATATGAGTAAAAAATTGATTATTTGATATTGTCATATAGGAATTGTGGGTCTTTTATACACCAAACAGATTTTAAAAAAAGATATTATAAATGTGCCATGAAGAATTTAGGGCACCTAATCAACATAGTGTGCTTACGCTTCAGTTCACTTCAAGTGCTTCAAAATAATACAGAAAGACTGGATTAGATATAATCATCCTTTAATATCATAATCACGATGACGTTAACTATAACATATTTGTTGTGGTTTGATTAATTTTATGTTTCATATCCCCAGATGAGATACAAATATGAGCATTCATTTTTATTCTGCCAGAGGTGAGGAAGTATATGGGAATGATAAAAATAAAAATTCCTGGAAGTTTCCTAATCTTTATACACCCACTATTACCCACAATACATCTCTGCTGCTGACAAATGTGTCCTCTATCTAGCTTGCTTATTTTTCTCAATATAATATAACCTAATGGAAAGGACAACTAATTAACTTACTCATTTAACAATGAAGAAATAAAACATTAGTTTTTGATTAACAGATTGGACCGAATGGAATAAACATCTTGGCACTTCATCCTCTATGTCACAGACTGCAATGTTTCTCACAGACGGAGCACAGAGAAAAGGAAACTATGTTTGAACATTTTAACATGCCTATCAGGATATCTGGAAATGTGAATATAAAAAAAAAATATCAGTAATGACAAAACAAGAGAATGACACCTACTCTGAAAATCACACATGAGATGTGGAAATGATCTATGCAGGGATTTGGCAAGGTTCTGTATTTGGATTCAGCTCCACTGAAGTCTGAGCATTATTTATTTATTTATTTCACATAGACAATATTTCTTGAATTACATTGCATTGACAATGAATTCCTTTTCCCAGTCTGATAGGATTAAATACCAGAGATGTAAAGAGTACCTGAAAACCATACTTAGAGATACAGCGATAATGAATCCATTACAATTTACAAGTCACCAATTCCAATACGACTTGAGTAAAAGTCTTAGAGTATCTCATGCCCTCACATTTGTGTAAATAGCCATGACAAGCTTGGGTGAGCAAGGGCAAAATGCATAAGATATACTTTCGATCTCCTGTAGATGGCGATATTGCTTATTTTGTAGCAGAAATAAACTGCTGCCGAAAAAGTTAGGCGCCATTGCAAAATGTAACTAGTAATTGCATTACTCATCATAAATGTACTGGAGTAAATAGGACATGCATTCCCTGGGAATCGAACTGATGGCCTTGGCATTGTTTGCGCAATGCTCCACTGGTTAAGCTACAAGAATATATTTAATGTCACAGTAGAAATATCTTATCATCAATGAAACATATCTTTTAGTTCACATAAAGCTAAGTTGAAGAAAAAAATGATAGACAAAGTTAGGGTTTTATTTTAGAAATAAGCCATGTTTCTCTGGCTATGGTTACTAGTCAAGTAGAGAGTAAAAGTTGCTAATTTCTATGAAACTCAGTAAAACTGCTCCCAAAAAGATACTTAAGTACAGTAACTAATTACATTATGTCAGATACTTTACATTGTTTAATACCTGAAACAAACCTGATAAATTGGGCCTGTATACATTTATATTCAAATAAATAAACTGAAACTTTTAAATACTCTGTAACACTTTACAATAAGGTCTAATTCATTAACATTTAATGCATTAACTAACACAAACTAACAATGAGCAATGCATTTTTACAG
Organism: Abramis brama; assembly: GCF_963993115.1. Taxonomy (NCBI): domain Eukaryota; kingdom Metazoa; phylum Chordata; class Actinopteri; order Cypriniformes; family Leuciscidae; genus Abramis; species Abramis brama. Next base: position 6,248,627 of record NC_139980.1, read on the forward strand.
CATTTAACTTTGTTAATGTTAAAAATGTTCATGCTTCACAGTGCATTAACAACAGATACAACATTTGATCTTAAAAATGTATTAGTAAATGTTGAGAGGAACATAAGAGTGAAAAATGCTGTAGAAACAATTTTTTATTTAATGTTAACTAATGTAGTTCACTACTGTTAACAAATGAAACCTTAATGTAAAGTGTTACCAAATAAAATACATTTGCCCTTTATTTCTTCAATTCATTTAATAGTCTTTGTGTGTATTGTATAAACTACTCCTCTTCGCGTCTTGGACGTCAAGATTCTGATGTTTAAAAGGACCTCCTGGGCCCTCAGGAGCTAATGTAGGCCTCTTACACAACCCCTCCAGTCTGCAGGGGGAACAAGGCATTAGCCTTACAGCTGCTAATGGAATCACTTCCACCTGAAGTGATGGATACAGTCCGGTTGGTTTCCGCTGGGAGAAGAACTGCAGCTGGGCCGTGGAAAGAAGCGTTACGGCTTGTATCAAATCCACACACACAGGCCTTCTAATTCTCTCCCCTGATGTCTGTCACCGGCCCTGTTCATCTAGTAAATAACAAGGTTGCTCCTGGTTATGTCATTAATTATTCCAGGAAATAGAGGTCTGGGGCTCTGGGTATACAATGGCAATGAAAACCACAGCCAGCTGAGTGAAGTCATACAACTGCTTGAGTTCGAATGAAACAACAACAATGGTGAGGTAATGTCACCTAGTTTAATCAAGGTCCACTAGGACAGAAATAAGAAGGATGATAGGAGGGGAACTATTAGAGGAATCATCTGGATGTTGTCGGACTGACAACAGTGCCCTTACTGTCACCCTTGACCTCAGGGGTTCATTAGTTCAGACCAGGTGGAGAAAGAAGGGAGGGGGAGATGTATGGTTATGGTGCAGGAGAGAGGAAAGGGACACTGGGATTGAATGGCCTGCAGTGGTCCGATGTCAGACTGGGTGATGGATAACAGATCCAAGCTGCTGGTCTCTGCCCTACTGCAGTCCTGTAATCACGACTTTTCAGATGAAAAGAGACTTCTCGTGTTGAATTTGGCAGAGCGGTTCACCCTCAGGGTCCTATGCCTATTTGGATCAGTTGAAAAGTTTCACAAATACTGTATGTGTGATCAAAAATCAGTTCTTATCTTCTCTAATGACCGTAACATAAAGAGGTCACATGGCTTTGCGCTCTTTCCAGTAATTCAATTAGTGTCAAAAGGGTTCATTGGACTGTGCCGAGAATGGCCCTGCGCACACAACCCCAGAGGTTAAAGTAGGAGCAGAGAAGACAGCTAGATGGATCAGTGCCTCCGGTTAGCTCAAGCATGAAGATTTAATCAAGATTTTAAAAAGATGTATTGGCTGCATGTAATGAAATTGTAATGGGCATGGTGGGCCTAACATAACAAAGGGGTCAGCAGGTAAATGACATGGATGTTCTGCATCTCTAGCCCTTATCTAACCCTCTTCCATCTTCTTTGAGAGAATGATCGCAGAGCCAGGAGGACTGAGGAATCCAGCCAGCAATGAATAGAGGTATATGTGTGAGATGTTTAAAATAATATTTAGAAAGCCAGATATATATGAGGGATATGTTTAGTCTGCCAGTAATTATTGCAAAATAAACCCAGACAGGGGGATCTGGACCCACCCTATTACACGGCTACTCACCAAACAAGAAAATATAAAATATGGCATGAAATACAAAGTTCTGTCGTGAAACTCTGACAGGTTCTTCACTCAATCTGCTTGCAATCACATCATTCTGTGTTGGGCACAGCTGATTGGTTTCTGCTGTATCACTAGCCAATGAGCTCGCTGATCAACCTTCAAATACTTGGTCAGCTTTTGCTGTATCGCTGTTTCAGAAACCCTCCACCTCCCCCAGTTCCACAGATCTTCTACGGGTAGTTCTTATGCTATATTGTACAGCAGCAGCATGTCTTACTTGCTCACAGCAGTCATGTATGTATTGGCTGTTGCAAGTGCAGTACTTGCTCTGCAGCAGCAGCAGTGTGGCAGATCTACTCTGCCAATATCAACATTGTCATATCCAATACTGATTGAACTATAATTTTACTTGTAGGTATACTGTTGCAATGCTCGTCCCGATTATTTCATTCTGATTGTCTATTTTTTCTTAGCGGAAACTTTAAGGGAATTTTTTTTTACCATTGCAACAATATTACTGTAATATAAGTCATCTGAGGTCATTTTTAACACAAGTTGGGTTGGGCGTCAGTTGGGTTTGTATGAAATGAGAGAGGGCGAGTCCACGATGTGACAAGTAGCGCCGGTTTCAGCTACTCGGATGTTTCTAAATGGACAATTGCCGTGATTCACCAATCAGAATCCAGTAATAATAATTTGACTGCAGACTTGGTCACTCTCTCTTGTTTTATACAAACACAATTAGCACTACAATTGATTCTTGCGAAAATGTAATAATATTAATTATTAAAAGATTGTAGTGAAAATTATGAGAACAAGGGGGTTGAGGAAGTATGGAAAGATTTGGCCAGGCTCTGTTCAAATCCACATAATGGCAAAATTATTTCCCACATAAATGTATACTGCTGTCCTGTAAAATGCATTCAGGGGCAAAAAAAGGTCAATTGTTTTTGTCAATAGTGTAGCAATCTATGAAGTACAGCTCATTCAGAATCACTATCAAACTAAGCAGGTTTCTGTTGGTCAGCGACAACGCGGTAAATCTGTGTGACCAACTTGAACCTAATGCAAAGTCTGCGTGGGAAAATACACACAGATTTTGCAACGTGTTCGAGTTGGTCGCACAGATTTGGTGCACTGACCAACAGAAACCTGCTTGGCCTGAGAGTGATTTCTGTGTGATCTGTGCTCCATACATTGCTACACTATTGACAACAGACAATGGACCTTTATTGCACGTGAAATTTCTCTAATGTGACTGTACCTTTACTCAGAATTCCTGATCACATGGATTGCAATGACTGAAATTCTAGAACCACTTCAGATCACCGTAATCTTTCTCACTTGCTGTTTTTGTGAGGTGATTTCTGTTGTAAAGAGCCTGTGCTTTTCAAAGCCTTATCACACACAATATAACATTTCTCTCAAACGATACCACCCAAATTCAGGCAGGAGAAAAGCTGACAGATCAAAGTAGAGAATTTATCTCAAAGTCATACTGGAGCCAAAGAGGGAAAATGCAAATAGTTCTAAATGATATGACTTGGACTAACAAACAAAATCCCATACACGTCTTCTCATGACATAAAACATGGCAGCTTTTGTTGTACTAAAGCCAATACTAAAGCAAATCCACTGATTTGCAACATATGACCACCGAAACTCACTGCAGGAACCAGGTCGATATGTGACTGTTTTCTTTAGTCAGACAGATTGCAGTATCCATGAGCAGCACAAAACTATCACCTTCAACAAGGCACACCATCCATTTGGAATTCCGAACTGCAATTATTCCCTTCCTGGTGCAAGGAAGTTGCCATAGTGACTTGCCCTGGGCTACATGGAGTGCAAAGGTAAACACCAAACCAAAAGGCAATATCTGACCTGTTGTGCTCCTCATTTCTCTCCTAACAGCTCATTTCTTCCACTGCTCAATGTACTTATACTGTTCCTAGCACTGTAAAGGTCAAATTGCCTTAGACATGGTAACTGTTTTTCTACTAAATACCTAATGAATGATATGTTAGGCTATATACATGTGTAACAAATATCTGCTTTAAACTGTTTTACGTGAAGTGAATCTGTAGATCTTGTCTGTGTGATAGAAATAGAGCCATTATGCCATAAATATTTTTAGATATATCCAGTTGAACATTCTAACATGACATTATCGATTAGTTTGCATCAAAATATAAGGAATTAATAATTGCACAGTTTTCGGTCTTCAGCACAATGCTGCAGGTTATGCATGCTTTACAGGACATCATTTCCAAACATCAGATTACTAGCATGTAGATTATTATGCAGACTTCCAAAACAACTAACATGCTGAAATATAATACACTGTAACATGTCCTGGCATGTTCTGCGGTGTAGACAAGTGCACTGTTTTCATGGCAGAATGAATTAAATCTTTTGTGACGTTGCCACTGTGGAAGCTTGTAAGTCTCACACTGACATCTAGTGGGAATCAATGGTAATGCCACTACAAGTTATGTCAATCTCTCAGATTGCATTGAAGCCTATTATTACATATTCGCACTGTAATTGTTTTGCTTTGATCATTATTATAGCTTTAATCATGTATGAATTAAATGACGAAGGCTTAAATGCAGTTTTATTTTTACCTTCATATCAAAAATCGACATTCTAGAACTTAGAGTACTTGAAGACAAATATACAGATAAAAATATGCTGTTGTGCTGTATTTACATATGAAACTTTATTTCTTTCAGTTCACATCAAATTTGGGGGTTGGTATCATAAGTGTGAACAAAGAACGAAATTGTTTATGTTGTTGTTGTTGTTGTTGTTTTATTTTAACACAAAATTATTTTGTCCCATACCTTTGATATAGGCTATTCTGTGAAAGCAATTTCAATGTGACCCGGATCAAACTACATCTTTAATTTACATTAACTGCGTGAATTTTGAATTTTGGTGCTGTTATAACGTGTCATGCACAGGTCAAATTAGGATAGCTCTATGCACGATGATGCTCTCGATGAAAACCAGCAGATGGCACTTGACGCTTGTCTGCCGTTACGTACACCTACATCATTATTCGCGTCGCGTCAGCAGAGGGCGCGCGTGAGCGCGGATCTTCACAACAACACATCGGTCGCGTCTCAGCCGCGCGCCTGTAGGCGCAGTCAAATGGCGCTTCTCCAGAGAGCCATGGCGATCAGTCCGACCAGCTGATGGTAATTAGGGTATAGACCGCTTTTCCCGACACATTACTGTCTTACGATTCTGTAAGCTATTATTTCTTATTTTATATGCGACAAATGCGGACGTATAGGAAGACATTGCGCTTAGTTGTGCGTGGAGCAAATGTTATTCCTATAACGGACTGACAACTGATAGATCCTAAGGTAAGCAATGCATGTAGACAGACATGTAGTGGTACTTTAAATCATTCTGTTTTTACAGCAGTGATTTGTTTTGCTTGCATGCAACATTGTATGCTTTATTTAAAAATGTAGCTGTTGACGTTTGCAACACGTAACATGCTGCAGATATGTTATGAGTAAGTTACACAGGCGTTTGGGAAATCTCAGCATGCTGTCAGACTGATCCGATTTGCATAATCAAGGGAAACTCCATTAGATCTTATACGAGCTGGTCATACAACAACAGGCTTCCCTATAGGCTTTCTCTTTAACTGTGACCAGTAGCATTAATGGTAATAGTGACATGTATGGGTTTAAAACGCTTCAGAGATGTACTTTTAGGAAACCAAGTGCTGTTTACTAACGGCTAGACTACTCGGAAAACAGATGAGTTCATGTGTTCCCTTTCCCAGGACATAGCTCAGTCAAAACATGACCTTTTACAATGTTTGTGGGAGTTGTTCTTAATAGTTTGTTATATAATGCTGACAGTCTACTGATGATTCATTGGGTGAATATGCTTCCCACATTTGCAAGGGTGTTTAATGCATTAGGAAATCGGTTTTATCAATGTGAAATAACCTCCTTTTTTTTAACAAAAGTTGTTTTTGCAAATGTGTGTGTTTATAGAGAGAGAGACAGAGACAGTAAATAATTTACTAATTACATTGTTATTTCTTAGTTTCCTGTTAATAATTAAAATAGTAATCTGTGTACCTGTAACCAGTGTTATTTTAGTATTATTTATGTTTTTATAAATATTTTAAATTAGATTTTATTTGTATTTTTTTATTTTTCATTTTAATTTAAGTTAAAAAATCTGTTTTTTAATATTACTATTAGTTTAATTAATTTTCATTACTGTTTTAGTTTATTTCCTGTTAGTAACTTATTTCAGTTATTTCAACAACAAAAAAACTTTACATTTTTCATCTAAGATGTTTTATTAGTTTTAGTTAACGTTAATAACTGACTGTGGTTAAGACTTATGGCTAAGTGTGGTTCACATCCAGCCTACACAAATATTTTATTATTATTATTTTTTCTTAAGATTTTATTAGTCTGACAATGTGCTGCTATATTTTCTTCTGGTCATAAAAGAGTGGCCGAGCTGTACATGTGCCCTATTCATGCATAGACTCCTTCAAAGCCTCTCTCAGCTTCGTTAGACTCAACTAGCAGCCACAGCCTTGGTATTTGTTGCTGTGGCCAGCCTGGGGGTGACCCAGATCATTTGTGTTATAAGTTTTAAATATTAAGTATAACTCTAGATGTAGAGTAGTGCCTGACCTATTGTTTGGCAAAGCCAGAAAAGTCTTAAATTCAAAGAAATGTGGTAAATAGATTCAAATGAGGGAGTTATGAAATTAACTCTTTTTTTGACAGGATTTATAGATCTTGCCTATAGTGTGTAGAAAACTATCACTAAAAGGAATTTGAGACCTGCTTTGAACTCCACCTCAAAGAAAACTTACGCATTTGTTTGGTTTATGTGAAGGTTGAAGCCTTTAACCTAAATTGGGATGTTCAGACGTAAAGATAACAAGAGGGGAAGTTAATTGAGCCTGTGTGACGTTACAGTGACGTGAGCATGAAAGAGGGGCATTAGTGTCTAGTACAGCTGGGGTTGCAGCTCTGAATGTCCCTTTCATGAAATGCACAGGGACTTCCCATGTCCGGAACAAACTGTGCCTGCCAGCTTTTAGTGTTCCTGCTCTATACGCACACAGGCAATTTAAATATTACATCAAGGTTTTGTTTAAGGTCCCGTTCTTCGTGATCCCATGTTTCAAACTTTAGTTAGTGTGTAATGTTGCTGTTAGAGCATAAATAATATCTGTAAAATTATAAAGCTCAAAGTTCAATGCCACGCGAGATATTTTATTTAACAGAAGTCGCCTACATCGAACGGCCCGTTTGGACTACATCCCTCTACTTCCTTCTTTAATGACGTCAGTAGAACAGTTTTTTGACTAACCTCCGCCCACAGGAATGCTCCCTCAACTCTACCGAAATTCGTTTATGTGCTTGCGCACTTCTTATAACTTACTGTGTTTACTCAGCTCTTACGGTGATTTTCTGAAGTAAAACTGACGCTTCATCTTTTGTGTGATGTACAATAAACTTTATTAAACTCATCAGTATATGTTTGATCATCATTCAGACAGCAGACTTGTAGGCTATTAATAAATAATGGATACATACAAGCAGATGACAAATACGTTATAATAACTGTAATTAAACTACTAAACTATACCTGTTTCATCTCTATACAGCACTCTGACTCTGTAGGCATTATTGTCCGACTCGAAATGAACACCGTTACTGAGAGTTTCTGATATTATCATCATTCCGTGAGATGAAATTGTCCTGAGAGACTGAGCGCGAGCTCATGAAGCTCCGCCCCCTGGGTCGTCCAGCAGCAGCTTATTTGCATTTAAAGGGCACACACTAAAACAGCGCGTTTTTCTGAGCACCAAAAAATGACAATTTAAACATGCTGTAAAAAATGATCTGTTGGGTATTTTGAGCTGAAACTTCACATACACACTCTGGGGACATCAGAGACTTATTTTACATCTTGTGAAAAGGGGCATAATACGGGACCTTTAATGTCTCAGCACAGGTAGACAAATGTGTCCTTTATGAATTTTTTTAGGGAAATGTTTAGCATCTTTTCAGTCGAGTGAGGACAAGAGGCTGCGGTGACTAAATGCATGCTGATCATCACCAGCTTTACAGAATTTGAGGTGTATTTATGTCTGGTGGAGCATAATATCAGCCTACAGGGGTGTTCGACTAATTTTATGGCATTTTACGGACTGGACTAAGTGTCACCTCATATATTATGTTGTCTTGTACCTTAGGAATTTAAAAAAAAATGTATGACTAATTTAAATCACATACTTCCTTAGACAAACTCTGATCAACATGATCAAATTACCATGAATGTATCGTATTTAGCCTTATTCAGTGGTTGAGAAATTCCCTTTTTTTTTTTTGTACCTCTCCATGTTTAATGAATGATTCACACAAACTGTAGGTAAATATGAACTGGGACACTTTTCACTCCGATTTAGATGAAAACCTTGCATTTTCCACATTGTGTTTGTGTTATTTAAGGAGGTTCTGCTGTTTTTAGATGTGAGCTGTAGCTAAAAGTAGAATATTATTAATATGTCACACAGATATGCAAAATGTACTTGTGGTTTATTTAGCGTAATTTAATTTCAATATTTTTCTGCAAATCATCCAGATTGGACTCCTTGATGGGGCTCCTATATGTTTGATACTCATGGCCTAAATCAGGGTTTCCCAAACCTTTTAACTGATGTACCCTGATGAGATTAAGACAATATTTCAGTCATTTAACAACATTCACATGTTTGTGGTTCTCTGATATACTGTTCCTACGTATTTGGTATCATGAGTTCACTGTGAGGTCATGTTGCATTGTCAGAATTATGGCTTTTTTTCCATCTGCTTAACTGTAATAACAACTCCAGACATCAAAAGAACAATGAATGGCAGTGGATCTGAACTGAACAGATCAGTAGAAGGAATCCCAAATGAAGTAGGTTAATCTCCGTACTAATGAGGCCACAGGCCATTGACTTCAAAACAGAGATTAAATTCACCAAAAAGTAAAAAAGCAGCTTACTTTCAGAACCTTTGGATGCATATCAAGTATTGATTTCTCAAACCTCATAAATGCTTATGAGAACAGAGTACACAAAGACAACTCTCCTACATATTTCTCTGTATTCCTCAGTATTTGTTGAATGAGAGATGATGGGTGTGCATTTTGAACTGCTACAAATCCTTTGATCCCAGCTATTCAAGTAATCTGTTAAATCCTCTTTAGATCATGCTGTCTACACTGAAAAGGAACAAGCTCTCTAGACATTCATCTCCTGAGCTTTCCCAATGCTTTCTGGTGCACACTGCGATGTGTCACTCGATTAAACACTTAGCAATGATCTCAAATCCTTGTTTGTGAGACGATATCTCACATGATCTTATTAGTTGTTACTCAAATCTTCTTATTAAATGATTAAATTATATTGTGGTATAAGCCAAAATATTAATTAAATTAGGCAAAGCTGTTGGTGTCTGACATATTTTGTGTATTAAAACAACCGTAACATTTTCTTACCTATAGTAAGGAATCATATCATGAGGAATGATTTTCCTTAATCTTTTGTGAAAACATCAACATCGTTTCATTCTGAACTTCTGTACATGATGCAGATGATCAATTTTTTTTTAATTTGGCTTATTTATGGTGTATAAAATCCTAACTTTTTCGTGTGTATTACTATGTTACACCAGTAGGTCTTGCAGAGCATGGGTCTGTGCTCCATAGTCATGCATATGCTGGCATGCATATGGCAAAAACAGGAAGTGTTGCTGTTTCCTTGGGCAGAGCTCGCATCCTGTGCTTGGCTGGAACGCTCTCAGCTCCCTCAGTCCTGCACTCTGCCTTGCAGAGATTAAAACCACACTCTTCTAAATGAGGATACATGCTAGTTTTGTTATATTTGCAGAATTTGCCTTCATTGTTGTCCATTCCTATTTGTTCTGAAGGAGTCATTGGCATTGGATTTTCCCACATGGCCACAGTGTTTTTGAGCATATATTAACAAATTAAATGTAGTTCTCCAAAAATGAAAAGGTATTAAAAGGGTCCTATCATGCCCTTTTACGAAGTCTTGATTTTGTTTTGGGGTGTATTAGAATATGTTTTCATGCTTGATTGTTAAAAGAAACGCGTTGTTAGTTACTGTTTCGATGAAGCCCCTCCTTCCGAAATATGAAATGTGCTGTGATTGGTTAGCTGACCCAGTGGGCTGTGATTGGCAGCTAAGGAGCGGTGAACCGTCTTACAAAAGCGAGAGCTTATAAAAGCAACAGAAAACAAGCTGTTCTCCATAAAATGTGTAGCACACAGATAAACGTTGAGGTTATAATGTTCAGCAACAGTGTTTAAAACAAATTTTAACCACTCTAAATTTGTCCGACTTAAGAAGGCCAAACATAGGGGTTTTGAAACTGGGGTGGGAGGAAAAAAGCTTACATAGCAGCAACACACTTCATCTTCTCAAGCAGGTCTCTGCCCCCTTTTTTGCGAATTCCGTTGATGGGGATTATTTAAATGAGTAACAATGTGATTTCATAAGATCCGGAAAAATCGCGTTGTAGTCCAAACGAGCCGTTTGTTGTAGTTCTTGAAAAGGGTATTCTGTAACAGTCTCATTTTTTCCTTTTCCACTATCTGTCATTTACTCATTTTGCTAAAGTTGAAAACGTGGAAAAGCATAATGGGACCCCTTTAGTAATGTTAGTCTAAAAACAAAAAGGACCAGTGCTGTCAAAATGGCCCCAAAAAATAGTCTTACTGTGCATTCACACCGCCGTCGGCGAGAGCGTCAAAGTTGCCGGAATTCATTCATTTTCAATGTGAGCCGGTGGCGAGCTCCGGCGAGAAGCTGCGAATATTGGACGGTCAAGCCGTCGAGGAGAGTTGAAGTCAGGTCAACTTTATGGTAATGAGCTATGACGCGGTTCGGAGGAAAAATGGAAGAGAGGTTGATCATTGCTGTGGCGGGTTTCCCATTAATTTATGACTTGTCCCTGTTTGTGTACAGGGACATAAATAAAAAAAACGATGCGTGGACCTAGGTGTCTGAAATTGTTGGTGTTCCTGGTGAGTTGCTGATGTGCATTAACGTTATAGATTTTCTAAAAAATAAACAGAAATTGCGTGCTAACTTTAGCGCCATAGCATGCAAAACAGTGTTGCTGCTCTCTCTCTCTCTCTCTGTCTCTCTCTGTCTCTCTCTGTCTCTCTCTCTCTCTCTCTCTCTCTCTCTCTCTCTCTCTCTCTCTCTCTCTCTCTCTCTCTCTGCAACATTAAGTCTGACTAGCACAGATATATGCTTATGTATTCACATACTCCTCCTTTGTAATGTAATCCAATTAAGCAATTAGGTTGTTCAGGGATTTCAGTGTTGTTGCTGACACAAATCCGAAGACCTACCAAAGGCATCTCTGTATGTTTGTTCTGAGCACATTTAGACTAATTTAAAGTGCTGCTGTAAATGGTTTTAACATTTTTTAAAAGTTTGATGCAGATATGAAAAGGTACAGTGAGTTAGTGTAAAGATATGCTTTTGAATACTGATACTTTGAATTTGTCTTTACATTGTCTTCATTTATGGAATAAAATGTCTTTTAATGTTTCCACCAAAGGTCTTGACTATAGCCAAGCTGTTTCTAGACGGCTCATAAGAGACAGTTGGAGCGACAATGGAGAGAACAGCTTAATTTGGCTTCAACCTAGATAGATTAAAAATAGATCTTATGTAAGACCTTTATCAGTTATATAATTTTACTCATACTTGCGCTCAAATGAAAGTTATCTTGGCCCCAACGCTTTTTGCAAAACTGAGCAAAGCCAGTTCCTTTATTAAAGTGATCCGTGAGCACTTAAATGTGCATACACAACAAGAAAATGTGCTTTAGAGCTAGGTATTAGTGCTATTTACCTCCATCAGCAGATAGAGAAGTTCAATTACAGTGCCAGGCTTTTGGACACTCTCTGTCTTCATCTTGGACTCTTTGAGGGATTAATTGTGCCAAACTGATGTGCGTGACCCAGGGTGTTTCCCTTCCTGGCCCATTTCTATGGAGGAAGAGCTCAATATGTTGTTAGTTGTTGTCTAAATGAATGAACAATGGAGGTTTATAGGCCTTCTTTCATGCCTGGGATTTCCCCTTTGATTTTGGAAAAACTCTGAAAAGAAAAGAAGTCTTTGGTGGAGATCTTTGTTTTTTAGTAATTAACTTTTCAAAGTTACCTTGTTCTAGTTGTTTGTATTTGAGTCTATTTTTGAACTACAGTAGAGTGCTTTCTCAGAGGCCTATTGTTTATATAGTATTATATTATAGTATTTTATTCTGCATTATTTGCAAAAATTAACTTTTTAAACGGTTTGCATGAACAACTTGTCTGCCATCGGTCGTAAAACTAAATGAAAAAAATAGGTATACAATACTGACTCATTTTGAAATTGTGTGGGATTCGTGGGAACAGGACATTTCGACTGACTCTTCGTTATTGTGATGTGTATATCCTCGATTCATCAAATTTGAAGAATAGAATCAAATGGAATTGTTTGGATTGTATAAAGTGGGCATTGCAAATGCAAACTAAAACTGTTTTATGTGAGTGAGTTTGCTGGAGAAGAGGGATTGAAACTTGTCTGGCCATTGGACACTTATTATATAATAGTGTTCCTGATGACATTTGATGTATTATGCCTATACTGTTTGACTGTGGCCATGATTTTAATGTTTGAGACCAATTTTGGTAATTATGAAAGATTTATTTTGTAGCAGGGCAAACTCTGCAGTCTTTTATCACTTTTATTCACATCGACGAGGTTTTATTGCGACTGTGATGAATCAGAAATGTTGGGTTGCGGTCCTACAGGGTGATGAAGCACAGCTTAACTGGTGATGTTTGATGCAGTGTGTTTGTCAGAGTAAGAGAAATCTTGCATTCTCAACATTGCCTCCTTCGCACTAAAGAAAAAGCAGTCCTTGATAGATTTCTACGGAAGAGGATTAGGGCCAAGCAATAATAAAAATAAAAAAAAACATCTTGAGATTAAAGTCATAATGCGAAATTAAACTCATTAAATTTCGAGAATAAAGTCGTTGTGTTTCGAGAAAAAAACTCGTTAAATTTTGAGAAAAAAGTCGAAATAATCGTGAGAATAAAGTCATTGTGTTTCGAGAAAAAAAGTCGAAATGAAATGTAGAGAATAACGCATTCGATCAGTGTTCATTGCATAGCTTACTGATAGAGGACATGGCAGAGTTGGATCACTTAGTCAAGCTATATTTTAGACTTTCTTTCAGTAACAAAGAAATACTATCAACTTTAGCTAATTATGATAGAATAATAATTAGCATACGAACTTTAAAGAGATTTTGCAAGCGGCTAGGTCTTTTTAGAAAAAAAAATCAGTCCAATTTGCGTGATGTACTCGCTTTTGTCCAACATGAAATGACAACCAGTGGACAAATGCAAGGTTATCGCTGGCTTCACGTACGCGCGATTCATCGCCGGTTTCGTGGTTTCCCAGGATACCATAAGACGCATTATTAAACTTGTTGATTACGATTATTTCGACTTTTTTCTCGAAATTTAACAAGTTTTTTCTCGAATCAACGACTTTATTCTCGATATTTAATGAGTTTATTCTCAAGATTGTATTTCGACTTTTTTTTCTCGAAATTTAACGAGTTTAATCTCGCATTATAATGACTTTAATCTCGAGATGGTTTTATTTTTTTATTACTGCTTGGCCCTAATCCTCTTCCGTAGATTTCAGACACTGCACAACATTTTATTTTTTTCATTTGAGGATTTCACAAAGTGCAGTGTGTCATTGTCATTGTTGTCATAAGATGTACATCAGAGTCACTGCTTTGACTTCTACCCAAGATCTCAAGGCAGGCGACCTGAAAAGCAACGATCATAAAGGACGGAATAATCTCACCGTGTACACGTGGCTTTACAAATGATATGACTGAGAGTTGCTGTGTGGGTGTGCTGACGGAGGTGAGAGGCCCAAACGGAGAGACGCACAGCCCGCTGAGAGCCGTTTGTTGTTTGGGCTGTCGACTATTCCCGCCACCACTAACACAATGAGATCCTGCAGGCGCAAGCACATGAGTCTCCATCTGTCTCCACCTACACAGATATCTGCTGTGGGGAAGCGCACTAACTAGTCCATATGAATGTTCCTCAGTTCATTATTTCAGCTCACGATGGCTTTTTTAGCCACAAAAAGTACAGTGAACCACATTACTTTTTAGTAACTTCAGTTGCAAAAAGTTTTGCTGTGCCATATTGGGAAGGAGCGTTTGAGAGTTTACACAGTAGCCTTATAAATGATATGTGTGTTATGTTATGCGGAGGTCTGTTTGTTTTTAGCAAGCTGCGCCGTGTTGCTCATACTCTCTGAGGGAGTCTGTTCTGTAGGGTTCTCCAGTGGAGACAGTCATTAGTTTTCTTTGGGTTGCCTGGCAGCAATACTGAGGGATATTGACATACTTGCCATTGACTGATTGGACAAGCTCTCAGCAAACAGCAGAAGCTCTCGGGAGGAAAACTCTGTGGCAGACAGACCAAGCATTTTAATGGATGAGTAATGAGATGCCCTAAATCTTTGTATCTATGGCCCTAGTTAAAGGTACCTTTTTACCCTTTAAGTTTAAAATATTGTCTTTTATATGGAAACAGTATCAGTACCATATATTCAGCCTATATTCAATTTTTTTAATTAATCAATATTGTGTATTTAATTGTGCCTGCTAATTTCCATTTTTTATTTTTACATTTAGATTAACTTTAAGTGAGCATTAGATGACAACAATGGTAATCTTTAAAAGCACTGCTAAAAGTAATCTTTAGCTTATCTCAAAAACAATATCAATTTTTCCTTACTGTGTACATTATAATGTTTTGATTATTGTTAACTGAAACTATAACAATTTTAATTGCTTTTGGTAAGTGAAATAAAGCTAAAATAAAATGTTATTGTTAGATGGAAAAGCTGAAAATTAACTGAAAATTATCTTGCTTTGGCAACTAGCTGAAGTGAAACTAAAACTAAAAAATAAATTAAATAGAAATAATAAAAGTAATATAAACCAAAAATATGGAAATATGAAAAAAGCAAATAACATTAGTAACTAATATTAAAACTGAAAATATAAAAATAAAAGCTAATTCAAAATATGAATAAATGCTATAATAGTATATAAATTATAAATCATATTATACTAGTTATACTAAAAAAAACAATGGTTGATGCCTAAATTCACTTGTTGCATTTATTATTTATAATTTGTAGTGTTTTGCTTTTAATTTTTAGATAGATAAAATATGGCATTTATTAACTGCTTTAGCTGTTTTTAAGACATGCTTTTTCTCTCTGTCTTTTAGTGTCCCGGATCGGCACACCATGAGCAGCTCTCGCTACGAACCCAGCTGGGACGTGGACCTGGCGCCGCTTCTGTCCTGTAAACTGTGCCTGGGAGAGTTTCCCCTGGAACAGATGACCACCATCTCCCAGTGCCAGTGCATATTTTGCAGTCTGGTAAGGACTGTGTCTTCAGTGGCCACTCCTGTGTGTTTTTCAGCAATGTGCCAACTAGTGTTACAAAACAAATTGTAATGCAGTCTCTTACATTAGTGCTGGGCGGTATGACCAAAAATCCATATCATGGTATTCTTCAAAATTATACCGGTTTCACGGTATATGACGGTATATATATTAATATTATGGTATTTTCAAGCATGACTTGGTGCATTAGAGCCCAGAATGCCCTATTTTTACTCTCATGAGTGAATATTGTAGAAAAATTCCACACTAGTATTAATACAGGTTTGAGGTGCCAGGCTGCCAGCAGGAGGCGCTTTAGTGGCAGAAACAGCGGTTTCCCCGGTAACGGCTAAACACAAAGCAGTGCAGCGCTCATAAACGCTGCTTTATCAGGAAAGATAAAGAAAGATTCAATGAAAATAACATTGAAATTTTTCTTAAGACAGTCAGTTTCCTTCAAAGGTATTAATTTAAAAACACCCGCGTCGCGTTTTGACTTTGCGGTCAGTGCTCATGTTTATTCAACGATGTCAAAGCCATTTGGAAAATATTTTTTTTTGGCGGGCAGTGTTGATATTGTGAACCAATGTATGGGAAATACTAATATAATTTGACAGCTATCAGTTATACTTTAACCTCCCCATCTTCACAGTAACACACACAGCTGTGCATCACCAGTGCAACAGTGAAAAGACCCTCTTAAAAAGATCGCGCCGCGATCCCAATGTTGTTTAAGCGGCATACACCGAGATTGCGTATTAAAAATTCATATCTTAACAAAAATAAACACCGGTATTCGGTATGAACCGGTATACCGCCCAGCACTACTTTACATGTGAGAATACAGCAGTAATGTACTGATAGATAGATAGATAGATAGATAGATAGATAGATAGATAGATAGATAGATAGATAGATAGATAGATAGATAGATAGATAGATAGATAGATAGATAGATAGCAGTTGTATGTTCTTTACGAGCAGCTCTTGAATGTTGTCTCAGCAGAAGCTGTGATGGTCTGATGTTGGCTTGACTACAATGAACAGAGTGTTTGTGGGTGGAAACATAACCACAGGCAGCAGTTGTCTCATCATTTTTTCAAAGATGAAAAATAAGAAATCTGTCTCTTACAGTGTTTGAAGCAATATGTTGAACTGCTCATTAAAGAGGGCCTCGAACCGGCTATTAGCTGTCCAGACTCTGCCTGCCCGAAACAGGGACATTTACTGGAAAATGAGGTAAGTTCACTTAAAATGTGTCACTTTTGCTAGAGACTAGAAAGACTATTGAAGTTTTAAAGTATTACGACAGTCTCTCTCCCTCTGTCATTTGCTCCTGTCTTGCTCATATACTCTGCTTCTCTGCTGTAGATTGAGTGTATGGTGGCTGCAGAGGTCATGCAACGTTATAAGAGACTCCAGTTTGAGCGAGGTGAGTTTCCCTGAGAGATGCATAAGTGCATGGTCCTAAATAATTTCACATTTTACACCCATCTCTAACTCATCTACTTAAAAGCTCTGTTATATATTGCTACTGTCTATAAGAAATACATTGCATTTTTAATTAATATCGCTTTGTTCCTCTAAGAACAGAGTTTTCTGTCATGTTTAAATGCTCAATCTTCAACATCAGCCTTTTTATTTTGCAAAGCCTGCATCAAATTTTAACACATTCATAAAACTTTTACACAGAATTGTTGTAGATGTATGTAGTAATTGCAGATCAGACCAAATGGGTCATCATTTCAAGCATGCTGTTTGTTTTTCCTTACAGAGGTGCTTCTGGATCCTTGTCGGACCTGGTGCCCGTCGTCCTCGTGCCAAACGGTGTGCCAGCTGAATGAAGCAGAGGTGCAGTTGCCGCAGCCGGTTCAGTGCCCTCAGTGCAGTCTGCGTTTCTGCTCTGCCTGCAGGGCGGACTGCCACACCGGCCAGGCATGTCAGGAGAGCCTGCCAATTACCACCTTCCTGCCTGGAGAAAACGGGTAAAACCTCAGCGTCAAATCATGTAGCATTCACAGCAGAGATATTGCTTCTGTGGGTGTACCCCATTATGTACAGATAATAACAATTCTTATATTCCCCCTTATTTAAGTTTCTTGGCCTATTTAAAGTCTCCTTTTGTTTTACAGCACTGCATCTGGTATTCATTTTAGTTACAATTCTGTTTAGAGTCCTTTTGATTTCAACAAAAACACTTTTTTACAAAACAAAATTATTTTTTATTAAATCAAAAGATGAGAACTGATTAAATGCATCAAAATTGAAAGTAAATACATTTATATTGTTACAAAATATTTATTATTTTTTTGAACTTCCTACTCAAAGAATACCCCAAAACATTAATCCTAAAAAATACTGTATAAAGTGGCACAACTGTTTTCACAATCGATAAGAAGAACAACAATTGAACAGCAAATCAGCATATTAAAATGATTTCTGAAGGATCATGTGACACTGAAGACTGTAATGATTTGCCATCACAGGAATAAGTTCCATTTTAAAATGTATTAAAATAAATAAATAAAAAACAGTTCCTTTTTAATTGTAATAATATTTCACTATTACAGTTTTTACTTTATTTTGATCCAATAAATGCAGCCTTGGTGAGCATAAGAGACTTCTTAAAATAAATTTAAAAAAGTCAACTCCAAAAACTGTAGTGTTTATATATAACTGTGAAGTATGTTAGCAAGTTTAGGTTTTATTTATAATCAGACTTCATAACATTAGCAATATGTGTCTCTCAGACCCTAAACGGAACATGAAGCTCAACATCTGTTGTGTTCCATGTTCATCTCCCCGCTTCAGTTTCAACATCAAGAGCCTGGAGGACGAGGCTCCGATCAAACGCTGTCCTAAATGCAAAGTGTACATTGAGAGAGATGAAGGCTGTGCCCAGATGATGTGCAAGAACTGCAAGCACGCCTTCTGCTGGTACTGCCTGGAGTCATTGGACGTAAGTTGTGCATATGACACGTTTAACAACTTATTATTATTATTTAAAAGAGGCCCAAAAATGTCTATACTAATTACGTACCATAAAGGTAGAACTCCCATAGGTCTTATTAAATGTGTTCTTGCTCCACTACAGTCATGCTTGTTTAGACCGATATATTGTGGGAGTTTTAAAGTGCTGCTTCTCCATGTAACTCATATTTATCTTTATTGACTCTAACATCTTTCCTTCACTTCCTCAGGATGACTTCTTACTGATCCACTATGATAAAGGTCCGTGCCGGAACAAACTGGGACATTCCAGAGCCTCCGTCATCTGGCATCGGACACAGGTATGTGCCACATGAGCGCATCCCTCCAGACTGCAGATCTGAAGTGCTAAAGACAAGCTGGACCACACATTTCACCTGAAATAACCCTCCAATATTGTAAAAGTAACAGCATGATCTATCTGTGCAAGGTTAGAGATATTTTATTGTATTTGAAATGGAGAGAGAGTGAGAGGTGGCTGATGCTCAAAAGCACAACAGGAGGCAGCGATGCCATTTTAAACCTGCCTAAATGTGTGTGTGCATATGATGCGTCTCTTTATCTAGTGGTAGATGTATAAAAGGGATTTAAAAAGATATCCTCTGTAACATTATTAATGCCCCATGGTCACTTTCTAACAATTTTAAAATATCCTTGCTTAAAGTATTAATATATCAATAAATTATATACATTTTTTTTTTTTTTTTTGAGGACACAGTATCAATGTTTTTTTGTTTGTTTTTTTTAAGCCAAGTGTTTTGCATGTTTGCTTGTTGATATTCCATTTTATTTAGACAGTTCTTTAACGTTTTCAGAACTGGAAATTTTTTACATTCTTGATGCTCCCAAAACTATATAGAAGCTTTTTTTCATGGAAAAAACTAAATCAGTGCCAGCAGCATAGAATAAACACTAAGATATGATTACCAAGAGCCATTACTGCCCTCCCCTGGCAGAATGCCTTCTGGTTTGACATATAAGAGCATCACAGACCAATATCCGTTTCAGTTTATAATCAACAGGAATGTGTACACATCATGCTTTTTTTTTTTTTCATTGTGATCTTTTCATTTCTGTGATCAGGTTGTTGGGATCTTTGCTGGCTTCGGTCTGCTCTTGCTAGTGGCCTCCCCTTTCCTTTTGCTGGCTACTCCCTTCGTCCTCTGCTGCAAATGCAAGTGTAAACGTGGCGACGACGACCCTCTTCCTACCTAGAGCTCAGTTTCAGCTTCAGGAGGCGACTTGCATCTTGTTTGGATCAGCTGTGATCCCACCTCACCTGATTCTCCTGAGCACACTTTGCAGGGACATTGGTGAAAGACTCGGCTCGTCTGTCCGTGAGACCGCACATTTCAGTTGCATTCAAATGTTGACTTGCATTGAAAGGTGTTATGGAGGAGCAGAGAAGGTGATTGGATAAGCCATCGGAGTTAAATAGATCTGTAATGTTTGGAAGCAAGCACTTTTGTTTCCTGTATGACATACAGCTGTTCTTTTGTTACACACTGTCTTGTACTCTTTTCTCATCTTCACTGTTTCTTCACTTTATGTGGTATTATGGTTAACTAAGCTTTTTTATGATGTCTAACCTGGGATATAACAAAAGACAAATTCTGTTGATTACAGACTTGACAGGAATACACTTCTTAGCATTGCTTTCATTCTTGTAGCATAGTCACACAACCTCAATATTTCTGCCAGTTTTACTAGTGTATTTGCAAATGCATGCTGGAGGCAGAGGATGTTACTTCCTGCAGAAGCTCTAATGAGCCTCAGCCGCCAACTTGCTTCTGTATGCTTCCTGTACACTCTTTCTTAGGACAGCAAAACCTTGTTCTTCCATTTGAGTTTACTCAGATACTGCACACACACACCCCAGACGTAGCAGACGTGCCACCTGATGCCTTCTCAAAGCTTGTAGGTTTGGGCGTTGCTGAAATATTTCTTATCCTCCTGGTATCGGAGAGTTGGTCAAATATCAATCGCTGTTTATAACCGAGCTATCACAAACGTATCATTAAAGCAAGCTAATATTTTATTCACGTCGTGAATGATGTCATCTACATGCATTTTGTTGATTTTAACAGATATGTTGGCTTAACCCAGAAGGGTCTTATCCACAACCTGTTGAAGATCCAAATACAACCTGCATTACCATGTGCCTGCCAATTTAGGTCAAAGTATTCAGGCCAGTGAGGCTTAACTTCTTACTTTTCAGGTCACTCTAGGAGTTGCGTATTTAATTCATAAATTTTTTGGAGTCATACTATTAAGAACAATTTGCCAAATGTGATGTGTAAGCCCATGTGTTCACTGTCTAGCACATTAATAATTGGTTGATTACTAGGGAACACCTACTGTAGTTTTTGTTCTTGTTCAGTTAAATATACCTTTAATTTTTTTCTATGTTTTGTATACTTTTTTTTTCTTAAGTGTTAAAACACTTTTTGTAGCTAACTGTATATACTGTGTATTCACATGTTTTTCATGTTTAAATATATTATGCTGCAGTGCACTTGGTTGGCTTTTCTTTCACAATAGAACAGTTAAAAAATTTAATATTTTGGCCCATCTCCATACTGCAATTAAGTGAGAACAACAAAGCATATTTGCCTTGTCATTGATTGGACAATGCAAAAAGCGGACTAGAGTCTATGCTCGATTTACATTGTATTGCCCCTTTTTAAGACTATAAAGGTAAGAAAAAACAGTTCACTCATAAGTGAGTTTTCCGTTACCATTTGCAAAATGCCCCCTTAAAAATTTCCCATGAAATCAAAATTGAGTTTTTTTGGCTTTAAATATGAATGTTAGCCTTACTGTTATCTATAAGTTAGTGTGCTCCAAAACAATAACACAATTCCTATTTAGTCTCTCACTTATGCCAATATGGATCAATGAGCTTGATGATGTCTCAGCTTCTGTCCAATCAAATGCTCTCTAGAATCTAAAGCTTCCCACCCCCTAGACTATAAATGGACACTGAAGCTGCAGCTACAATTGGTCACTTGTTCACACATTTACTATTTTCTACATGGTGAATGGCACATAGTGCACTATATAGGGGATGGGGAATGATTCAGACAGTGTAAATATGCTTTCCATTCTTGTGAATCAAGTCTGGTTTCACATTAGGTTTCACACAAACTACAGCAGTGCACACACAGTCGGCTCCGGTCCAGAGACACGATAGCACAGACCAGAAAATATATCTGACCCATTTGAATTCTACACAAAATGCTATATTTCAAAGCGATATGGAGGAGATTAGGAGGAAACTGCGGCTTTACCGAGCTCAACGGCTCTGGGCCAGCTGTGATTTAACTAAACTCTATTGGCTATTTTAAAAAAGGGGAGGAGCTGTTCGATATGTCCCGCCCTGTCTTCCCGTTTCAGTCTAAATTACCTGTCCTCACTCCTCAGCAGTCAGCACATTAAATAATGCTGTGCGTTTCAAGGCACTTTGCATGTGATTGTGAATATGAGACACACAGCTGTCATTTGCTTAGCCGTAACATTCTAACACGGCATCGTTTCACAATGAACAAGTTTGGCACCAAAGCAGAGGGAAACACCGCAAACGCTGTGGTAAATGCCGCTCCAGTATAATAATAAAAAAGCGGTGCTAACCCCGCTTCTAAATTACAAGAGAAACGTTCCTTTATCCGGGGTTAAGAACGCAGAGTGAAAAGCCCTTCTATGTTGCCACTTCTCAAATGATTGCAAATTTTAACAGAAATTTTCCAAACACCTTAAATTCTATTAAACATGTGGACGTCCATCTTTTGAAAAGCGTGAGAGGTTTAGCTGGGGTTCTTTTGCAGCATCTGGTGGGAAGCCGAAGGGCCGTGGCTGACCGGGCAGAGGGGCTCTCGCGGGGCCAGTGGGCATCTGCCTCGACCCGCTACACTTCACCCTCCAGCATCATATATTCATGCGCTGCTCCCCTCGCACCATCTGTGTCCACGCGAGCTCTGGTGACACGCAGGACGGGCAGAGCAGGGGAAGGGCATGGCCACGCTAGAGCAGACTGCGGTGCGCAACGCTGTGCCAACACGAATGGAAGAGAGAGACATGAGCACAGCTGTCTTCCTGTCACTACATTCGCTTGGATGTTAAATTAGAGTTGTGAGCATGTGTTCGGTACGCTATAGTTTATAAGTTTCAAGTTAATCACGCTTCTTGTGCCTTTTTCAGTTGCACTACATGTATTTAGCCACAAGATGGTGTGATTGACTCAATTTTTATTTTATTTTTACCAGGTTCTTGCTGTGAAGTTATCAGTCTAGAGCCACGGCACACACTTATAATAATGCAAAACAGCGTGATAGTCTTGGTTTTCTGCATGTGACCCATTGCTTTTACAATCTCTGACCAGAGCTCGCTTTCCTCCATCGCGTGCCCCATCCGAGCAGATGAGGCCCAGCGGCCCGCTGGCAGGTGTTGGTCCTCCTGTCGGCCGCAGCTAAGGGAACTTCACTGGGCCTTTGTGCCCGCTTCAGCCTGGCTCTGCCGTCCCGCTGGCAGATGGCATCAAGCTGCGGGCGCCTCTCCCAACTATAATTACCAGCTTCAGCTACAGATGGAGACAAGCAGGCGCGATGGTCCCTGTATCCTCTGTGGCCTTCACCAACCTCCGCAGTCTGCCCTGAAAAGCCTAAACAGGCCTGCTGCTAGGACAAACCACCACACACTTCACCAACTGCTAAAGTGTCTCTGAGCTTCCTGCAGATTAAATATTGTGTAGATGTTCCATCGGTAATGTAATAATATATGCACAGCTGATAGATAGATGGGTGGATGGATGGATGGATGGATATACTGTAAAGAAATCAAGTTTTTCAATCAGACATTCAGTCCACTTTCAGTCAGCTTGTTTTGCATTTCATTCGTGCACTTTTTGTCGTCACATGTCCAAAATACAAAACTCAAGTTAAAAAGTTGAACTTTAAGTATTAACTGACAGAAATCTTGCTATTTTCTTAACAAGCTGAACTGATCTATTTGAAATAGGATGACATTGTGGTAGGTCTAAATTTTGTTTTGCGTTTGTATTAATCCACAGTCACTGAACTACAAGGAAGTTACATCCTCTTCATTCAGTAAAACAAACAAAAATATTAAACATTGTATTCATTGATTGAAATAAAGCTGTAATAAAATAAAATGTTGATATTAGATGTAACTTGTTTCAGGTACAGTAGTCAACATTTTAAGTGGATCAAAAAAGTTAAAGTTGCCCTAAGACAAGAACGGGTATTGTTCAAAATTCACGTATAACTTTAATGAAAGTTTTTGATCCACTTCAAATGTTGTTTACTGCAGTTCAGTTAGGCAACATTTATAATTTCCATGTTTTTTAAGTGTTAAGTTGTAACTACTAAATTTACTCAAACTAATGCTGAAATAAAAAATAAAGGTAAATAGAAATAAACTAAAATGAAAATTGAAAATATAAAACTAAAAGGTAATTCTAAATATGAATACATAGGCTACTATAAAAAATAACACTAATGTAACACTGTCATCAGTGCTTCGGGGTTTCTTCTATTCTCTTTAGACCTTTTGTCTCCACCAGAGAAAGGTTACCATTTTAAGGCATCCTATAATGTCTATGCTTATTTTCCTCCAAGCTAAGTGCTCGCCACTCCATCTACTTCCAGTTTCTGTTGAAGGTCAACGCAGTCATCAGTGCATAGAAAGCACGAGATCTGTCTTTAATGACCAACTGACCTTCACTGATCACACTGCAACAACTGCCCAGTCCTGCTGCTTCATCCAGGACACGGTATTTCCAGTTTTACTGCAACCTTATCCCATCTGACGTATTGAGGATTTGTTATCTCATGACTAGCAGGTTGTTATTCACTTCTCACTGTCTGCATGTTCGTTCAATCCCTGGATCCAAAATGCAGGGCTGCATCCCAAATCTTGGACACTAAAACTCTTATATTGCTGATGGGAAAGTCTGTAATTTTTGAGTGTATACAAAAGGTAGCCTATACTACCATGTCACAAAATTGTGTCTTGATAACACATATTGTTTTTGCATTAGCGTGCAAGCATTAGCATTAACAGTAGCCTAATTTCTGTTTATTATAAGTGCGCTGCTGCAGTCATGTCTCCTGCTGAGCTCTTCAGAGTCATGTGGATCCTGATTGGCTGTCAATGTTTTTAATTGTTCATCAGCTGGAAAAAAAAAAAAATCTGAAAGTGATTCCAGTGATATTGTTCCTCTGTGTTGTTACTATAGTTGTGGATGACTCTTCTCATAGAGTCAGAAGGATTATTAAAACTTTGTAGTTAAAGTTTTCATTATAATTATTGTTCTTGGTGTGAACAGATCATGACTTAATCCAGTTTGGCAAACTGTTTTCTACATTTTGGGTAATACTACTACTAATTACAATCTTAAATTCAATTTAGGATGCATTTATGAATTGGGTCTCACCTTGAGCTTCCTGTTGCAGCCAGAATCAGATTCAATATCTTGTTTCTGTTCAAAAATGGAGCCAATGAAAAGGCACCTACAGTTATCTACAGGCCATGTACCAACCATACATCCCAGCTGGGCAACAGCGATCATCTAATTCTGGTAAGAGCAGCGTTTTCTTTCCTCCACATTTTATTAGTAATCACGCTTGTTAACCAAATCTGGAGGTCCTTTCTGATTATTTCCAGCTGTAGCTAAGGACTTTATTTTATATCATCTGCTGCAAAATGATCTCAATCTTTCTTAAGGTCGTTACGTTAGTAAAAGCTGTCCGAGATGCATCTGCGTGTATGTGAAAGTGTTTTAAAGTGTGCCTAGACTAGCGGGAGTTGGGTTAGTTCTCATGCCCAGCTGGTCCTTCTCTGAATCAGACATGGCTCTGCAGTAACAGATGGGTACTCTGGGGAGACGTACAGAGAAACAAGCCTCACATATCAGACACTCTCTGCTCTAGATCCACACTACTCTCAAGATTGCCCCTCAGTCCTTGTTAAAACCGCTATTCACCATTACTCCATTAGCTCTTTTAATATATTAAGTATGACATTACTAGAGTTGCGTCAGCACTTTGGGGAGATTGCAGGGAGAGTGACTGTTCTGTTGGGTTGCTGAATGCGGTTGTGCATCCACAAACACAATCCCTGAGCAGTGTTAATCTCGCCAACAGAATTACTAATGGTAATGTTTGTTAATTAAGGTTTTTTATATTTCATCAACCATAATGACATAGAAAATGCAACAACAACAAAAATGACGATTTTAATTAAAATATTTTGTTGACGAAAGGGCAGAGGAAAAATAACACTGCAAGATGTAGTAATGCACTAATGTTGTTTTTTGTGGTTTTAAATGGAAAATTAATTTTAAACTAATCATACTCTAGGATTGAGCTGCACAAGTGAATGAAGACCAGTCAAATTAAGCGCTTCGCTAGCGGGTTAATTAACTCACCCAAGCACATCCTATACAGACTTCAGACATAAATAATCACAACATCTCACCTGGTGACACCGTCGTGTCTGACTCTGTGACCATTAGGCCACGACTGCCCATTAGCAATGAAGTTGTGAGTTTAATTACGTCAAAATAGTGAATTAACCCTTTCTTTGCTGAGAAATAAAATGTAGCGATTCAGTAGCGAAGCTAAAAGTCATGGGCCAGCGTTGATAAGTTTCTGTGCTCTTGAATGTTTATGTGTGTGCGCAGCATGATCTCCCACTCTGTGTGTGTTTATGTGCGCTTATCGAAAACAGCGCATTAATATAGGGGGACTTGGAACTACCTGTGCATAATTGCATACCTTCCAGCCAATCAGAATCGAGGATTCAGACAGACCATCGGTATAATAACGAACGCCCAACTAATGTTTTCCAGGTGCACTTAAAGACAGAATGTGTGAGCCCCGTAAATACGGTCTTCCTGTAAGCGCACTAAAACACGGAATGAATAACTAAAGCATTCACAAAATTCTAATATAATAATGTATTTCAAGGACAGTTTTATACATTTAAAATCAAATATTGAATGGTTGGTTTCATTTAGCATTTTTACTTAAAAGTAAATCACAGTAAAAATAACTAAAATAAATGAATATGAAAAATATTGACAGGATATTTTCATAAAAAGACAGAAACTATTACCAAATCAAAATAAAAACGGTGAAAAGCCGTTTCAACAATGACCCTGAGGTAGTTTTCCCATCCATCCTGTCTGTCACAGTCGCTGCTCGGTGAGGCAACAGCGCTGAGACGGCCATGGCTAATGGGGGCTGCTGCAGGTCAGGTCAGTTTGGAGAAGAGAACGGGGGGGGGAAGAGGTAGAGGTGACCTTCTTACTGTACCATTTTAGCCTGTCCAGGCCAGTGCGGTAGAAGGGATGTGTCCGTGGGGAAAGTCAGACAGATGCTGTTTCTCTCACTCCCTCTCTTTTCCGCCCTGTGGGTGAGACAGAGTGCAGTCTGGCCCGTGCAGCTGCCACCCGCACCATCAGGAGCCTCTTCTGCATGCTTCTCCTCCATGACCTACACACTAAACTTCACTTTTGCTGGGACCACACCAGCTCAGGCGAGAACATCTTTAGGAATGTAACCAGAAGTTCAAACAAGCATGTTTATATATGTATTGACCGACTGTGTGTTGACATCTGTGTGTGGCGATTGCGAGTGAATGAATGTGTGGGTGAAGGGGGTTGAGAGTAAGAGCCAAAAGCGAGGGGAGGCTTCATACCAGCTGCTAAACATGACATTTCCTGGCTGGGCCTTCGGTCCCCAGCAGGGGCGACATCTGTGTGCCTGCCTTTCATCCCCCTCTGCTCCTCAGGCAAGATGGCTGAACTACCTGCAACAGGGCACAGGCCCCAGAGACAGCCAGCACTCTCTACTCCAGCCAGCCAAAGCCTCTCCCAGCTGGGCTCCTGTTGCCTGGGGCCTGAAGCCTGAAGCCCAGGCACCCAGCTGCAGTGTCTACCCTTCCCTCGGCCCTGTTTGATCCTCCGCCCACAGTCCCTCTGTACACACACACCAGTCACCTTCAGCCCTCGGAGGAAAGATCATGCTGGCTTCACACCTCTGAGCTGTTCTTGCTGGAATTAGAGCTTTTTGGTCTCGAGGGAGCTATATTTGTCCAGAGCGTGGTTTCTTCAATGCTAACTAACTATAACGGCACTATATTTTCAGTAGCATGGATGACAGTTGCTCAAAATGATTGGTTCCTACTTTTTCCAACAAGCGCAGCTTTGTAGAGAGACTATGTTATATCCCTTTGTAGCTGAGCAAGCTGAGTCAGTAATCAAATGCTATGATCAAAAGAATGAAAATGATTTAAAAAAACTCTTGCTGATAAATAGAAAAGTCTGATTCATTTCAGTGAATTCAGAAATAAAACGTATCAAAAAGAAACTGTTCACTAATTTGAGTCTGAGTTCCGGTGCTTTCAGAGTACTGGATTTTTTATCAAGCTTGTATATTTAAATTAAAGGGATACTCCACTTTTTTTGCACATTTTACAACTCACCCAGAGTTAAACAGTTGAGTTTTACCGTTTTCGAATCCATTCAGCCGATCTCCGGGTCTGGCGGTACCACTTTTAGCATAGCTTAGCATAGATCATTGAATCGGACAGGACCATTAGCATCTCTCTAAAAAAAATGACCAAAGAGTTTCGATATTTTTCCTATTTAAAACTTGACTCTTCTTTAGTTACATCGTGTACTAAGACCGACGGAAAATGAAAAGTTGCGATTTTCTAGGCTGATATGGCTAGGAACTATACTCTCATTCCTGCGTAATAATCAAGAAACTTTGCTGCCGTACCATGAGTCCAGCAGGCGTAATGATATGACGCAGCGCCTGAAAATATTCGACCCTATAGTCTACCGAGCTGGGGACTATTTTCAGGCGCTGCGTCATATCATTACGCCTGCTGGAGCCTTGGTACGGCAGCAAAGTTTCTTGATTATTACGCAGGAATGAGAGTCAAGTTTTAAATAGGAAAAATATCGAAACTCTTTGGTCATTTTTTTGAGAGAGATGCTAATGGTCTTGTCCGATTCAATGATCTATGCTAAGCTATGCTAAAAGTGGTACCGCCAGACCCGGAGATCGGCTGAATGGATTTGAAAACGGTAAAACTCAACTGTTTAACTCTGGGGAGTTGTAAAATGAGCCTGTTTCCAAAAAAAGTGGAGTATCCCTTTAAGTAATTTCACTTAAATGGCAATGGCAACCTATTAATTGTCATTTAAGTGAAATTACTGAACTTAAATATACGAGCTTGATAAAAATGATCATTCTATAAGAAAATTTCAGATGGCACTTAGAGGCTTTAGCATCTGAACTCTTCAATTATATTTTAAGATGTAATTCATTGCTGTGATTGCAAAGCTGAATTTTCAGCAGTCATTACTCCAGAATTCAGCGTTCTAATATGCTGATTTGATGCTCAAGAAACATTTCTTATTATTATCAAAGATAAAGGGATACAGTTGTGATGCTTAATATTTTTTGTGGGAACCATACTTTTTTCAGGATTCTTTGATTAATTGTTATCTTGTAGTTTAGCTAACTAGCTTTTAACTGTATAACTTAGCAAGCCACAATTTCCTAACAGTTTCCTAACTCAAAACTGGTTGAGGCACATGAAATATATCTCATATCACTCCAGAACTGTGTGAAATAGACATTTTGAAAAATGTTTTTCTCCAATGTTGTTTTCACTATCCCTTTTAAGTCAATGACGAAGTTGCTGGTTACTGGAAAGTGCAGCGTATCTTGTTCCTGTAACTGTGTACTTTCAAACTCAGCTGGTCTTGGTTTCATGAGGAGATTTAATGACTTTAAAGAGAATGGTGAAGCCCAGTTATAAATTGGAAAAGATTTTTCACCTCAGTTCATTGATTCTTAGTTTCTCACGGAAAATATTGGCCATGCAGATTTTCCTCACAGATCCCAAAACTCCAGTTTAGATTGCAAAACTCCAGGAGCCACAGACTTATCAAAGCCACATGTTGAGGCGAAGACTCTGGTTTGCCACAGTGAACGCCTGGACAGTGCGGTTTTGGACAGTTCTAGTTACAGTTCCAGTTACATATGTATGCTGCAAACTTTCTTCATGGAAAAAGAGGCAAATGTATTCCGAGAAGGATGGCAGTGTGATTATGTTATTGTATTGTACGTCATTTTGTAAGCAGCATATACAGAGAATGTAAATGTATACAAGTTAAAAGAATGTTAGTAATTGTTGAATAAATCATAGCTGGCAATTTAAAAAGTCACCATAATGGTTATGATACTGTGAGCATATTTAACATAGTCAGCATTTTAAAACTCTAACTCCAACACTCGCTTATGACTTTTAAATGATTCCCAAAATGATTTAAAACTATCAAAGAATGAACTTTGAATCAAGGATAACAGATTTATTTCTAGTCATTTGCATTCCTACTCATTAGCATTTCTACTCATTAGCCAATCCTATTCTGTCACCATTTTCAGAGAAATATTCAAGCACATCTGCTTAGAGTTCTTCAGCAACAGCCAGAATCTTCCTCTCTTCTACTTTGTTGACTGTGTAAGTTATCAGCAAATTTCCTAATGGAGCTGTTCGGATGTCTTTTCCTTGGGTTAATGATTTCCTTTCTTTTTTTTTTACCAGGCCATTTATTCATTTTCTTAAGAGAATTTGGTCCCGCCCTTCACTAAGAGACAATCACTTCTCTGTGAAAGCGATGGGGCAGTTTGGCAAGCAATGGATTTCCTCATGTCATCTCTCAAGGAAAAAGTGTGCTTGGCTCAGAATAACAAAATATAACACTGTCACAACGTAAGGCAAATCCACAGCCTGTGAAGAGCAGGCACCTAGCCAAGCACTTTTATGAGAGTGGAGGACATATTTATGCAGTACTTACACTAATGGAAGCACATTTAAGAGGTAGACGCCGGGAGAGACATTTATGCATTTTGTTTTCTCCTTAAAGTTGCGTCTAAGAAAAATTGGAAAAAATGAACCAAAATTAAGTTTAAATGGTCCAAACTTATTTAAAAATGATAATTCCTCTTGAAATGCAAAAACAGGCCTATAACACCATGTTATCAAAGAAATGCTGCACAAATTATTGCAAATAATCCCCTTGCAAGTAAACACAACTTGGCATAAAACAGTTAAATTCAGGCAGCAACAATGGAATTCCATTGGAATTTCTGCATAGTGTGTTCAGAACTAAACGTAACCTATTCTCTTCTGTAGAATGCAAAAGGAAATAACTGAATTAATATTCTGTTGGGTAAATTCAATAAAGTGATGCAGTTTTCCACCACTTACTGGACTGGAGTGTGAAGTGATGTGTGTGATTGAGACTGTTTTTCTCACCACCTGAATATGAGAATTGTACACCATGCAGCTATAGGCAAAGAAGCTCAAACATTTACCTAGTAAACGTGTTGCTCAACAATAGAAGCTCACTAATAATCCTGTGCGGTTTGCATGTTATCCTCTATCTGCCCTTTCAGCCTGCCTGCCAGCCTCACTCTATCGGCAGATTGCACGCACACATGCAAAATACTATTGGGGGGTCATCGTGCAGCTGTACTGCTCTGGGCATTCGCGAACGGATATGCATACGAAGAAACATGCATGCTGTGAAATATTCAAATGCTGGGTTGGGCACGTTGTCTGTGGCACAGTGCATTACTGTTAAGTGCTACAAAGAGTTATTCTTATGTTGCATACTCAAAAAAAAAAAAAAACCTCCCCGCTCAATAACAGGCTAGTGCATAACTGTTTGTCTTGCAAATAACATGACAAGCTCTATGGGCATCAACTTCATTATACCGTATGAAAGAATTGGCTACAAGATTGGCTACTTAAAGTGATAGTTCCCCCCCAAAAAGAAACTTATAATGAAACTTGTAAGAATTATACTGCTGTTGCTGTTGTTGTGTAAATGTACCCTGAAACTTTCAAGCTTCAAAAATGAAAAAAGTACCATAAAAGTATCAAAAAGTAGTGCATACAACATTTGAGCTCTATTCCAATTCTACTGCAGTCATGCAATTAAAGTCAGTGAAGTTTAATGTTTAGTTTTTAATTGATTGAACAAATGATTCTGATTCATTCATTTTGTGAATTTGATCACCCATTCATTTAAAAGAGCTGACTAAAAAGTACAATTCCTTGACAAATTGACTACTTCTCTCATGTACAGCAAAGACAGCTAGGTGGGTGTGAATAATGGCTTAAATTGCGATAACATAATATAATTGTGTGGAGCGTGCACTACCTTTTATAGTGCTTTTGTATCCTTTATGAAGCCTGAAAGCCTCATTCTCCATTCATTTTAACTGTATGGAAAAGAGCAACCAGTATAATTCAGCTTTTGTGTTTTACAGAAGAAAATCAGTCATATAAGTTTGGAACAACATGAAGGTGTTTTGAAAAAAAATTTGGGTGAAGTATCCCTTTAACCGGACCGTATCAGACTCAATACACGCATGCACTGAGGAAACTCGGAGAGCTTTAAAGATGTGTCTGTTCAGGCTTGTCAGGCCTCATTTCGACACTGATGGAAATGAGAGGCTGATTCCTGTGGTACACCACAATGAGCTGTAAACTTCCAGAGATGGATGATAACCAGAATCCTTGAGGGACAGCAAGACGCTGTCTACTGAGAGCTTCCGAAGCACAATACGCTGGCAGACAGTGAGTCTGAATCCTTTCAGTGTTCTCTGGTCATGTTGTTGTCAATTGTTTTGGCACATTTTCTGCAGACTTGCATTCCATAATTTAAGATAATTAGGGGAAGTATGCTGACTTTTTTCCAAAATGTGACCCATAATACACTGGTAAATTGATACTACTAATGATCATTTGTATTGCATGCCCTGAGAACTCTCTACTATCTGTAGAAATAACTGTGAAAGCAGTTCAAGTAAACACACTGGCTAACAAAAATGTTGTTATTCAGTTGTGGGCATCTTGTAAGAGAAATGTAAAAGGGTTATAGTTTTTCATTTCCAAACCTGAAAGACTTTCGCTCCTCTTCGGAACACAAATAAAGGTACTTTTAATGAAATCTTTGAGATTTCTGTCCCTCCATTGACCCTAAATGCAACTACCACAAATAAAGAGAAAACATAAAGAGAAGCTCAACTGAACCTGCTTGACGTGCGAGAACAAACCTCATTGGTTCTTGTGGAAGCTCAAACGTGCTGCGTAACATGAGAATGAATCTCATTGGTTCTTGCACGTCAAGCAAGCGTGCCCGAGCTTCCTTTTACCATAACTGATGTGTTAGTTGATAAATGTTTATATGTGAATAAAAGCCAAGAGAATAAAAGAAATAAAAGTTTTTAATAAAAACATTAAATCTGGTGTTCATATAAAGTGTATAAAAGTGAATATAAGTTTATATGTGAAAAAAACCTAAGAGAATAAAAGAAAGAAAAGTTTTTAATAAAAACATTAAATCTGGTGTTCATATAAAGTGATCGTGTCTTTTCAGAAATTTTTAACTAAACTGCTCAATTCATATGGATTAGTTTCACGATCTCTTTACGGACTTTTTAAAAGCATCAAAGTGGTAGTTGCGTAGACTGTCAATGGAGGGACAGAAATCTCACAGATTTCATTAAAAGTATCTTCCTTTCCCTTCCGAAGATGAACAAAAATCTTATGAGTTTGGAGGGTGAGTAAATGACAGAATATTTATTTTTAGGTGAACTATCCCTTTAAACTACAGATTTCAACCAGATTCATTTTTCTGGCAGTAAAATCCAAAAACGCAGTGGTAAATGGACTCTTATCTATATTTTTCTCAGAACATTGTTCATTGTGTAGTCGAAATGGATGCCAATGGAAACCTATGTATGCCTTCCTTTTGTTAATTAGAAGATGTAGGAGGTGAAGTGAAAAGGCAGTTTTCACTGTAATGGATCAGGGACCGTTATGTGACCTGACTTCACTGGTGCTGGAGGAGGTCCATCGCTCTTCGCTGAAATCCAGAGCTGGAGCACCTCTTCTGCTCGGGATGAATCTGCTGATGGCAGCACTTGATGTGCCAGCTATCAGATTAGAAACCTGAAGCCACAAAATGCTTAGCAGCATTATGCAATTCAGATACGTGTATGTTTTACAAATGATTTAAAACCAAATGAGATACCACCATAAAATTTCATTTCATTTCATAAGTATAAACAACTATAAGTAAGATATTCATAGATTGATTCCCACCAAATCTGTAAACACTGTGGCTCTGTGCTCTCAAAACATTATTCTGTTTGATTGATTGCTCTGTTTGTTGCATCCCAACCAGCCTGAGACTGAAACACTGGCTAACCAGTGGTGTGAGTTTGGGGTAGAACTATTTGTTTACCCAACTAATGGCTGGTAGTGTTATTTTAATATTATTTATATACTATTATAGTATTTATTACAATTTTGATTTACTTTTATTTTTATATTTTCTGTTTTCATATTAGTTTTAGTATTTTTTTATGTACTCATTTTATATAACATATTTTGTTTAAGTAATTTTAGTACTTCAACTTAATTTATGTCAGTTAGTTGCCAAGGCTACATTTCACATTTTAGGTTAAAGTTAAAAAATTTCATCTGATATTTATACTTTATTTTATTTCAGATTTATTTCAATTAACAAAGTTTTCGTTTTAGTTAACAATAAAAACATTGATGGCAGGGAAACCTGATTGAATACTGTCATTATTTGTGCAATTCCATTTGGTGACACTTTAAACAATAAATCATTTTCTATCTTTAAATACCTAAACACGTAACCAGACCTGTATAACAACTCTGAAACTGTTGACTCTTTCAGGGTATACACAGAAAAGAAGGAACAAGGAAGCGCTCTTGGAACTGATAGAAGGAATAAAACGTAAGACACTTAACATGAAAAATGTCTTATGGAATAAAATACTGATTTTGTGGCTGAGTGTAAAGCCAGTGAAAAATGTTCATCACTTACTGAGTTTATCGGATCTGCAAATCATTACAGCCCATTAAAAGCCATTAAAATTCTTAAATAGGCCTTTGTTTAAGGGGAAATTTGCTCAAACTGAGATGAATTAGATCTGGAGGAAGCCATTCTTACACCATTAACACTTAACATTATCACGTTACCTGTTCAGACCAGGTGTATACAGGGCCACATCTGTCCCAAAAACAGTACCAAAACTATAACCTCAACCATTTGAAGCAATAACATTGCAGGAAGACTAATCCTAACCAGCCATTTCCTCACTTTGTTCACTTCCCTTCAGCCGCAGATAAGAGGCACATGTACGCTGAAACATGCAGTTCTTCGACATCCACCATAGTTGTGCTAAATCTCAGGAATGTGAGAGACAGTCTGTGGATGATAAGCAGACAGAAGATTACGAGGTCTGAGGGAGGAAAAGAGTGGACAGAGTCTGTTTTCAAGACCTCTGAGCAAACAGAGAAGTGAGAAGGTGTGATTGTTTTCTGTTAAAGGGATAGTTCACCCAAAAATGAACATTCTGTCATCATTTACTCACATCACTTACATCGTTTAAAGGGATACTCCACTTTTTTTGGAAATAGGCTCATTTTACAACTCCCCAGAGTTAAACAGTTGAGTTTTACCGTTTTCGAATCCATTCAGCCGATCTCCGGGTCTGGCGGTACCACTTTTAGCATAGCTTAGCATAGATCATTGAATCGGACAAGACCATTAGCATCTCTCTCAAAAAAATGACCAAAGAGTTTCGATATTTTTCCAATTTCAAACTTGACTCTTCTGTAGTTACATCGTGTACTAAGACCGACTGAAAATGAAAAGTTGCGATTTTCTAGGCTGATATGGCTAGGACTATACTCTCATTCCTGTGTAATAATCAAGAAACTTTGCTGCCGTACCATGAGTCCAGCAGGCGTAATGATATGACGCAGCGCCTGAAAATAGGTCTAATAGGTTAGACAAACTTAGTCCCGGTCACGTTGGAAGTTACCGAGCTGGGGACTATTTTCAGGCGCTGCGTCATATCATTACCGAAACTCTTTGGTCATTTTTTTGAGAGAGATGCTAATGGTCTTGTCCGATTCAATGATCTATGCTAAGCTATGCTAAAAGTGGTACCGCCAGACCCGGAGTTCGGCTGTATGGATTCGAAAACGGTAAAACTCAACTGTTTAACTCTGGGAGAGTTGTAAAATGAGCCTATTTCCAAAAAAAGTGGAGTATCCCTTTAAACGTACAGTATGGCATTTTTCGCCACTAGGGGTCGCTAACCTATTTACAATAACAAAGGCGTAGATTGATGATGCAACATTTGCTAAGAATTATGGATCTTGTCGTCAACGTCAAGCCGACCGATCTAATAATGTTTATGGATGACTGAATACATCAATGTTTTTATCATGACTGTGATATAAAGCAGTTCAGGATTGCTAAGAGACAGCTATCAGCTCCAAACGCGACGCGAGTCCCGCGGATATAAAAGGAATATGGAAATTTCATTCTACCGAACTACACGCAGAATTACTACTCACAGGTCAGTTTATTAGACAAATTAAACTTGTGAGGTAACGCAGCGCTGTTTCACTTGGTCTAACATTAACGTTACACTAGCACACTAAACTGCATTTGAATGTGTTGAAATGTAACGTTATGTGTTAGTCTGTCTGTATGAGACTAGCAGTAAACTAGATCAACATTAGAATAACATACAGATCATATTCTGACATTTTATCATTGTTGAACTATAAAACATTGATTAGTTATATGTAAATGTGCTCACCTGTTTAATAAAGTACATGTAGGAGCGGTCGAAGTCTCGGACGTGGAGCTCTCGTTTATATACTGTCTATGGGAGATCTAGGCATCTCGAAAACACCGCGCTGATATTGATTCTCGTTTTAGTTCTCCTTTTTTTATCCAAAGTCTGCTTGCCATGGTCCATAATGTTTGAACGAAACAACAACAGCGTGCAAATAGACATTGCGAACTACAAAGTTGTCCGCGTCAGTCGCTTTGGTTACTATCAGACGGCTCTGGTTCATTGCTCTGGTTGCCATGGCAGCACGAGGAAACCAGGGACAACGCGGATATGACGGCATTGGCGGCGACACAACGGAAATAAAGAAACGGGACGTTTCTCGAATTAAATTACAAATTTCTCCTGGTTTGAAAGTTGTTGGAAACAGTCGGGATAATGTAAGTACACAACTAAAAAAAAATATATAACATAGATATAGTGATTTTTGCTATTTTTAAAGCAAAAAAGTTACATATTGTGCCTTTAAAAAGATATTTTGAAGAATGTCGGTAACCAAACTATTGACAGGCACCATTTACTTGGGCTTGGTTACCCATATTCTTCAAAATATCTTCTTTTGTGTTAAGCGGAAGAAAGAAATTCATACAGGTTTGGAGTAACTTAAAGGTGAGTAAATGATGACAGAATTTTCATTTTTGGGTGAACTATCCCTTTAATAAATACTAATATCAGTCGCTTACAACATCCATACAGTTTTAAACACTGTAAAGCAAGAGTATGGCAGAACTTTATCAACACCCTATGATGGAGACCTCCCTCCTTGCACTCGGTGGCAGATTAGATTATCTGTCTCAATGCCTTCTGCACACACATTTGCGGATGTCCTTGCCCAGGGAAATGAACGCACTATTCCAGGGTGGAGACCAATCATCCTGGAAATAAAAACAGATTTGAGATAAGCACTCTGTCCATCTTTTGAGTCAGCTGGACTCTATTACAGTATGTCTGAGCTGCATTTTAAAATGACCTCACCCTAAAGACGGTTAATTAGAAGTGATTTTCATCAGGGCCTAAGACATCTTTATAGAGATCCATGATGCCTCAAAATGACTGTCTACAGCGCATAGAGATGATTACTGCTCTGTCATGAGCCTAACATTGAGGGCAACACTGAAATATGAGCTGTTGTCTCATGATCCAGTGTCTCCTGTGAAAGGTCTCGCTCACAAAACTCGCTCCTAAAAGTCCACAGTTTTTAAAGCAACCTCCGCTTTCTACCCTAGATATATCTTGCAACCAGAATGTTTCATTTGTTAGACTTTTACTCCCGGTTTCACAGACAAGGCTTAAGCTAGTCCCAGACAAAAATGCATGTTTGAGCTGTTTTAACTGAACGCAACTTGCACTGACATATCCTAAAATATGTCAGTGCCATTGTTTTGTGTCAAGATGCACACCAATAATTTTTTTTTTTTCTAATGAACGTTTAAAAAAGTTACTAAAATGCCCTAACTTAACTAGTCAAGTCAAGTCACCTTTATTTATATAGCGCTTTTTACAATACAGATGAAAATAATACAACAAAACTTAGGGCTAACCCTGGTTTAATCTAAGCCCTGTCTGTGAAACTGGGCCTTATATATTTTTAAACTTCACTTTAGATCCATATGTTTAGTTTTCTTCCAGATATTTAATGTGATTGTAAGGGTTAGAGTTAGGTAAAAAAAAAAACATACCAATAATTTGAGTTAAAGCTCAATGAAATCCTTTTGCACCTTTAAATTTATAGACGTTTATAACTACCCCTTTTCAACCATAAGCAATACAATGGCTTTTTGTAGTTTATATGTGGCACTTAAATTTTTATTCTGTGTAAGCATAGCACATTGCCTTTGATATCATCTGGCAGTGATGATGCAGTAGAAGTGGATTTCAGACAGTGCTATGATTTTTGGAGAGCAATGACAGACGCTCAATGGCATAAGGACAGAGGAACCTCACAGATGGCTTCTAATGGCACTTACTCAGGAAGCGAGAAGCTTCTGCTTTCACCATCATCGCAAGACCATTAACAAATTATGACAATGGTGAATCACAGGTGCAGAATATGACCTCTTGTCAGTGTAAATCTCTAAAATGGCACTACACCAACCAAAAATGGTAGAATATTATAGAAAATATAATGGCTGTATGAAGCTTTGTAATAATGCTCAAAACAAAGCTTACTTTTTAGGGATGAGGCTGTTGACTGCAGCATTATAATCCTATGTGTTTAAAGACTGATGTGATACTGCAAACTGCAAAAACAAGATAGTTTTACTAGATAACTTGATGTTATATTTGAAATTTTGTTAGATTTATGCTGTAGAAAAATCCAAGTTATGAAAAATTCAAGATATATTGTCTGAAATAACCTTGGCTCTTAGATTAACTTGTTTCATGGATACTATGATATTTTTACTGGGGGGAAAAAAAGACAAAAATACTACTAAAAAAAAAAATGTATGCAGTTTATACCATTTAAGTTTGTTGGTTATTATGACATCCACAGAAATCATCTTTGTTTTGTTTTCCATCAGATGAACAGTGAGCAACAACTTTTCCAAGATTCAGTGAGCCAAGTTGGTGGCCGGACTGTGCGATTATTAGTTTTTGTTTCCAGCTGCATAAATGATGACTGCATGACAGAGAGACACCACATATCTGGGAGAGTTTAACATTAACGTCATCTCCCAGCAATCATCTCTGCTAATAAACTTCCAGCGGCCCATACAGCCACTCCTGCCATTTTATTCATTCACACCCAGCTGAAGAGCCCTGGTCCTGTGCTGTAGAATGAGTAACGCTGCTGCCTTTCATTCCTCCTTGTTCATACGCAACATCATTAGATGTGAAATCTGCAATGTTGCACTAATACTATGAGTAGTGAGTGCTGGTGTGTGAATAGAGCTTGTCCTGGAATAGTGTGACAGTGGCATCAGTGAGAACGCTTACGAATCATGCACATTGCAGAGCACATACTTCAAAACCGCAAGAGTTACAATTCAAGGTTGGTGCCCATCTGTTAGATGACCTCTACTGTAAATGCTGGAGGAGAACAAAGGTGTGTGTGTGTGTGTGTGTGTAAGAGGAGAGGAGAGGGTTGTTATGGTGTAAAGAACAATATATCGTTGCAGGGTCTAATGTCATATGTTTAGCCTGCTGTTGACCCTGTACTGTTATCAGGTGTGAGGACGGAAGTAAAGGTGACCTTTATCTGCCAGCTCAATTCCACAGAAGCCACCTACATCAAACTGTCTGACATTCAAAGCCAGGTAATAAGTAATGCTCAGTGACACATACATTTAGAAAATCTTTTTCTTAGTTCCTGTTGAATATTTGAAATTAACTTTTGAAAACCAATGTGGAAGGACACTTCATTTCCTAGAATGCATTACCTGTGTTTTTGAATAGATAGCAAAGTCAGTTTCCAGAAGTAGGCTACTTGCTTCATGAGATTGAAGTTATTTTCCTCATTAAAGCTACACTGTGTAATTTTTTAAGTTGATTCTTAGCAAAAAACACTTTGTTCTTTCAAAAAGATTGGGCTCATTAATGTGTAATTACTTCTACCAACTAATCAAGTATTCTCGTAAGCGTAGAATCTGCCATTTAGAATACATACGAGCGAGTCGCTCGAATGGCGGCAGCCATGTTGCGCCTCCATCTTGAAAATACATTAGCCAAAGAGGGACATACCTGGAAATTCAAGCTTCGCCTTTTCGCGTTTTGACACTCAGTGGCACCGTGACGAATGCGAGGGGGAGATTACTCGCGACTGCCGGCAGATTTGAAATAATACGGCCACCGTAGGAGTTAAAACGCCCTCGGAATGGGAGGGGCTAGAAAGTAATATTCAGTTGGTAGTCATAAACAATTTCACCGCTAGATGGGAGAAAATCCTACACAGTGTAGCTTTAAAGCCGTACAAAGTACACAGTCTTGTACCTTTTGTCTTTTTTGTCCTGATTTTCATATACTTTTTTGCTTTAAATCAAAGATTGTAATGTTATGATTCACCCCGTATCTGGTTGGTTTGGTTCATGGCGTATAACTTTTCATTTAAAAATCGCCATGGGAAAATGAATAGGAACCAAGGCCACTGAAACAGTGGACAGGCACTGTAAATTCAGTAAATTCCTTTTCCGGTCGTTTCAATTCAAATTCTAATTCAACTTCCTGTGGGGTGTGGCTACATCAATTCAAATGCTAACTTGTACATTTAAAGGGAGCAGATTTTTTTCAATTTTGCCTAACTGCTACAGTATGTGTGGATTTAATGTCAGTTCTTCCATTAAAATGTTAAGCAATGTTCTTAAAACTTCACCTCGAAGGACAAAGC
This sequence comes from Abramis brama, assembly GCF_963993115.1. NCBI lineage: Eukaryota > Metazoa > Chordata > Actinopteri > Cypriniformes > Leuciscidae > Abramis > Abramis brama. Next base: position 6,288,993 of record NC_139980.1, read on the forward strand.
AGGTGATCCTACAGCATGCAGAACTTAAGACTGATGAAAGACATAGAGTCACAGTGGACATACTGGTGAGCTGAAGACAGGACAGATAAATTAGGTCAAGCCTTTTGTGGTGAGCAGCCAGCAAGAGTGACAGCTCCATTACCCAGAGGTGGGCAGATGCCCGCAGCATGCAGCTGGGGCAGGTGGGGGAGGGGGGCGAGAGCGGGGAAGGGTAAGCAGGTGTTCTCCCTGTGGGCAACACCCTCCCCATCCTCAACAACCACCAGCAGCCCCCCAGCTAGGCACACTCCCCATGACACCCACATATGGGCTCCCCACCTGGACACTCAACCGACCACACTCAGCTGAGCTTCACAACCAAGGCAAGCGCACCTAGAAAAAGACAAGTACTGTTTGACGGGTTGTGTTCAAAGACGATCAGTCAAAACATGATATAACCATGGAGGCAACTGGAAGGCTGACAATTATGAGGCAGTTTCCTAGTATTGTGATAATCGTGGAGTATTTAAAAGTTGCTTCAGTTGGTTTAGGGATGTGGTTGTTGATGACATAAGTGGGGCCCAAATAGCCTTAGGTGTAACTGGCATGCGTTTTAAACACCTGCAGAGTTTGTTTGTGTGCTGGGAGTAGCTAACTTAAGGTAGTGACTCTACTAGGCTACCTTAACCATTTTTCTGCAGCTGTTTTCAAAATAATGTCGTTTTTCCAGCAACGACCTAATTTTCAGAGGAGTTACGTCACTACATTGATTTTTTAAAGCGCTCACCTAAACTGATTCTCTCTCTTTCTCTCTGTCTCATTGGAAAGTCTGATTCATTCTAGTGAGTCGGTTTGTATTAAAAGGATCTCCTCTTACACATGTAGCATTGTACAGTCCAGTGAATTGGTTCGTCCTAAACCAGGGTTGCCCAATCCTGTTCCTGGGGATCTACCAACAGAACCAGCTAATTAAGATCTTCAGGAGCACTTGATAATTACAGACAGAGGTGTTGGATCTGAACTCTGCAGGGATGCAACGATATGAGAATTTTGGCCAATACCGATAATTCCTTATATTTGAAAGCTAATATATTGTCCAATCACAATGACCAAATCTAAATCCAAATTTGTATTGAATTTTTGAGAGCCTGATTACAAAAACAAAAGGCTCACCATTAAAAGTCATTTCCCAAGCATACAATTATAATGTTCTCATTATATTTTATGCAGTCTATATGAATGACTTGCACTGCTCATGCTAACTGTATTTTTTTTTTTTTAAAGTGATTCCAATCATATTTCAAGCAATTCAAAACCAACAGTGTGAATCTGAAGTGTCTCAGCTGAAGGAAGTAATCCATTATTTATCAACTTTAATATATCGGCCAAATTTCTTATCGTGCCAATAACGATAACATTAAAAATGAACATATACTGGCCGAGACCGATATAGTGGCCGATATATCGTGCATCCTTAGTAGGTAGATCTCGAGGAACAGGATTGGGCACCACTGTCCTAAACCTTCCTCTCTCTTAAATGTAGCTTTGGAAAGTCCAATTAATTTTAATGAGTCATCTCATCCTAAACAGTCTCATATGTAGCGCTGGACAATCCAGTTCATTCTAGTTAATCGGTTCATCCTAAACGGTCCTCTTTCTCTCTCATACGCAGAGTTGAAAAGTCTGAATCATTCCAGTGAATCGGTTTATTTAGATGGTCTGTTCACTCTTACATGTATTATTGGATTCATTCTTTTTCATTAAAGAGAACTGCTTCATTTAGACGAGCAGATTACAAAAAGATTCACCAATTCAAGTCTCTGTACTGTTTTCAGTTGTTGTTTTTCATTCAATATTTAAGTTTGATACTCTCCCACTGATCGATGGATTGTTCATTTAAAAACCCCTAAATGTTTTTGTGCCAACAAAACTATGGATTTGATGAAATTATACATTATATCATTGCATAGTTGCATTTCTTTTTTTATTATAAAAACACATTGCCCAAGTTCAATGTAGTTGAACACTGGTGTGTGTGCACATATTTATTTGCTGTCATTTGGAGGTCAGCACTAATTCCTGGTATCGAAAGAGACTGTAGCCACAGCTCGATCCATCATCTGTGATGAAAGCCACAACTACATTAGCTTCCTCTTGCATTCTTTACTAACAGTCAGGTGTGACCTCTCCCCTGAAGTGTGAAAGTATATTTCCACATGAGTCTTTTTGAGCAAACCCTTCCCTGTCTTTCTTCACATGGCATCTATGTGTTTTAAGCACATGGCTACCTGAAACAGGTCTGAGGTCAATTCAGATGTAGTATCTAAACCTCTTCTTCAACGATCCTTCTGATTCCCACCTTTGATGTTTCGGCACAGTTCTGGGGCAGCAGGGCAAACAGCACCTGTCCTGTGAAGTCATGCCTAAGGCATCTCTCAGGCTCAAACTAAAAGAGCATGTAAACGACTGCACCTGAGGGCATCACCATTGGCTGGATCTGATGTGATAGATGTGGAAACATGCAACTGTTGCTTTTAGAAGTATCTGCTGAGGCACGTTATCAGCAAATGCATGTTGATATGGGTACAGGCACAATACAAAGTAGCACATCCTGTTAAATTTATGTTAAAGGGATAGTTCACCCAAAAAAACTCAACTTCATGTTGTTCCAAACCTATGGAACTATGAAAGTTAATGGGTGCCATCAACTGTCTGGTTGCCAACATTTTTCAAAATATCTTCTTTTGTGTTCAACAGAAGAAAGAAACTCATACAGGTTTAGAACATGGACTATAAAAAAAGATGGACGACGCAAATTCACTCTCTCCATTGTAGAAAAGTGAAGCCACCAATGTGCCAATATGGCGCTGACAAACTGTTAAACAGTTATGGGTGCGTGTGTATATATATATATATGTGTGTGTGTGTGTGTATTATTATTATTAGATTTATAAATAAATTATATGTGTGTGTGCGTGTGTGTAGCTTATAAATATACCTACGTACACACACATATACAGTATATATATATGTGTATATATAGCCTATATATATATATGTGTGTGTGTGTGTGTGTGTATATAATATATATAACAAGCAAGCAGGCAAATAACTCAAACAGACAAGTTTGTGTTTATATAATATATGTGTAGGCTATATATTATATCATATGTATATATATGTGTGTGTACACTCCCATTAATGTACACACATAATATACATATAATATAATATATACACATATAAACACAAACTTGTCTGTTTGATGCGATTAATCGCGAGTACTCGATTTGACCGCACTAATTTTTTTACAGTGTACAATCACCTACTGAGTACATGAATCTAAACAGAAATAACCATTATAATTTAATTATTTTTATTTACATAATGAGGCCTATCTACTTAAAATACTAGTAAACAGCCCTTGCAAGACTATCTTAACAATAGACTATTTCACACTGCATGAAAACTAATGTTCAGTGCAGTTTGTACAGTGATCACTTATTATTGACACTCAACCTCATACAAACACACACAGGGTACAGAGCCAAAATGTGGGGCCACAAGTTGATACTGGAAATGAGTGTTTCTCAGAATACACACTCTGAAAATTGGCATGACTTCAGGAGCACTCTGGATTGAGAAAACATGTTCTTCTGCTCACATTTCCCTGAAACAGCTGAGAAAAGAACATTATCCTGAAACTCTATTCTTTTTGGCTTGTGTACTTCAGTAATGGGCACAGGGAGAGCCAGAAAGCCTAGCTCTTAGTTCTGTGTGATGCTCCAAGGGATGCCATTCATTCATGTAAAGTTAGACACATTCCTTTGTGTTTGCACCACTGATAGTCTCTGGAGGAAAAGGTCAAAAAACACTCACCGCTGTGTAATTGTAAGATACTAGTACATCATGATGGCTCACAGACTCTTCCTTTGCATAATAAAACCAGAAAACATTTCCCATTCTACTACTGCAGGAATATTTTACATTTTTAAACGTTAGGTCACTGTGACGTAAATAGGAAATATTCTATCATATGAATAACATGAAAAATGAAGCAAGTCAGATTGGCTTTATATGAACCATGCATAATTAAATATGTAAGCTTAATGAAATGTGTGATGCAAAAACAGTGTTTAGGTAGGGGTGACCCAGAGATTGTGTCCCTGAGCATTGCACTTGACCTGCTGTCAATTACTGTGCATGAAAAGTTTTCTGCGTAATCCCAAGCCAATAAAACATTGTTTATTTGATTGTGCATGAGATGGCAATTATCAAAGGCTTAAAAAAAGAGACCGAGGCGAAGATGAGGAAAAGAGACTGGTTCCGATGTCCTGCAGGTGCGCACAGGCAAGAGCTCGAGAGTGACAAGAGTACGCGCGTTCACACAGCTCTGACGCTTGTTTGAAAGTCAAAGAGGCAACCGAGAGTACAAGCTTGGCGCCAGAGAGTCGCGAGGACAGGGGAGCGCGTTCACGAGTGATGGGCAAGGGCACTTCGGTTCATTTCCGGGACTGGTTCTTTCGAACAGGTCGAACAATTCAGAGGTTCCAATTAATTAGCCTACGTCACATGTAATTGCGTCATCAAGTGTTCCCTGACATCCAATCCGGTTAATTAATACATTTTATTTTATTAATAAGGTTGTGTATTGCAATTTATTGAGTAGGCTATCTTTCAGTTTGTTAATTCATCTCTCGAAAATTAATCTCTCGAAAATGTAGCCGTAATAAATTCAAAACAATTATTGCTTTGTATGGTGTGTGTTGATAAAACTGTCATTCAGTCAAGTTTTATTTTTAAACAGTTCCGCCTCATCACTCTTGTCCTGGTTAACCCCATATGACTGGTTTTCAGGCTTATTAGTTCACAAATCAAAAGTAGTTGTTCACAAGCTCATAAATATATTTACGCTTGGCTTGTTGAATCAGTGAAACATCCTCCATTAACTCGTTTGCAAAAGTCTTTAAAAGTCCATGCAATGGCTGGATAAGAGTGGCAACAAAACTGACATCTGGTTAATACGTGTGTATCCCTGGCAAAATCAGTACGTTCCAGTATAAACATGAGATGTGATGTTATGTGTCTGCTCTGCGCACGCACTTGCACAGATACTCTTCAGTGCGTTCAGCGCGAGTAAAGAATGCAGAGGATGGAGGAGGTGCTCACGTGCTGCAAATTTGGCCAATGTTGATGCCCCGGTTCACAGAGTGACGTCGTCTCATCGACCAATCCGCTTAATTCTTTATGCCTTATAACAAACCCAGTTCGGTTGCTATATAAACACATTGACAACAAGCTTCCAGCACAGATCTGTGGGAGAATCGAATGCCCTGAAATTAATCTTAACATCGGTATATCCACTATGAAGGCAGTCAGTCCGGTGAGGTCCATAAGGAAACCCGCCTTGTATTTTTCGGAGCATAATCTCGGGATCTCACGGAGCAAGAGCTCCTCGGACGACCCGCTCAGTCTACTGTACAACATGAATGACTGCTACAGCAGGTTGAAGGAGCTCGTGCCGAGTTTACCGCAGAACAAGAGCGTGAGTAAGATGGAGATCTTGCAGCATGTCATAGACTACATTCTGGATCTTCAGATCGCACTGGACCAGAACCCGCAACAGCAGAGCCCTCCAAAGATGAGCGTCAGATCACTCGGAGCTGATATCAGCATCATCTCCTTCCAGGTAAAGCAAGTTTGTACAAAACATTTCCTGGAGGTAAATATCAAAGTGGTTCATATTGGCGTAATGAAAAATGTTAAGAAAAAGGAATACATAAAAATAACATCTGAATGACAGTTGTAATATGCATGCTGCTATGTAATTGCCGCATTAATGTAGCTATACACAACTTGAAATGTAACGTGCTCCACTGAAAATCATTGTTTACTTCTGTTAATTAACAGCCCAGTAACCCTCCAACAGATGACCTCTTAACCCTGTCTCGTTGAAATGGTAAGTTGGATGCTCTACTACACTGTCACATGAGTAACACAGTTAAACTTTTGCACGTGTGTCTGTTTGTCAGTGTTGCGGTGCACCTGCACATATTTATTATGCCAGTTACACTTTACTTCAAGGTGTCATTCTTAGTGTAATTCTATATTTAAGTAGCTTACTGAGTAATATTAACTAACACCTTGTACTTACTATAGGGTTAGGGTTGTAATTATGCATAATCTACTGTTATTACTATGGTAAGTACATTATGCAACAAAGACACTGTAAAATAAAGTGTTATGCCTTATGCACTATTTTATATCTTTATTAAGGCATTAAGCATGATAGCCTATAATGCTTAGAACAACTTCTTTCATTACAATATTTTGAAATATCATTAAACTTTGATATCAGAATGTACAAGATTAGCTTATCTGTTAAAGTTATGGTTGGTTCGCTCAAAAAAAAAAAAAATTGTTATCTTTATTCTCTTATACTTTTCTAAACCTGTTTGACCTTATTCTTAAAAGCACAAAAAGTTATGCAGGACTCCTTTTGTGTCCATAGAAACCAGGGGTTTTAACAGCATGAACGTTGGGACTCTTCATTTTTAAGTCATTTTAATAATACAATGTTTACTAATAGCTACGTTATTTTAATGTGTATGTCAGATGCTCGTGTAGACTCTGGCTGTATGGGATTGCCCGGTATTTCACTAGTGTTTGGTTAAAGTCCGAGAAAAAAGTCCTGTGGCTTCCTCCCTGGCGCCAGTCTGTCCGGAACTCCGGATCTCTGTCCTTTTGCCTTCTCTAAACACTCCTCTCTCTCTCTCTCTCTCTCTCTCTCTCTCTCTCTCTCTCTCTCTCTCTCTCTCTCTCTCTCTCAAACACAATCTTTTGCAGGTGTTTCGGGCATGGAGCAAAAACAGGGGCTTTTTGTGTGTTTTTTGTCCCGTGTCATTCGCCTGGATTTCGTCTTGAATGACAAAGGACTTCCCTCAAACGGACATAAAAAGTTTCTGGGGTTAGTTATATACGGACTTTCATATTCTTTCTTCCAAAGGAAGATTAAAAAAAAAGACTGGAGATATTTTAAAGGAACCCCTTAATTAAGCAAACAATCTCAAAAAGCAGGTTTTTGTTGTTGTTGCTTTTATGTTATCAAGATGAAGCGTTTCATTTTAACTGCTCTAATCCAGTTCGTCAAAGGCTGCGAACTCTGTAAAAATGTACTTTTTTTGTTTTCTCTTTCTGCTGAAAATGTGATGTTTATAATATTACAGAATTTTTTTATAATTACAACGTAAATGGCACTTTTATACTGTATATAGTTAAATGAGAAGTATGAATTCAGTGTCCTTGTCTCAGCTATAGATGCATTGTTTTTGTTGTTTTTCATTTTTGCAAATGCATAAAGCGTATTAACTTATTACCGTTCACTGGCTGTGTGTGACGCTACTCTCTTGTCATTAAGTTTGTAATGTAAAGACTACACGGTTCAAATGATAGGGTTTTGGGAGGGTGGGTGGTACATCAAGAAATAAATAAGTGTACTGTCATTACGAGTCAATGAATAACACATTTTATTTTATGTAAAATGTTTGTCTAACGACTCTAGGGGGCACAGAAAACAATTAGATTGTGTAAGACGAATCTTACCCCGAAAATGTATGCAAATTCCTTTAAAAAGCCAACCTCTGAGTCATTAAATAATTCACACACTGAAAGGCCACTCACAAGTGTTCAGGGTGTGGGATATAATTGTAATGCATGAACTGGTGCCACCCATCTGTAATTCAGAGTACTAAAATAAGTTTGCTCTTAGCAAATCATCTCGTGGGAACACATTTCTGCATTGAGAACAGCAAAATGTTTATTTCAGTACTTTCAAACAAAAACTCAAGAAACATGGTTACTGTCATTGCAGGTTTATTTAATTTCATGTTGAAGACAATCATCACAAAACACGTTTTAGTTTTCAAGACGGCTGCCAATTAACCGCTAAGACTAACATCACAAGTCATGCATTTCTACAGGCTAATTTATTACTGCAGTCTGACACATGCTGGTCACTGCTTATATACTACTGTAACTACAGCACAATCACAGCGTGCAGGACAACTCAATACAACACTGGATGCTCATATTCATACTTTTAATGGATTTTACACCAAGTTAAGGTAGCTTTATCATGACAAGGTACTACAGTATTTTCCATTACTGATTATTTTCCTACAGATGTGATTCCAAAATGCTTTACAGTCATTCAACTGGAGACATCAATGTGATTAAGCTAATAATACTGTTTGGAAACACAATACAGAACTATAACAAGGTAGATGATGAGTGGGTGATGGTCTGATGTGAATAAAAACCACTTCAACTACACTTCACATTAAAAAACGGTCACAATAACCATTGTTACACATCTTTAAGCATTACACCAAACATGCGTTGACACCACAAAACATTAACCAGATAAGACCGGACTGCAATAGATCCAGACGTCACCTACAGGATACTTTCTCGCTCTTCTCCGAAGGTGACTGTTTCAGAGGACACTTTCAGGATCTCAGGAGGATCTCCAGGGTTAGGTCCCCTCTTCAGATGCACCACACGGATGTTCTCATTTTGGGGAGTGGCGGAGGTGGTGCTGGATCCAGGAGTTATGATCACATCACTTCCAGTGGTCATGGAGGTGGTGTTGGAGCTATCTCTGGGTTGGTGAACGTTGTTTCCTAGTTGGGCGTTTGTGTTGTTGTTGAGGGTGGTGTTGCTGGGTGTACGGTTGAGGTTATAACTTTTGGAGGAAGGCCAGCTCTCTTCAGGGCTGCTGGCCAGAAGACTGCACTGGTCCTCTGAGCAGATGGACATGCGAGCGATTGCTGGGTCTTGGAGGCCACTCAGACTACTCGGCAGCCCTCGCTTTGGGGCTGAGTTCTCCTCGTCTAGCTCAATCAGATTAGCCCTCTCAGACTGTGACAGGTCGGCCTCTTCGTCTTGCAGGGAATGGTTGGGCGAGCTTTCATTGGAGCGGACGCCCGAGTCAGAAGAATCCTTCTTATCTGAAAGGTAATCCTTACCTTTGGATAGAGATCGATCTTCAGCATTGGAGGCATTGGGCTCAGGTTTCTTTCCATCCTTGAGCAGAGGGGCATTGTCTGACTCTTCAGACTCTTCGTCATCACTAGTAAGTTTCTGGTAGCGTAAACCACCGCCAGCCTTCAGCTTCAGATCAGCACCCTGGAAGAGGCTCACCTTCTCTCCAGACGTCTTGCGTCCCAGAAGGGACTTTGATGACCCATGGTCAACCTTCTCATCCTCTTCTGTTATGGGATCTAAAGTGGCCGTGTCTGGCGAGGCGTAGTCGGTATTATCGGTCGTGGACTTGCTGCTCACCCGTTTTGAAATGGATTTGCGCGAATCCTGGTCACCTCCATCCTTCTTCTTGTCCTCAGAGATGGATTGCATTAGCTGGGTAACAAAAGGTGGCACGGGCTTCTCCATTCCTACCTCAATCTGAGCCATGGAGGCAATGTATTCCTCGTAGGCATTGCGATACTCTGCCTGCTGCTTGTCTGTTAGCTTGCAAATTTCATTGGAGGATTCCTGAGAGTTGAGGCTGGACATGCTAGGTGTACGATGAGTTGTGGCCTACAGAAGACAAGAGATGTTGAAATAAATGTCTAAAATGTAATGGCTTGGAAAAAGGATTGCAAGAACCTGAGAAGAAATGCTTACCATCCATGTAGGGTTGGCTTGTCTAGGAGGCTCCTCCAAACCTACATTACTGAGCTCCTCAAAGCTGAGATTAAAGTTGTACATGGGTGAGGTGTCCGTGTTACCAGTTCCTCCGAGAGCGGATGCTCCCGTGTGCCTGCAAGGTTCCACATGGCCAACAGTGCTGCTGCCTTGCTCACTTGGAGCCTCCTCATGCAGGATCTGGCTCTCCACAAGACGGAGCTCCAACACCTGCAAAACAACAACTTCATTACACCGGTATCTAGGGACAGTGTGAGAGTGTATGAGGCCTATTAACTGTACTGTACTATATCTTACATTTCTTGATCATGTACATGTATTATGTATGCCTCGCAAGCTTAAAAGTTTGGTTTTGTCTGAGATTTAGTTGTGAATTCTGCTAGGTAAAATAACTAAAATACATGGATGAGGTTTTGTTAAATTCGCAAGAATGATGTGTGATTGTCTTAGGAGCATCAGTAAGAATCGTTTCAAAATGGCAAGCCAATCTGTAATGGTCAGCCATGGGTGCCATCTTTTTCCAGCAAAATGGTTTATGAACTTATTTTTTTGTATAAAAAAATTAAATGTATGTGTGTTACAAATGTATAATAATAAATAAATATAAATATAAAAATAACACTAAATATTATACATTTAAAATGAGAAATTTTGCATTTATAATAAGCATAAATATTCATTTAAAAATTACATTTCTACTTTTTCTGCCAGGGCCAATGAAAATGTTGCCAAGGCATGTAGATATCTGAAGTACTGTTTATATAAATCAGAGAAAACTACTCACCGTTGTCCTGAAAAGCTGCCAATCTCCAAAATTCATGTTCATCTCTTTCTTCAGCTCGTCAATGTTACATTGAGACAGAACTCGGCCATTTATGTTAGCCTGAGAAATCACAAAATCAGAATGTAGTGCAAAACAAGATATTTTCTCCTCAATGTACACTTTTTCTTCTTCACAAATACACACCTTCTTAATAGTGGCTGTATACTGAGCAAGCAGGTTCTGGTCGATGCCGTCGATAAGTCTGACACGCTCACAGACAACATCTGTGCTCATTGAGCTGAGCAGCATCGATGGGGTGCCTGAGACCACAGAGGCAGAGCCCTGGTACACACAACACAGAACTATTAGTACCACTCAACTACATCACAACAGATCTCTGAAGCCTTCAGACTGCTACCACAAGAGATAAACCATGCAGATTTTTTGAAAACAGTTGGAAGGGGTTGCAAAAGGTCTTGAATTAAAATTCAAAGAGAGGGATCAAAAAAGGTACTGCAGAGGAAAGTATGCAATGCATTTTGTATGTATTGCTGCCAGCAGGATTTCAAAGAGGCTAGTGCAAATCTAGAGTGATAAGATGGTAAGAAAAAGTTAGGGATACAAATAGTTGTACTCAGAGTTTGTTAGCGCTGGAGTGTCATATCTACCACCACACTTAGCATTAAGTGTTATGTAGCTTTCAAATAGCTACGTCTAATTATAACAAAACCAAACATTGTGACCTACACTACATGGACTATAAATACAGATCTCTGAAAGTCAGAGTGGCACCTGGGTTCTATACTTTTAAAGTTTTCTGACAGAATACTTAAAAAGTTTAGCATTCAGGCCACGCTTTGTGAGATGATTATTTCAATGGCTTTTGTGTAAATAGGCATCATTGAAACTGCATCATCACAGCGGAAAGGGTAAAGAGACACAGATTGGTTTACTTTCATTTTTTATGAGGACAGAAGCTTGGAAAATCCAGGGGGAAAAGTGAGAATTCTGGGGAAGGAGAAGATCTCAAGTTTAATGTGACCAACTAAACTGTACATGTTAGCATGTCACATGAGTAAATGAGCACTATGTAATGACAGTGTTTTTTTATACAGTTAATTGGCATATTGTACTTTGACTTTATATTAGGCATCTAATCTCAACTTAATTCCTCCTTCCCCACTGCGAGTGTTTAAAGAAATTTGTCCCATAGTGCATGCCGGGGTGTGAGTGTTTAGAGCTCTGGAGAGCGTTAGCATGTGTTTGCGAAAACGTGTGAGGAGGGGCAGCATTAGCAGAGCAGCAGAACTTAAGCCGAGTCTAAAAGGATTCAGTACCTGCTTCTTTTTCAAAGACGGTACCTTACCCTGCTTGAGGAGAGAGAGGAGAGGAGGGAAGAGACAAAGGAGGTGGAAATCGTGAGGGAACCACATTCATGTTGATGAAAGAAAGATGGAGAGAGCGTTTAAACTGGGAGCAAATTAGTCTTTTTTTTTCAACAGCATGTGGGAACTGGTGGACTGCGAAAGCCTCCGGTGAACATTAAGGCAGCTGGTGCTTGACGTCACTAGTGAAGTGTATATTTAAACACTGGCACATTGCTTCTGTTCTCACACAAATAAAGCGTAAAATGGACTTAACGCCAAACACTAGGTATGAAGCACTTTCTACAAAAAGGGTTCAAATTAGGGCCTAAAACTTGATTTTAAAGTCTTGTTGAGGCTTAGGGTTGTATGAAAAGATGTATGAAATAAAAATGTAAAAAAGCCAAATTTAGTCTAAATAAGCTGTTTGAAATATGTCAAAAAAGATTGTCAAAAATATGACATTGCTTGGGACAGGCCAAAATCTCTATTTAAAGGGGGCAGACAAACATTTGATCCATTTAAAATGTTTGAAAAAAATATTTTAATGCAAATTTTAAGCTAACAGCTCTCACAGAAAAAAACATGGGATTTGCACCATTTGTGGTAACACTACACTGTAAGAAAAAGCATCAAGTATATCTGAAACATGAAAACAGTAAAAATAAAACGATAATGACACACAAGACAAGAGTGAAGAAGAAACTTTAAATTCATGTTTATAAAAGGAAACACCTGCAGAGCAAAGTGGCACCATTAAACATTAGATGAGATAGAAAAGTATGTCAGCAAGTGAAACCCTAGCAAGAATATCTAACACTAGTGCTATGCTGTTATCTAAAACACCAAGTCTAGCAGCTTTTGTTCATGACTAGTACTTACAGGTCCAATGCTAGGGTCCTTGGGATAGCCAGTTTTAATGAATGGACGTGGAAGAACATGAGGAGGGAAGGAGCTGCCAGCGTATTGCTTGTACGGCAGCTGGTAAAGATGTTGGGGGAAATATGGCTGAGTGACCAAATGTGGAGGAAACAAAAGTTAGGGAATGAAAATATAACAGAAAATCATAAATAAATACTTGCAGGAACGTTCCAAGTTCAATACAAGGTAAATCAATAAACAACATTTATTGATAATTTCGACTTGCCCTTCCATTTTGAGAACCTTATTGTATCACAATTTTTTCCTTTTCTTTAAGAAAATGTTTTCTATGGTATTTAACATTATGCCACAAATGCTGTTCAATTGAGCTTAGCTTGTATTGAATCTGAAAGATTAATTTACATGCAAACATGAGAAATAATGAGGTAACACTCAATCTCTCTCACACACAAAAACACACATTCTCTCTAACAGGTACAAATGCTTAAAAAAATAAAGTTCATTAGGTGGAAATGTGCACAAACGTGTAGCCTCATAAACAGTTTTTTTTTTTTTTACATCGGGGGCTGAACTTAAGGAAACAAGGCTGAACGCAAAACAAAAAAATATAATGAAGCTAAAATGAAGTAAAACAATAACTGAAACACGAGGACAGGGAGATGATTGAAAGATTGTCTGGGTGGGCATGTGGAAATGTTTGGCACTGAGGCTGGAATACTTTAAGAGGTGTGTGCTCATCCAAGGGACCTCCCTCATCTGTTAAATGAGCCGATGTGCCTGGTAGAGCTCAGTTCCCTGAGGAAAGTTACGTCTAAAACACAGCTGAGTCATCAATCTACACTTGACACTATTTATCCGTTTTAACTGAACCCAATTCACCACAAAAGTCCCCCAAAGAGATGACAATAATCTAATGATATATGACCCTGGATGACAAAACCAGTCACATGGGTCAATTTTTTGAAATTGAGATTTATACATCATATGAAAGCTGAATAAATAAGTTTTCCATTGCTGTGTGGTTTGTTAGGATAGGACAATATTTGGCTGAGACACAACTATTTGAAAATCTGGAATCTGAGAGTGCAAAAAAAATCGAAACATTGAGAAAATCGCCTTTAAAGTTGTCCATATATATTTGTGATTGTGCTGCATTCACTCACAAAAATAAATGTTTTTTATATTTATGGTAGGAAATTTACAAAATATCTTCATGGAACATGATCTTTACTTAATATCCTAATGATTTTTGGCATAAAAGAAAAATCGATAATTTTGACCCATACAATGTATTATTGGCTATTGCCACAAATATACCCGTGCGACTTATGACTGGTTTTGTGATCCAGAGTCACATATATATAAAAAAAAAAAACAGTTTCTGATTCAGTTTAACCTGTCAGAAGTTTCTTTAGTGCGTTATTTGTGCAATTACACTCACCCTGTTGTAGAACGGGTGTTGTGGCCCAGCCATGCCGCTGAAATAGGCGCTGTGGGGCTGAGAAGACACACCCGGCAGGTTATACGGGCCGTTGTAGGAGGCAGTAGGGGAACAGGTCGAAGACTGCTGGCTGTAGACTGAAATAGGACGGACCTCCTGCAAAGGTAGCGTGGGATAGGTGACACCACCCATGTTCACCTGCTCCCGTGCAGCACGCACATCTGACAAGAGAATACGGAGATAGAAACTGTGAAATACATGCTTTACAACATTATATGCATTTGCTTTACAAATATTATATGATCTTTTATTAATTTTCTAAGAGGATTGCCATTTTCACAAACCCTTTACCAAAATTTGGGACATGATCATTTAAATAAAGTTTTTTTTACATGATTTGTTTAAATAACTTTAGTAAATAAACTAAAATTATTCATTTAATACATATTTTATAAAAATTAAATACATTAAAATTAAGCCAGCATGATTATCAAACCGAGTTAGCAAATTTAGCCTAAAACATATTCATTTTTTTAATAAAATAAAATGAAATACTGCATGAGTACATGGTTTAACCTACATTGAGGTAGTAATAGTATCAATAGAGGCCAGCTAATTTGGAATCAAATGTGGTCAGTTTTAAAGAAAGATATTTACCTGCAATAATCTCTCTGAGTTTGGGATCTAAATTAACGGTGCAGGGGAGAAAGGTGCGGATGTCTCGAACCGCAAGCACTGGAGTACGGGAAGACAGGAACACCTCAAAGCTACGGACATCCCCATCTATCTCCAACAATGGCTCCACGTCTTTAGTTGTTGGAATATTCTTGGAGATCCTGTACGTGAAAGATACAACTTGTGAAACACGAGACAATACTAATATTTTAAGGTTTGTAAAAGTTACTTTAGCATGTGTGGAGCATCCATCACGTTTCCACTAAAACAATGCAGGCCTTGTGAGAATGACTGTTTTATCTGGCAAGGCTCGATGGAATTTATGCCAGGCTATGTTAAAACCAAAGACATGATGGTTTTACTGAAAATGAAAATGATGCTGATATAACTCAGCATTAGCAGCACAATATCTTCATTTCATTTTGTGTTTCTGGGGCACAAACTGCTTTAAGAGTGGAAGAGTGTGAAGACAGCCAGTATCAACACAATACAGCAATATTACTGATGGTTTGGACGCCAAACCTCTTCATAAAACCACAAACTTCATATGTTTTCACTTAAACAGACCTAAGGGTTTTCAAAAATGCTCTATAAAACCCCTCAAAATGTCAGAATACACCCATGCCTCGAATGCATTTACTTCTCCCTTTATATTTGGGCACAACGAGAACTGCACAGTGATGGTACGCTGTGTGTAAAGTAAACATGAGTGCAGTCAGAACATTCCATAATCATTTCATATCCGACAACGACACAAGTCTTACATGAATAGCATCATCTGACTAATCACCATAGGGAAGCCTATCTAATGATCTGGGCCTGCTTTCCTTGGCTTCATCTGACATTCTGTGGCCTCCCATTATTTGTTTTCCAGGAAGCTTCCCAAAGGAGACATTTTTCTCTAGGACCCTAATGGGCTAACGAACAAACTACATGCAAAAAAAAATAAAAATACTCATACATGACAAAAACAAGCATTACATTGCAGTACTCTGATTAAAATACTTTTTTGTACAGATTAGCAATGATCTCAAGTTGTTGATCTCAAAAGTTGTTGATCTCAAGTTTAAAAAAGAAAGGCATGTGTGATGTTTCTGACAATCTGATGGCATTTTGAAAGGGCTACAAAACTACTGTGATAAAGCCTGTGGTGAAAATTAGCATAGCATCACATGATAATTAAAATATTTCTTGAAAAGCCCCTACCTTTCATTGATGGTTTTCAGAGTGTTCTGATCTGGGATGCCATCTGTCTCTTCTAGGTACAGTATGAGCCAGGATGTACGATACGGCCACTGCTCAGTCAGGTTGATCCAGGACGCAAGCCGGTCCCAGCTAAAACTTATCTGATTGGCCCTCAGCAAGCGGCCTAAACAAGAGGAGAGCATTTCATGAGTACTTAATGTTCAGATTTGATGATTTCATATCTAAAAAGTTCCTATGCCATTATAGTGACTACAAAAGTTCAAAAGTTTGGGGTCGGTAAGATTTTAAAAATGTTTCTAACCAAGACTGCATTTATTTGATCAAAAATACAGTAAGATTATAAAATATTATTACAATTTAAAATAACTGTTTTATATTTTAATACATGTAAAAATTTAATTTATTCCTGTGTTATACTGAATTTTCAGCATCATTACTCCAGTCTTCAGTGTCACATGATCCATCAGAATTCATTCTAATATGATGTTTTGGTCATATAGTTGAAAACAGTTTTATAATTTTTGTAAAATAATTTTTTCATATTTTTGTGGAAACAGATCAGGATTTTTTTTTAACATGATTTTATGATAAATGTAATGCTAAAACATTTGTGACTAGTTTTGCCTCAGTAAAGTGACATATTTCAGAGTAAAACAGATATTCAAAAAGAAAAAAATAGGGTCAATAAGAAAAAAAGAAAGAATTTGGATTGTGAAAGGTGACCATTACTAAACAAACTAACCAGACTAAAACAAGACCTAAATAGCCGTTTGGCTATTGGTTAACATTATATAATAGCTCAAGTGACGTCTGCAGAAATGGAAAGTTATTTCAGAGCAAGAGCAAGTTACTACATTTTTATTAAAGATTACACCGAGAATTTCTTTTCTTTGTAATAACATGCAATGATAAATAATTTTATAAACATGATCAAATCTGATTTCATGTTGACCTTAAAGCGTGAATGCTGACCTGTGACTGAAACAATGTTGAGCAGTCTCCTCATAGTCTGAGGGCTGATGTCACTGAACCAGTCCTCAGTGACGAGCAGTTTTGTGAGGTCAAAGGACATCTGACGCGTAACTGACCTCTGCATCTGTCGACGGCGATAAGTATCCTGAGGAGAGATCCGCTAGATTTAAATCAATAGCATCAAGGAATACAGGGAAGGAAATGTCAAGGGAAAAATTTGGAAACATCTTGTGATATGACCACATCATATGGTGGAACATTACTCTCATTGGATTAGTCAGACAAACTGCACAACCATGGGATTGCCAGATAGGATGAACAATTGAATTTGTCTTTGGAGTTCAAGTCATCATACTATTGTAAACATCAGATGAAATTATTATCATATACCGGTAACTTTTAATCATTTTCATAATCCCTAATTATTATCATACAAGTAGCTCTCTGACAGCATATTTATCAGCTTACCCTGCGGTTAAGTGTCGTTTTACTGCCAAACTTGGTCTGGTCGCCCAGGCTGTTCTGGGACAACTTTCTGTCCAGCTCCTCATGCCAACCTATATCATTAGAAAATGTTAAGAAAATGGCTTTGCGATTGGTTGTGATTTTTGTCATGCATCATTTTACTTTCAACGAGGATAGAAAAACTACTTTGAAAGTACATGTTAGTCAGAACAGGGTTAGAGCAACCATTATTGGTTAGACAATATGTTAGCATAAAACACACAATATATTTGGCATACACTACCGTTCAAAAGTTTGGGAGCAGTAATTTAAATTAAAAAAATATTATTCCGCAAGGATGCATTACATTGATAAAAAGTGAAAGTAAAGACATTTATAATGTTACAAAAGATTTCTTTAAAATAAATACTGTTCTTTTTAACTTTCTATTCATGAAAAAATACTTGAATTATAAAATAATATATCATGGTTCCCACAAAAATATTAAGCATCACAACTGTTTTCAACATCGATAATAAGAAATGTTTCTTAAGAACCAAATCATCACATTAGAATGATTTCTAAATTCAGCTTTGATAAAATTCAGCTTTGCCATCACAGAGATAAATCACATTTTAAAATGTATTAAAATAGAAAACAGTTATATTAAATGGTAAAAACAAAAATCTCAATATTACTGTTTGTACTGTATTTTTGGTCAAATGTATGCAGCCCTGATGAGTCATCCTAAAAAAAGACAATTAAAAAAACCTTACTGACCCCCAACTTTTGAACAGTGGTGTATATCAAAACACTGTGAAGACTAGTTAGTCACTATTTGAAACAATAGTCGTTTTATTTGCCCCCCTTATCCGATGGTAATACAAACCCTCAGAGTTCCCAGCCTCTCCATTAGCAGGTGCTGGCGCACACATCTTCTTTGCACTGCTGAGGCCGCGGCTGTTGAGGAAGACGGGCAGGTGGACAATGTTGCGCATGTAGTCATGGCCGTTGATGTTGGAGTCACGCAGCACGCTATTTAGATTCTGGTTAATGGCTTTAATGATGATGTGAGGATCACTGGCGAAGACGGAGATGAAAGGACCCTTGGAGAACAGCACTCTCACCTGATCAGAAGGACAATTTTGATAAGTTTTTGATATAGGTGATTTGCTCAACACAGCTAAAAACACATTTTATAGAAATGACAGGTGCCATCTTAAAAATTAACTCAATCTAATTTACTTCACATGCACTAGATTCTCAATCAGTATCTAAGTATTTCTTTAAATGTATGATCGCATCCTGTTTAGAATAGGTCTGCTGAGTCTTGATGCAATTGACTAACTGGATATGGGATGCTGCTGGTTACCACTAAAACAATGGTTCTGTTCAGTTTTTGTTAGACTAGCAAAAAAAAAAACAGTTCTAGGAGACCATTTTCTTTGCAAAGAACTTAAAGGTGCTCTAAGCGATGTTGGGTGACGTCACTTCTTGTTGACGTTCGAAGTATTGTCAAACAAAACGGAGGCTAGCTCGACCCTCCTCCTCCTCATCCCGTCCCCTCCCCCTCCCTTCTGTGCTTCCTGAAACAGGCTTTTCCGATGTAAATTCAGGACTTTGCGCGTTACTTCTCCTTTTCCCTCTTCTTTGCTATTTGTTCTTTGGAACGTCGTCTCTTTGGTCGTGTGTCGGCCATATCAAAATTCAAGAGAATATAATTCTAACGTTAGTCGTTGTCTAGGACATCTCTCCTCTAGCTAACTTCCCTCTTCATGCTTCTCTCTCCTCCACTCCCCACACCCCCCTTCATGTGCACGCATACTAACCCCCCACCCCCAAATCATTCTTGTCGGTTATTGGCTGGAACACTGTTTGTTATGTTTCATGGTCCAGGCTGGGCCAGTTTGTTTTTGTTGCCGTTTGTGGAGCCTGGGCTGTCTACAGAGACCGTGTTTTTTTACAGTGTGTTCAGGGGACAGGCAGCGAGCGGATAGTGTGGAAATGTTTGCTGTATATGACAAAAAAAGTTTCAGCCAAAAAAACGTGTGACACTGCTTAGAGCACCTTTAAACAGCCTGAAGGCATCGCTGCACGACAAATCTGATTTCAAGTTTTGTGAGAGATTTCATGGCTGACAACCAGAAATAATGGATGATGTTTTCCCAAACATTTACCTTTACATTTCACAAACTAACTATTATAGTATTTATTAATATTTTGAAATAACTTTTATTTTTTCAGTTGTCATTTTAATTTTAGTTATTTTGTTATGTGCTTTTGTAATTTTTATAATTTTTTAGCTATATCTTTATTGCATTTTTATTTCGGTTCTAGTAATTTAATATTACTTTAGTACTACTGCTTAAACTTACTTTATTTCAGTTAATTGCCAATGCATTTAAATTAACGAAATTAGTATCTAATAGTTTTAGTTAACATCAACAACATGTTTTGCGCAAAACTGTTGGTGCCCACCGTGTCTAGCATCTGTAGCACTTTGTCCTGTTCACAAGAGTCCAGACCATCAATGATGACCACTAGACGTGTCTGGTTCTGGGTAAAGCCATCTATAGTCTTGGCCATCTTAGCCATGAGCTCCACTTCATTCTTCAAGACCTAAGAAAAAAGTATTAAAAAGACTAAAATGTCAGAATGGGGGTCATTATGTTAACAAATTCACCCTTTGTGACACTGTGTATAAACACCACTACGTAGCTCTGTGTATAGGTTACCCAGAAACCTGTCAACTAACCTTCATAAAGCCCTCACTTTTCAGCTTGTGCATCTTGTTGGCGGCACTGTGCAGCCTCTTCCTCTGAGAGTTCAGCACTGAGTCTGTCACCTGCCACCAGGTGCGACAGTTAAGCAACAGCGCCAATCCAACAACACTCGCCATGGAAACCAGCACTGCGTTCACTGTCTGGTTTTGCCCATCCACCTTGAAGACAGCCAGCAGGGCCATCCCCACGATCAAGCAGCCCAGGATGAAGAGGAAGATGACAAAGGATGGGATGCAACATGTCTTCTTCCACTTCTTTTTACCTGAGGGTAGACACGGTCACAACAATAAATTAATGTAAATATAAATATATCAGTTGCCCTATAGATCCTGTATAGTCATGAATGGTTAGGTGGCCTTTACCTTGAGTGTCCTCAGTTTTGAAGACTCTAAAAAGTCTGGTGGCCAAGAAGCCAAACTCTCTCTCACAAGCATCCGAGAGAGTAGCGATCATTTCAGCCATGGACGTCTCCCCACCCACACTGGATAACCTGTTATAGTCTGTGAACAGAAACCTGACAGAAAAAAAGTGTTAATTAAAAACACTCATGTATATATGTATATTTATATGTTGTGACAGGACAGCTGCCTCCTCCTTATTATCACGCCACCCCATCACTTAAATCGCCAATTTGTCTGTCGTTTGCTCCTCCCACCACAATATATATATAGATATATATATAGATATAGATATATATATATATAACTCTTGAGCAGAAAATGGCAAATGGGACACTCTAAAGTTGGGTGCACACTGTGCGATTTTTGACCATGATTTGGCCGTCTGAGACAAATTTTGCAAATACTAAAAGATTCCTCTGATTCTAGGCTAAAATCTGAAGTCTTTAATCGTTAGTTTGACATGTTCACCGAAAGCTGATTAATGACCGTTGCGATCAAATTTTACTTCCGACGAAATTCTGGCAGTGTCAGAAGATTTGACTCACAGTCCTGCAGTGTGACTTCTCCAACGACGTCTGTCAAATTGTCTTTGTTTTTCAAGACAAGCTATGACCAAAATTAACGTTAAAGATTTCTTTGTAGCCACCATTTCAATCCCGAGTGTAATGCAGCTCACTGTCACCGAACTTGTCATTGACTGATGATGTAAAACTCCGCAGTTTTCTTGTGCGTCCGTTTTTAATGCGTCTTGACTGTCGTACAGTCTGACATTAATGACAACTGAGATCTTACAGTGTGACATGACTTATGGCCCGTGCCAATCATCATGTTCGTACAGTCTGACAAGCAACAATCGTAAAGGACTATTATAAATCGCACAGTGCGCACCCAGCTTAAGGCAAGGGTCCCAAACTCAGTTCCTGGAGGTCAACAGCCCTGCAGAGTTTAGTCCCAACCCTGCTCCAACACGCACACCTGTAGTTTTCAAAGAATCCTGAATGACTTGATTAGCTTGATCAGGTGTGTTTAACTAGGGTTGAAGCTAAAATCTGCAGGACTGTGGCCCTCTAGGAACTGAGTTCTCTACCTCTTGTGGAAATCAAGGACACACCACATCCATCCTTTACGACAGGTCACAGGACCTCATTTTAATGGTTTTACAGTTTTATGCAGAATGTGGGTATTTACCTGACAGGCAGTGCACGGGTGGTCTGTTCCGGCAGCTCTGGTGGGTTGACGAACATGAGTTTGAGCAGAAGCTCCAGGTATCCAATGTGTCGGGCCAGACGGGTGCTAATGACCCATGCCCAGTTCCAGCTCTCACCCTCACGCCTGCTCCCAAAGTACACAACCACTGTGTAGAGATACAGAATATACACACATTCACTCATTCACAATACCTTTCAAGGGTTATTAAATGAATTTTGTTTCATTTGATATCATTCATAACTCAATTATGACCAAAAGTTCCGATTTTTTAAGAACTTATGTTGAAACACTGAATAATGGACCAGTTTTTCTTACCAAAGAACACATAAAGTAGTGCTAGGATGCTGAGAGAGATGGAGATAGCCAGCTTGGGATCCACAGTGAAGCCGAGCACAAGAGCTACAGAGCCGCACAGCAGGACAGATAATAACACAACCAGCCAGGAAAACTGGAACAACGGCTCCACCTGCTGACCTGCAAATGTCTTCATCTCATCTGAGAAAGAAATATGAAGATTTATCCACCAATAAATATACACCACATGCAGCGAACTGAACTCTAATAAACATTCCAAGCTCAGAAATAGCTAAAAAGCTAAGTGGGTACGTGCTGTACATGACTAAACTTTGCTTTAAAATATCCTTTTCAGGTCACTTTCCTTGTTTAAGTTGAGTGATTTTAAATAACGCTCACCCTCTAGTTTCTTGAGCAGGAAGGACTTGCCACTTCCCCACTGGGCGTACAGACCCACACAGATGGGCGGCTGCATGGTGGGCTCACTCAGGATGTCTGCCAAAGCACTGCTGTACAGGTCATAGCCCAGCATGTCCCCATCTGACTCTGTGGGGGACAGATGTCCTAAAGGGGACAACATAGAGAGGGGCAAAAATACACACAGGTCATTCATAACATACACAGTGAATGTAGCATAATTTAATGCTGACATGCAACTAAAGTAATTCTAAACATATGTGTACTTATTAAGATTCAGAACTACAGAGAACAAGTCTCTGGTTATTGTAGATCAATAAGACTGTGGACCACAAAGTGGACAATAAAGAAACAAACATATAATTCAACCTGTTTGGTCAGATTCATGAACAAATTACTCTTACGTGTCAGTTCTTTTTATTGAAGTTAACTAAAAACAAAGTGCAACTACAGTGCAACTTTATTGCCAAAATGAATGACTCTGAGTCGGTTCTTTAAATGAACAGTTTAAAAAGATGAGTTAATGATTTGAAAAGTCTAAAAAACTGCCCTGTATTTGCAGAGAGAGAATTTATATGTAAGCAAAAACATTATAACTGAAATAAACCCAAATGTATGAGAATTTAATCAAACACAGAATAAACTCGAATGAATCAGAATGGAATTAAATAAAATCTTGTGAATCAGAATGTAATTGAATCAGGAACTCTGTACTGATACCCATTCCCAATGATGAGTATTAATCAATAGTTGAGCTCATGATGGAGATCAAGTCCCAGACTTACGGGCTCCAAAAATCTGGGTGAGGATGCTCTTCTGGTGACTGCAGTCGATGTTGTAGGGTGTCTCTCCAGCCTTGTTGGGCCTGTAGAGGAGACGGCCATCTTTAGGGTTACGGAGGAGGAGCTCAGCCAGCCTGCGGCTCCGTCCACGTATGGCGATATGAAGAGGGGTGTCCCCTTTCTGCAGCCAAAGAGAGCAGAGACTTAAAGTGCAATATATTATGCAAGTAAATTATGTACATGAAATTGTGACTGATGTTTTACCTTGTCCACTGCAGAAACTTTGGCCCCTTTGTCCAGCAACAGCTCCACTATATCTATGTTTCTCATCTTGGTGGCTTTAATTAGTGGTGTCTCAGAATCCTAAATACACAAAAATACAGACTCAAGACTAGCTCATAACAGTAAAACAATCTCTTGAACATGAGTCTTGATGTTCTTTACTTTAGTGGTGGTCTCTGTGTCTGGATTGCACTGCAGTATGTCTCTAACCATGGTTGCATTGCCTTTCTCTACTGCCCAATAGAGAGCAGTCTTATTCTCCTGTAAAAAAACACACCAACAGTACAGTCATTTCAATTTCCCATAACTTTTATACATCTCTCATTTGTTGTTTATAGTAGGGCTGCACGATTAATCATTTAAATCCTGATCACAATTTCTGCTTTTCTTGATTAATTAAGCATAATCATTTGCGATATTGAACCACTGGTAATGAGCATTTCAATTATCTTGCACTGGAACCAAGCCTACACAAGCTTTTAAACTTGGGGTTGCCAGATGTCAAATGTCTGAATCCCCCAATCAGAGCTTTTCACTTAAATGGATTATTATACATTTTCCAAACAGTCTTTGATCATCTGAAACAAGTTTACTGATCTCCACAGCGATATTCTGCTCAAATAAAAGTTTAATATAGTCAGTATTTCCTCACAAGGCCTTGACTACATAGTTTGCGAATGTGTTTGCTGAATAAATGCTCTTATGCATCCTCTGTGCTACAAAATCGTTTTTGTTGTTTTAATAATAAAAACATTAACATAGTTTGTAATTATTAGAATGAATTAAAAAAAAAATGTAAAGAGTGTGTTAATGTATATGATAAATATATTAAAGCAAACTAGGTAAAATTAGAGATGTATCTGTCGTAATTGGAACTGGCCAGTTTTTGCTCCAAACACATGATCGGCAACCGGACATTTTTATTTTTTTGGACCGATCTCTGTTCCAGTCTGTTCCCTTTAATGTTGATAAAACAACCAAAAACGAAGAGAAAAATCACTCATTGCTCTGAGAACTTTAATAGTAGCTTAAATAAGTATCAATGTATAATTTATAAGTCTAAAGTATCTTATGTAGACATATAAGACATAAGACGTCTTATAAGACATAAGTCTATGTAGTGTTTATTTGTATATTTGTTCATTTAATTTCTTTCTTGAATGCTTGTGTTAAATACACCTATTGTGGCTGAAAAAATAAAGCACTGTTTATTTCATTTGTATATTATATGTTGTGTATATGTAATGTGTATCTTTTAATAGCAAAGAAAATAATGACAGATTTTTAACTTCGCCACTTTGGCCTAAATGTCTAAATAGGGACTGTTTAAATAGGGACATTAGTTTGGCTGTAATGCTCAGTCACTTGCAAAGTAGTAAAACCAACATGAAAAAGAATTGTGATAAAATCGTGAATCGTGATTTTCCTGAAAAAAAAATGTATATGATATTTTTGCCATATCGCCCACCCCTAGTTGATGTTCTCTTGTATTGTACTTTCATTAAAGTGCAATAATTCTGATGAAATGTAAAAGGAAAATTCTCAATAATCAATCATTTTTGAGCATGTTTAACCATGCAGCCCTAGTTTAAAGTATTTTAATGCATATGATGTAACAGGCATGTTACCTGGCCTCTAATGTCGATGTCTGCATACTTATGCAGTAGTGCCCTCACAATCTCAACATGCCCACCTCTCACAGCTCCAATCAGCACAGTGTCTCCACTCTAGAGGTTTAAAACACAACACACAATGAAAATACTTTCTCATCCAGTACATCCGTTTTACAATATATCCGTTTGTAAGGTTTATTGTGAGGTTCAACCCACCCTGTCTGGGATGTTGACGTATGTGCCGGCATCGAGCAGGTCCTGCACAATCTCAGTGTAGCCCTCTTTAGCTGCGATCATGAGAGCTGTGTTTCCATCCTTATCAGTCATGTTTACATTGGGGTTCCTCTTCAGAAGCTCTTTAACCACCTCTGTGTATCCTCCCTTCACAGCTACGATCAGTGCCGTCATGGAGTTCTGAGTGGGAAAGGTTAACAAAATAAGACAAACAGTCCCTCTGGCTACTGATGTAATGCTTCTAAATCAGCAGTACATCAGTTTTTCTAGTTAAAACAAAAGCTCTAAAATATTTTATACGGTAGAAATTAAGGGTAAAAAAATATTTATTTATCCTTATCCAGTAAAATCACAAATTGGAAAAGTCATATGGCCTTTGAAAATTGTTGCGGACAAATCGGGAGGCTTAGAGACAAAAAGGCTGAGTGAATGATGAGCACATACCGCCCCCTCCTGGTCAACATCAGCTCCGTTCTCCAACAGGTGCATCACGCAGTCATAGTGGCCCTTTCTAGCAGCCCAGATCAGTGGGGTGGTGCCATACTAAAAGTACAAAAAGTAAAAAATGCTGGTTTAAAGTTAAATATGCTGGTATTTACCTTTAATATTTTTACCAGTAAAATTATTAAATGAATATTTCCAGTTTAACACAAATTAAATCTATCAACAGCAACTGTGGCATGCTGTCGATTACCAGAGAAAGTAATGTTGACTTCGGCCTGTAAGAACAGAACAATGCACTTACAATGGAAGCTTGTTTTCAACTCGGAATATTCATTTAATCGCAGTTAGGCAGGATTGGTTTAGCTCACCTTATCAGAGCAGTTGACTTTAGCTCCATGCTCCAGCAAGAGTTTCACAATCTCTGAATGGCCTCTACCGGCTGCCCAGATAATGGGGTAGACGCTGTATTGCTAAGGTAACCACATCAAAAGTATGATCAATTTTAATCGATGATTGCATATATTACATTTGGATTCATTATATGATTTGTATGTTTGTGCTTCTCATATGTGGAAAGGCAATTGATAAGTTTTTGCATCTTTACCAGTCCAGTGGTGATTGGGTTTGCCCCAGAGTCCAGCAGGATCTTGGCCACCTCAACTCTATTTTTATATGACGCCCAAGTAAGGGCGGTCCAACCCCCCTGCACGACACAAAGCCACCTCATTAAGTTGATAACGTAAGAACGTGTTCTTTTTTTAAATGTGATTATGGTACTAAATAAAGCAGATGTATTCCTTTTTGATTTTCTCACCGAGTCTCTGTGCTCAATATAGGCACTGTTTTCCAGCAGCTCTTTCACCACCTCCACATGCCCCTCTTTAGCTGCAGAGATCAGCGCGGACCAGCAGTCCTATCAGGGAAAGGCACAAAGATGGGTCGCTATGGAAACTATTGAACCATTGGCAATGTCGCCATGGGAACAGTGATGGAGCTACACTACAAAAGACAGCCCTATGGCACAGTTATAACAGGCTTCAGGATATTTCAGGATAGTTTGTGAGACATCTACTATGATCAAATAATTAATAATAATAATATATATATATATATATATATATATATATATATATATATATACACATTATTTTATTAATTATTTGATCATAGCAGATGTCTCACAAACTATTTTCCTATAACATTATAATAAGCTGCTGATATATGGCTATATGAACATCGATATACCATAATACCATAATGTGTAACTTCGGTCACACTTTAGTTTAGGGTTCAATTCTCACTATTAACTAACTACAAACTATGACTTTTGCCTCAATTAACTCCTAATTTCTGCTCATTAATAGTTGGTAAGGTAGTTGTTAAGTTTAGGTATTGGGTAGGATTAAGGGATGTAGAATAATGTCATACAGAGTAAGGCATTAATATGTGCTTCATAAGTACTAATAAATAGCCAATATCCTAGTAATATGCATGCTAATAAGCAACTAGTTAATAGTGAGAACAGGACCCTAAACTAAAGTGTTACTGTAACTTCCTACCAACTCTTATTGTAAAGCAGTTATGTGGGCATTTTCTCACCACATCATCCAAGTTGACGTCTGCTCCCCTTCGGATGAGCTCTTTAACAATCTCAAGACTGCCCTGCTCCGAGGCCAACATCAGAGGAGTCTGTCCATTCTGTCAACGACCCAACGAGAAAGACATATATTTGATATCTTAACAATTTAGCTGAACATCTTAAATCATGTTTGACTTTTTTCGATGCAACTTACATCGCTTCGACCATCCACCTCTTTGAACTTATCTAGATGGGCTTTTACAGCAGCCAGATTTTCTTCTTCCACGTAGCTGAAGAGGTTCTGGATGGCCAGAGTGGTCATCTTGATGGAGGTTGTGGTGTCCATGATTGCTAGTACCTAGGACACCCTGAGTAGAAACTCATTTAGTCACTTTCAGTACATAAATTGTGAGCAGAGACCTAAAATGCATATCAAAATAGGTTGTTGGAGGATGAAAGAAAAAATATAAGTAACTGATATGAAACTCTTTGAGATTAAGTGCTAGAGATGTTAAACTGAGTTTGAATTCATGTGACAGGTGATACCAGAGCATTTGTTCTCAGTGCAGGCCAAGAACAGACACAGGCAATGGACTTTAAATGTCATGAGAAAGGAGGCTGGCACAGATAAGCATAACACAGCAGCGTAACATTAATTTTGTCCAAACATCTCCACAGACACACTCACTAATAGGTTTTCCCATTTCCCCAAGTTATGTTGAAAATCTAGGTACACCTTTTTTTTTTACAAAACTGTAGCTTGTCGGTCCAAAAAAAATAAAATAATAACAATAATTATGTCCTTTTGTGTAATGCCAACTTGTAGTGATTATTTGCACACTGAGGTGCAAATAACAGCAACTAAGAATACATATTATGTACTTTGTATGAATAGCCTAGTATTTATTGCTATTTGTACTTGGTGTGTAACTAGCCTCTACCTTTTTGTGTCTGGTTCTCAAATCTTTGACTTCGTGAGGGT
Source organism: Abramis brama (assembly GCF_963993115.1). Lineage (NCBI taxonomy): Eukaryota > Metazoa > Chordata > Actinopteri > Cypriniformes > Leuciscidae > Abramis > Abramis brama. The sequence continues at coordinate 6,317,444 of NC_139980.1, forward strand.
AAATATATTAGTCTTTAACAAGCTACAATAAAGGTTTTCTGTTTTGGGGGATTTTTTTTTACCTGACTCTCTTTGCTTGTTTTTCAAAGTGCTGAATTGCATGAAAATTTGGTGAATCGATGTAACCAAAATGTGCAGCCTTTCAAAAACACATTTACATGCACATTTATGACCCTAAATGAAGAATAACATTGAAAAATGTATAGTTTGACCAGTGTTTCAAGCAGTTTAAAAATCGAGCGAAGATCAAACTGACATGCAACACCGGGGCTAGTGCAAATAATTGTCTAGCGAACAGACAGCATACTCTAATCGATTGCTCAATAGACCACAAACCAATGCAAATATGATTATATTAATATAGATATTTTACAGCATTTTGACCTTTATTTGATGTGCGCCAGTATGTGACCCTCAATTTAACCTTCAACACAGGCTGTATAAAAGAGGGGTGGGGGAAACAGACGGGAGCAACAAACAAACGGACAACAACAAAGAGAATATGGCAGCTGAGTTAGGAATCCAAGCAGCTTTCAAAGCTCTATCTATGAAACATGACACCAAAGTTATTCTTATAAACCACTATGTGACACAATGCACCCAGCACAGCGTCACACTGTCCTCTGCTTGTGTCTGAATGCCTGCAGATTGCTGGCTGTGACTTCTGTCTGTCTGCTCTGGAATGGCATCATGCGTTATTTATGGCGACCAAGAGTGGTTCACACCTAGTCTACACAACAAGATGCTGAGATGATTGACAGCCCCTGCAGATATAAATTATAATGGTGGATAGCACACTATATTACATACATTAAACTAGATAGATAGATAGATAGATAGATAGATAGATAGATAGATAGATAGATAGACAGATAGACAGATAGATAGACAGACAGACAGACAGCCAGCCAGACAGGCAGAAAGACAGACGGATAGATAGATAGATAGATAGATAACGTTAGATAGATAGATAGATAGATAGATAGATAGATAGATAGATAGATAGATAGATAGATAGATATGGCTAAAAATAAATATATATATTGTGAGATAAATGGGACCTGGGTGAAGAAGAGTCCAAAAACAGTACATTATATCTGCATGGCAATGCCTATTTATTCTGGTATATTTGACTAAATATTATTGTACTTTGATATTAAAGAATGTATTACTAGACATAAATAGGACGGGCAGTGCGTCTTGTCAACATATCTGCATGTTGATGGATGTACTGACTCCCTATGAGAGACTAGCCAATTAATCGCCATCAAAACAACCCTAAACAGGTTAACCTTATCAGTATCACATAAGCATTACAAACTACGTTACATATTATTCGCTGTGAATGTTCAAATACGCTCAATTCTACAGCTTGATGCTCGTTACCATCCAGCTTATGAACTGTCAATCATACGCGCCATCAACGCACAAAAGCGATTTAAATCTAACGTCTGCCTTCAGCTACGAGACGTACCTCACAGAAAAGAAACGTTGAAATGCCCTGCTGTCAGAAGATCCGTTTAGAGATGCGTATTTCTCTCTTGTTCTCTCGGTCTACGGAGCTTCTTTCTTCCTATTCACCATCTTTAATAACAGCCATTTTGAAGAAGCGAAGCGCTGTGCGCGAGCGAGCGAGTCTTCCCGGGCGAGTCCCTGACAACACACTGTCTGACGTCACCGCTCAGGACATGAACGCACGTGATAGTAAATTGTAAATATATATGTGTGATAGTTTAGTGTGTGTAGACTAGTTATATATACACATACTGTTATATATAATGTTAAATTTAATGTCAGTTATATATTACTAATATTGGGGGGTTATGTTACATAGCCCAGCCTAGTCATTGTTATTATGGATTATATAATCTTATGTATTTTATCCTCCACTTGCTTTTATTCTTTCTCAGTGCATCAGTCTATGAATGTTTCTTCAACTAGCCTGTATTGAAACCTTACCCTGTGACCTTTCAGAAAATAAACTTATAAACATAGGTTACTTTTCACACTTTCACTAGTTTAATGTCCAACAGTGTCATTTGCTAACCAAAAACATGTAATTTCCTCCTAAATTATGTGTTGTGTTTGATGTCATTCTGTGGCCAATGGCCAACTTCTTTGTTTTGCTATTGTTAAGGCTGATTTCATAGCTGACTTTTATACTCTAAATACACAAAAATGCATAATTTGACAAAAATAGATATTGATTGTAAAGATTCTGTTCATAGTGTGATATTTTTGCATACATAGTTATGTTTGCCTGTAAAGCGCTTTGAGAAAGCAACTTTTAAAGGTACTATATAAAATAAATGTAGTATTATTATTTTTATTATATTTAACTTGATTTTTCTTTTCCTTCACACATCACATCGCATTACAGCTCTTCCCTGATATGCTTGTCTCCAAAGTAATAATCTGCCCCTGGGACATAAAAAGTGATTGTAGTGCAAGTAACATCCCTATATCATGTCAGCAAGATCAAGTAACTTATTGTTATCTGTAGTGGCACAAAGTACATGGTTTATGTCTGCAGAGCAAAGAGCAGATGTTGAGGACTGCTCAGGTGGATGCATTTGAGAACACAGCAGGCTAAATTATTAATACGTTTCAAACATTTCACTACAGATTAATTAATGTGTAACTATAGCGTGCACGTTATCTTTGCAAAATAGTTCATCAGAAAACAAATACACCACAAAAGAGTAGTAAAAAGACCTCTTTTAATCACATAATTTGCAAAATAAAACAAAACAAATGTACCAGATCCACACAGCGAACGTAATACGGTTCAAACAAATCCAGTGGACATCCTCTATCATTTCATTAAACTTTAACACAAACATCAGCTTCATTCAACTCTAACATTCTAAATTTTCCCAGTTTAGACTGAGAAATACTTTCATTTATGAGAAAAGAATCTCTGGTCTTTAGAGTGGAATGTATTATGTGTAACTTTCAGAGTTTATGTGAAGACTAAATGGACAAGACGTTACAACAGACCATAACAAACATAACATTGACAAAGAGCAAAGAGCCCAGTTTTAATGGTTCAGCCATGGAATTATATCTCAATTCAGACTTTCTGACTTTGAAAAAGAACCAATTTGTCTTAAATTTTGTGGACATTAAACTTTTATTTGTTGCACAGACATCCTGCATTCTGTAAACTTCCCTTTTCCAATAAATCCATTATTATTTTTCCTGTTAGTTTAGTTAGTCATATTTATTTTTACCCCTGCGACATGAAAACTCTGTTTTCAAATATAATATTGCCTGCTTTCTGCAACTGATAAAGGCCTTGTCCCTTGCAAGAAAATCCAATTTACAACCTGATACAAGACCACCAGGTTAGGGCACTAATACTTGCTGTGACAAGTGGGATTATAAAGGCAAGGTCACATGATTCTATACAAGTGTTTTCTTGGCAATAAAACTCTTCTTATAGCAGTCAGACTCAGGTTTGATTCCATCATCTCACTGTCGAATCCCAGTACCACTATACTGAGTCAAGAGATGACTTACTCTATCAGTCCAGATAAAGGCTGGTTTGTTGGTTTATTTGTGAGCTTTAGTTTATCTGACTCTCTTCATGTGTGGCTGGAGAATAGGTACATTTGCCCAGTCTGTGTGTGTAGAGAAGTTTGGTAAGGTGTTCCAGGACTCATGTGGCTTTTGGTTTCTGGTTGCTGTTGCTGTCTGTGCTCTCCAGGCTCGGTTGTACAGCAGACTGTTGCTCTTTCAGCCGCAGGTGGCGTGGTTTCACAGGCAGAGCAATGGCCAGCAGTATACAGCCTATGTGGATGCAGAAGTACCGTGACCTACAGAGAGATGGAGACAGCAGAATGTCATGAATGAAGACAACAACAACAAAAAAAGTTCTGCATTTTAAGTATCTGTTCTTGTTTGTCCTGCCAACCTGTAGAACTTGAGCGAGGGGCCCACAGAAAGCAGCACGAAGGGAACCACTGTGTAACAAATGGCAATCTGTGTAGCCGCCCATGTGATGACATCATACACAAACTTGTGAGTTGGCGAACCCAAGAAGTACGGTCTTACATTGTGCCTCACCTGAAGGAGAAAAGGGAACACAACATTAAGAAATGGAGGAATAACAACCTTAACCCTCAAAGACTCTGATATTCATGAGGTGTTATTTTTTTAACCTATAACATTTTCTTTAGGAAGAAATTGATGTTTAAGCAAATTATTCATCACCGTACAATTTAGAAAAAAACACCAGTAAGGATAAAGTCAAGTTAACAAATTTCACAATTTGACCATTTAAACATTGTAATAAATATGTATATCAAAGCATGTTCTATATATAATATATTAATTGTAATACCACTTTATTAAAAATATATATTTTATTATATAAATAATGTTCAAATAGTCACACTGACTAGTTTTTCATTCATTGAATAGGCTTTAGTGCGTGAGAACAAATCTAAAAAAGCTTGACCCCCTAATGCCCGGAGTTGCATTTTTGCTACAATTGAAAAATCATCTCAAATTGATGTACGTTCGAAGTTTCAGGGCATATAAGGCTTTTTCATTACCAGTCATGTAGATATAAGATAAAACTAAATGGCACATGCTTCATTTATTCCAAAATTGTTATGAATTCAATTAAACTGCTTTTTTTTTTACCACCAAAAGATTTGTGATACATTTAAGTCTCAGCTACTGTGTAGTATTTACCTACATTTAGTAAAAATTAGGTGTTATGTAATAGCTTTATCATAAGTCGTTTTTTTGCTGTGCTGCTAAGAGACAGATGTCATTCACACTGAGGAAATATTTACTTTTTAAATGTCATTTGGTTTCATCAGCCATACCAAAAGTTGAAAAGTCCTAGTGCTCCTCATGGCGAAACAAATAGCAACATCTGATGTGAGTGAGAGGTATGTTCCCTATCTGAAGTGTATTTTATGTCACTCACAGCTCTGGCTGCAAGAGTGATGACGATGCCAGTGAGGAAGGTGAGGTAGTAGCCCGGGTAAGCTCCATGCCACATGGCTGACAGCAGGAAGGTGGCAGCAGTGGGATTGTAAGGACAACGTTCATAACACACCCTACAAGACAACACACGTCACACATAATAAAACACTATGCAATAATCATTTTAACATGCAAATGAAAGGAGGAAGGAAATGATACTTCCTCTTTTCATCTAATGCTGTGAATCTTAGTAGAGTTTCTGTTGATTGCCTGTTTCCATGTTAATTATTGATCATAACTGGGTAATTATGAAAAATCCCCAGTAGATGGATCTGTGGTGATAATCCTCAGACAATCTTGGTCACGCATTATTTTAAACAAGCATGGCATTTATGAAGGTAGATGGGTGACAGGTAATTACAATATTGTTCAAAAGTCTGAGGCCAGTGAGATTCTTTTTTAAAGAAATTAATACTTTTATTCAGTCAGGATGTATTAAACTGATCAAAAGGGAGAGTGACTTTTAAAAATGTTAAAAATCATTAATGTTTCAAAAGAATACTGAAAAAAATGTATCACGGTTTCCACAAAATTACTAAGCAGCACATCTGTTTTTAAAATATTATTTCTTGAGCACCAAATCAGCATATTAGAATGATTTATGAAGGATCATGTGACACTGAAGACTGGAGTAATGAAGCTTTGCCATCACAGGAATATATTACATTTTAAAATATATAAAATTAGAAAACAGTTGTAATTGTAACAACATTTCACAATATTACGGGTTAAAAGTGGTTTTGACCAAATAAATACAGCCTTGGTGAGAATTAAAGATTTCTTTTAAAAACATTAAAAATCTTATCAACCCTAAAACATTTTAACATTAGTGTACAATGTGCTCTTCCTGTTCTTACCTCTTAAGCCAATGTGCTGTTTGGATGTTCCAGTTATCCAGGAATACCTTAAAGCTGGTGGCAAGCTGAAAAATATAAGAGTTAACTTGACTGATTATGACACTTCCGATTCATTCAGGGTCGGGGGGGAAACTAACCTCTATATTCATGATCCTGAGGTTGGAAATGAGATCCCACCGAGGCAAACCATCACTGTCGTAGCCATTAAAGCCAAATCCTGCTGCGTTGTTGATGGCATCAGCTATTTAGAAATACAGTATGAGTGTCAAGATATTCTCATATCAAGCATAATAAATGTTATGACACCCAAAATAGTTTGTCTCTCCCTTTATATAGTGTTATAATTGAGCAAGTATGTAATTGTCAAATTAGGCAATCTGTGAACTCTGATTACGTTTGATTTAGTGTTTCATATTTCAAAGAAAAGTGTTATGCAAGAACTATAAATAATGGTAAAATCTTGTTCCTACTATTTCATAATTTACTATTATGCATTGAATTGTTGCACAGGAATATGAGTTTCAGTTCCATCTTTTCTCTGAAGGGGGCAGTAAAACACAAGCCATTAGGACCAAGTCTGTGTTGTGTAAGATGTTGATCCCAATTCAAATGGGTCACACAACCAGTCCTCACAACAGATGATGGATGAAGCATCCTAATGTGTAATTAATCATGCCCGAGGTACAGCATAAATGATAATGATGGAACGTGAAAGACATATTGCTCGTGCTTGATTAAATTATTCTTTCCAGTATGGTTCAACAGATATGTATAACACATTAGGATGATAGAAAGAACAACTTGGAAATAGGAAAAAAGACTAACAGACAGAAGCTTCATGCCCATTCAAAATGAGGGGTCACGTCCTTAAGATTAAAATACCAAATGGATTCCAATACATACATTGATCAGCCACAACATTAATGTATAGGTGCCCCTCGTGCTGTCAAAACAGAGGCATGGACTCAACCTTTGAACATGTCCTTTGGTATCTGGCACCAAGACATTAGCAGCAGACCATTTAAGTCCTGCAAGTTGCGAGGTGGTCCAGCACATCCCATAGATACTAAATCGCATTGAGATCTGGGGAATTTGGGGGGTTAAGGCTACACCTTGAAGTCTTTGTCATGTTCCTCCAAAACATTTTGCAGTGTGGCAGGGTGCATTATCTATTATACAGTAACTCAATGAACCACTCATTACAACTGAGGTATGCAGAAGAGCATCTCTGAACGCACGTAAACCTTGAAGCAGATGGGCACCAGGTGCCACTCCTGTCAGCTACGAACAGGAAACTGAGGCAATGAGTCACCACGGGCTCACCAAATTTGGACAATAGAAGATTGGAAAAACGTTGCCTGGTCTGATGAGTCTTGATTTCTGCTGCAACATTCAGATGGTAGGGTCAGAACTTGGTGTAAACAACATAGAAGCATGGATCCAACCTGCCTTGTATGAACGATTCAGGCTGCTAGTGGTGTAATGGTGTGGGGGGATTTTCTTGTCACACTTTTGGTCCCTTAGTACCAATTGAGCATTGTTTAAACGCCACAGCCTACCTGAGTATTGTTGCTTACCATGTCCAGCCATTTATAACCACAGTGTACCCATCTTCTGATGGCTACTTCCAGCAAGAATAACGCCATGTAACAAAGCTCAAATAATCTCAAACTGGTTTCTTGAACGTGACAGTGAGTCCACTATACTCAAATGGCCTCCAGAGTCACCAGATCTCAATCCAATAGGGCAATTTTGGGATGTGGTGGAATGGGAGATTGGCATCATGGTGGTGCAGTTATCAAATCTGCATCATGTCTGCTATCATGTCAATATGGACCAAGATCTCTGAGGAATGTTTCCAGCACCTTGCTGAATCTATGCCACAAAGAACTAGGCAGATCTGAAGGCAAAAGGGGGTTCAACCCGGTACTAGCAAGGTGTACCTAATAAAGTGGCTGGTGAGTGTATATTTATATATATTTATACATAATATTTATTTTATTATTTATATATAACCATCTAAAGTGTCTTTTTGCAGACTGATTATATCTTATTCCCCCTCAGACTACTAGACGCATGAGGCTCTGCTAATATTAATCAAAACATAATGTCCCGCATTAGAACGGAAGAAAACAGAAGATCGGTTTAGACAAATTATTATCTTTCAAAATAGATCAAAACAAGAAAAGGAGAAAGCTAGACAGATGGGAAGAGAAGGAGAGGCAGGAAATCCACGCACCCAGAGTCCAAACAAAGTAGTATTTAGGCCGGGTGGTCAGCATGGACAAATACAGGTAGACCACCTGAGCATAGAAGGGTGTGGTGGCAATAAAATCATCATCAACGTTACGCTCCACAGGACAGACTTTGCAGACGGAGAGGAAGACCAGCAACGAGATGAAGCAGGTGGCCAGTTTTCGGATGACCTCTGTCTGTTAAGAAACAGAAATGCAGAAATTGATATGAATTTGAAATAAGCCAATCATATACATTTTAGGAATAGTTTTATATAACATATTGATAACAAGCCAATATTCAAAAGTTTGGGGCGAGTATGTTTTTTAAGAAATTAATACTTTTATTCAACAAGGATGCAATTGATCAAAAATGAGACTTAAGACTTTTACATTATTACACACGATTTCTATTTCAAATAAATACTGTTCTTTTGAACTTTCTGTTCATCAAAGACTCCTGAAAAAAAACGTATCCTGATTTCCACAAAAATATTAAGCAGCACAACTGTTTTTAACATAAGAAATGTTCCTTGAGCAGAAAATCAGCATATTAAAATAATTTCTGAAGGATCATGTGACACTGTAATGATAGTGAAAATCCATCTTGTCATCATAGGAATATATTACATTTTAACATATATTTAAATAGAAAACAGTGATTTTAAATTGTAATTTTAAACAGTTTGTACCGTATTTTCGATCAAATAAATGCATCCTTGGTGAACATAAGAGACTTCTTTCCAAAATAAATAAATAAAAATAATAATAATAATAATCTTACCAACCCCACACTTTTGAAGATTTGTTCAGCCTTTATGCTATTTGTGATAAACTGAAGTTATTAAAAAGAAAAATACAAACGACTAAGTAAAACGAACATTTGGTGATGGGTCGTTCAGTCTGCTCTTCCCATTGACTTTTCCCTTGGTCTCAAGCTCTCTGTGCCGATAGGGAGTGCCCTCAATGAAGGCAATGTAATCGTTATAGGAGCAGGTGGGACCAGCCAATATGCCCATGAAATTACAGTTATAACTGAAGTACTCCAATAAACTGGGCATCCGTCTGGATGAAACACAAACACGGAGGAAAAGAGGATGATTTTAGAACTGCATTACATCTAGTGAAAAGACTTGAGATAGCTTGCAGGTATAAATATAAAGGGCAAAGAAACTATTTTTCTAGACCACAATCATATACACTCATCATATACACTCATCAGTTTAATTTTGTCTTTGTATTTTACAGTAAACAGTTTAATTTAAAGCTTCTTTTAAATCTACATACCTTATAGCCAACAGTTTTTGACCCTGGTTGAGCTGATCTTCCTTCCTCGCCATTCCTGTTAACATAAAAAAAATATAATATAATATAATATAATATAATATAATATAATATAATATAATATAATATAATATAATATAATATAAATTAATTAATATATATAAATAAAATGCCTCCTTTTTCTGTTTTCCACAGAAGAAACAAAGTCATAAGGGTTTGAAATGTCAAATGTTCAAGGGTGAGTAAATGACGACAGAATTTCAATTTTTGGCCGAAATATTTCTTTAAACAAAATTTTGCTGGAAATCTTGACGTTTGAATCTGAGCACAGAGGAAGTATTGTACCTGCTCAGCTTCTGAGCCTGTGAGAAGTGGTTTCATCTAACAATCCCTGGCCTCTCCCTGATTTACAGAGGGAATTAGAGAGGGAAGAAATGTGCTGTAAATTGACTTGGCTCAGAGTTCATGTGCTTGACTCATGAGTCTCCTCTGCCTCAGTTGTTTGTCTTAATGCACACACGATAAGACAAGGCAAGTCGACCCAGCGTAAGTGGCTTTAATTTTTCTTGTTGTATTGCAAGCCTTATGCACTTTACAAGACGAGCCACTTAAAAAGTTTTCATTAAGGTTTATGTGTGACCCAGCGAGCAGCAGCAGTGCAGAGACAGAGCTTCACTCACAATAAGCCCCAACATGTACCAGAGGTAGTAATGGAGTTTAGCAAGGCCTTTGTCCTATTAGTGTCCTACGGACCATAGGGAATATCAATGACAGGTTATTCAGGGCAACAGGCGAGTGAAACCACTTTATAAGAGTCCTGGCGGACAGCTTACATACAATTTATATCACCCAATGATTCATTTTATATCACGCTAGCAGAATATATCGCAATATATCAAAAATAACCAATGTGGTAATACCCATTTCTGGATTAGGGTTAGTGAATTAAAGTGAATCCAGTGAATTAAACACTTTCCAAATGAAAGGCACTTCATCACATTAACAGACATTAACTAAAAGATTATTCATAACAAATGATATGTCTGGTGCAAAAATAGCTTCATGTTATGTAACAAGCTAAAAGCAGACTCTAAAAGCATTTTAAAAACGCATAGCTGGCACATCTGTGACACCACATCAACTTAATTCTACTGTATATTAATGCGAGATACTGCTACAGTGGAGTTATTATTGTTAAAAAAAAAACATTTCTGTTATTTGACAAAAAACAAACATAACTGAGAAAGATTTCAACTAAACTATATTTTACTATTATATTATACTTAAATTACATATTATATTTGAATGACTCCACAAATTCATTTCAATTTAGTTTTAGATGTTATATTATAAAAAGGGAAACTAAAACCTAAAACAATAACTATATAAAAATAAAATAAACTAAGAATTCAGAATTTTAACTGTGCAGCATAAATAGTACAGACAAAATGTGACACGATATTAGCCATAGTATCAGCCAGTCCTACTCTTGCACTAGACATCCAGTGAGGTTACAGCACAGAGGACAAAAGCAAATCTAAAGGGAATCCGCTCTGTTCAAAAGCTACTCCGTGACAAAGGTTTGCAGGCCAGAAGATGAACTCGGCAGAGGACAAAGAAATGAATTAGTGATAACGGTAATAGTGCAAGATGGTGAGCACTCATCATAAGGGTATATGTCACCCTGTGGAACAATAGAGGGGTGAAGAGAAGGAGGGAGGCTTGGTTTCATCTGCTTTCATTTCATCCCACTGCCTTCCATTTCTTTAATTAGTTTCTCTGGCCCTTTGGCAGCACATTTGACAATCACAACAGCAGCAGCCTGGAACAGCATCCACAACAGAATCCCAATGCATCATTCCTGTGTGTATTCTAAACTTTAACCAAACACACACTCACCATCATGGATCTCAAAAGCCACACTGGTTATCTTCTGTGTGATGACCATCATCGGCCTGTCAGGGAGAGAGAAAGAAAAAAACATATGGGTACACAAAAGTGACAATGAAGCTCAGAAACCTCACATAGAAAGGGATATTCTTACCCTGTGAAATCGGCAGAGTACATGCCGTAGTCAAAGACGTAAACCCGGGTGATTTGGCAGAAGCTAAGATAACCCAGGGCGACCACCAAACAGTATCTGCAATGTGAACCAAAGAGCATGTTTCACATCCAAGCCATTTCAGAAGCATTAATGTACTTGCAACCATTTTTCTTCAGGTAATACAAATAAATTGTAGTTTTATAAGAGCTTTGATATCATGAAGGTCTGAAGGATGTCATACTGAGATTTATTGTGATCCATTGAAACCCAGAAACAAGTACAAACTTTATTTAAAAAAGATGATGTTTCTAGAAATTAACTCTCAACGGTGATGAGGGCTGTTGATCTGCAGAGTCTGAACAGCAGACAGAGGGTGTGTGTGTGTGTGTGTGTGTGCGTGTGCGTGTGTGCGTGTGTATGTGTATAAACCATTATTCTCTACCCAAATTAATGACATTATTGCTCCCTATTCTTGTACAATGGAGAAAAAAAAAGATGTGGAAATTAAAATGGGAGTAGAAGATGAGAAAAGGCACACATACATAGTCTCAAACACACACACACACACACAGGTGAAACTGTTAGTGCCATAGAGGCGTTTCATTATCACTGTCAGATATACTGCATGTGTTTGCTCAGCCTGTTCGGTATTTTTAAATGGCTCTCTGGAAAACTGGATTCTGATTGGCCAATTGTTTGCATAATTTTGCAAACTGCATTACCTACCACTGACTCACGCAATACATTTTCTACAAAGCTGTACTAGTTTTACATCTCTTGTATCGTCTTATGGCAGAATGGGGGCCAGGGCCCACTGTGAGGTCTCAGCAAACTTCCCAAAGGCCTCAATATGATATCATTTTAATATTTTTTCTTTGAAGAACCAGAATTGTATTGGAAAAATCTGGATATAGGAATCCCAATTTTAGAAGTATGATTTCTAGACCTGTAATAGTCATGTAAACTGTTAAAATAAAAAATAAAACTTAATTAATATACATTTGTCTAGAATATGAAACTTTTTTGTTTGTTTTGCGAGTAATCCAGCAAATCACAGACCTTTGAATATTGTTTCTTCTCATATTATAAAATAATTTGAATCAAAATATAATTGCATGTCCATTTATTTTTGCACAGTATGTATGCTACTTATGTAAGTAACTGTGTGAGCTGGATAAATAGACAGTCAGCCTGTCATTATCACAAAACAAACCTTCACAAATCTCTCCTTCTTCTGATCATGCTGTTTTCCAGGTTAGTTTTGTTTGATGCATTTAGTAGCAAGTAGCATATTCTGCCTAGTTTCCTGAGTCATGACTAAGTCAGGGAAAAAGCAGCGAGGACAAGATGCAAATGTGAATGCTGATTTCTCACAATAAGTGGATTTCTAATGTGAATGCAAATGTACTGATTGAGAGCGGTGCAAGACATCAGCCACAGCTTTTATAAAAAATTACAAAAAATAAAGATAATAATTCACAATATACCTTTTTTTTTCACCCCAAGTCTGTTTTGCTTCTGTTGTGTTCACAGTTACATGACAACAGAATCATTAGTCCAGTAATCATGTGGTTTTAAAACGTAAGATCTGTTTTATCTCATAGACAACGTTAGGGAAAAATCAGATAAAGCTTGAAGGGACTAGCACAACAGAAGCTCCCAGTCTTTCTCATTATTTCTTATACACACACACACACACTCGAGATTTAGTGATGACACATTCAGCTCAGGTCCCCAGACACTGCAGGTGTGAGTACAAATATAGACTAGGTGTGCGTGTGCTTTCCATTCAACAATGCAAGTGTGTTTCGCAGGTCTGCAAAACTGTTTGCCCTCCTAAAGGCGGACAAAAATATAATGGTCTCAACCGCTGTATGTTTCCCAAAACGCCACAACCATTCAAGTCAATCGCCTTTCTACACAACTCACCAATTAAAGACAGAAAAAGGAGGAGGAAGAATTGTCTACCTTAACAACTGCCCCTGAATGTCCCGAAGACAGTAATATCACCTTATTTGAAACAAAATGTCCCTAAAGGGCCATTTAGCAAAAGTCTGACATTGAGGCAGTTTTATATTTACCACCTAGTAAGAAGGTTCTGGCAGCTGGCAGGAGACGGCAGCAGGGAAATAATGGAAGGTTTTATTACACCTATGAGGAGGACAGTGACTGATGGTCAGCCAGTGAAGGGAATGAGGTCTTTCTCATTATAATTATCTTTGGGTCAGTTTTCAACTCTTTCATCAGAAGAAAGGGCACGATTTCTATCTGCATGGACCTTAGTTCACCTTTTGAATGAAAAGGGGGCTATGAAGGATTCACGCACTGCTCAATGGGCTCTATTGAATTCGAAGTAAAAAGTTTTTAATGTAATAGTGTTCACAACCAGTTGCACTTCTGCATTGTGACATATTTCCTAATGAAACAGGACATGCAATAACAAAAAGTAATTTATTACTGTAATTTATTTTAATCAACAGGAATTGATTGAATCGATTGGGTTGAATAATGAACTCTTGGTGACGTCAACAAAAAAGTAAAATAATTTCAGTTTATTTTCAGGCACAATAAGTTCACACCAAAAGAAAAATAATGTTATTAATATTAGGCATGTTAGGCATATTAGGATATTAATAATGTTACAAAAGATTTCTCTTTCAAATAAATGCTTTCTTTTGAACTTACTATTAACCCAAGATCCTGAAAAATAATGTTTCACAAAAATATTAAGCAGCACAACATTAATGATAAGAAATGTTTTATTTTATTTTCTGACCACCAAATCAGCACATGTGACCCGTGCTGGCAAAATGAGTCACAATGTGCAAATTTTCAAAAATGAGTTTATTAGAAATTAGAGTTATTTTCACATTCTCTATTAAAAAAATCTTTTGGCAGTTGGATTTAGAATTTGTTTATGTTTGTCTGTGCGGTGTGAATTAACAAATCATTTTTGCGTGAATACTCGCCAAGACAGATATTTTGAACTACTGTAATTCTGTGTATGTGTGTATATCGGGATCATGCTCTGTCCGTGGCGTCTGTGTGCACGCTTAGGATGCGTCGGTCAGCGCGAGAAAGATAGTTTTGTTTACATCAGCATGAGTTTGAAAATCACATTTCATATTTCATTGGTTCATGCCATTGAGAATTCACTATGAATATTTACAAAGTCAGAATGCTGCGCTTTAAACCAATACCAAACTTGTGCTGAGGGGAAGCACAGCCGTCAAGAAGCGAGCAGAGAAAAATCACATTTTTCATGGAAAAAGGAAAGGTACTCCTCTCAGAAAACATACAAATAAAGAGACTTATAGATGGTTAATTGCTATTTGGATCATTGGGATCGCTTGACGAGGGCTTAAATGAACACATTTTTGTGAAAACCTCAAATTTGACATTTTTCACTTGTTTTGCCTGAAGCTCGTATTTATCCTGTGCGCATTCAGACTCATTTTGCCAGCATGGGTCACATATTAGAAAGATTTCTGAAGATGTGACAATGAAGACTGAAGTAATGGCTGCTTTGATTTTACATTACATTTTATAATATATTAAAATAGATACATTTAATATATGTAACGCAGCCTTGGTGAACTTTTGTGCCTTTTAGTCAGTTTATTAGCTTTGAGACCATATTTGTGCATACAATACAGGAAATGCTGCACTTGCCCAGCCATTTCATAGGGTCTTTAATAAAGTAAAAAAAACATTAATTTAATGTTGCCTTTAATGTTGATTCTGAAGTCATTGATTCTAAATATGTAAAAATCTGGACTCACTTGTGCATGTGCTCAACTCCGGTCAGAATCATTATGCCGTAAGTAATGCCGCTCTGGAGAAGGAAATGAAGCGCATACCTGTAGAAAAGAGAGAAAATGCTGTTTTTAAATGCAGTACATTTTTGCTTCATTATGTAATGCTTAATATGGCAGCAGTAGGAATAGAGTTCTACATTGCGGTTAAAAGAGCCAACGAACTTTTCGATAAAAGTAAGGTCTGTTTTTTTTTTACTCTTTATGTAAATGCAAATTACCTGGATCAGCAGAAAAATATTGTTTTTTTTAGTGAAATGTGTGTGTGTGTGTGTGTGTGTGTGTGTGTGTGTGGGTATGTATGTATGTATGTATGTATGTATGTATGTATGTATGTATGCATGTATATGTATATGTATGTATATACATAAAAATATATGTATAAATGTATATATAAAATACACACTGTGTGTATTTATATATATTTTATTATTTTTCTTTTGCTGATTTGACATTATTGAAACAATCTGAAGAAGAAGTGAGCCAAATTTGTATGCCCATTACCCAGATCCCCCAAAGAGAACTGCCTCAAAGAGACTTTACGGAAGCTTATCTGCAAGTCAGACCCACTTAAAACACACACAAACACAAACAGAGACACTTTAATAAGGGTTTGAAAAGACGCCACTAATTAGCAAGCATAAGTCTCTCTATCTTTCAGTGTGGACTATTGATCTGTTTGTCTTTTTAAATGAGATGTTAATGAGTTCCAGATCTGAGTCGCCACGACTCATCAATACAAGCTTGAGCATGGCTGATAGTGATCTCATAACACAGACACTAATGTATCTAAAATGATGTTAGTATCGGCAGGAATTTCTAAAAACACTAGCTGTTTCTCTAAAGGTTTTTAGCAAAATACACTCAAAAAAATGAACTTTTGCCACTTGTTAAATTTAATTAATTAAAATAAGTAAAAGTAACACAATTGTTTAATATCGTCACAACTTAATTTAATTGTGTTCAATCAACCTAATATATTTAAAACTGAAGTTTACTTAATTAATTTGTGTGAAAACTACATGAATCATTTTTGTTGACAACTAACTGGGCAGTGGATCTGTAGTTCCCAGCATGCTTTGCAAGGGACTGCATTAGGAAGGTAAATTTAGGGATTAAAGTGTTATTTTATGTGTTTTTCTGTAAATTGAAAGATGTTGTTAGTTAATGTTAGTGTTTAATATTCAGTAATGTTAGAAACTTAGAAGACTTTCTGTAATGTTTTTGAATTTTGTGGTTACCATTATGCAGAAGAGTGGCGAATGTGTTTAGTTTAGGGCTGTGGGCACTCAATATACTCTATACATGCATTAAATCTCATTTGCAGACCTGCATAAGTAATATTCATATTACTCTGTAAAAAGGGTTTTTAATTAAACTGAACACTAGTATCTCCTATCATTGGAAATAACTGTAGAGTCAAATTAGCTAAAATTATAATGTTGGCAATTTTGGGCAGGGCAAAAATTAAATGTAGTCAACCTGACAAAACTTTATCTAGCAGGAATGACTAAATGAATTTAAGTTCATACAACAAGATTACAACAAATAATTTCAAACAAATTAGATTTTGTTGGAAAAATGTAATTCATTTTCGTGGAAAAGTTTTCCTTAATTTAATTAAGTTCGTTCAACAGCTTATTTTTTTGAGTGTATATTGGAAATTAAAAATGTTCTTTAAAAATTTTAACTGGATATATTATAATTATTATTATTAATAAATGTCATTAACTTTAACTGTAGGAAATTATATGATTGGACACAAAAATTTAAGTAGGTCACAATTCTTGCAAGGTCCTGGATACTACAGGAACCTCACCGAGAGTCATGCCAAACTTCTGATGCTCTTCTGGAACACTGTTAAATCATTGTTCTCTGACACTGTTTGTTGTGATTTAGCCATGATATTTTTTTCCGCATATTGATTTTTCTAAAAGATCATGTTTCCAAAAAACAAATGGATAAATGAAACCTTTTTAGTCCTAATTGCAAATTGTGAATTTAAATGATGATACTACTACAATCCAAAAACGGGACATACCAATAAAAAAAGCAAGTTTTTGTTTGTATTTCTGTTTTCCACTTTTCAAATGCATCTTTGATATGAATCAAATAGTGTAATGTGATTCATTTTGAAGCTTTTAAAAAAATGTCCGGTCTGCACTGTTGTGTTTGAGTCATATAGGTGTATTTACAACAGAAAAATTCCACATAATTTGATACTTGACTGTACTAGACGTCAGCTTCAGCTCCCTTTATTGCCTTCAAGCTGTTTGTTTATTCTGTATCAAATGTCTGTAGTTTCACAGACCGCTACATTTCCTATTGATTGGCGTTCGTTGTATCTTTCTGGAACGTCACAGCAGCACATATCCTGCAGTCCAGCAGCTGGGAGTACAAGCAAAAGCTGGTTTCAAATTCCTTGTGGACACACAGAGGGATGCGTCAGTATGGAAATACTCACCAGCCAAAGCAGAAGAGGGCAAAGTAGATGCCCAGCAGTGTGGCCACCACATGCCGCACAAAAGGACTTGTCTTGCTGGGGTGCAGATAGAGCCTGAACCACACGGCCGTGAGCAGGGCACAGAGCTGACATACTACGAAGTTCACCTGGGAAAAAAAAAGAGAAAAGTAACTTATCAACTGAACTCATGGTTAAAAGGCTGATATTTTAATCAAATGCATTTCATTTTGAAATTTTCAGATTGGATTATACGTCAGCTATGAGTGAGAGTAAATATTTTTAATTAAAAAATATATAATTATTTTTATTTATTTAATGGATTTTTTTATTCAAATATTTAATTAACGCATATTGTTAATTCAACTTCTTGACAAAAAAACATTAAAACCATTATTTGTAATACAACTTTTGTGAATAAAATACAAAATACAAATATTTCACAATTCACATACATGCCATACTGGTTTTACATTTTAAGTGATGATTACTCATTTTTTAGGACATAACAGAACATATTAATAGTACAACTAGTTTTATGGTACGTTACCATTCCTAGCACATCAAAGTGACAAGTGTGAAGACATATTTTTGTCATTTGGTTTCCATATCCATTTTGTCATGCTGGGTAAGCCCCGCCCACAGTGAAACCCCATTGGTCCAAATACTCCTCCACATTGCTGTACATTCAACATTTACAGTGATTACAGTGTGTATAGAAAAACTACAATATGTGATGTTGGAAACAGGTGTGAAGATTATTGTGTAATGTGTAGACAGACAATGGAATTTAGAAGAAATAATAATAAGCATGACAAAATATCATTGCTAAATCACAACAAACAACAACAAACAGGGTCAGAGAACAATGATTGAACAGTGTCCCAGAAGAACATCAGAAGGTTGGCAGGACTTCAGTGAGGATCCTGCAGTATTTCAGGACCCTGCAAGCCTTGTGACCTACTTAAAAGATAATGCCTTGGGCTTCACACTGACATGCTTCTTGTAAAAGCCAAAGACATCAACAACAGCATGAGTCTGGGAGTTGTTTCTTGCCTGGACACAGCTGTGAAATTTCAGCTGTAAGTCATTTGAAGTCAGACATATACACTATCTTCAACCAAACGTCTGCAAATAACATTTATTCCAACGCTTTATGCAAATAGAATTCATATTCATCACGAGTCTGCAGAATAGCTGAATATATATTACAGTCTTGATAGCTGTCTAGTAATTCAAGAATTCACACACCATGTAAGGATGCTACAAAAAAAAAAAAAAACTATGTGTCTGTCCTAATCATCCACATCTGCATTCAACAGCTGTAGAGCGGCACTTAATAAATCCACCAAAACAAGGAAGGACAAAACTTGTTTTTGAAACATCCAATACATGTCAGGCGACCCAGTGTGGTCTGCAGACCAAACCAAGGGGATTATGGGAGATTCTTGGCAGCATGCTATAACTTGTACACCACACTAGTGCTGTAATTGTAAAAACATCAAAAGAAATCTCAAGTGCCAAGTAATCTGTATTTCTAAAAAAAAAAAAAAAAAAAAAAAAAGCATGCTTAAATGCAGGCAGCACAGCAAAAATATAAGTGAGCCACAAGTCTTCGAAATTACCTGAGCTTGGATATTACAACATCTGATTTCAAAGAATATGCCTTTGAATTAGTTTTATTACTTTCAAGTCATGACATTTTTTAGAGGCATTTACACTGACAGCAAAAAAACTGTCCATTATGAACCACACAATCCTTGCATGCGGTTACACATAATTATGGATAGATCACATAATGTTTTAGACACAACATACATAATCCATGACAGATGAAGGATCATCAATCAGTTTTGACAGAGACTCGTTTGCCAGCTTCTGTTGCTTTCTTTGCAGACTTCCTGTTGCTCTCTCACTCAGTTCCATCTGTCCATCTGTCACACTTGCAACAAACATGAAGCACACACAAAACCTGCAGTAAATCACACAGCTAAATGGTTAAAATTTGTAACAAATGTGCCATAAAAACTGAAATGGCCTTGCAATATCATCTTCTTAATGTTACACTAAATATTACTGAAAATCCCACCAAAATATCAAGCAGCACAACTGTGTTCAACATTCATAATAAAAAAAAATGTTTCTAGAGCAGCAAATCAGCATATTAGAATGATTTCTGAATAATCATGTGACACTGAAGACCGGACTATTGATGCTGAACATTCAGCTTTGACATTAGAGGAATAAACTTCATTTTGACATTTATTAAAGTAGAAAATAATTATTTTAAATTGTTATAATATTTCACAATATTATTTTAACTGTATTTTTATCAAAGAAATTCAGCCTTGGTGAGCATACTGTAAGTGACTTTCAAAAACATTAAAAATCTTACCAACTCCAAGCTTCTGAATTGTAGTGCACATTAAAATAAATAGATAAACTGTAGGCTTAATATTTGACATCAGCACCTTCAACAAAATCACAAATCATACTAATTCTTCCTAAAATAGTTAATGTAATTCCAAAAGAAAGCTTAACATTTCACTTTACAGCAGCAGATAGTGATATGCTCCCATTAGGGATTTACTATTTTACCACAGTGTTTAGGTTCTCAGCACCAAGTAAACAGGGCTTAGATTCAGACTTGGAGAAAAGGTGCCATGAAAAATGACACTAACTCAATATATCAATACAGATTATAAAGCATGCTCTCATGCCCTCTTGATGTTAAGGGCAGCCAAGGAGAGACGAGAGGGGCCCGAGCAAACATCTTTACAGAAGAGCATTAAAAAGGCTCATTCACAAGCTCTCCCTTAACAGCCAGCTGTAAATGAAAGTGGCGGAAAAAACTGGAAAAACAAAACAAGTTACTGAACTCGACAGGCCTTTAAAGCACCCATCTAAAGCAGATGAATACTTAAACTTTTGAATTTTTGACATGATTCAGCATGACAAAACCTACTAATAAGCCCATTTCTGTGTAATTATTGCCTTATCATTTTGCCAGATAAAAGCACTTTTAGTGAAACTATTAAAGTCCCCCTGTAGTCAATAATTTCATCCTTTAAAACTCATCTTTGATCATCAAAATTACATATTTAAATGTTTTTTCCTTGGAAAAAAAATTGACTCGTGCCTTAAAATAGCTTGAATGTAACTCTACACCCTTGCCTCATTTAGTATACACGGTTCTATGAATATGCAAATTAGCCCCGCCTCCACTCACTCACACCAGCTCAGGGATCCACTCATTGATGATCACACGTTGACATGATTGGTTTCAAGGTAGTTTGTGACGTCAGAAACACCAGCGATTTCAAACCGTGATTTTAAGACTGCAGTTTTAAGGAAGACTTATGAATTTGCACATGGTTTGTCTTAAATCATGTTAAAATCACCACATAGACATATAAACAACATTAAAAACTTGATTTTCACCACAGAGGGACTTTAAACTGATAAACTGGGAAGATTTAATTCAATCATAAACGCTAAGGAGTAATTGTCTGTGCTAGAGCAAAAGGGAATTACTGGAAACTCCATTGTGATTTTTCATAAGGAGAACTATCATTTTTTTGTCAATGTCATATCAATATTTTGATGCTTATGTGAATTTAGGTATGATAGCACTATAATATAAGGTATGACATTTGGATAACTTATCCAAAGAAAAAAAATAATGAAATGCAAATATAGATTTAAACAACATGCCTCCATAACCTACATATTGTACATCGCTAGTCAATACTCATTCTCATCTGACCTCTTTAATAGTTGCTCTTGGCTTGAAATTATGGTGAAATATGGCAGAAGAGCATATATCCAATATACAAGTGACATGAGGAACTCAAATAACAGCCTTGAACCTGCTCACCTCCATCAATAACTCAGCAGCTCTGAGTCTGAGGCTGTGCTCCATGTTCACGTGTTGCTGTTATGAGGCAAGTGGCCAGAAAAGTTGGACCTCTCTTTCTTTCTGTCTCTCACTATCTTCTTTAATTAATGATCCTTGATGTATCTCATTACATTCCTAGTCTCCTTTATGTCCAGGTTACCTGGTGCCTTGTCTCCTGTGTCAGTGCAGACGAACCCATCACCCCAGAGCTCATGCTGAAACTGGCTATATCAGAGAATTTGCCAAACCAACAGATTCTGATAAGCAGCAGATAAATCCAATTTCTTTCTGTATGTGAGACTCAGAGGGCAAGATAACTGTTCTTGGGCTTGGCTGGAAATATCCTGAAGATTCATCAAGTTCAGCTGATGCAGAGAAAGTGAAAAAAAGGCCTTCTCACTTCATCAGGTGAATGTCACCGCTGAGATGCTAAACGCGCCAATGGAGCCTTTTCACATTTCCAGGGTTCTCAGAAGTGGACGCTGTTTAACCGTTGGGTAAACGTCTATAGTGGTGAACTGAAACTACAACAAAATGTTTGCAATCCCATTTGCTTCAATAGCAAGAGAAAAAAAAGAAGAGAAAAAAATCCAAAAATAGCGTTTCTATGAAAGGGTGGGGGGGGGGGATATATAGTGATTGATTACATTGGTCAGAAGAGAGAAACATGTCAATCCATCAGCTGCTGTTTTAAAAAAAAGAAAAACACTCACACAGACGAGTTAGGCTAACTAGTTTTCTGTAATGTACAAGGTAATATAACAGTGTTATTCATATATAATGAAAATGTAAAACAACTTTAGATTTACAATGTTAATAACTGTGGAAATGCATCATCACACTGTGTGAAAAGAGTCCATTGTCAGAACAAATCAAATGGACTGAATACAGAGAAAGAATAAAAGAATAAAGGATGTCAAAAGTACTTGACATCAGCCATTAAGTCTTTTTTTAAGTTCAGTTTTTTTGTTATTTGTGACAGTCAACCTTGGAAAAAAAACATGCAACGAAGAATGAAATAAATCCAGAGGGATGTAGTGATTAAGTAAATAGGGTCAATATTAATTTCATGCTGACTCAACACAAACAATAAAAAAAGAAACGATATCTGTCAACAAAAACAAAGCAGCAAATGTTGTATAAAATTACTGTGCATACAAGTTATACATTGAAAGTTATACAATAGTTTTGTAAAAAAAAAAAGAAGTGCAGGATGGAAAGGCCAGGCCTAAGTAAATATTCCTCCCTCCCTACTCTGACTTGTAAAATTAGAGTTTAGAAAAACAGGACAGTGGGTGTCTGACTGTGGGCTTGTAACACTATAGCTGCATTTACATGGACCCTAATAATCCGTTTATAATCATTCTAGTAGCACAGCCTTAATAAAAAGTCACATGTAGCTAACCACGTCAAACAGAATGAAGTGGCCAAATTCGATTGTAATTTAATTCGGATTGTAAGGGGTGGTTTAAACCTTTTCTAATCAGCTCTATAAGACATTGCATGTGCAATGACGTAGAAATGGCGCAATGACGTAATTTTGCACGGAATAAGATGTAGTTGTTGAATATAAGGTGTGTCCCGATTCAGAGGCTGCATCCTTCGAAGGTCGGACCGATCGTTGTTAAATGGGACGGTCTAGCCCCTACAGAGGACTGTTCTTGTCGCCTAGCAACTGTGACAACTGCCGTTGATGAGTGACAGTAACGTTTGTACTGGACTTTTTTATATTAAAGTTATATTAAACTCCTATATATTTTATTTTTGCATTTGTATCATTAGATATTTGAGTAAGCTGAAACCCAACAATGCGTTCAATTTCTCTCAAAAAAATCCTGGCGTCACTGGAGCGCAATGAACACTGGGGTAGGCAAGGATCCATCTGTTGTATCCTTCATTGCACGGGAAACGAAGGACGCATTTGAAGGAGCCTTTGAATTGAGACAGCCTTCGTCTGGCCGCTGTGACGCAAACGAAGGGGCGTTTACTGTTTGATAAATAGAAGCAGCACGGCACAAAGCTTCATGTGCTCGTTGTCTCCTAATCAGGACCAGAAATAGATAAATATTACGTTTTTAAAACAAAGAAGCGATGGCAAGATGATGGCTATGTTATATGTGACCCTGGATCACAAAACCAGTCACAAGTCGCACGGGTATATTTGTGGCAATAGCCAACAATACATTGTATGGGTCAAAATTAAGCCAAAAATCATTAGGATATTAAGTAAAGATCATGCTCCATGAAGATATTTTGTAAATTTCCTACCGTAAATATATAAAAAATATATTTTTGTGAGTGAATGCAGCAAAATCGAGAACATAAATGGACAACTTTAAAGGAGATTTTCTCAATGTTGCGATTTTTTTGCACCCTCAGATTCCAGATTTCCAAATAGTTGTGTCTCAGCCAAATATTGTCCTATCCTAACAAACCATACATCAATGGAAAGTTTATTTATTCAGCTTTCAGATTATGTATAAATCTCTTCTTTTTTTTTTTTAATTACCCTTGTGACTGGTTTTGTGGTCCAGGGTCACATATGTCCTGTATGATAAGAAAAAACATGAAGAAATCAATGTTGATTATGATCATGAATAACTAATGCTTCAATTAAGGCCATTTATGCATTAGTTTGGGAGCATATGCTTGGCCTACCATTACCAAAAGTATTTGGGGAAATCTGTTTAAAAACAATCACTATTTTGCAGTTCCATTTAGTGCCACTAGAGTTGCAGAAATGACACACTTCAGCATTAAGTGCGTCGGCTTTTTGTGGCAATTCTCAAGAAGCCTGTTGCTAGGACACAGTCCTCCTAAAAATAAAAAATGACACCGAGGTACAGAATGAAAGCTGCCCACTTCAGTCATCAGTCTTTTCAGCTGTCAAAAGCCAAACAATTTGGATGATTGATTTGCTTTCCACAGCAAGCACTTCTATGGAGATCAAAGCAAAGTATCATGTTTCATATCTCTGCAGTGAGATGCAACTGAACCCCAATTGTATTTGTTTTATTCTACATGGACACTTTGGGCAAAATAATGGATATGAGCAAGAATAATATCCCTCTTGAAATCTCCTCTCAAACCAGCTCCACATCCACGAAGGTCCATCATAACAACATCTAAGCAAGAACCATCTGTGGGAGGGTGAGCTCTACAAAACTTAACCCATTAATCTCCCTAATCAAACACCTGACCTTGGCTATGGCATTGGAATTACATGGCGAGAAGTTATCCGATGATTAAATCGCTCTTGAGAAATAAGTGCTCCCTCCAAACAGTGCATTAGATACTCAATTATTTATTGGTGCTGCTAATGCACATGGTGCACTCATGCTCCTGTCAACTGAGCAGGTAAGGATAACCATTACATAATAATAAGTCCTTGAAGCTACGGTGAAATCTGGAGGAGATGGACCCTTCCAAGAGCTTCCAAAACAACGCATCAGGGATATGAAGGTCGAATGAGGTTAGTATACAAAGGCAAAAGTTGGTCTGAAAATGGACTGAAATTGGAGTGAAATGGATATCACTTATCCTTGCTTGCACTTAGCATCAGTTATAGATCAGATGATCTTATTATTACATTTAGCAGAGCTCTCCATGACAGGACTGGCCATAAAAACTTTCAGAGAAATAAATTTCATGAAACAACATTTTACAAAATACTTCAATACTTCTCACTTTGAGATAAAACGGCTAACCATTTTTTGCAACAATTGCAAAATGCTTAAACATTAAAGGACTAAAAGATTAAACAATTATGGATGGATCACAATGGTTGACTAGTCATCCAACAAATCAATAAAATACACAATAATAAATACTATTAAAATGAACTTTAAATGAGCGAGCGTTATTAAATGATATAAATATGGTATAAATATGTAGCTTTGCACAAAAAAGACTATTGGTATAATCAGTCTCTATAAATGTTATGTTTTTGACTTTAAAGGGAAGCCTATTTGAAGTGTTTTTTAGTATCTCTTGCATTTCTCAGGCCAAACTGTGGTTGCACACATAATACTTGGATGGCCCGCATTTGTTATGTAATCCAGAAAATAGCAATGTGGCAACGTGAGGAAGGATTTGTTTTCCTCCAGCACGAGTGAAAATGCTGAGTAACAGGGTAAACCGCAGTCTCTAAAAAGCACTTTCACACTAGGATTCTTATGCCCGGGAGACCTGCTAAATTAATCTGCATCTTCTTGTGAGATACTCGGCCTACAGAGAGCCCACTGCTCCACATTACTCAATGGAGACAAATGATCAAGCGTTTTCCAAATCAAATGAGCACCATGGCAATTTAGGATCCAAAGAAACACATGACTCACTGAACAGCCTAAACATCCAGAATGAGTTTGATTACTTGAGAGTGTAAATTATGGTTTCCTCAAAAACATCAAATCTGCCTCTAAATCAGCTCACTGATTTAAATCAATTATTGGACTCCGCATTGTTTCCATCAGGACACCCATGGGAATAATGTTCTCTCCTTGAGTAATTAGCAAAGAGCACAGAGGCTTCCTCCTCCTATGGGAGTCTTTTTTGTCCCACAGGCATGGTATTGTTCAGAATGAGTCTTGTCAGAGTTCAGACTTTCAGAAGTTAAAAATCCGATCCAACTCAAGACTACCAGTTTTATTTAAAGGGATATTAACCCAAAAATGACAACAAAAACAAAACAAAAATCATCTAAAGGTGAGTAAATTAAGTGAGTAAATGTTTTTTTGTAAACTATCCCATTAAGTTGTTAGTTGCTATATAGATCCACATGTTGAGCAAATGCTCTGAGATCAGCACTCCATATGATTTATTACCGTAAGCCCTGAACTCAATCAAACAGGCAAAGGCACCACAGATCAGGTAGTGCACAACAGCTGACTAATGAATTTAGAGCCCAACACAATAACACACACACAGAGGTGTCATTTGCATTAATGAGGCATAGGGGTCTTTGTTAAGCAAAAGTCAGGTATTGTTGCATTGTTTGATAAGAACACCGCCTTCGACTTCACCCATTCATTCAGCTCAAGAAAACGAAACCTCTCACAGTCAAATGGTTAAGCAGAGCATAAAATGTTAACATGCATTGTGATCCTTGATCATTGAATACACCAGGGGTGCACCAATATGCAAATTGTGTCTGATACCAATCATTTTTTTAATGCCATGTCAAATAATTAATAAATGGCAAACAATTGTGGTTAAAATAAATCACACTAAAATAAAATCAATATTTTTAAATTATACAATTGAATTGATTATTGAATACATCAGGAATACGTCTGAGATGGAAATTTTGGAAGATGCCAATCATTTTGATATTATTTTTGATAATCAATATTGGCAAATATATAAAATTATAAACTATTTGGGTTAAATACAAATTTTTTAAACAAGTTATAATTTAATTGATCACTCAAAACACTATGTATTTATCAATTTGTGAATTTTGGCTGATATAATATTTTGAATCTGATATCCAATATATAAGCTGATTTTAGATATCCATCTACATTTTGTGAGACTTATTACAAAACAAAACAAAAAAGCAAATGATCATCTTAAAGGTCCCGATTTTTGCGTTTATTTAGTGGAAAACTGCATAATTTTAAAACAGATTTTAACAAATGTAGGCCAACTTTCTTTAATAAAAGTTTATTTATAAATATAGCATATATTTCACAAATGTATCAAAAAATAAAGAAACTGACCAAAAAAAAGTCTACATGCTTCAAATTTCATTTTTATTTATGTTTAACAAAAAGTAGGATGAAGTAAAAAATGTGGGTCCTATCCTATGATCATTCTGTTAAAATAACTTCAGACTAGGGGTGGGAGATATTGACCAAAATGAATATCTCGATATTTTTTTCCAATATCTCGATATCGATATTCAGAAGATATTTTTGCCATCCTTCAAAGAAACTTGTACAAACTGGCAAAGCAGGTCCAGTTGGTATTTTGACTTGCTGCATTTGACCTATTATTGTAGGCTATAGAAAAAAAAAAAACAATAAAGGAGCTAACTAAACAGAATCTGAGGTAGCCCCTACTTTTTCCACTTACAAAAAAATTAATTAAAAAACGGAACTAGGCACCTCTTGCAACAGTGATTATTAAATCAAACAACAATATTGTTGATGATAAATTCAAAGTAAAAAAAAATATTTTCAAAACGCTATAAATCCATCCATTTTTCCCCAAAACGCTATAAATCCATAATTTTTCCCAAAAATTGATGGTTTGTCTTTTTAAAAAAGTCTTTTGTCTTTTATTTTTAGTGTTTGCATTTATGAGGAAAAAACACGTGACACGTGACAGTTCTCCATTATGGACGCGAGCGCTCTGAAAGCGGCACTAAAAGACTTTCAAACTTTCACAGAGACCTCAAAACAGAAAGCACAAAGCCTTTCTTTAAAACGAATTTCGTTTTTGTATTAATTGTATCTTAATTTTAATAATTTTTTCATTAACCAATTTCCTGGATTTCATACATAAATATATATATAGGCTAGCACAACAAAGGTGCTTGAACTGGAGATTATATCATCATGAACCGAACCGTAGCCTACTCGCCTCACAGGCCTAAAAAATGTGAAATATATTTACAGAAAGCTGGTTCTAAACAAAACCATCCAAAACAAAATAAAACTATAATAAATGTGCATTTCTCCGGTGCGTTCACTAGCCTACTGCGAAGATCGCGAGTCTATCGTCGACTTCATCTTTGCAGCCGACACAGAAATTAATAAACAATTAAAATATCTTATTGCAATATTTTACATATTCATAATCATTACTTTTGCTGGTTCTTTGAGGCAGCTTTTTAGGTTTATGGCGTTTTGGAAAAGAGCTCTTCACGTACAAACACCGTTTCACCAAGGCACAGCGGCCCTTCAGCACATAAGAAAAAAAAAAGAGAAAAAGCACGGACTTACTAATTACGAAACTTTGATGTGGTTGAACAGGTGAAACAGTCACAAATTCCTCTGCAACTCAAACCTTCTCAGTACGAGTTATGAAGGAAGAGAACAGCATTACAGTGTTCAGCGCGTCCTCCTCTGATTGCTGATTCTTAAATCATTTTACAAAACGGTTTTGCGCATGTACTTCTGCGCGCACTATTTCGAATTTACTTATGAATGTGCGTTTTTGACGACACGGGACCATGGGCTGGGCCACTCGGAGGGTGCTTCCGGGAATAGTACTGCCCTACAGTATTAAAAATCGCTACATATAATTGTTTAGAAGGTTATAGTGTGTGTTATTTGTTTTCTTTTGAACTTCTTTCAGCTCTTTTCATGTTTGGGGGGTCGGATTGTACAAATTATGAAATATTCGATATCCCAATTTTGCATATCGTCCAGACAACAATTTGGATATTATCGTCTAAACGATATATCGCCCACCTCTACTTCAGACTGATACCACTAACAATATAAACAAGTCACATTTATCGACCGATATACAGAAATGACCACTGATATATTGTGCAACCCCAAAATATACTTACTATTATTACATAAAAAAATAAAAATAATTTTTATTGGGAAAAATCTGGAATTGGTCAAACAAGTATATACTACTGGACGAGTCAATAATAATAATAATAATAATAATAATAAAGGCATGGTGAATTCTAAAGTCAAAGATCACAAAATTCTGAGGAATTTTTTTACATTTATTTAGGCTTTGACCTGTTGACCCACGGCTGTGAAATGGCATGTTCTTCATGCGAACGTTAAAACACTGTTGCTGACCTGCTGTGACCTGACAACAACACTGATGAAATGCACTGTCATTTGATGAATGCAGCTAATGTGTACAAATCAGACCAGAATTAGACATTCTGTTGCAGAGGGAAACTGTCTGATTCAAACCAACCACAAACTGCACAAGAGGCAAAAGGCATTAGAGACTTTCTCTCTTTTAGGCCCAAGTGTAACAGGAGTCCAGTGTCTGGCAGTGGTAGTGCAACGCTAGCCGATTTCTGCTCACATTACAGTCTGTTCTCACTTCTCCATCAACAAGACCTTACCTTAGAGGAGTTAAAGCTACAATATGCAAGTAATAAAATATCCAAAAATCACTTGCACAGTGTGATATATTTCCTGCAGATTTTTAATTTCAGAGAAATTCCAATTTTAGATAATGGCTCGTCCCTGTTCACTGTCGCCTGTCAATGATGTAATATCCGCTTTTTCCCTGGTTTCCGCTCGTACTGCCATAGTAACCATGGCGACAGACGTGGACAACTGCGTTACGTCTAGCGGCACGCTCACACTGTTGTTGTTTCGTTCAAACATTATGGACCATAGCAAGCAGACGTTGGGACAAAAGGAGAACTAAAACGAGGATCAATATCAGCGTGGCGTTTTCGAGATGCCGAGAGCTTCGAAAAACTTCGACTTGACAGAGATGCCAGACCTGCATGTACTTTATTAGACAGGTGAGCAAATGTACACAAAACTAATCAATGTTATATAGCTCAACATGATGAAATGTTAGAATATGATCAGTATGTTATTCTAATGTTGATGCAAGTCTCATACAGACAAACTAACACATAGAATAACATTATAACTTTCAACACACTCAAATGCTGTTTAGTGTGATAGTGTAGACCAAGTGAAACAGCGCTGCATTACCTCATAAGTTTCATTCGTCAAATAAACTGACCTGTGTGAGAAGTAATTCTGCACTTGCGGGTAAGTTAGTTCGGTAGAATGAAATGTCCTTATTCCTTTATATCCGCGGGACTCGCGTGTGGCGCTGAAATCTATCTCTCATTAGCAATCGCGCCATGCTTCATACCACAGTCATGTTAAAAACATCAATGTATTCACTCATCCATAAACATTATTAGATACTTCGGCATGACGACAAGTTCCATAATTCTGCTTATGCGCCATCAGAGGTTAGCGACCCCTAGCGGCGAAAAAAATTACATATTGTAGCTTTAACTTTTCAACCAAACCTACATCTAGAGCAGGGATGGGCAACTTCGGTCCTGGAGGGCCACTGTCATATAGAGTTTAGCCTGTAATTTTCTAGTAATCCTGAGGACCTTGATTAGCTTGTTCAGGTGTGTTTGATTAGGGTTGGAGCTAAACTCTGTAGGACAGTGGCCCTCCAGGACCGAAGTTGCCCCTCCCTGATCTAAAGTGTCTACACTACCGCTCAAAAAGATTGGGGTCAGGATGAAACGGTTTTCAATACTGTTAATAATAAGAAATGTTTATTGATCAACAAATCAGCATAGAATGATTTCTGAAGGATCATGTGACACTGAAGACTGGAGTAATGATGCTGAAAATTCAGCTTTGCCATCACAGGAATAAATTAAAATATATTAAATGTATAAGTTATGTTACTTTATATTGTAATAATACATCACAATATGGCTGTTTTGACTGCATTGATCAAATAAATGCAGCTTTGGTGAGCATAAAAAACATTTGAAAAATTTCACCCTACTCCAAACTTTTGCCCGGTAGTGTATGCCTTTTGTTTGCTACAAAAATATGAGCAAAGACAACGTCATATCTTCAAATATCTTTACTAAGGTCCAACTGTCTGTACTAAATCAATATAGCAGCCTACAAACAGAAATCATACTAGCCTATAATGTAATAAATCACTACTCTTGCCCATTCTGGAGTTTGGTTTCACAGTATCAGTGTCTGAACAATCCACACAATCACCATGTTCAATATGTGAAGGACAGTTTTTTACAAAGATTCAGATATTATATTTAGACATAAATATTTAGATATTACATAAAACTATGGGCTGTGTCCCTCCTTCAATAAAAAATCTATGGGATTTGGTTTCAATTAAGTAAAAATGATTTACTCACAGCTGAAATGCTTTTAAACAAAAAGCCCCATTTAACATCTATCTGTTACCGTTGTCATACATTTTAGTGAAAAAGATAATTAGCACCATCAACATGTATCTTCATAATATGACATACCCTCCATAACAAGCATTTGTCCTTGACCTTAGGTCATGTATTTTTTTTTTTTTACTTTTTTTTTTTGGCATCTACTGGTACAGGCTAATTTACAAAGCAATAAAGGTAGACCATTAAATGCTTGTTACGTAGGCCTAATAGATTTTCCTGTCTATCATGATAACAAAACTTTAATTATTATTAAAGATAATTATTATTATTTGATATATTTATCAATGCATAGAATGTCAAACACTTAAATTGCTCCAATATGTCCAGGGAGAAAAAGACATGACCATGAAATGTGATTTCACTAGTAATTCTAGTTTGTTTGTCTTTTAGAGGAACACAGATTCAAAACACGACTTTTACCCAAGCTGCAATTCTCTCTGGCACATGCACATGAAACCATAGCGCTTTCAAAAGCTAGTGAGCTGCATAATTAGACAGGATTTTTGGCTATCTAGATGGGTATGAGCAGCATTTCATATACACATCCCTGGGCAAAAAAAAAGAAGAAGGACCAAGCCAAAAAATGGCAAACTATTTAGTGGTAGTCTTATCCATTTTAATTACATATTACTGGTCAGGAAATTAGCAAGAACTGCACTAGCATGGAATAGCTTTCCCCAACTTGCAGACAGCTTTTTACAGGAAGAAGAGTCAGTGTTGTTCCACTCAATATCAATGGATTCAAACAGTTCATGAGTCGTTGAAAAATGTCTCCCAGTTCATTTGAGGTTAAATGAGAGACCAGATATTCACTATAGGGTTCAAATTTGGACTTTGACCAGGCCAAAACATCAGAGCCTCATGGACTTGTTCTCAAACCACTACTTGTTTGTCTTTGCAATTTGGGCAGAAGCATTGTTACAGAAAAATAACATCTTGATCATTCCTCTTCAGATAACAATTTTTCTTTTGTGGGAAGCAAGCCATACTTGCAATATTATCCAGTACTTTGATTGTATGATGTATGATTTTTCACAGTGAAGTAGCTTACCAATACCAGCAGCTAAAAAGCCTCCCCACACAATGACACCTATTCCTCCATGCTTCACTGTGGCAGAGATGCATTTATTATTATATTTCTCACCAGATTTTTAAAGACAGCATCACCCCACACACGACTTCCCATAATGTACTGCTTTTCTGAAGCAGCAATGGCTTTTTAAATTTAAAGTTTGCTAATTTCCTGACCAATAATTTGTTGTTAAAACAATTAAAAGCTTAGTGTTTAGCCATTTTTTTGAGTGTATATGTTTGTGCAGATATAAAAAAAAAAAGGGCCAAGCCCAAAATTGTGAGTATATATGGCCCTGTGCAAACAGAGATGATAACCACAAAGAAACATCTTTAAAAAGACTGCCTTGGGTAGCAACATCCTGACGTTTCCTTAAAAGTGCCAACACAGACTAGTGTTTTTTTCTCCCCTGTATCTTATGCATGCCTATACATTCATCTAGGTTGTATATTAATTAAATTCCACATTTTCAAATCCTCGAGTAGTTCATCATCCATTTCATCCCCGTTCATGAGCACAACATCAACTCAATCCGACGGAAATATGCGATTGCTCAGTCAGACGTCATGAATTTCGAGAGGAAATATTAAAAATGCAACGTTTTCATTGTCCTTACCAAATGTTTTCGTGCACAGCCTGTAAAGGATTTTGTAGAAGGACCTGGATGCCAATGAAAGCTGCTGTATTGAGGGTTTTGTGCCTCCAGAATTCATTTCATAAAATAGAAAAATACAGAAATGTACCTGATCTAACGGAAGGTTGGTTATCTCGCTTATTGGCTGCAGTAAGCTGGATCCTGTGCAGGCTGATATCGTCTCAGTAGCCATGTTTCGCTATTGTATTAGTTCTGTGCGGTTCTCTATGACAGTGGCTGCCCAGTTCGCCCTGATTCAATCCCACACATCCACATCCACCTCTGGAGAGACTGTTGCTGCTTGCTGCTGTCCACTGCTGGTACAAAACGGCAGTACAACACCCCACAGTCCGCCAAACGATTTACAAATCCTACTACAGCGAAGGCTTGGCTCATGAATATTAATTACGTAACGTGACGTTCGGCCAAACTGATTGGCTGAGGAGCAGACGTTTTTTTTTTTTTTTTCTTTGTTAGCAGGCGTTTGTCGTTTTCACTTTAGTGATGGGAGGTTTTGAGCTCTTTGTGAGCGAGTGCTAAGTTTCTCGGCGGAAAGCAACCGTTTTTGCAGGGTAACGTAAAACATTTGTGAGAGAACGCAAAAGCATTGACAAATAATTTTTCCTCCATCTAATATTTTTTTTCCTTCATCATGTCCCTTTAGGGGCTCCGTAGAAGTCCGACCGACTCATTTCCGCGAAACGTTTTTTTATTTTTTTTAATTGCATAATAATAATTCAGTACAAAAAAAAGAGATAATAAGAACAAGGAACACCAACATGTGGGATACAGAGAAGAAAAATTACAATTTAAATAAAAATTGTTCTATAATACTGGATGTTTTCAAAGCCTTTTTTTAAATACTTTTTTAACAGTTCCTTCTGATTAACTTTTGTTTGTTTTGTTTTGTTTAACAGTTTATATTACATAACCAATATGTATCTCTTTGTGCTGAAAAGTTTTTTTATGTTTTTAAATAATAAAATGGTATTTATTAAAACAAACTCTGCTTTGCGATGATAAAACTGTCATATAATAATACGATATTTTTGTGTGTTATTTACAACTTTTCTGCTATTTGGTAAGAATGTAAACGGTTCAAATGTAACGTAAATGAGTCGGTTCACGAGAACCGATTCAGTAATTCTTCCACGAATCAATCAGCACACACATACATGTTTATTATTGAATGATGAATTCTCATGGCATATGAAAAACCAGCACACACGACACCTATATCAAATTCCCGTACATCTCTGTAAACTTGAACAAAGCAGACATAAAAAAGATGTGCTATATTACTTCTCCATTCCACTAGATGTCACTAGGTGCGATTAGCCAATAGAGGGAGAACCTGAAGTAGAAAACAAATCATTTGATTGGTCAATCGTGATCACATGGCACAGCGTTTGCTTTTCCTGTCGTGATGTGTGTAAACATTGCACATTGCACGTTTATCTGATTTAATGTAGCGTTATAATCTGATAACGTGTTACGACGATGAAGTGTGCAGTCCAAGGATGCATAAACCACAGTGATCTCAGACCGGGGGAGCAATCGAGCCGGCCGCGCAAGAGATTTTTCAGGTTCCCCAAAGACAAGGCCCGAGTGAAAGTGTGGCTGGCCGCTTTACGGGAGACTGAGCGCGAAGTCACCGATCAGCATCAGATATGCGAGGATCATTTCCTGAGCCATCACATCACGCCGAACGGCATCAGTCCGGACGCGATTCCTATCATGCCCCCTTTAGAAGGACCGGTCTGCGGGTGGAGCTCGTGCGATGAGCAGGACGAGCACCTGGACCCAGTCGGGGAGGTGAGAAGGGTGCAGTGCATCTTCTGACAACCAGCTATTTATTTATAAAAGTCATTCAGTAATTTTTTTACATATAGCTAGACTTCAGGATGGAAATTATTTAGTTTGAGTTTTTTACTAATTTCATTTTAATGATCATGTATTACTTTTGAGATTGATGGGTCAAGAGTTGACTATTTACACCAGCCAGAAATACATAACGTACAGCTTCTTTCTTTGATAGATGATGTATTGGTCAAAGCTCCATAAAGCATGTCATAATACAGATAGATTCACATTTTGACAATATAATAATTAAATGATCGAATATTAACGTGTTAATAAGAGGCTCTGTCTCATATACATCATATTTATGAACTGCTAGCCCCATTCTGAACAAATAATACATTTATTGTTCTGTTATTATTATTATTATTCAAAGTGTTGTTACATTAAGTGAAACAAAGTAAAAAATAAATAAAATTTCTATTTACTCTTGGATTATTTTCCTTTTTATCCCAAAATGAATTACAATTTTAAAAAAATGTAAACTATATTACTTTGTTTAAAGCTTTTAGTTGGGTCTTATATACATTTGTGTGTGTGTGTGTGTGTGTGTATATATATATATATATATATATAAACACACACACACATATATACATACAGTACATCCGGAAAGTATTCACAGTGCTTCACTTTTTCCACATACATCTGTAACCAGTAATAAAATGTATGAAATAAAAAAACATTAAACATAAATAAAGAAAAATGAATAAAATTAATGCTCCTTGTTTAACTGAGTTATTGAGTAAAAATGCATGTGCTCAAGCTGGAACAATTTTAAAACAAGGAATGCAAAAAAGTGCTTTACGGGGTGTAGAATCCATATCCCAGTGTTCTTTGGGTGTAGGGATAGTTCAACTCATAAAAACATATTAAAGGGATACTCCACTTTTTTTGGAAATAGGCTCATTTTACAACTCCCCCAGAGTTAAACAGTTGAGTTTTACCGTTTTCGAATCCATTCAGCCGATCTCCGGGTCTGGCGGTACCACTTTTAGCATAGCTTAGCATAGATTATTGAATCGGACAGGACCATTAGCATCTCTCTAAAAAAAATGACCGAAGAGTTTCAATATTTTTCCTATTTAAAACTTGACTTTTATTTTTATTTTATTTTATACCTTTCCTTTAATTCTCGAGTGCCTTGGCTTGATGTTTTTACAATTTTGGGATTACTTAAGTTGAGTAACACTGTTTAGTATCCAATGTTATTAAATCTTAATTTTGTCTTAAAAGAGCGGAGTTGCTGCAGATGATGATGATGATGATGATTCTTATGATGAAGATTTTGATGATGATGAGGAGGAAGAAGATGATGATGAAGACCACAGTGGTGCACATGATGCCCAAGGACAAAAGGACAAGGATAAACCCCAACCCCAAGGACAGTGTTTCACTGGAATGTAAGACTACATTAAATAACTTCTACAAAAAGAACTGGAACAGTATTTATCATTTTGCCCATTCATTATATCATGCGCTTTCTTTTACTTTAAATAGCAATCCCAACTTTTATTTCGCAATCCCAACATTTAACATCAATCAAGTAAACAGTGTATCCACCGGACAAGGTATGTTCTGATATGTTTTTAATTCATTCACTTTCTGATGCTGAACAGAATTTAAATCTACTTGGACTAAAGTTAAAAAAGCTTCCCTGAATAGTCCCATTTTTTTCATTCCAGTCCAGAATCGCTCTGAAGTCGCTCTTGGACAACTGACCAAACGTTTCATGCAGCTTCTTCACACGGCTCCGAATGGAGTCCTTGATCTCAATGAGGTTACGCGAAAACTGGGCACACGAAAGAGGCGGGTGTATGACATCACCAATGTGCTAACTGGTATCCATTTAATCAAAAAGACGTCCAAAAACAAGATCCAGTGGATGTAAGTTTAGACTGAACCTTAATTCCACATTTATTTCCACATTGTGGGATTTGATAAACAAGGGTTTATAGTTTACAAAAACAAAATCTGTTCGATGACATGCTTAAAGGGATACTTCACTTCTGGAAAGATGAATGTGTATTTGGTCATTTATGTAGTATAAATGTGAAATTATTTTTGAATTTTGAGCTTTCTAGACTGAGAAAAGCCAGAAAATGTATTTTTGGCTTATGTGGATGAAAGACAACAACTCCCAGAATGCACTTGCTTCGCTGCTCTACGAGGCCAGTCCCAAGCCACGCCTACCGGCAAGAGCGCGCAGTTAAACAACAAGACTAGGCTACTAATGAGTCTCCGTGACGAGTCTGCCCGGGATTTCGAGATCACCCAAAATTTCCGGGATTCGGCTTTTGTGTTCTGCAGTCGCCATTCATTATGTTTACTGTGGCGAGCAGGACGAGGCTGAGTAGCCTGACTACGTCAGACTTCGTACTTCCGCTCAATTTCATTTCGCTTCTGTACTCAGTCTGAGACAGCGTAATAGCTTTCCGTTTTCCTCCGGCCTGAAAACAGCTGGCCAATCAACGAACAGAGGGCGGGCTGAGAGCCGTGACGACGTAGACACTGATTGTACCGTGGATGCGTAGATTTACTAGTCGTTCACAGCCATGTTCACTCCGGTATTTCGCTTGATGGTTTTGTTTTCGCATCATACATGTTTTTACAGTGGAAGTTAGATGCGGCTGAGCATGCGCATAACACACGGCATAACCAAACGTTATGTGATTGGCTTACGGGTAACCAATGATTTTAAACTTCAGACAATCGCCCTGAAGTCCTGAAGTATCCCTTTAAGTTGGAACCAAGTCTAGAAGTTTTATTGTCTTGATACATCAGTATACGATTCACACATCTGTCTCTATATCCAAGGGGTCCAGGAGCAGTCGGCAGCATTGGGAACCAGTGGAGCCCCAAGACAAAAGCTGACCTACTTAAACTGAAGTCAACTGAGGAGGCCCTTGACTGGCTCATCAAAGACTGTGCCCAACAGCTCTTTGCTCTGACCGACCTCAAAGACAATGCTGAATATCCTCTCACTTTTTCTGACTTTCTGTGATTATTATATGTCTAACAGTCCTTATAGTACTTCTTTCAGTTGTTTTGGTCTTAACTACAGTTGTACCTCAGCTTATGTGACATACGAGGACATCTGTAAGATTGGCGTTTTCAAGGACCAGACTATAATAGCCGTCAGGGCCCCTGAAGAGACCAAGCTAGAGGTGCCTACTCCCACTGAGGTAAGCTTGAAGGCCCCGAGCCTTTTAGGAGTCTTAAAAAAAAAAACTTATACAATATATATATGTATGTATATATGTATGTATATGTGTGTGTATATATATATATATATATATATATATATATATATATATATACAGTGAGGAAAATAAGTATTTGAACACCCTGCTATTTTGCAAGTTCTCCCACTTGGAAATCATGGAGGGGTCTGAAATTGTCATCGTAGGTGCATGTCCACTGTGAGAGACATAATCTAAAAAAAAAAATCCAGAAATC
The DNA here is from genome assembly GCF_963993115.1 of Abramis brama. Classification (NCBI taxonomy): domain Eukaryota; kingdom Metazoa; phylum Chordata; class Actinopteri; order Cypriniformes; family Leuciscidae; genus Abramis; species Abramis brama. The sequence continues at coordinate 6,355,979 of NC_139980.1, forward strand.
ACAATATATGATTTTTTAACTATTTATTTGTATGATACAGCTGTAAATACGTATTTGAACACCTGTCTATCAGCTAGAATTCTGACCCTCAAAGACCTGTTAGTCTGCCTTTAAAATGTCCACCTCCACTCCATTTATTATCCTAAATTAGATGCACCTGTTTGAGGTCGTTAGCTGCATAAAGACACCTGTCCACCCCATACAATCAGTAAGAATCCAACTACTAACATGGCCAAGACCAAAGAGCTGTCCAAAGACACTAGAGACAAAATTGTACACCTCCACAAGGCTGGAAAGGGCTACGGGGAAATTGCCAAGCAGCTTGGTGAAAAAAGGTCCACCGTTGGAGCAATCATTAGAAAATGGAAGAAGCTAAACATGACTGTCAATCTCCCTCGGACTGGGGCTCCATGCAAGATCTCACCTCGTGGGGTCTCAATGATCCTAAGAAAGGTGAGAAATCAGCCCAGAACTACACGGGAGGAGCTGGTCAATGACCTGAAAAGAGCTGGGACCACCGTTTCTAAGGTTACTGTTGGTAATACACTAATTCACCAATCTCGGTCCTGGAGGGCCGCTGTCCTGCAGAGTTTAGCTCCAACCCCAATTAAACACACCTGAACCAGCTAATCAAGGTCTCACTAGGCATACTAGAAACTTTCAAACAGGTGTGTTGGAGCTGGTTGGAGCTAAACTCTGCAGAGACAGCGGCCCTCCAGGACCGAGATTGGTGAACCCTGCACTAAGACGTCATGGTTTGAAATCATGCATGGCACGGAAGGTTCCCCTGCTTAAACCAGCACATGTCAAGGCCCGTCTTAAGTTTGCCAATGACCATTTGGATGATCCAGAGGAGTCATGGGAGAAAGTCATGTGGTCAGATGAGACCAAAATAGAACTTTTTGGTCATAATTCCACTAAACGTGTTTGGAGGAAGAAGAATGATGAATACCATCCCAAGAACACCATCCCTACTGTGAAGCATGGGGGTGGTAGCATCATGCTTTGGGGGTGTTTTTCTGCACATGGGACAGGGCGACTGCACTGTATTAAGGAGAGGATGACCGGGGCCATGTATTGCGAGATTTTGGGGAACAACCTCCTTCCCTCAGTTAGAGCATTGAAGATGGGTCGAGGCTGGGTCTTCCAACATGACAATGACCCGAAGCACACAGCCAGGATAACCAAGGAGTGGCTCTGTAAGAAGCATATCAAGGTTCTGGCGTGGCCTAGCCAGTCTCCAGACCTAAACCCAATAGAGAATCTTTGGAGGGAGCTCAAACTCCGTGTTTCTCAGCAACAGCCCAGAAACCTGACTGATCTAGAGAAGATCTGTGTGGAGGAGTGGGCCAAAATCCCTCCTGCAGTGTGTGCAAACCTGGTGAAAAACTACAGGAAACGTTTGACCTCTGTAATTTGTGTACCATGTATGTATGTATATATGTGTGTATATGTGTATATGTATATGTATATATGTGTGTATATATGTGTGTATATGTGTATATATATATGTATATGTATATATATGTATATATGTATATATGTGTATATATGTGTATATGTATATATGCGTATATGTATATATGCGTATATGTATATATGCGTATATGTATATATGCGTATATGTATATATGCGTATATGTATATATGCGTATGTGTGTGTGTGTGTGTATGTGTATCCTGAAATAAGATTTTGGTCATATTGCCCACCCCTAATTTGAAAAATGGTTTAAGGGCACTCATCCAATAACTAGAGGGAATATGTGTTGTATGAACTTATGTTTATGTCTTGCTCTAGGAATCTATCCAGATCCACTTGAAGGGCTCCCGGGGCCCCATCCATATACTGACCTGTGAGACTGAGGGCCCGAGTGATGCTGTGGATCCAGCTAACACCGAATCGCAGCTTGTCAAACCAGCCTACTTTCTAACGCTAGAGGAGAGCCGGATACACACACAACCACTTATATCAGGTTAGCTGTACGGCCTTGTTTTCTACACTCAGAATCTCAGATGCCTTTTGATCACTCCGATCACTTACACTACGGTTCAAAAGTTTGGGGTCAGTAAGAATTTTTTAAAAGAAATAATACTTTTTAAAAAAAAGAATGCAGTAATTTGATCAAATGTTACAGTAAAAACATTTATAATGTTACAAAAGATTTCAGTGTCAAATTAATTCTGTGAAAAAATGTCATGGTTTTCAAAAATATTAAATTTTACATAACATTGATATTAATAAGAAATGTTTCTTGAGCACCAAATCAGCATATTAGAATGATTTCTGAAGGATCATGTGACACTGAAGGCTAAAAATTAAGCATTGCCATTACAGGAATGAAGTACATTTTAAGATATAATAAATAGAAAACAGTTGTTTTGCAAATTGTAGGGACATTTCACAATATTACTGCTTTTACTGTATTTTTATATCAAATAAATGCAGACTTGGTGAGCATAAGAGGCATCTTCTAAAACGTAAAAAAAATCTTACGACCCTAAACTTTTGAGCCCTTGTGTAGATCTAATTTTCTAGATCGTATAAGTTTACTCCACATACATTATTTGCAGCAGTAAATTATTTAAGCTCAATGTGTGTAGATTGTTATTTTGTAAAGATTAACATCTGAGACCTGATTGTGCATATATATATATAAAAATATATATATATATATTATATATATATTAGATGCAGTGTATATATATATATAATATCTCATTGTAGTAAAGGCATCCAGAAAGGTTAAATATCAACGGCGGGAAGACAGTTGGGTGGCCGAACATTGTTGTGTCCCATTGTGTTCGGCTTCCTCAAAGTTCAACTCTGTGCTGAGCTTTCACACTTTCCCTGCGGATGAAGAAAGACGGAAAAAGTGGATACGCAACATTCGGCGCGAGGGTCTTAGCCTCACTTCCCATACAAGAGTCTGCAGTCGCCATTTCAAGAGCGACGATGTGAAAGAGCCATCGACTCCTAAAGGGCGCCGTAGGCTGAAGAAAGATGCTGTGCCGACCTTATTCCAATGGAACAACTTCTCCGCTTCAGAACCACAACAAGAGAGAGCGGAGTGAAGATCCCGCACCCGTGGACCTCTCGGGACATGATTATTGTTCAGTTCCTGAACCTGCAGCAGTTGCTTTTGCATTGAATCAGGCTGTAGACTAATTGACTGAAAACATTGTTTTATTTATTTTTTTTACAGATGTTTCAAGTACTATAGCAGCTGTACAGAGTGCATAAGGACCACAAAGAAGATCCTTTGCTTCTATCCCATTATAATAGACTTTGTTGGCCTTTTTGGAGAGACCACTGTGCATATATTCAATCTCCTGGGGGTTCTATTGTGAAGACTTTTGGTTTGTAAATATATGGATGAGTATTTTGAACATTTGAAAGTATTTTTTTCTATAATTATGAGGAAACTTGAAGGTTGTATTTTGAAAATGCTAAATAGTTTCTTGGACCTTCTGATAATGCTGTAAATTAATAAAATCTTTGATGGACTTTGGACCCTTTGTTTCCTTGTTTACAGAGAAAGAGTGGTTTGTAAATGTACACTATGGTTCATAAGTTTGAGAGTAAAACATTTTGTAAAGGGACACATTAAATGTGCAATATGTGATCTGGGAAATGCTAACTTTAGCCTGCTAGCATTGAAAGCATACAGTTCCACCCTCCCTGCAAATCGCCGTCCAAAGCCACACCTCCTCCAAAACACATGAACACACACAGACCATACCAGTGGTGTGCAAACACACGTTGACTGGCAGATTGAATGAACATTTTATGGTCCAACGCCTTCTACATATGATATATATTTATAAAAATACATTTAGACCGCTTAACATAGTAATTGCTATCAAGATATGAAGAGACTTTCAGCCAGCATAACAAAAAAAGAATCACCAATTGCACCTTTAAATTGATCAAAGGTGACCGTAAAGACATTAATAATGTTGCAAAAGATTTCTATTTTAAAAAATTGCTGTTCTTTTGCACTTTGTTCATTAAAGAATCCTGAAAAAAGTATCAATTTCCACAAAATGGTTAAAAAGGTAATAAATTGTTTTCAACATTGATATAAGAATTATTTCTTAGGCAGCAAATGTAATTAGCATATAAAAATGATTTCTGAAGGATCATCTGACACCGAAAACTGGAGTAATGATGCTGACAATTCAGTTTTTCCATCATAGGAAAAAAATACTTTTTAAAATGGATGAAAATAGAAAACGGTTTCAACTTTTCAATGGCAGTGTAACTATTAAATTGTATAACATTACAGTGAGCTGTTTCAGATCCATTACTTTGGCATTTTTGTCAGTTATTTTTGTAAAAATATATCTCAAGTGCTGAAAATAAAACCAGTCTTTTAAATGTACAGAGTAAAATGTTTAATGGCTTGTTTGGTAACAGAACATAACTTGTATACAAGCAACATGGTGTAACATGTCACTTAATTATGCAAAATAAGAGTTGCTCTGCAACTGATATCTGATATAGACAAAAAGCTCTATAAAGATGAGATTAAGGATCCAAACATATACTTTATAAAAACAAACGGTTCCCATAATATGCATAGCACTCATTCATACGATATTTCTGCATTAAAGTTAGAGGTAATTACACTTGTAATCAGAATAATTGCAAAAAAAAAAAAAAAATGAACCCTTTCCTGAGGTCTTTTGTTTTTAAATGTTCTGTACGCCACCATTCAGCCAGAAAGATGGCCAATTGGCGAATCCATTGTTAAATAATCAGTGGTCTCGGGTTTCTGTTACAAAAAGTCTGAGCATGTGATCATTCAGTGATGAAGTGAACAAACGAGACAGGGAAAGCGCCCTTCCTGGTCGGCTCCCCATCAATGTGGCCCACCTGCAGGAAACGAGGAAGAGCCAATCAAGATCACACATGATTCAGTCAGCTGATCTGTGCATGTACTGTGTAAGTATGGCTTTACACTTACCCACCACTCCTTGTCCTCCTCTCCATCTACTATTATCACCTCTCCTTCAGAGAAGGTCAGTTCATCTGCGTTATCAGCCTTGCAGTTATATATGGCCTTTACCCTCTTAGGTCTCGGTTTCTGAAGCAAATGCAAAGCAAATGTTTTAGTTTTAACACTTACATCACAGCTAAAATATATTATAACAAAATATCAAGTAACATTTATTTTAAAAGAAAGATAGCACAAAAACTTTTCATGTTTGCAGATGCCACTTAGTTTGATATTTTGTAATGCAATTAAATTCCACATTTAATTGTGGCTTAAATGTAAACTTATTTTGGGGAAACTATTTAAAGACTTTTAAATATATATTTTTTATAATAATTAAAAAAATAATCATTTAAAACGTAAAATAAATATAAACTGTCGTTCAGGAATTTGGGTAAGATTTTTTCAAAGAAATGAATGCTTTTGTTCAGCAAGAATACAATACAATTAAATTGATCAGAGGTGACAGTAAAGAGATTTATAATGTTACCAAAGCTTTCTATTTCTAATAAATGCTGTTCTTTTGAACTTCCTATTCATCAAAGAATCCTGAAAAAATGGTTAAACAGTCACTTACAGGTGGGACTGTTCTGGGTTTGGGAGCAGGAACAGGAGCTGGTGCGGAGGCAGATGGCGGCCCGGAGTTTGGAGGAAACCGTTCTATTGGAAATCTCCATTTAGACTTATTTCCATCAGACATATCATTATTTTTTTATATATTTATCATATAAATAAATATTATAATAACCTGTTTTGTCACTTGGTCGGGGGACACTGGGTGGAGCTTTATTTACATTTACATCCTTACTAAATGGACCAACAGGATCCCTGAGAAACACACAGAACAGTGCAGCTGGCATAATGTAGACAATGCTAACAACAGCTGAAATCTCTTTAAAGAAACACAGCATGTGATCAATGTTACTTACCGAGCAGGGGATTTCACTGGTTTGGGGGCAGGGGCTTTTGGCTGTGGGGGTATAGGTGGAGGTGGGGGTTTATTTGAAAATGAAGTGGGCAACACTGGAGCGGGTGGCACTATGGACGCTGGTCTAACTGGGACTTGGGATATAACTGGGGGTGCGGAGGGTGCAGGTGGAACCGGAGGCGCTTGGAGAAGAGTTGCCTTTGGGTCTGGAGGTGGTGGTCTCTTGGCAGCAGGAGGAGGTGGAGGAGCAGGGGGGAGAACTACAGGAGAGACGAGACCTGTTATGCTAATGACTTATGCTTCTGCCTGCAAGAATACAAAACTGTTTGGTTTCGGATCATTGTAGCTGGTTTCTAGTTGGTCTAAGATGGTTTCAATTGGTTGACCAGCCGGTAGATCTGGTAAAGCAACAAACTAGCTACCATGTTTAAAAAAAAAAAAAGTAACCCTGTACAATAAGGTCTCATTAGTTAACATTAGGTTATGCAGAAACTAACATAAATGTGACCCTGGACCACAAAACCAGTCTTATGGGTCAGTTTTTTTAAATTGAGATGTATACATCATCTGAAAGCTGAATAAATAAGCTTTCAATTGATGTATTGTTTGTTAGGATAGGACAACATTTGGCTGAAACACAACTATTGAAGATCTGAGGGTGCAAAAAAAATCTAAACATTCAGAAAATCTCCTTTAAAGTTGTTCATTTATGTTCACGATTGTGCTGCATTCACTCATAAAAAATACATGTTTTATATATTTACGGTAGGAAATTTATAAAATATCTTCATGGAACATGATCTTTATTTAATATCCTAATAATTTTTGGCATAAAAGGAAAATCAATAATTTTGACCCATACAATGTATTGTTGGCTATTGCCTCAAATATACCCGTGCGACTTGTGACTGGTTTTGTGATCCAGGGTCACAAATTAACAATGAACAATATATTTTTACAGCAATTTATTACCCTTTGTTAATGTTAGTTAATAAAAATATTAATGTTAGTTCACAGTGCATTAACTAATGTTCACAGATACAACTTTTGTTCTTAAAAATGTTGTAATGTTGAGATTAACATTAACTATTGTTAATAAATGCAGTAGAAGTATTGTTCATTTTTAGTTTATCTTAATTAAAGTAGTTAAATAATGTTAACAAATAAACCTTTTTTTAAAGTGTTACCAAAAAAACAAAAAACATTTGGGGTCATTAAGATTTTCTTAAAGAAATTAATACTTTTTATTCAGCAAGAACAAATTAAATTGATCAAACTGACAGTAAAGACACTTTTACTGATTTATATTTCAAATAAATGCTTTCTATTCATCAAAGACATGAAAAAAAATGTATTATGGTTTCCATAAAAATATTAAACAGCACCTGTTTTCAACAATGATAATAATAAGAAATGTTCAAAAATCTGCATATTAGAATGATTTCTGAAGGATCATGTGACACTGAGGAGTAATGATGCTGAAAATTCAGCTTTGCCATCACAGGAATAAATTACATTTAAAAAAATATGAACATAGAAAACTGTTATTTGAAATTGTAATAATATCTCACAATGTTACTATTTTATTGTATTTTTGATCAGATAAATGTAGCCTTGATGAACATATGAGTTTTGTATATACTTATATTATTTATATACAGTATCAGGCTGTAGTGAGGTCAGACTCACCATATACTGAGTCGTTCCTTTCTGGATTCTGAGGGTTTAAAGGGTCTGAACATGATCTCTGCCTCGCGACCGTCTCTATTGGAGGACTCCACCCTGACATCACAAACACACATAATATATGCAGTTTATATATGTTTACTTAATCTACATTTGTAGGCAAGCTACAAGAGTTAAACCTATCAGAATTTACTAGCAGAAAATCCTCAACTCACTAGGCCTGAATTGTACTCACCTCTTCCTAAGGTACGAGGGGGTAGAAGAGGAATACCAGGTAAACCCAGTGGCGGCGGGCTAATATCAAGCATGGTGCCGTAAGTCTCGTTGCAGATCATGCTGGGAATAAAAGCCCTCTGCTTGCTATTGACCACGTTAGCCACGTCCCGTGCCAGAGCGCTCATGTTGGGCATCATGGGGCCACTGCCTGGAACAATACAGCTTACTGGACGCTCCTCACGCCTGGGAATGGGAATGGGCTGAAACCCAAAATCAATGACATAAGGATGAGCCAGGCCATACCAATATTCACATTAACATCTAAAGAACATCTGTGGATTGAATAATGATTCAACTATGAATTGTCTATGTCTCACTTTATATGGTCAGATCAAAAACAGATCGAAAAAGGTTTTTCGTGTCAAAAATGTCACACAAAGTGCTCAATATTCCCTGTGTCCAAATACATTTTGATCTTTATATAGAGAACTATATGACATTCACTATGAAGTTAACCGTGAATGAGTCAGTAGTTTTGGACACGGTATATATACACTGTATTGCATATGTTCTGTGTCACATGATCCTTCAGAAATCATTATAATATGCTGATTTGGTGCTCGAGAAACATTTCTTATAAATATCAATGTTAAAAACTGTTGTGCTGCTTAATATTTTTGTGGAAACCTTGATTCCCCCCCCACACACTTTTTTTAATTTTTTTCCATGATTCTTTGATCAATAGAAAGTTCAAAAGAACAGCATTTATTTGAAAAAGTAATTTTTGGTTACATTATAAATGTCTTTACTGTCACTTCTGATCAATTTAATGCATCCTTGCTGAATATACTATTTTTAAAGGGATAGTTCACCCAAAAATGATAATTTACTCACCCTCAAGTTGTTCCAAACCTGTATGAATGTCTTTCTCCTTTTGAACACAAAAGAAGATATTTTGAAGAATGTTGTCAACCAAACAGTTGAAGGACCCCATTGACTATGGAATATCTTTTTTTGTGTTCAGCAGAAGACAGAAATTCATACAGGTTTGGAACAACTTGTGGGTGAGTAAGGGTGAACTATCCCTTTAAAAATAGTATAACTGAATGAAATGTGATCTTTTGAGTAGACGATTAAAAAGCATGTTAACCTTGTCTTCCATCTCATCCTCGCTCTCGTCTAGGTCATCATTATGCAGACGCCAGTCATACTCCACATGCACATGGACATTGAACTTTCCTGTCTGCGCCTGAGTCAGCTGTAAATCACACAACACAGAAGAACACGTTGGAAAGGAATTTGCTTGAACACAATTCTCAGGCAAGGCCAGGAACTTGCTCTCAAGAAAAGAACAGAGCAAAATTAATTTCTGCTGGCATTGCAAACTGCACGCAAGATAACAAATATACACACCAGCTCCTCGCATTTTGAGTGTCTGAGACGCTGCGCCAGATCCAGAGGAGTCTCTCCTGCATCATTAGCTGCAAGAAAAACACATTTATTTTTTCCCCAAAAGAAAAAGAAAACTTTTGTACTTTTCAGACATTTTTTTTTTTTCATTTTCAGACATGACCAAAGAAAAAAATATTTGAACCACTTTTTTATTATTTTTTCATTACAAATGATTTTTATAAAATTATAAACATTATAAAAAAGATTTTTTAAATGCATTTTGTGTATTTGTGTATCAGTTTGAATTCCTGAGGTTAAAGCAGCATATTAAATGAACTCTTACTAATGGTGCCAGATGCTTTTCCCCGCAGTAGCAGCTTCATACATTCACTATTGTCAGTCAAGCAGCAGTAGTGCAGTGCTGTGCTTCCTTTGGCAGTCTGCTTATCTAAATTCCCACTGCATTCACAAACACAGGCACACACATATTGGACATGTAAAATGTCTTCATAATATGTAAAAACCATGTGTTTTTATATAATAGCATAAATACATTCAGCTGCAGTACAGAGCATCAGCAGAGCACCTGTTTTGTACAAGGAAGTCCACAATATGGAGTGAGTTCCGGTCCACCATTCGTACTGCTAGATGTAGCGCCGTCTCACCTGGTTCCTGTAAGTGAAAGGCAGAATTTGATATACATACATACATACATTTATTGATACTGACACAAAACACTGTGGGCCCTATCTTGCACCCAGCGCAATTGACTTTGTACACCGACGCATGTATCATTCCTATTTTGCACCCGCGCACAGCGGACTTTTCCCTCCACAGACGCACGTCGGTAAATTAGGAAATGAACTTGCGCTCCCGGAGGCGGTTCAGCGCAAAGAGGAGGCGTGTTCCGGCGCAAACGTTCCCTGGTGCTATTTTGCAGGTTTAGAAAACAATTCCGCCACTGACCAGGAAAAACCTAGTTTAAAGTCAGTGGCGCGTTGCGCATGTTATTCATATGCTATTTTAAGGGCGCATGCTTGGCCATAATCAATGTAGCGTGTGCACAACGCGCATGGAACAAGCACGCCTGCTCTTAAAGGGAATGGGAGATGATGCTCTGATTGGTTTATTTCACGTTATTTTACATTTACATTTACGCATTTGGCAGACGCTTTTATCCAAAGCGACTTACATTGCATTTCAAGGTACACATTTTCACATTCTTATCAGTTCTTGCTTTCCCTGGGAATCAAGCCCATGACCCTGGCGTTGCAAGCGTCAACGCTCTACTGTTTGAGCTACAGGAAAGCTGTATTGCCCAAACCACACCTATGAATAATGAAGCTACTTCAGACCAACCCATTTTAGATTTGCGTCGGGCGCAAGAGTCATTTATCCCGCCGGTATAATAGCAACAGCGCCCAAGACCCACCCACAAAGTTACTTGCGTTTCGCGCTTGATACTTGCATTTCAGATCGTTAAAATACGGCCCTGTGTGTATTTATTTTGCTAAAAAGATCCGTCTCATAATCATTTGTTCGTGAATTGAACTACACGTATGGTGTTAGATGCTGTTTTTGTGTGCAGCCCGTCAGGAGAACTCAATAAAAAGACAAAGCACAATGACTCTACAACTCACATGTTGGTTAGTCTGATGAATGGTCTCCATCAGGTCCAATCCTTCGGCGTATACCTGGATCAAGGAGAAGATGTCCCGGGACTTTACCGCGTCACACAGTGCATGCAGTCGGGCTGCGTTATCTGCATACTTCCGCTGAGCAAAACGCTTCTCTGTGTATTTGGCTGTGATGAAGTCTTTTCGAACCTGCCTGAAGGACGATTGAGAGAGAAAAAGTCAAGTTATTTATGATGTGTAGACTAAACCTCTTTTAAAAAAAGAAATTTGTGATTTTTTAATTTACAGTTTAAAATAAACAGAGTAAATAATGTTATTTTAAACATGTATAATGAATGAAAAAATTCACAAAGAAAAGAACTGCCAATGAAACTGATCACATGTCTCACATGTCACTTGAAGGGTTGGGTTTGGGAATCTCCTCTGCTGATAGGTTTGCCTCCATGATTTCGTTAAATCCAGCATTGCCTATGCTGTTAGCAAGCTGCAACACATTTAATACCGTCACAACCTATATGTTTGCAATTTCTGCCAAACAAGTACCAAGTTCTAACAAGAATTTACCAAGAGTTCAGACGTGCCCAAGACATCCAGTGTCAGAGACTGTATTCTGGAGTAGTGGACCCCCATTTCCCTATGGATTCCAGAGCATTCTATGCAAATCAACACACCCAGGTTCGTGGAGAGCCATGTTGGATCTGCAGTGACAACAAGTGAAAAGCCGCAGACGTATCATCAAAACTCTGATCTAAATAACAATAAAACAAGTTCTACTGGGATGACTAAGTTTCATACAATGTACAAAGAGAAGTTGAAAGGCCAGATGCAAAACAGGAAGCACAGGGTGTAGATTTTCTTTTCTTTTTTACAAGCTGAGGCAATAATCACAGCCTCTATTTGAGTTTGTGCAAATCAAGCGGAAAACAACAAAAACAATTCAGCAACTTATTTGATTCAGCCATCATTTACATCCTTACATGTTTTGCATGCCTTAAATGTTAAATGATGCTGTTTGTGAATAAATCAATTATAGTTGTATTATTTTAGCATTTAGTTTAAATCTTTCTGTTAATCCTGCCACCCTAATAAAAGGCCTCATTGTTTTGTTTTGTTTTGTTTTGTGCATGATAAATACAACTGCAAAAATAAGTGATATCTAATAGTTATATACACTACATTTCAAAAGTTTTGGAAAAAAGTCTCTTATGCTTACTAAGGCTGCAATGTTGAAAATAGTTGTGCTGCTTAATATTTTTGTGGAAACAGTGAAACATTTTTTTCAGACCCCAAACTTTGGAACGGTAATGTATATATTTTCAAATTCAAATATATATTTAAATTCATGCTTACAAAAAGCATTGCTGCGCTTCAGAAGGCCTTTATTAACCCCCTGGAGCCGTATGGATTACTCTAATGATGGATGGATGTGCTTTTTGGAGCTTTAAAAATTTAGGCACTATTCACTCCCATTATAAAGCTTGGAAGCTGATATTTTTTTAAATAACTCTGATTGTGTTCGGCTGAAAGAAGAATATACATCATATAAATATAGGTCATATACACCTAGGATTGAGGTTGAGTAAGTTATGGGATAATTTTCAGTTTTGGGTGAACTATTCCTTTAACCACTAGGTTACATCACTCCTATATTGCTTACCGGAAGCTCCACAGTCACAGCACACATCGTTGCCACTCATCTTCTTCACCTCTCCCACAATAGCCTTAGTCAGCTCCCGTACAATGTTGTTCTCACACTCGTTCTGATCATCCTTAAAGGCGTTGTTCAGGGCCTCCTCTTTACTATTCTGGAGCACAGACACCCATCTGAAATAGAGAGATACAGATGAAAAGATAGAGGTGATGGGACATAATAATTACATTCCACATGATATTCACAATATATATCATGTGATATATATATATATATTGTGTAAAATCTCTACCATGTAAAATCATCATATGAGCACACACACTCACATTTGACACTCTGCCTCGTCCTCTGCCTGGAAGTGATACGTTCTGTCATCTAGAAGATGGAAGAGAACAGTGAGCGAATAAAGATGATCAACCTACCATATGAGCCATGCCAGACTCTGAGAATACCGGCTCTGTATTTATGACTGTATTGTGCTGTGACTGTGCTAGTATATTACGGGATATAAGATCAAAGCATTTTTTTTCATCTGGGTTACGCTTCACTTGGCAGGTTAAGAGGTTCAGGTTTGCTGGCGGTGTGTTGGCCTGCAAGAAAACGAGAGATTGAGCAAGAGAGAAAGAAAAAATACAGGAAAATTTAGGATTTATTACCATCTAAAATGACATGAATATTAATAAACTGATATTATATAATACATTTAATACAAATATTTTTGTATTCTTCACAAATTCTATTAAAATTATAATATATTCTTATTATAGATATATATCTAATTATATTTATTAAAATTATATACATTTTAATATTAATATATATTTCATTAATATGTTTACATATAATAATATAAATATATAATATAAATATAATTATAATCTGTATAAAAATAGCTTTTAATACATGAACAAACTATATTACATTATATAGTCATTGGCAGATCCTTAGGGGGGAAAAATATTAATTGTTACTTAAATATCTTAAAAACACCCATGAAGAGAAAGGAATCATTCCTCTAGGATGTTAAAAGATGTATTCTATAGCAATAAATGAGTAAACATGATATATGCAATTTGGATATTCTGATATGCATCTACAGAGTTATTTTCTCAAATTATGTCATTAAGTGGTATTTAAGATTATGTTCTTTTTCAACACATTTTTGGTCTCAAACTCATATGTTTCTCCTTCATTCAATCTGCTGTAAAATGGTGGCGGCAACCTTGTAAAACTAAAACATCATTCTGAAAGGAGAAACAGAGAGCCTGTTTTGTTCCCCTACCGTTCCATGAGAAATAGTCAATAATCCATTTTTCACAGAGCACTTCCTTTTCTGCCAAACCTTCCTCAGTCTGTAATATCGAGAAAAGCCTTCATCACACAAACTTTACAGAACATTCAATGACCTAACAAAAAGTTCTCAATGCATGTGAATATCATTAAAGCACCAGACGAACTCACCCCTCGCTGCGTTTGAGAAGCATCCCAGAGCGCTCAGTGCCGTGAGCTTTATTGCCCTGCAGTTGGTGAAGACTATAGCCAGCATTCTGCTTTGCCTGAATGTCCTTTCACCATACAAACAAACAAAACAACAAGAGTTACCACAGAAATGAAGCAATCTTCCTATCAATCATAGTTTCCAGTCATTTGGAGATGGCTCACCTCTTTACACTCTGACTGCAGGGCAGATTTGAGAGTATCTTTCAGCTGCATCAGCTGTTTCCTTTCTGCATCTTGTGTCTGCTTGTTCTGCGATTAACACACACAAATCATAACAAAACCATGAAATCAACTTTTTTTTGTCTTAAACAAAAAAATACACCTTTAAAAGAGCAGACAGCAATATCAAAAAACGCACTGCGGTCAAGTCCGTGGCAAGTTTTTCCATGTAAGGTTTTAGATTGTCCACAACTTTTATCCCATCCTGAAAGAAACTGTGGAGAAAAATGAAATATGATGTCAAAATACTCATTTAAAAATGAAACATATTGTTACTGGGACATATAGGCCTGGTTTCACAGACAGATTAGGCCTTAAATTCTATATAAGTAGCCATATAAACATGCCTGAAAAACACATTACTGGTGTGCATCTTGAGACAAAACAGTTGCTTTCAGTTTTAGTCCTGGACTAGGCTTAAGCCTTGTCTGTGAAACCAAGCAATACTATAAAATAATATTATAAATAAACATACTTGCACTGAGCATGAAAGTATTTGATGAGGTTTTGGAGCAGGTCAACCCCCTTCTTGACTTTAATTTCATTCACTTTAATGAGATACTGCAAAACAAAGCACATCAAACACTTCAGCACAAAACAATCATTTCAATTGCTTTCTATCAGACCATAAGCTATAAAATAATTTCTAAAGTCATGAAAATATATGATGATATTGGCTGACAAGTTTAGTTACAACTTGTATGGATTGCATTATTGTATGTACAGCTGTACTATTGCTCTGCTAATCTTCACACTCTGCTCTTACTGATGGAATTATCATTATAGACTTACTAGTCATGGAATGGGAAACGTGACATTAACCTATTAACGGGGTTTCTGTGTTCATATATTTAATAAAGGTTGATAATTAAAACCCCGTTTCCTTCAATCTTATTTTTGTATTTGTATTTGCACTTGATTTTTTTGGTTCAAATCTGCTATCTGTATGACTTTATTGGCGCCGGCGCAACATTAGGTTTAAGAGCTTTTCAGTTCTTCAGGAAACCTTCAGACAGTGTTTCGCTTCAGTTTGAAACCAGATAAGCTTCACATGCTTGTCTTCCGTCTCAAAAATTTGCCATACATTGAGTACGCAACAAGTAAAAATGCATGTGCCTTGTGTTTATCAGTATCCTTATGTTTGTTGGGTAAAAAAGAAAAACTATATAAACAAAGTAAAAATTAATTTGACTGATAACTACTACATATATATGACCACATTCCTTACTTCACACATCTGAAGCTGAAAGAGGCGTCTCTCTTTCTCCATCTCTTCCGCAATCTCCCCTCCGCTGATCTCTGTTCTGATCAGACCGTGCTGTTTGGCATGTTCCCGTTTTTCTTTCTCAATCTTGCTCCTGTGAACAAGTTTAGTGCGTTGGCAGGAAAAAACATTAGTCTTTCATTAATGCCTCATAATGCTCAGAATGCACAAGCGAACCATAAATGCTGGTGCTGATGTTTACTTAAGGTATGGCCCCAAATTGCGATAAGCTCTTCAGCTATATGCTACAGTCTAATGAATTACGCTCAAACATCTGAAATGAATAAACCTCCCCTTCCTCTGCATAGTGGATCAAAATAAACTGATCTACAATCATTAAAACTCTGCAGGAATGTGATTCTTTTCATGCATCAGGTACTGGAATATTTAAAAGAACATAACAAGAGTGTTTAAGGCTCAAGTTTAAATTATAAGTGTAATTATTACTTGTTTATATTTTTTTCTGAGATATTAAGAGGTTAATAGGTGCTTACAGTTTAGTTTCGTAATCCTTCCATGCTTTATCAAAAGGCTTTTTCAAATCCTGCAAAACAAACGAGAACACAGTTAACATGATAATCTTAAAGAGTCTTAAAGGTCAAATAATTCAATACACACTTAAGCAAACCACCATGCTCACTGTATTTATATGAAAGATGTTTATGCATATATACATGAAAGTTTGGTTCATTACAGTTTTTCACAATTGCTAAGACGCTAAACCCTATTCTCTGAACCAAATTCTCAATAGCCTAAACCAATTTGTCGAATTTGCACTCTTTCTGCCAAACGTTAAACAAGTTCAGGCAGTTAGACACTGTTTGCAAGTCTCATGCACTCTTTGTTGCAAAGCGCTTTGCAACACAATCTGTGTTGCAAAGCGCTAAACACAGGCAGACAATAGATGGAAACAATCTGAGAGGGAGAGGAGGAAGAGGATGAGGAAGATGAGGAAGAGGATGAGGACGAGGAAGAGCAAGATGCGGAGAGTGTTGTCAAGACTGGATCTGGCACACAAGGGGTTTTTCCTTTTGCCTGGCAAGAGACAACATTGCCTGTGATGTGGACAAAGTCCTCAACAATATTGATTTCTTAATTACTAAAACACTAAACCCATTCTCTTTATATATATATATATATTTCCACATCATTGCATACCCCTTTTACTCCTTTGAGGTCTCCCTTCAGCAGGCTGTCTAGTGGGAAAGTGATGATGTTATTCATGTTCTGCAGCTGTGGGCACAAAATGATATATGAGGAGATTCAAAATGAAGTGTTAAAACACTAAATGTGTGAAAACACTCTGCATGTAAACCCACAGTGTCTCATGAAATGATCTACAGTATATGAATGTCGGAGACTAGCTCACCAAGTTCTTCAAGAGACCAGTGAGCTCTTTGGTGAAACTAGCAAATTTGAGGAAGTAACCGGACATATCAGGATCGTCTTTGTACACAGAAGTATCTGTAAACCTCTCCAGTGCCTGGATGTACTGCTCCTCGTTCTCTACGTGAGCTGGAGACACACAGAAACAGTCTGTTCATTTACCTTCCACATATATTTATTATATACAAATGTTTGCTTGATGATCAAGGATACTTCATGCATTTTCCAAAATGTTGCCTTATGAAGCTCATTTGTTTTGCTTGACCTTATCACAGTGTTTCATGAGGGCATGAGCAAACTCTTGTCACGTGGGCCTTTTTCATTCCTACCGCTTGCAAAAGAACATACTTCCTAGTTTTTGACCAGAGTACTGTAGAAAATAGCGTAGTAACCACTCCCCGGTCCTGTGCTGTACAGCAGAAGGCCAACAGGCTGTTTAAGATCTGGTTTAATATAAAGAAGAAACAGTGTGCTAACAAAGTCTCTTCCTTCACTAGAGGCATTTACTAAGAAGGAATTACCACTGATTTAATATTTATTCTTAAATGATTTTATAAATGAGTTTTGTGTGTCTTTTATTTCTTTCTCTTCATCATGGCTATGTAAAGCACTTTGAAATGTCACTGTGTATAGAATGGGCTGTATAAATAAACTTGCACTGCCTTGGCTTGTTTAGCATTTGATTAAAAATATAACACTATGCAAATTTGGAAGAGCTGCAAACGTGTCCAAAAGTCTGAGCTGAACATGACTTGCACAATCTATGTGCTAAAAGAAAAAAAGAAGAGTTTGGATTAAAAAATATGACATTGTTTTTAACTGGACTGCAAGTGGATAGCGAATAAGCAGGTTCTTGTGCTGAATACAAGCGTTTCAACTCTTTTCAGAATTTGACCCATTTTACACCACATCAGAGGGCCCTAATTTTGATATCCGTGTATTATTTATATATGTGTATTATATTTGAATATTTTTTTTTACTTTTCATCTTCATTTTAGTTCAAGATTTAGTAATGTTTTATCTTTTGTCATTTTATTAGTTTTAGTTTATATATATATCTCCACCGATCACTCAAGCTTAAAGGTGCTCTAAGCAGTGTCACGCGTTTTTTAGGCCAAAACATTTTTTGTCACATACAGCAAACATCTCCTCACCATCCGCTCGCTGCCTGTCCCCTGAACACACTGTAAAAAAACGCGGTCTCTGTAGACAGCCCAGGCTCCACAAACGGCAACAAAAACAAACTGGCCCAGCCTGGACCATGAAACATAACAAACAGTGTTCCAGCCAATAACCGACAAGAATGATTTGGGGGTGGGGTTTGGGGGGGTTAGTGCGCAGATGAGGAGGAGGGAGGGTCTAGCTAGCCTCCGTTTTGTTTGACAATACTTCGAACGTCAACAAGAAGTGATGTCACCCAACATCACTTAGAGCACCTTTAATCACATTTTTGCACAAAAAGAGTTGACAGACTTGTGGCCTAAAATCTATTAATTTAATTTATTTTTATTTCAGTTTTAGTCGTTTTAGTACTTCAACTAAAAAACTTTTTCCAGTTAGTTGCAAAGGCAACATATTTTAAGTTGAAGTTTTTCATCTAATATTTATATTTTATTTTATTTCAGCTTTATTTAAATGAACAAAAAAACATTTTTAACCATTTTAGTTTAGTTTTCTTATGGTTGGACGGTAAAAGATGTTCTGCCCAAACTGTCAAACTCACATCATCAGAGAAGAAGAATCACTGAATATTTTCAGATTTTGATTATAATGACGAACTAATTATTTTCTGCGGTTTAATTGTTCATCACAAGAGAAGTAACGTGCGCGCTAACAAAGTAAATAGTAAAAGAAAGAGAGAGAGGGGAAATAAGCAGGTTCCTGCTAGAACAGGTATCGGTGTTCCTGGTAAGAATGAGAGGAATGTGTGAGGTAGAGCACAAAACCTGCTCACTACTAGAGTAACAATGACCTGAATCACCCTGTATATGAAACCAAAAGCTTTGTCCTTGCTATTGTTATCATATGATATTGTTTAGATACATAGGGTTACCAGAACAATAGCACACTTGTCTATACGTTCAAAAACTAAACTGGTGAGCTTATTGGTGCAAAGTTATTGATTAAAGCTCAGAGGCAAATGGTCATTTTTGTAATCAGAAATGGTCTTTTCACTATAGAAATGAATCAGAAGTGCCGCAAATTGATTCATATCTGTCGCGCAATTGTCTGTGACTTCTCTTATAAAACAGCTCGACTCTCGACAGCTTGACGAGCAGTCGACTCATTAAATGATAAGCAGTTTATTCAGCGTAGTGAAGCCTCTCATACAGTACATTAAAAACACGACCTCTGGTCTCCTTCCCTGCATACCGCAGCGTTTAGTAGGCATTACGCTTTTTTTGCTAACCTTGCAGGATTGCCTTGAAGTGGCTTTGTTTGTAATACTCACTCAGACCAGAGCTGTTTATGGCCTTGACTGACTTCTTCATTTTGTGCAGTACACTGCGGTCCAGATCCAAAGCCTGCAAAACAACACGAAACATGCTAAAAGGGATTTTCTGGGAGGTTCTGAATACACACAGAATGATAATTATGTGAAGAAAAAAAATGCATAAGACAAATTGGTTTATTTCCACAATAAGGAATAAACCGCATCAATAATGAGCTGCATGCATCTTTACTTAAAGGCCCTGAAATGTATTACAACGCTTTAAAATGGTGCATATTCTATTGCCTAATAAGCACAACCAACACATTGTTCTGCATAAAGAAGGTCACACTATAATAACAAATAGCTTGTAACCCAGTTTTGTAAAGTGTGGTTTATACTTCCCTCTCACTCACACACACGACACAAAGCTTTTACATCCAGACGTACTCAGACAGCCTGTAATTTAGCCACCCATCACTCATGCTGAATCACACGCTGGGAATTATGCACGAAAAGAGCCGAGTGAAGTAGACAGACTTGTGGCCTAAAATCTGTTTATGCAGGAGTCATGTCTGGTACGACACCAAGACAAAACCTTCTGACGAGGGATAAGCCTGGTGTGTCTGCCAAAGCTGACAACACTCTTTACCCACTTTCACCCACTTTCACAGTCTACACTGAGCATAAAGAGCATTTAACCATCAATGACATTTAATACCGTTCAAAAATGTGGCATCAGTAAGAAGATATTTTTTATAGATTCTTTTATAGAAATTAATACTTTCTTGAACACATTAAATTGATAAAAAGTGACAGTGAATACAATTTTAATGTAACAAAAGATTTCTATCTCAAATAAATTGTGTTCTTTTGAACTTTTGAACGACACAACTTTTAGCAGTAGTGTAAATCTATTTAATAAGTTAGTAATATTTTGAAATGGTAACATTTTATCTAAAATACAGAGAAAATATGGATACTGTCTATAAATATTTTACGTATCAAATCTTATAACATACTCCAATCAAAATAAAAAGTGTTTCCATATTTAATTGGACTTAAGTATTTTAAAAGTAAAATTTCTTAGTTTTAGAAATGGACTGAAGAAATCAACATTCATACACAAACTGTAAAATAAACAGTTTAACCAAAGTTTTATTAATGTGGAGATGTCTTTTCACAAGAAGGACGAATGATTGTAGTTATTCTTTTGATACGAAATTATCATTGGCTATACAAGTTCAACATGGACTTTATTTTGATCTGCTTGTGTAAGTTCAGTAAAATGGACAGAAATAGGAAAGACTGTCAAGATGACCTGCAAAAAATGCATTTGGTACTTTTAAAGATACATGAAATAATAAAATAAAAAAATGTCCTTGGGAATGTAACTAAACAACTTAGTTTCAATACTAAATAAATACTCCTACAAATATTCAAGTATAACAATGAAGTATAAAAATTACAATAGAATACAATAAGAACAATAGTAGCCTACTACTATACACCCATATTTACATAGGTTGTGATGTCTGTTCAGGTGCGACACTGCGCCGAAATTGGCCTTGAGTATCAGAACAGTACACCGGTTTACAAAAGACAGAGAGTGACCAGCAGGGCTGCATACACAGAAAGAAAAAATGGAGAGTAGACATGTATGTGCGAGAAAGAGACTAGACGGGACAAGCTGGGACAAGAAGTGGGGCAGCCATCCCGCCTTAGCCTTAAGGAATGAGAAAAGATGAAGGGAAAGAGAGAGAGAACAGAAAAGGCGAGAAAGAGATGGGAGATATTAGCTGCACTGGGGCTTTCATCAAAGGCAAGTCTCAGCAGGACACCATGCACAGAGATGGAAGAACCGGAAACAACCAGAAAAAGTATACTAACTGCCAATTTTATGGCATGCTACATATCCTCATGCTACACAGAAACAGCATATCCAAATATTTGAGGGGTTTGACTAAATAACCCTAGCATGTCTAAACATACATGTGGTGGCTGCTTTGTCTAGATGAGCAAACTTATGCATAAATGCATAAATAAAACAAATTTGCACAAGATCCTGGTCCAGAGTATACATAAACCATGAACATGTGTTTACCTCAGTTACTTCCTCCATTAAGGCTAAATGCAAATGGGGTAGTGTCAAAGGCCAACTCATAAAGAGAGTCTCCCTCTACGTATCCCGGTCACATGAAGACGCCAGTTCCTCCCGGCGCAGTAAATTTTACTCATGCCTGCTTTTAAAAAATCACATTGAAATGAAGAATCTCCTTTATGAAGAGATTTGTTTGAGAGGAGTCAAAATCAACATGCTGATTCTTCGTCATCAGTAATGACTGACACTTTCCCCCTTTCATCAGAGGTCAATATCCTAAGTTCAAGTTTGGAGTCAGAATGCAGTATCTCACTAAAAGAAGAAGAGCTGTGGAGCTTCTCTAAAAAATGCTGGGTTGTTTTAACCAAATTTGGGTCAAATATGGACAAACCCAAATGTTGGGTTAAAAATGTAATAAAAAAATTTAACCCAACGGCTGGGTTTGTCCATATTTGACCCAAAGTTGGGTTGAAACAACCCAGCAGTTTTTAGACATCGGTAAAGATTTTTTCAACCATTAAAACAGGCTGACAGAGTTCAGAACGATTCTCACAAACTAAGCACTTTTATATTTCCGTTGAAGAATTTTCAAACTATAATGGAAAACTTTACAAGAACTGTTTTAGTAAGTACAGAACACATACATAGTTGTTTCCATTCTAGAAATAAGTATATATACAAAGCGAATACATACGTTTTTTTTTATTCTAATTCTACCTCATCTAACTATTAAAATGTATGTAAACCAGTTACTGATTTTACCACATAAAAACACATAGGTTATCTGGCATGATGTTATTACAGTGTAAGTTCAACATTTCTATTTATAAAACAAATATGATTTACAGTACCCATCATGTGGACTAATACTAATAAATGGTATCATGCAGGTCGACCCTTGCACACTACAAAATAAAATCCAACTTCCAAATCATTTTAAAAGATTGAACTATGAAATGTTAGCATTACATAAAAATGTAAGTCCATTTTAGTCAATTTAGCTCAAGCAACTTAAAATATTACACAGCAATAACATACAATGTCAAGTTTGGTGGTGAGGGTCCAATTAAAAAGCTGCTGTTTGATCACTGATCACTTGAATAATTTGTTTTTAGTCAAAGGATGGGGACTTATGATAACATAGGCTAAATATTTGTTATTCAGAATTAATAGATGTTTTTTGCTCTATTTAGTGTTATATCACCGTTTGAGAGATTAATGTTCAATTCAGTGAAATTCCTTCCATTTCAAGGAGTATGAACAACTTGTTTTGGTGAATAAGTAACTCCACATAACTTCTTCAGCTAGCTCAAGAAACCAATACACAAGTTAGACAAAGAATAAATAGTTATACATCACTATTACTGTCTGTAAAGTGAATGCTCAGCTTAACTTAATATGCAAGCTTAGTGAAATTGGATCAACTAGTAAAAACAGTGTGTTTATAAAGCGTATTATGTTTGATGAAAGCCCAGACCACCTTTAATTGTTTAGTTGATGCAGGCTAATTTTCACGATAAGTTGAGTATACTCAAAATTCTCCTTAGCTAGTTATCTTAAGGTGTTGAGTTTTCTCAACTTCATTTTTTTTTTTTTTTTTTTTTACAGTGTTTTATGGCAGAACCAGTGTGGCACAATCATGGTACTTACATATTTAGTATATTGTCACCTTCCTAAAATAATTGCCTAAGTCATTTTTTGACAAAAATGATTTTTTTGCATGTCATCTCCTCATGATGCTGGCCACCTCTGGTAAAATCCCCACATCCTCAGTTGAACAGATCATGCAGTTCTACCCCTATAGTGTAATGGCCTATGTCAAGAGTGTGACTTAGGCCGTTTTATTTGGCCTAAGTCAAAAGATTTTACAAGCAATTTTAAAATTTTAAAAGGCAATTTTACAAGCTTTTCAAGATGGGAGCTGCATCAAGAAGAACGAACCTCTTAAGTTGTTTTTCATTTTTTGTGTTTTCTGAGAAACCTGAAAAATGACTTAGGCAATTATTTTAGGAAGGTGACGATATTCAATTATTGGTTCCGTTTTTGTATTTTCCGAGAAACCTGAAAAAATGACTTAGGCAATTATTTTAGGAAGGTGACGAGAACTCCAAGGAACTGTTTTAGATATGTGTCCATACCAATGCCAATGCCAATTTCTTTATTTTTATTAGTGGGATCTTGTGAATAGTGTTAAATGTTTATCATTCATCAACCATATTTTTATATTTGTCTCATTTCTGTAATATCTGTAGGCCTAGCCTATTTGTTAATGACAGCTCTGTTACCTCAGACAAGCACAGGCCTTTTTAAATGGGTGCATACAATCAGCCATATGCATTCATTAATAACAAATCAATCACTGTTATGGTAAATATATGTATATATCTGGACCATTATGTGAACACTGTATTACTGACTTTGAGACGAAAACTTAAATAAGTTAAGAGTGATGTCAACATAACAGACTAGTAGTCCGTTTATTTCATAACTCTGCGATAAGAAGAGAAAGCTGAGCATGGGCGAGGTTCACTTCCAACAGCTGGGATACGTTGAGCTTTAGTGCTACAAGAAGGAAGTCATTTTCCATGCTGCTTTTGTAATATAGGCTATTTTATAGTATATAGCTACTAAAGGAAACCTATAATCTGGGGTTAGACCGCAGAATTTCTATAATAGATACAGTTTAGAATTGTGTATTGTGCACTTCGCTTTAGTATGTCAGTTGTTATACGGTACTGACAACTGTAAAGGTGCCTTACCTCTTCCAAAGTGGCAACTGTATTCCTACAGTGGAGCATGCGTGAGAAGAACACTGATGTTGTTGGCGCTTTATAGTCCTCATTGGTAATGTCCATAAACTCCGGAACTGTCAGTTGATCAGGCATGATTATTCCCTTTAAATCAACACTACATCCAAGACAAGAAACATAAAGTTTGTTTAAAGTTGCACTTTACTAAAAGACCGCACAAAACCCGAATCAAAATCAGTCCGTATCAGTCATTCCTTAAAGTATTCGATTTAAAAAGTTCCGCTTTAAGTCCAAAATGATTAAAAAGAAAAAGAGGCAATGAGAAGTAAATTCGTCTTTGAACAGGAGAGTTGAACAGCTCCATCACACGCGCAGCTGACCAGAACAACACTTCTGGATTTCACCCATCCTACCTGTACAGTAGAAGTTCAAGTTACATGATTTGTAGGCGGAACCACATCGCCCGTCAATCATTTCCAATCCGCCAATGAAAGAGAACCTCCCGAAGTTGCTGTCCAATTACAGTTGAGGGACGTAACCTAAATCTAAAAACCTGAAGAGCCAAGCCGAAAAGTTGAAATATTGTTAGAAAAAAGATACGCTTTTAACTTACACATATTTCCAGATGTAATTTCTTTCTTTCTTTCTTTCTTTCTTTCTTTCTTTCTTTCTTTCTTTCTTTCTTTCTTTCTTTTTCAGTTTAATGCGTTAAAAATATTTAGAAATCTATATAGTGTGTGTGTGTGTGTGTGTGTGTGTGTGTGTGTGTGTGTGTGTGTGTGTGTTACTTTGAAAAGAATACTTCGGTTGAATTCGTTTTTCTTTGTTATTATTTTTTTACTTATCCAAAATTGAGTATGCTTTTCAGTATAATTTGATAAATTAATTATCTGATTTATATGATTTATATATATATATATATATATATATATATAATTATATTTAACTATATAATTTATATATTTATATTATTATGTTTCTTTATTGTCTTTATAAGACTTTTATTAAATCTTTATAAGACTTTTATTTTGACTCGTGACTACACCGGAAGTACTTGTCTCATGTCCACAGGTTCTCAATGCTGCTGCGTATGATCGTTGTATTTTATTATTAGAAGTATCGATGATTATGGAATAAGTAATTTTAGTTAAGTATAAAAAAAACGTCACAAGCATGGCTACAAAACGTAAAGCGGATGTGCCAGTGCCTGCAGAAGAAAGCGACCAGCTTCTCATAAGACCACTGTGAGTTCACTTCATTCAGACTGTTCTAAGTGAAGTTCTGTTCCGCGCCAAATGTTTTGTTGATTGTTTGGCTTACAGTTTTAAAATGATAAACATCATACCTAACATGACCAGATTGATTGTCATCTGTGTTCATCCTTTTCCTGAGTAGGCCTACTGTAACTATTAATCTTTTCTACTGTGATGTTTAAACAGAGGAGCTGGTCAAGAGGTGGGCAGGTCTTGTATCATCCTAGAGTTCAAGGGCCGTAAAATCATGGTAAGCACAGTTTTGCTGTTTATCCTACTTTTGATGGATTTGACAGATGTTTTCTGACATGCCGTGTCTTTGCAGCTGGACTGTGGCATCCACCCTGGATTGGAGGGCATGGATGCATTGCCTTACATTGATTTGATAGACCCAGCTGAGATTGACCTGCTCCTCATCAGCCAGTGAGTCCCATTCTTTGAACGAAAGACATCGGGTCAGTGACATTCAGAATTCTGCTGACCTCTTTTTCTCTGCCAGTTTTCACTTGGATCATTGTGGAGCCTTGCCATGGTTTCTTCAAAAGACAAGTTTCAAAGGGAGGACTTTCATGACTCATGCCACCAAAGCCATTTACCGCTGGTTGCTTTCAGACTATGTGAAAGTCAGGTACACTAAAGCTCTTGAAAAGGTTTTATAAAAACTTTGCTCTTTGAAAGTTTTATAAAAATCCAGCTCTCTAACATATCCTCTTGTCTCCTTGTGTCTGTAGCAACATCTCAGCGGATGACATGCTGTACACCGAGACCGATTTAGAAGAAAGCATGGACAAGATCGAGACCATCAACTTCCATGAAGTGAAAGAGGTGGCGGGCATCAAGTTTTGGTGCTATCATGCAGGTCATGTTTTGGGAGCAGCCATGTTCATGATTGAGATCGCAGGAGTGAAGGTAGGTGTAGTTTATTCATTCAGACCTGCTCTCTTACCTTCACACAGTTTCTGATAATGATCACGGTCATTCTCTTCAGCTTCTGTACACAGGAGATTTCTCACGTCAAGAAGACAGACATCTCATGGCGGCTGAGATTCCCAGCGTGAAACCAGACATTCTCATCACAGTATGTACTATAGTTTATGCCTGAAATATGATTTCTTTCTCCAGGGCTCAACAATGTGGATTTTTGTCTGTTCCCACCAGTAAGATAAAAGTTTTATGTAACATATTTTTATAAAATGTCAAACATACATTACAACAATCAATCAATTATATATATATATATATATATATATATATATATATATATATATATATATTATTTAGCACATTTTTATATGTACCAAAAGTAAATATATAACATTTTTATATGTACCAAAAGTAAATATATATATACAGTGCAATGCATAAGTGAATACACCCATGCTAAAGTTGACTAAAAAGAGGAATAAAAAATCATATTTTGGAAATTGAACTTAATGCCTTAATTAAAAAAATTAGGAAAAATCCAACCTTTAAGGACACCAATTTTCTTTGTGAATGAATAATGTATCGTAAATAAATAAATGTTCTTCCTTAAAATACATGGTGCATAAGTGAGTACACCCCTATGTTAAATTCCCATAGAGGCAGGCAGATTTTTATTTTTAAGTATTTTTTAAAAAAAATTTTAGGATACTATGCATCCTGATAAAGTTCCCTTGGCCTTTGGAATTAAAATAGCCCCACATCATCACATAGCCTTCACCATACCTAGAGATTGGCATGATTTTATTTCAGTTAGCCTAAAAGCTAGTTTGATTTGCATTGAGAGATGATCTTATGGAAAGTACCCCATGCCAATCTCTAGGTATGGTGAAGGCTATGTGATGATGTGGGGCTATTTTAATTCCAAAGGCCAAGGGAACTTTATCAGGATGCATAGTATCCTAAAAAATGTTTTAAAAAATACTTAAAAATAAAAATCTGCCTGCCTCTATGGGAATTTAACATAGGGGTGTACTCACTTATGCACCATGTATTTTAAGGAAGAACATTTATTTATTTACGATACATTATTCATTCACAAAGAAAATTGGTGTCCTTAAAGGTTGGATTTTTCCTAATTTTTTAAATTAAGGCATTAAGTTCAATTTCCAAAATATGATTTTTTATTCCTCTTTTTAGTCAACTTTAGCATGGGTGTGTTCACTTATGCATTGCACTGTATATATTAGTGCTATGCGATTAATTGCATCTAACGTAAAAGTTTGTTTACATAATATATGTGTGTGTGTGTGTGTATATATTATTAAATTTATAATATATATATATACACACACACACACACACACACATATATATATATATATATAAATTAGGGCTGTCAATCTTCCTCTATATTACTATTCGAATTCCATTCCTTATTTTATTTACACACATTATGTCAACACAAACTTTTATGTTAGATGCGATTAATCGATTTGACTGCACACAAAAAAAATAATATATATATATATTTTACATTATAAAATAATCATAATAATTTAATGTTTTTTATTATTTGTGCAATAATGGTTGAAAATTATACAATATTTACCCTATTAACACTAATGTAATGTAAATTCATAATTACACTTTTTGAAGAAAAAAATTCTTTTTGGACATTAAAATCAGCAAAAAATGTCAAAAACAATATTCAATGCATTTAATACACAGAAAACGAAACCCTTAAGTTTGCAACCCATAAAAGCACGTGTATATAATCTTCAAACAAAAGACTACAGCACTAGCCAGATTTTACACATCAATTTCTCCTTCTCCTTGTGCTTGTAGGAGTCTACATATGGCACACACATCCATGAGAAGAGAGAGGAGAGAGAGGCTCGTTTCTGTAACACGGTCCATGACATAGTGAACCGCGAGGGCCGCTGTCTCATCCCTGTGTTTGCCTTGGGTCGGGCCCAGGAGCTGCTGCTCATTCTGGGTAAACCTCAGCAGTTTAGAGTAGACTCTCAGCCGCCTCATCAACAATGCCTCGCTGACGTCCTGCGTGTCCTCTATTTCAGATGAGTACTGGCAGAATCACCCTGAACTCCATGACATCCCTATCTACTATGCCTCCTCCCTGGCTAAGAAGTGCATGGCCGTGTACCAAACCTACGTGAACGCCATGAACGACAAGATCCGCAAGGCCATCAACATTAACAACCCTTTTGTCTTCAAGCACATCAGCAATCTCAAGGTAAGCATCTTCAAAACCATCCAGAATTGAAGTAGAACAGTGGTATTAGTCATATTGTTAGTTGCTTTTGTCCATTTTTATTATATGTGACTCTGGATCACAAAACCAGTCATAAGTCGCACGGGTATATTTGTGGCAATAGCCAACAATACATTGTATGGGTCAAAATTATAGATTTTTCTTTTATGCCAAAAATCATTTGGCTATTAAGTAAAGATCATGTTCCATGAAGATATTTAGTAAATATCCTACCGTAAATATATAAAACATTTATTTTTGTGAGTGAATGCAGCACAATATCGAACATAACTGAACAACTTTAAAGGCGATTTTCTCAATGTTTCGATTTTTTTGCACTCTCAGATTCCAGATTTTCAAATAGTTGTGTCTCAGCCAAATATTGTCCTATCCTAACAAACCACACAGCAATTGAAAGCTTGTTTACTCAGCTTCCAGATTATGTATAAATCTCAATTTCAGAAAATTGACCCATGTGACTGGTTTTGTGGTCCGTGGTCACATATACAAGTTTCATAATTTGCTGTCCTCCAGAGCATGGACCACTTCGATGACATCGGCCCTAGTGTGGTGATGGCATCTCCAGGTATGATGCAGAGCGGTCTCTCCAGAGAGCTTTTCGAGAGTTGGTGCACTGACAAGAGGAACGGCGTCATCATCGCCGGTTATTGCGTGGAAGGAACTCTCGCCAAGGTGAGTCTCCGATCTCCAGCGTCGGGTTTCTGTGGGCGTGATCGAACTCTCCTCACACTGTTTTCTGTGCAGCACATCATGTCTGAGCCGGAGGAGATCACCACCATGTCAGGACAGAAGCTTCCTCTGAAGATGTCCGTGGACTACATCTCCTTCTCTGCTCACACGGATTACCAGCAGACCAGCGAGTTCATCCGAGCTCTGAAACCTCCTCACGTGGTGAGTGGTTGAGTCCTGAGATATGGGCGTCAGGTTGTAGGTCAGGGGTCATGTTGTTACTGTGGGTTTCAGATCCTGGTTCATGGAGAGCAGAACGAGATGGCTCGATTGAAAGCCGCCCTGATTCGAGAGTACGAGGACAACGACGAGGTTCACATCGAGGTGCACAACCCTCGTAACACTGAGGCCGTCACGCTGAACTTCAGAGGAGAGAAGCTGGCTAAGGTGAGACTGCAGCTCTCATTGGTCCAGGTTCTTCTTCTTCTGCTCAGTTAGAGACCGTTGCTGTAGGGCTGTCTTTCTCACCAGTGGTCAATAAATCATTCAAATTATTAATAATGATAATAATCACAAACATTTCTTCTGCCTAGTAAAGTGCTTCATCAGATCCATCCGGATGACGACTAAAAGAGTTTTTCATTTGATATGAAATCAGTATTTAAACATGTCTCAAACTCGCAAAACATTCGTTTGAATTTAACTACAAAAAGTTGAACCCAGAACAAATTACCGAACACTTTTCTTTCTTTTTCTTTCTTTCTTTCTTTCTTTCTTTCTTTCTTTCTTTCTTTCTTTCTTTCTTTCTTTCTTTCTTTTTCTTCTGTCTTTTTTCTTTTTGTTATTTTTCTTTCTGTCTGTCTTTTGTTCTTTGACTTTTTTTCTTTGTTCTTTCTTTTCTTTCTCTTTCTTTCTTTCTCTTTCTTTCTTTCTCTTTCTTTCTTTCTTTTTCTTCTGTCTTTTTTCTTTTTGTTATTTTTCTTTCTGTCTGTCTTTGTTCTTTGTCTTTCTTTTTATTACTTTTATTTTTCTTTGTCGTTCTGTCTTTTGTTCTTTGACTTTCTTTCTTTGTTCTTTTTTTTCTTTCTTTCTTTCTTTCTTTCTTTCTTTCTTTCTTTTCTTTCTTTTTCTTCTGTCTTTTTTCTTTTTGTTATTTTTCTTTTTGTTATTTTTCTTTCTGTCTGTCTTTTGTTCTTTGACTTTTTTTCTTTGTTCTTTCTTTTCTTTCTTTCTTTCTTTCTCTTTCTTTCTTTCTTTCTTTCTTTCTTTTTGTTTTTTCTTTGTCTTTCTTTCAGTCTTTTGTTCTTTGACTGTCTGTTCTCTTTCTTTCCTTCTTTCTGTCTGTCTTTTGTTCTTTCTTTCTTTTTCTTTTGTTCTTTGTCTTTTTCTTTCTGTCTATCTGTCTTTTTGTTCTTAGACTTTGTCTTTGTTCTCTTTCTTTCCTTCTTTCTGTCTGTCTTTTGTTCTTTTTTCTTTTTCTTTTGTTCTTTGTCTTTTTCTGTCTGTCTGTATTTTTGTTCTTAGACTTTCTGTCTTTGTTCTCTTTCTTTCTTTCCTTCTTTCTGTCTGTCTTTTGTTCTTTCTTTTTTCTTTCTTTCTTTTTCTTTGTCTATCTGTCTTTTTGTTCTTTCTTTTCTCATTCTGTCTGTCATTCTTTCTTTCTTTTACACTAGAACTTGTTAAAATGGTATGCTGTTGTGATAAAAAAACATTCAAAAAAAGTTACAAAAATAATCATATTACAAATACACTGCACAGTTAAGTCTTATTATGCATCGTTCATCTCTATGATGGATCATCAACGGTTTGAACTGTCCTTTTATAATTTTGTCACTGGATGTTTTTGTGTGTGGTATCTGAAGGTGATGGGCTCTCTTGCGGATAAGAAGTGTGCACAAGGTCAGAGGGTCTCTGGCATCCTGGTGAAGAAGAACTTCAGTTATCACATCCTCTCCCCCTCTGATCTCTCCAGTGAGTTGGTGTTTGTGATCGGTTCAGGCGTTTCATATGTGTGTTTGTGTGTGTTCGCTTCTCACGCTTGTTCTTTGTTGTTAATGATGCAGATTACACTGAGCTGGCCATGAGCACAGTGAAACAGACTCAAGCCATTCCCTTCACTGGCCCCTTTCCCCTGCTTTTGAATCAACTACGCCACCTGACCGGTGAGTGAGTGTGTGTGTGTGTGTGTGTGTGTCTTGTGTTTAAATGTGGCGCTCATTGTGTGTGTGTGTGTGTTACAGGTGATGTGGAGGAGATTGAGACGTCAGAGAAGAGCACACTAAGAGTGTTTAACAGCATCACAGTGGTTCATGATCAAAACTTGGTCGTGTTGGAGGTAGGGCGGCACCGCAGTCATTGATGCACCAGTGTAACTATGGCAACAGGAGTGACTGGTGTTGTTAATTGTGTCTGTGGTGTTCTTCCACCAGTGGTTTGCCAACCCTCTGAATGACATGTACGCTGATGCCGTCACCACAGTGGTGCTGGAGGTGCAGTCAAACCCTAAAGCTCAGAAAGGTGAACAGCTCAAAGAGTTCGAGAGACAGTTCTTTCTTTTATTTCTTCATTTCTTTCTTGCTTTCTTCTCTTCCTTATTATTTGTATCTTCCTGTGTTTCCAACTTTTATCTTTATTCTTTCCTTCTGTCTATTCGCCCTTTCTCTTTATTATTATCTTTACCTTCCTTCCTTTCTTCTGTTCTTTTTCTTTCCTTTCACTTTCTTCCTTCCTTTCTTTTCCTTCCTTCACTCCTTCCTTAATTCTTGTTTCTTTGAAATGCATTATTCTTTTTTCATTATTATTGTTTTTACCTTGCTTCCTTTATCTTCCTTCCTTCCTTCATTCTAGTTTCTTTCTTTGATTGTTACCTTTCTCATTTTTTCTTGCTACCTTTTTCCTTCCTTTATTTCCCACATTATCTTTAATCCTTCCTTTTTTACTTTTCTTTCCTTCCTTTCTGTTTATTACAGGTATTACTTGCTTTCTTCCTTGTTCTTTCTTTCTTCCTTCCTTTGTTTTTTTCTTCCATCTTTGCTTCTACCTCTTATTCACTTTTTGCTTGCAAATTTTAATAAACTGGTCTTATTTACACCAATATCTTTGTTTTCCTCTATTTCTTCATCTTAGTTGTTCAGCCCCAAGAAAAGAAGATGGATGTGGATGTTTATCAGACCAGATTACTGAAAATGTTCCAGTAAGTTCATCTTCACAGCACTAACCGTCAGTGATATTTATGATGAACTAAATTCTTTTTCTGCCACGATCTGCAGAGACATGTTTGGAGAGGAGTGCGTCGACTTTAAAGACAAGAACTGTCTCGCTGTAAGTGTAGATGAGAAGACTGCCTTCATCAACCTGGAAACCCGAGTAAGTATCAGACTCTGTGAAGTGTACACACCTAAGTTTTATGGAAACTGAAATATTGGGATTCTTATGTTTGTGTTCAGACCGTGGAGTACGAGGAAGCTGATTCTGAAGATGATTCTCTCAGAGAAATGGTGGAGCTCGCTGTGCAGAGGCTGTATGAAGCCATGAACCCTGTCATGTGAGATCGCCAATTCCCATCTGCCTACTATCAGGCTCTTAATTTACCTCAAGAACTTTTGTTATTAGACCATCTAACTTGAACTACTTAAACCAGACTGAAGACACCAGATGTTGGACTGGCCAAAGCACTTCAAAGGATTGAATTGCCATTAAAATCAAATGGATACCAGTTAAAGATAGATGTTGATACGCATGTGCATTCAGGAGTCACTGTTTTTTAGTTCCACTAGTTAAATATACATTATGTTGTGATCATTTAATTGTTTTTGTCGTCTTTTTTTTTTTTTTATATGACATTTTATGTTCAACTAAAGCTATAATTTGTTTAAGATCAGTGTATTGATTTAATAAAAGAGGTTTTTGAGTGAAGTTGAGCTTGAATTTCAATACACACTTCACATTAAGGGTGATGTTTTATTTAAAAATGAAAGCTTGCAAAACACCAAGTCAAAAACTATTAAGTTATACAAATCTAACACAGATACAAAACACTGTCTTAATACTTTCTCTCTTGACCCATCACAACGTTGCGGGGAGCCATGCAGATTATTATGGGCACATTTCTTAACATGAAAAAAAGGATTTCACAGGATTCGACACCCGGTAATGAAAATAAACCACGTTTTCAGGGTAAAGTCACGTAATAAGATCTCCTACTTAGAAATGACACTATGCTTGGTATTCTACAAGATTAACACACAAATACATTCCCAAAAGACGATTACAGTTACGAGTAAAATTCAGAAAAAGATAACTGTTTACCCACAAATAAATGACATCATCTCACACTCCCTTTTTGAGTTTTCCTGTAGAATATATTGCAAAACACATGGGAGTAAAATACTTTTTCACAAGATGAATAAAAAAACTAATACAAGGCACTTTGGATACTGATCTCAGAGCAGTGTTCAACATCAGTACATTCTTAAGGGAGCAGCTGCAAGATACATATTCTTGCATACAGTTACAGTCATGGACATTGTGTCGTAGAAAAGTATAATAACGTGGAGAGATAAAACTGATCGCCTGTCTTTTCATTTAACTAGTGACTTTGGTATTTCATAAAAAGCCAATGAGCCAAAAGCGTTCTCATATACCAAACAACACGTATATTTTAAGATATGTCAGTGCAAGTTGCTTTCAGTTAAAACATCTTAAACATGCCTTTTAGTCCGGGACTAGGCTTAAGCCTTATCTGGGAAACCAGGGGATAATGTCTGCTGGTATAACTGTTTAAATTACTGTAACATGTTACATTCAAGAACAGTACAAATGAAAGCAAAAAAAGTGCCTCTAAAAAATCTGATTGTCTTTTGCAAACAATAAAAAGCAAGAACACAAGATTGTGTTCTATAGAGGTTACAAAACATAATTTGCTGGTGTGTGAGACACATACAAGTAAAATATCAACTAAAATATAACAGGTAATGGTAAATGGTTATCAAGATCTGTTAGCATCTGCTCAATCCCTTAGACAAAACCAGACCTGTAAACATCTTGGTATTGGGTAGTTAAGCTTTAACAATGAAGCTGGTCACGTGTAGATTACTCTTGAGATCCAGTGTGCAGGTATAAATATTAATGCATATTGCATAATCCTAACAGGATTAAAAACATTGAATTCCCATGTAATGCCTAGACACTGAATGATTTGTGCCATCTGTTGCTTTATAAAAGACCAGTGCTCTTAAAGGGATAGTTCACCCAAAAATTAATATTCTGTCCTCGTTTACTCACACTCATGTCTTTCCAAACATGT
This sequence comes from Abramis brama, assembly GCF_963993115.1. Lineage (NCBI taxonomy): Eukaryota > Metazoa > Chordata > Actinopteri > Cypriniformes > Leuciscidae > Abramis > Abramis brama. The sequence goes on from NC_139980.1 coordinate 6,390,582, forward strand.
ATGACATTCTCTCTTCTGAATCTGCACCTTAAAAGCATGGACGTGGTGGACCCAACATGTGTGCTTAATTAATTGCAAGTGTTTTAAAGCTATACGGTAGCTTTGTGGAGGAACAGATTTGTCATTTTAAGTCAAATTTAAGTCATTTTCCATTGATAATCTTTTTCTTCACTCTGGCACATTTTATAAGAATTGTTTTCATGAAAGAAGTAGCAATGTCCAGTTAGTGAACAAATTAACCTTCTGAATCGGATTTTGAATGAATTGGTTCTTCTGGTGCACAAAATCAGTCTCAATGATTTGTTCAGGAATCGGACTGAAGTTCAACTCGACAATTAAAACTTTAGCAACTAAAGTTGAGATGTAAGAGAAGTAACAGATATTTTATTCCGTATTGTACCATACATCAGAGTACAAATTTAGGGCAGGGACTTGGTTTAAAGCTACACTGTGTAGGATTTTCTCCCATCTAGCGGTGAAATTGTTTATGACTACCAACTGAACATTACTTTCTAGCCCCTCCCATTCCGAGGGCGTTTTAACTCCTACGGTGGCCGTATTATTTCAAATCTGCCGGCAGTCGCGAGTAATCTCCCCCTCGCATTCGTCACGGTGCCACTGAGTGTCAAAACGCGAAAGGCGAAGCTTGAATTTCCAGGTATGTCCCTCTTTGGCTAATGTATTTTCAAGATGGAGGCGCAACATGGCTGCCGCCATTCGAGCGACTCGCTCGTATGTATTCTAAATGGCAGATTCTACGCTTACGAGAATACTTCATTAGTTGGTAGAAGTAATTACACATTAATGAGCACATATCATTTTGAAAGAACAAAGTGTTTTTTGCTAAGAATCAACTTAAAAATTACACAGTGTAGCTTTAATGAGGAAAATATTTGTCTGTTCCTCCCAATCTTATTGTAAGACTTGGAATATTGGGCACAAGTCATATGAATCATTTTTAAGGTACTTTATTTGTGCTTTTGTGTGCTTTGTAATTACTCGGGAAAGAGACCAACACATCATCAAGATTATCTCCTTCTGAGCTCCACAGAAGTCAGCCAGTCATACAGGTTTGGAACGACATGAGGGTGAATTTTCTGTGAACTATGCCTTTAAAACACTGCATTCGGTTTTAGTTTTTTTCAATACTTGAGCGGCAAGCACATTGCATTTCAGCGCATATGTAATGCTTGTTCTGCTCAGCTTTGAGCATTCCCGATCATATTCCCTTACGATTTCTATACAGTCGCACTCTTAACATTCAGTCTCCTTGCTGTTATTTTGTGTATGTCTCTTTACCCTGAAGGACATGGCATTCTCTCGGTTATCCGTCAGATCATCAAAGGAGCGCGACACTGTGCCGGAGGTAGGGAAGTCCTCTCCCAGGGCTAGTTCATCCAGGTGGGAATCATAGCTGGGATCTTCTTGGATGGTGGCCATGCGTTGGTGCTCCATGGTGGAGTGAGGACACGGGGCTGGGGTTAAGGCTGGAGCCACCTGGGAGATCGAGACCGGTGGCGTGCTGGTCTGCAAGGGCTCGGACGCCTGAAAGCGTGGCACCGCAGAGGAGCCCGAGGATGATGGTGGTTTGAAGATCCGCACTGAGGCTGATTCTAGACTGCTCAGCAGCTCTGCATTCTGGGACAGCACATAAACACAGTCAGGCATTTGTTATGCTTCCTATTATCAAAAGAAAAATAACTTGTTCTGTGTTCTGATTTGTACTTACACTGGGGTAGAAGAGTGACTTTGTGTTAAATTCATATTGCTGGTCAAGTTTTTTATCCTAAAGACAAAAGAGACAGGAATCTTGTAAAAATCACCTTCTTCCTTTTGCATCATCAAATGGATTGTCTTCTAAGAACCTGAATGACTCTCTTCTAAGAGTGTTGTTTAGTTTCAATCTTAGTGTGAATAAACCTTTGGCCTGTGATTAAATTTTTTCGTTTTGCTCTTGGTGCGAAAAATCATAGACAGTATATAAACTGGACACAGCGACCCCATAGGATTCAATGGAGAAAAGTGAAGTCAATTAGAAGCTCTCACTTCCTGATGGCTGAGCGCACTGCGCAGACTCAAACTGAGCTTGACGAGATGTGACGTGAGCAACCCGTCTGTCTTCTAGTAGCTGTGCCAAGAGAAATCTGAATCATTCCCTTCCGAAACTTGCAGAGACGGAGAGTGTGAGTAGGAGGTGTCCTTGAGTTAGGAGCAGGAGCAACTTTTGCTAAGTATTCTGATTAATTATTTTGTCATTTTGCCTCCACGTCCCCCCGATTGCCCACGAGCTTCTCCTCCTGTCCATATGGTAATCTCTCTACTGTGCGACAGAGAGTCGTGTGGTTATGACGCAATCGTTAGCCTATTTTTACAAAAATTGCTTCTACGGGGCCATATCGTAAGATACAAGGTAATGGAGCCTTTTATACATTTTTGTGTTTCTTTAGAAATAAATAATGGACAAATGGAGTCTTTAAACGCCTCAGATATATATATATATATACAGTGAGGAAAATAAGTATTTGAACACCCTGCTATTTTGCAAGTTCTCCCACTTGGAAATCATGGAGGGGTCTGAAATTGTCATCGTAGGTGTCATGTCCACTGTGAGAGACATAATCAAAAAAAAAAAATCCAGAAATCACAATGTATGATTTTTTAACTATTTATTTGTATGATACAGCTGCAAATAAGTATTTGAACACCTGTCTATCAGCTAGAATTCTGACCCTCAAGGACCTGTTAGTCTGCCTTTAAAATGTCCACCTCCACTCCATTTATTATCCTAAATTAGATGCACCTGTTTGAGGTCGTTAGCTGCATAAAGACACCTGTCCACCCCATACAATCAGTAAGAATCCAACTACTAACATGGCCAAGACCAAAGAGCTGTCCAAAGACACTAGAGACAAAATTGTACACCTCCACAAGGCTGGAAAGGGCTACGGGGAAATTGCCAAGCAGCTTGGTGAAAAAAGGTCCACTGTTGGAGCAATCATTAGAAAATGGAAGAAGCTAAACATGACTGTCAATCTCCCTCGGACTGGGGCTCCATGCAAGATCTCACCTCGTGGGGTGTCAATGATCCTAAGAAAGGTGAGAAATCAGCCCAGAACTACACGGGAGGAGCTGGTCAATGACCTGAAAAGAGCTGGGACCACCGTTTCCAAGGTTACTGTTGGTGATACACTAAGACATCATGGTTTGAAATCATGCATGGCACGGAAGGTTCCCCTGCTTAAACCAGCACATGTCAAGGCCCGTCTTAAGTTTGCCAATGACCATTTGGATGATCCAGAGGAGTCATGGGAGAAAGTCATGTGGTCAGATGAGACCAAAATAGAACTTTTTGGTCATAATTCCACTAAACGTGTTTGGAGGAAGAAGAATGATGAGTACCATCCCAAGAACACCATCCCTACTGTGAAGCAAGGGGGTGGTAGCATCATGCTTTGGGGGTGTTTTTCTGCACATGGGACAGGGCGACTGCACTGTATTAAGGAGAGGATGACCGGGGCCATGTATTGCGAGATTTTGGGGAACAACCTCCTTCCCTCAGTTAGAGCATTGAAGATGGGTCGAGGCTGGGTCTTCCAACATGACAATGACCCGAAGCACACAGCCAGGATAACCAAGGAGTGGCTCTGTAAGAAGCATATCAAGGTTCTGGCGTGGCCTAGCCAGTCTCCAGACCTAAACCCAATAGAGAATCTTTGGAGGGAGCTCAAACTCCGTGTTTCACAGCGACAGCCCAGAAACCTGACTGATCTAGAGAAGATCTGTGTGGAGGAGTGGGCCAAAATCCCTCCTGCAGTGTGTGCAAACCTGGTGAAAAACTACAGGAAACGTTTGACCTCTGTAATTGCAAACAAAGGCTATTGTACCAAATATTAACATTGATTTTCTCAGGTGTTCAAATACTTATTTGCAGCTGTATCATACAAATAAATAGTTAAAAAAATCATACATTGTGATTTCTGGATTTTTTTTTTTAGATTATGTCTCTCACAGTGGACATGCACCTACGATGACAATTTCAGACCCCTCCATGATTTCTAAGTGGGAGAACTTGCAAAATAGCAGGGTGTTCAAATACTTATTTTCCTCACTGTATATATATAGAAACAACTTCATATTCATTTCACTTTTTGTTTTGCTCTCACCGTAAACAGTCCTTCAGACCATAATACAACTCAAGGTCAGTCCATTATAGTGGCAGACATTTCCTCAGAGCTACAACTAACTGTAAGATGTTAGTGGAGATGACTCACCACACAATGGACCAGAATGCTGAGCGGGATCCAGAAAAGAAGTGAGAAGACCACCACTGAGCCAACAATGTTGTCTGCCAAGAACTTCCCTGAGAACACATACACAAATCTCACATCCTCCATTGGGTTTCAAGTAAGATGAAATCACTGTGTTCACAGATAACTTACCAAAAGTATTTATGTCCAACTTCTCAATGAAATCCCACAATCTCTCAATAACATCCTGGACCTGTTTCATGCATTTACCCTGGAAGGAATAAGAACATATTTTTTGAATAACTGAACCTAAACCATTTACAATTGTCTTGTGAACTACTGCAATTGAGCTGTGATTAATCAACAGCTTCTATAAATGTCTTACATGAGTAGAAAATAAGTGTATGTTGTGAACACTGCCACTCACCGCTCCATCACAAAAGCCCACAGTGCAGGGTTTGCCTTTCCGCAGGAAGATGGGCTTACCCTTGTCATCAATATAAGGAGTGCACACAGCGCTCTTATTCTTGCAGCACACCTTACAAGAGTTGTTCGTCTCTGAAAATGACATACAGGAAGAGTAAAAAAGGGCACGTCTCCTCAAAACAGACTTTAAAAACTGTTGCAATATACCAACAGTATTAGCTTCATCAGAAGCTCAGTTTACCATTGCAAGCACACGACTGCAGGCTCTTCAGAGCTTCACAGAAAGGGATGCAATCTCCGTTCAGACACCGCCCATTGTCCACACAGATGGTCTTATTAGGGACGTTCTCTGGAGGAGGGCATGCACTGCTGTGTCCTGTAAGAAGCACAGAAGAATAGAGTTTCAGTGAGGACAAAGGGCTATGCAGTTAAAGAATAAAGAAAATGCATAAAGAAAATGAGATTCTTAGCATTTCAGCATTGTTTTCCATGACATTTAAGCACAATTTTTTCCCAATTTCTTATTACTATAATCCATATGGATATTTTACTTCCAAAATCTTCTCGTTATATCATCATACAATCTCAAATGACAACCATAATATACAAATATTTCATAATTTATATAATACAGCATAATTTCTTTGAATTTCAGTAATGAGAATTGGATTTTTTTGCATAAGCGTATTGATGTCACATTGCAAAATATTTTACCATAAAAATCTATAAAAATGTATGGTACCATAAAAATCAAATACGCAAAGTATTATTAAAAAGTATTATATAAAAGCATATTTTTTAAAATAATAAAACATAATTGCACAAGCAGTGTTGTTATTGTTAACTAAAGCCAAATCAAAAACAAAAACTAATACTGATCAAATTTTAGTAATTGAAATAAAATAAAACAAAACAAAACAAAACTTGAGAAATTGTGCCTGGGCAGTTAACTAAAACAAATACGTTTTAGTTGAAGTACTAACATTACTAAATCTAAACTAAATAAAGGCTATGTAGAAATATTAAACAACTAATAAAAATGACAAATGCACATAAAAAAGTATCAAAACAAACTAAAATGAAAATTAAGTTAATATAAAAATACAAGTTAATTCAAAATATTAATAAATACTATAAATATTACTAAAACTGTTCTCAACCTGAATTCCTTAACATGTTGATCAGATATATAGAATCAAAGTAGTATATTCAGTTGTGTAAACTTGAAGCTTGTTGGTTGATGCCTCACCTGTACAGTAAGACCTTCCCTTGCAAGTGGCATTCATTGGCTCCTGACACACTTTGCCCTTCCTCTCAAACATGCAGTCTTTGCAGCACGCACTGTTTCTGTCACTAGAGTCAAGAAAAAAAACACAGAAAAGTTAAAGACAGAAAGACATTTTTGGGTGAACCGTCCCTTTAATTCCCCATGTCTGCATCAGCATTTTTTATCACAAGGCCACATGGAGGAGCTGTACCTGCACTCCACATTGGGCCGCAGTTTGCAGTCTGACGTGCAGCAGCGGTCACTGTTGAGGTGGATCAGTCCAGGGTCACACTCCTCACCTTCCTCCACCCGTGAGTTTCCACACACGTTGCTGTTCCTCTCTCTGAAGCAAGTGGAGGCCTTGGCCTTCAGACTCTTTACTATGGATTTCTTGCTGCAGTTTGAAAACAACTATAGGAGAGCACCAAAACAAAACACTTACAAACTGATCGCGTGACGTTGTGAACAATGACACCAAGCTGAATTCACATCGACGAAGGACGTACTTTGTTGTTAGAGTGGTCCCCGCTCACCGCAATGGGGTACATTACGTATTTGCCCCCCTGATCCTCTCTGGGCACGCAGTCCGACACAGTGTCTGGATCATGAACAGCACCAAAGTTGTGGCCGAGCTCATGAGTGGTAACCAAATCCGCTTCCTGTTGGTATATAGTCAGAAAATTAGCTTACTAAAATAAAAGCGACAAGAACATTTGTTTGGACTTCACTTGCCTTGGTAAGAATGGTTTTTCCATAATTTTTGGTGCTGGTTAGTCCAGTGTTGAGGTATATAGCACGATTGTCATTTCCTGAAGGAGGACACTCTTAAGAAAGACAGATAACAACAGTAAACAAAACGTCTAAGCATGGGGAATATGTTAGACCAAATTGATTTATCCATAATGTGGTAATTACACTCACTCTCAGAGCAAAGACCTCCAGGAAAGCCTGGTTTGGAGGGAGCCACGTAAGCCAAGCCGAGCGTGCCTTCATCAAAATCCTGATATGTGAACAGATGAGCCAAGCACACTTGGGATGCATTATCTGCAATGTCAATGCTAAATTGCTGCAGGAGAAAGACAAAATGACAATTCTTACTACAATTATAGCACAGCTGTTTATTCGGGACCAATCAGGTACCCCAAGTTCACTTGTGAATTTCTAAAGCATTTTGTTTGTTTTTGGCTTGCTTTTCTATTTGCAAGCAAAATAATGTCTTATAGGGGTGGTATAATGCCCTTTTCACAAGATGTAAAATAAGTCTTTGATGTCCCCAGAGTGTGTATGTGAAGTTTTAGCTCAAAATACTCCACAGGTATATGTATATAGCATGTTAAAATTGTCACTTTTTGAGGATGAGGAAAAACGCAGTTTTTGTGTCTGTCCCTTTAAATGCAAATGAGCTGCTGCTCCCGGCACAGAGGGCGGAGCTACAACAGCTTCGATTAGACATGCACTGAAAATTGCAAAAACTTTTAGCCTTTTATGTTCAAACTGGAGTCAGACAAAGATGGAGAGTTTCAAGAAAAAGTGACAACATGTAGACAACATTTCTGAATGGTTAGTTGATGAATTTATGTTGCTTGTGTTTAGTTATCTTCTAGTCATTGATTAGCATATTCTGTCTTGATAATCTATAAATCGCGCTCCCGGGGCCGAGGTTTATGTAAATTTTAGGGTTAGTGATGTCACTAACCCAGGAGGAATGTCGTGTAGTCCCTACCAGCCGTTTGTTGTAGTCCTTAAAAAGCGATTTCGTTAAAAGAAAATATCTCCCTTTGCTTTGAAATATGAATGCTGTAATTTTGCAGATGTTGTTTATGCCCAAACAGCAACATTACACGCTAACTAAAGTTAGAAAAGTGAAATCATAATCAACCACCCCTTTAAGGACATAAGGACTACAACTACAAGGATGCAAGTTTACATGCTTGACGAAACAGAATATCACTGTAACTTCTGTAGCAACAACTTGCTTTCATTCAGCAAGGATGCATTAAAATGATCAAACATGACAGTAAAGACGTTAATAATGTTTTCAGTTTCAAATAAATTCTGTTATTTTCATCCTAAAATGCATCACAGTTTCCACAAAAATATTAAGCAGCACAACTGTTTTCAACTTTGATAATAATAAGAAATGTTTCTTAAGCACCAAATCAACATATTAGAGTGATTTCAGAAGGATCATGTGACACTGAAGACTGCAGTAATGAGGCTGAAATTTCAGCTTTGCCATCAAAGGAATAAATTACATTTTTATTAAATATTAAAATAAATTATATATTAAAACCATTATTTTAAATTGTAATCATATTTCACACTGTTACTGTTTTATAGCGTATTTTTGATCAAATAAAAGAAGCCTTGGTGAGCATAAGAGACTTTTTTACCAACCATTTTACCATTAAGAGATTTTACCAACCCCAAATTTTTGAACGGTAGAGTATCTTTTCAAATCACTCAACAGTTTAAAATTCACATTAGAGGTATGACTATGGGTTGTAGAACAAAACCTAAGTCTCTTTAAATAATTGTACCCACAGACCTTATTTTACTCAAATCAAAAATCACACAAAATGGCTGGAAGATGCTAATTCTCCAACTACAAACTGAACTGCACTAATAATGTTTCCATAGCATGTTCTTTCTCTTTGCTGGTTCTCTGCCAAACAGAGATGGATAATGAAACAATACACAAGTCCTCAATGTTCTTCACTCTCAAACAGAAGCGTCTCTGATCGTTTTAAATCAGCACAGCTCAGAATACAGAAAGGACGCTCTCATTAATTCGGTCATTTGCGAGACTCCCACAGTTCCAGCTTGCTCACCTCCAGGAGCCTCTTGACGTCCCAGACTTCTTTGTTCTTCACAGGAGTCCCTTCCATGTTGAAGTGGGCACCTCCCAGTGATACTTTTGTGGGTGTCTGGTTAATTATGATCTGAAAGAGACAAATGATTTTTGCCGGCTCCATTAGCATTTCATTGGAGTTCCTCACCTTGTTCTCCTCAAAGAACCACGCTTACCTGCTGAATCTGAACTCCATAACCTTTATACTCCTCATCCCAAGACGTATTGCGGTAAATGTCATCCACGCGATCAATCAGCTCAATCTAAACACATCCAAGGCAAATTTGTTAGACATCTGCTGCCAACAACTTTATACAACCTTCTACTCAGATGACACAAAAAATTGTCCAAAAAAAAGTGGGCCTCAGCAAACATCCAAGAGGGCAACAAACAGAAGTTTTACCCTATTCAAATACAGGTGAATAGGGTAACATTTTTAACTAGCAGATATCACCATGAAACTTTCCCAGTTTATTACCTACATTAAGATCAGAAAAAAATGTATTACAAGTTTTCTGTAATTTAATGTTTAAATATGCAAATTAGGCAATATCTAATTAAATATGCGCTAATTTGCATATATTTTAAAAATATCCAAATCTGAGTATTGGATAAAGCCAGGTTAAAAATAATTTTTTCATTGTGTTCACATATTAGATGGGAAAAAAATACAGAGGGATTTATGGATATCTACTTTTGTTATCCTGTAAATCAGAATATACTGTCAATAGCCTTAAAAAAATGATTTTCGCCATGTTTTTTGGAATAAAATGTTATATAAATCAGGCTAGGAATAATATATTTACAAATCCCTCTGTAAATGTCTTCATAATATAACTAGGTACAAGACTGGAATGTTTGGTGTATATAGGTGCTACTGAAGTGGAGATTTCGGACTTAGAGTATGAGAGAAAAGTCATTTTGAGAAAACGGGCTTTAAAGATTTATCATCAGCCAATGAGATTGCGCATTCAGTCCTTTTACTTTCACGATTGGTTGCTGATAAAAAGGAAATGACCATATTTGGATCCGACAGGATTGTACAGGAGAGAGAGAGCTTCCTAACGGTGTACGTGATGACAGGGAGCAGACAGCAGTCGCGGAGCAGCATGTTGATTGACAACACCGACTTTTGTTGAATTTATGAGAAATCTACAGACGCAAACAGACAAAGTGTAATGAAATAAAGACCTAAATGTGTATTTCAGACTTTTTTTTCACCACAAGTCTGAAAGAAGACATGTTATTGAAGACAAATATCCAAAAATGTCAAAATTGTCCAGTAAAAAAACCCCGATGTTTTTGCCTGCCGTGTCTCGCCTTAATGCATCCTTGCTAAATAAAAGTATTAATTAAAAAAAAAAATCTTATAAACCCCAAACTTTTGACTGGAAGTATATGTCAAGCACAAAAATATTATATCGGTTAGAAATTAGAAATTGGAGTCAAAATGGTTGAGAAACACTGGTCTAATAAGCACTGTCCTACTGAAATTAATGTGACGATTTGCATCAGAATGATTTTATGCTCAATTTATGCAGACTTTTTATTTACCAGGTAGTTGAGGGTGGTGCTCTCCTCCTCACGGCCCATGTATTTGAAAAAACGATAGTCGGCCACGAGCAGCAGAGGGCAGGTGTTCTTGCTGTGGTCCGGGGTCTGTCTTCTCTCTCTCAGGTGTCCTGTGGAACAGATGCAATGGAGTGAGAAAGATGGCAAAAATAGACAAAGGGATGAGAAGGCGAGAGACATAACACATGGGTGACAAAGTAACTATATAAAGTGGCAACTCGCATTACACTGTCTAGATCTGTCTCAGATGAGCAGGAAAAGTCTAATTTAAACCAGATGTGTTGTGACAGAGAGCCATAGAATGAGCTTTCAGGATTTAATAACCAGTTTTGACATGTTAAACATGCAAATTAACTCAAAGACTTACCATCCTCCTCCTCCTCTTCCCCTTCATCTAGTGCTCTGGCAGCCCGCACACTCTTTGGCAGCATCTCGAAGGCGTCTGTGCTGATGTAGCCGCACACTTTTGAAGCCGCCAACCGGCTCACGTTCCTGATGTCTTCAGAGCGATATACAAGCAGCCGGTCATCATGTGAGTCTTCGATAAACCTCCACAGGGGCTGCAGAAACCAGATGAATGGGTTAACAATTATTGCATTCTCTTCGCTGAGTGGCATAACCATTAGATTTGTGGTGTTATAATAATACCTCAATATTGTATTCGGCTTCATCAGTAAGAATATGAGCAGTGAAGTCACTGACACCGATATGCGCTTGCACACGGGAATTCTCCTCTCCTAGAAATGAATGGAAAAAACAATGTGAACTGCAAATGAAATTTGCTAGAGCCTAATTTTTAGACGTTAAAATACATAAAGTTGCAGTTACCAATGACATGACCGATGAAGAAGTTTTCTCTCTGGACCTCGTACGTCTTTTGAGTGCCATCTTCTCCTACTACCACAGCCTTAAAGTCATGAGTGAAGAGCTCTGTGTTGGTTGCCAGGTACAATTTGAAATGCCTGGGAAATATTTAGGAGAGCTTATTAAATGACTGAAGTCTAATCTTGGCGGTGACAGTGTGTCATGGTACATGGGTGATGAGTTTTCACCTCTGTAACGCAGTGAAACCGAGAAGCCTCTCTGCGTGTGTTTGTGACTGGACATCTCTCTTGCGAACCGAATGCTGTTGAAGACTGGACAGCTGAAGAACATCAAAGTCTGACAGCAATGAGCTGAGCTGGTCTGAAAGAGTCACAGTGAACAACTTGACACATATTACTGAATTAGGACCAATTCATTTTAAAGTGAAATTACAGGTTTCAAGGAGCCATTTGAAGGACTTGGGATATCTGTGGTTTCTCTCAACTATGGAAAAAATTCAAAAAGTAATTGCAACTTTTATCTGACAATTCTGATTTTATTTCTCACAATCTGTGATTTTCTCAGAATTGCAAGTTTATAACATACAATTCTTTATTTCTCGCAATTCCGGGTTTATATTAGCCTGGAAATCCAGACCTAAATCTAAAAGATTAATGGTCTGGCGTCGACTAATGAAAATCGGCCAGCTCGAGGGGCGGCACCAAGCGTGCATTTGAAAATCTCGCTGCACGCAATTGGATAACACTACGACCAATCACAACAATAAACCCCATACGCTTAGCTACCAGCGGAGCTAACTGATAGATTAGACTCATACCGTATCCGGTCGGCAAAACAGCAAAAACGTCCTTCTTGCAAAGGAACGATTCGAGCGGCGTCTTCTGTTCCTCTTTTAGAGAAAAAGCCAAGTCTAACTCGTTCATTGTAGCGGCCAAAGCCGTTTCAAACAACTGGTGTTCATCCATAGCCATCTTACAGTGTTTACTAATGACTTCGACGTCACAGCGCTGTCGTCTTCTGTTTAGCTCGCCTCTGGCCCGCCTATATCAGATAACCCGATGTGATTGGTGCAGCTCAGATCGAGGGGCATATTTAATGAGCATCATTACTAGACACCAGAGTAACTCGCTGAGCAAATTCAACTTGTGCTCTCGCGAGAACTCTGGATTACCAGGGTAGGTTTATATACCACAAACAGTTTACATCTCACAGTTCTGAGTTTTTATGTCAGAATTGCAAGTTTAGAGATGTAAATTCAGAATTCAGAGGGAAAAAGTCAGAATTGGGAGATGTAAACTTGCATTTCTCAGATGATTATAAGAAATTCTGAATTGTGTCATAAGATCACAATTCTGAGGAAGTGTGAATTGTGACACAATTCAGACTATTTCTCAATATTATCTCAGAAATGAAACTTTTTTTCCTCTAAGTACATCTCGCAATTCTGACTTTTCTCTAAGAAAACTGTCAATCCCTTCCACTCCTTCAGAGCTCCAGTCCATGGCTTGTTTCGTAACAGGGAAACAATGATGCTTTGGCTTCTTTTGCAACGATTTTCGTTAACAAAGAAAGCAAAAAAGACTAATAAATTGGACAAATTTTATCTGCAGAATAAGATACATCGATATTAACTTTTTGTTTATTAGGCTACTTAGTTTTTACAACCACTGTCTATACTACATATCTAAAAACAGGATGGAATTTTGGTGAAAAGTCTGGTGCCACAGTAAACTCTTGTAAGAAAAAGTCTTTGCAATTGAGCTTCTTCACAAAATGTTTGGTGAAAGTCATTCAAGCAATGACTAATAGTAGATCTGAGATCTGAAACTACAGTAAGGTATGAAAAAGCACACTAGGTTATGATGATGTAATCGAAACAACACACTCTTTCGATTTAAATGTATCCATACTGTTTTCAAAGTATTCCTATTCGTATTCCCAATAACTCACCGTACTCGTCGTCTAGGACATCCCTAATGGGTCTCCTTGAACACTCCGTCAGGAATAAAGACGCCAGAAAGAAAACGATGCGTTTCATGGCGAGCACGTTAATGCAGCATACAGTACTTCACACAGCAGCAGCATTTAATCCCATGGATTACCAATCTGCCTGGGATCAACATCTGGACATGGCCAAACAAATATACACGCTCACATCTGGCTGGATTAAAACAAAGCCACAAAGAAGAACAAAAACACGCTCACTTCAAGACGCTCTCGTCCATGTCGCTTGATGTTATAAAGCAAAAGATTCACTCAAAACCAAATCATGCCAACATCTGAGAGTAGTGAAATACCCGGAAGTATTTAATGTGAGATGGATGGATCAGATTCACCGCGCCAGGAAATCACTATTAACTCTACAGCTCGTGTTGAAAGCGTTATCAAAACACTGATTTGAAGGGTGCTTGGTTTTAAATTCACGCGTGACAGTACTCAGAGTATTTTAAGTGGGTTTTAGAGAGTGTATCCGCGGTATGAGTTACGTAAGTGGATAAACTCTCGGGCTGTGCTCAAAAACTAGTGAGCCGTCTATCTAGACCGCATTTAGTAGGCGTCGCATGCGCGTGAACGTGCGTCTCTAGATAGACAGCTCACTGAGTTTTGAGAACAGTCTCAGTCTCGTCCAGACTCTATTTTTAAATTCTTACCTCAAACCCCATGAAATTCAGCCTAGCGTCCAGGCTCATTTGGGGGACAGTATACACGCAGCTGAAAATCTTTTATTTTGGCCATCATCACAAACTCAAAGCATTCAATTAATTTGTACAAGTAATTATTTTCAAAGAACTTCATCTATAATTGAACGTGTGAAGGAGGAAAAAGCAGAATTGTGCCGTTATATTTATAGTTAACCATCATGTATCGTTTCCTCTTCTGGAAAATTGAGCAAAAAACACTGATGCCATCCTGCACTCAGTCATTTTAACCAATCATTTGAAGTATTTTGATTATCATTAGACATGTAGTTTAAGTTAAGTAATGTAAAATACTACTGGCAAAAAAAAAAAAAAAAAAAAAAAAAAAAAAGGACACATAAACTTCCTATTTCAATAGGAAATGCACCTAAAGCAATAAGTCAAAGAAATTGTTTTTATTTTGTCAGTATTAAAGAAGTCTACAAAATACTACTTGAAAACCAGTCAAAATGCAGGGCATCATCAGTCACTAGGAAAGACTAGAGAACAAATTTCAAGACAAGTGTATGGTTTATAAAATGGTCATTTTAATTCAGGTTACATAGCTGTTATGTAGGGCTTGTACATTTTCACAAGGCTTTGGGGGACTACAGTCAATGATTAGCAAAAACACAACGGTGGTCCAAATAACTATTGACATCACTTGACAAATCAAACATCCTCTCAACATGTGCATAAACCTGCAATGAAAAAAGTACTTAACCAAACTGTGGAACATGTATGCAGTATTGGTTCCCATTCCAGTGTATATTGAAAAATGGGCATGCATGATATCTTTTTTTTTCTTTTTCTTTTTTTTATCATCACAAGCCATTGCAAGGTCACACATTAAAGTGAAAACCATAACCAGGCAGGAGTGTTTCGTGACCTTCACGATGAAGACATGATTCAAATGGTCAATGAAAAGTGCATACTTGGCTGAGCAATGCTAGCTGACTTGGTACATCAGAAAACAGCCTTCTTGCTATCAATACTAAAGCACAGGCCCATTTTAAGCCAACACTATGACAGTCAACAACACATTTTTCTCATTCAAGTGTATGTTGATTTCCCTAGAGAGACGTACAAATGGAGGGTGATATAGCAGGACAGGAACTAGCCATGCTCGAGGCAAAACGCTCTGCATTTTGTGACAGACACTTCCAATATTTCAGTTTACCAGAATATACACACTAGTCGCTGTCACAATTAAAGGACAATTGTTTTTATGTGAGGCTAATACTTTTCTACAGCAGACACTGCACATAAAGAAGGCCAAAGGACAAAAACACAAAACTGAGGAATGAAGATGTTACTTTAACTTAATATTTACTTTCAGTACAACCACAAGCCAGGTGGTGGAAAATGGAGAGAGAGAAAAAAAAGACTGATTGGAATTCCCACACTCACAGCTCATTGGTAATGATCATGGGCTTTAACATGGCTAGAATAATCATAAGTGAAACAATAAGGAATGAAGAAGTGTAAAAAGTTGTCTTTATCCAGGATTCTTTCACTTTAATCTGAGGAGAGAAGATGTGGGCGTTTAGTTCTCTCCTCCGTCTCCTCCTTCACCCTCATCTGCAGCGTTGTCAGAGGTCCATAACTGATAGATTAAAAAAAAAAAAGATAAAAGAGGAGAAATGTATGCTTGAATACTGAATATCTATATTTTGCACAATAAATATAAACGATTGTAATATAACTTATAAAATCTACATTCCACAGTCTCTGAGAATTTTTTAGGTCAGTATGACTTTGTAACTCACTGTGAGGTTGTCTCTAAGCAGCTGCATGATAAGTGTGCTGTCTTTGTATGAGTCTTCATTCAGTGTATCCAGCTCTGCGATGGCTTCATCAAATGCCTGCAAGCACAAGGCCACAATAAGTTGAGGTATGTGAATGAACAGTCAAGCCTCTGGTATGTGAACCACGTGCTTGACGAAATTCAAAGCTTGAGGAAAGTGGAAAAATCTAGAAGGACAAGTGGGTAAATTTGACCAAAAAAATGGGAAAAAAATTACCATTAAAGGGAGAGGTCATCCACAATAAAAACTCTTTGAAACACAAAAATATTTTTAAGAGATATGATCGCTTAATATGATGAACAGATTTAATTTAGGCTATTAATTCCATATAAACATCACACTAAAACACACCATCTTTACCTTCTGTACCAAATGCAATGAGCCCCATCTATGCATGTCGATCATGGTTTAGATGTAAATAAAAGCCTAAATTAAATCTGCTCATCAAATAAAGTGATTGTATCTTTTCACAAGACTTGGATTAATCCACTCAATTGGATTCATTTTATGGAGCTTTATAACCTTTTTGGATCTTCACAATTTCAACGACTTTCAATGGAGCGACAGAAACCTCTCAAATTTCATTAAAAACATTAAAAAGAATTTTCATTTTTAGGTAAAGTGTTCCTCATAAATCAATGTAGTAAAGAGCAACAGAGTGGTGCGGTCATCTAAAATCCTACTTGTTTGGCCAGAGCGCAGGCCTGCTCAGGAGAGTTGAGGATCTCATAGAAGAACACAGAGAAGTTGAGGGCCAGTCCCAGACGGATGGGGTGTGTGGGCTGCATCTCCTTCTTACTGATGTCAAACGCATCCTGGTAGGCGCCTTGAGAGTTGGTTATCGTGTCTGTAGGGACAAAAAATAATTATATATGAAAAAGAGTTAATAGTTATATAATAATAGTTATTAAAAAAAAACAACTAACTAGTGGCAATGAGTCCATGGTTCTGGACAGGAGAGATTTCTCAAAAACCAAGCTCTAGGAATCCTTTCATTGGTTGACTTTAGTTTAGTTGTTCTTAACCATTATGACTCCTATTTCCCTTTATCCAAGACAATATTTAAAGGTCCTACTACCCATTCTGAGATGTATAAACTAAAAAATATGATGTCAGTTTAATGTCGTACATCTTTATTTTTAGTAATTATATATTATTATTTTAGTCTTATTGGGCACTCCAGGAAGTTTGCAGTGACCCCATAATGAGCCCCGGCCCCCTATTTGAGAATCACTGCTTTAAACAGATAGTTCACCAAAAAATGTAAATTCTGTCATTGACTCACCTTCATGTTGTTTTAAACCCGTAAGACTTTCAGCCATCTTCAGAACACAAATGAAGATAATGTTAATGAAATCTGAGAGTAGATTTCAGTCCATCCATTGACATTAAACCGCTCAATTCATAATGGATTCATTTTACAATCTCTTTATGAACTTTTTGAAGCGTCAAAGTGGTAGTTGTGTAGACTGTCAATGGAGGGACAGAAATCTCTCAGATTTCATTAAAAATATCTAAATTTGTGTCCCGAAGATGAACGAAAGTCTTAGATTGGCGGGTAAGTAAATGACAGAATTTAATTTTTAGGTGAACTAACCCTTTAAAGCCATTGCTATAGAATGTGTCATATTGTGTCAATATGATGTCATATTGCTTATGCTACGCCCACGACCACTGACGGACTGTCCCATATTAGCATATTTTCACCCTCAGCCATTTGTATACGGTCCACCAAGGCAGCACTTTATGTGTCTTGTGTCGACACCCCCCCATGGAGGAGAGGGGTGGGGTAAGCAGTTGCTCATTATCATTTAAAGAGACATGCACCAAAATGGGTCGGTGCATACCAAAGTATGTTACAAACCTTACATGAAGACCCTAAAGAATCATGCCCATTTTCCACAAGTTGGTGTCCGATGACCCCTTTAAGGCCTTAATTTGTGTAAGGGCGATTTAAGACTTTAAACCTTTTTAAAGTCTCAATTTTATAGTTTGGACATAAACAATAATGTTTACAGTAACGATCAAAATAGAGTAAATCATCTTTTGAAATAGGGCTGCACGATGTGTCGTTTAAGCATCGATATCGCGATGTGCGAATCCACGATAGTCACATCGCAGGATGTGCAATGTAGGCTGATCCGTTATTCATTAACCGTACGGGCCAGCTGCTCCCCGGCCCATGACGCATGTGATTCGCGGATTAATTGCACATCTTAACCATCATAGAGTGAAAGTTTATCATTTGCATGTGTTTTTAAGTCCTGTCAGTTTAACAGGGCGCATAAGAACGAGCAGAGCTAGAGCGAGAGAGCCCCGGCCGCGCGCGCGCTCACCTTCACCGTCTTCAAACAACACGAGCGCTGTCTTGCTCTCTCTCCCTCGCGCATATTAATCAAAATCAATTGACACGATGGTGTCGAAAAACAAAAAAAACTATCCAGTGATGAAATGTTTTCTGTGTTGACAAATCTTGTGCGATATCCTAAACTGCTGAGATAATTATACAACGTGTGCCATAGACTACATGTCCAATTCGCGAACTAATGATTCTTTTGAACCGATTCAATTTAATGAATGGTTTAAACCTATGGTTTAAACAACTGACCTGTCCAACACTGAACTCACGAGACGTCTGAATTGGTGTATAAAAAATCTGTAACACTTTACAATAATGTTCTATTTATTAAACTATTTAACTACATTAGTTAACATTTAATATTAGTAAACTGCACTTCTACAACATTGTTAATTTCAACATTTAGGCTATAGCCTTATTGAAATCAAAAGTTGTACAGTATGTGTTAACATAGTTAATGCACTGTGAAGTAACATTACCAAACAATGAACAGCTGTATTTTTATAAACTAAGATAAACAAAGATTAATAAATACAGAAGTATTGCTCATGGTAAGTTCATGTTAGTTATTAGATTCATTAACTAATGTTAACAATTCAAACCATATCCTAAAGTTACAAACAAATCATTTACTCTAATTTAAATAATACTCTGATGTTTAAAGAATTTAAAATGAGAATGTAAGTGTGCTTACCCCATATTTGTTTGTAAGAAAAAATTAGATTAGATTTCATATCGCAGAAAAATAAAATATCGCAATGTCATTTTTTCCCAATATCGTGCAGCCCTATTTTGAAAGTAACGCTTCAAATAAATATTGTATCAATTGCATCATTACACCAGTAGGTGATGACAAGTGATTGTTAAAAATGCATTTGTCATTGAATCATTCATGCAAGAGATTCACTCAAAAATGCTGTAATGAAACAAGTGAAGTCTTTATGAGTGAGTCATTGAACTTAACATACAAAACCAGGCATTAATTTTAAACCAGAGAACATAAATTGAGTAACAAAAAAAAAACTGATTAAAGATCAAGATGGTGAAATAGATGCTTGGAAACAAATGCAAAGCAATTTAAAAAAAAATAGTTTCTCAAATTAATTCAATATTTTTAAATAGACTGCAGCAACATGTTATGATAACATGACATGTTATTTTGTTTAGTTGTCTATTCAGAATCGTGAGAGGATTGTGATCTTTATTTGAAAGAATTCATCCGGAATCCTGGAGTTCTACCAGGTCCTAAATGTATTATTGAGAAAACAACAAGCATATAACTCCCTCCCCTTATAGCAGAAATGCATTAAGACACTTACCCTTCCTGTCATCTCCAGAGGCAACCTCTGCAAGATATCTGAAGTAGTCACCCTTCATCTTTAAATAGAAGACTTTGCTCTCAGGATTTGTTGAGTTCTCGATCAAATATTTGCTCAGCAGTCCCTGAGGGTGGGGGAGAGAGAGACCATGTGTAAGGAAAGACAGATAGAGAGCTTGTTTTATTTACTTTAAACAAAACGGTTACAACTGATGCAAATAACTAATGAAGGTGAAAATAGCTGCAGTTTTATGGGATTATAAATGCAAAATATCCATTGCAAAAGTATGCACAAAGTCTGTTGTTTTTTATAACCCAAATTCTTCTCCACTCTAGTTAGAGGCAAATACACTGACATTCTGCATCGTCCCCAGTTTACCACATTCTAGGTGTTGGTGGTGGGGCTGTTAGACAAACAATGCAAACACACATACACAACTGAATGGTGCACAGAATGGTGCAGACTTCCTGTGTGACAGCCCAGCCCTCACTGCTCAGCCTGTCATTTTAGATCTGGTGAGCCAACTGTATACATGTCCTCAATGTTAAAAAGAAAAAAAAAGAAAAAAAGGAAACTAAAAAGAGAAGAAAAAAGCACAGAAAAAAGGAACAAATAGAGAAATGAAAAAGTAAAAGACTGACAGTGCATTTAGTCTAAAGAGGACAGTCATGACACTCTGGCCCCACATGACCCTATGATTGCACAGTCAGAGCAGCAGTCACATCACATGTGCTTCCTAATGCCTGATTTAACAGCACGCCTGAGCACTGCAACACACACCCCTCGTCAGGGCTCTACGCTTACATGTCTTTTAAGGAGCACCTTGATCAATGACAGAAATTAAACTTCCCATTATGAGGCAATATTTGACTCCTTAAAATGACTTGCCGGGGCAATTTTTTTTACCTTTGTAAAGGCATTTTTTCTAACTTTATTAAAAGTGTCATCTTTAATGTCAAATTTATACATTTATATTCATAGATTGAGTTAGAATAATAAGACGCAATCAGGATGAATAAGTTACCAAACAAATTAAATCGGTATCAACTATCAATTGAACTGCAGAGGTGGCATTGAAAAACAAAAAGGCTCAGAAGTGGTATGCATGCATTTAAATTCATAATTACAATGTTATGAGATTAGTGTTTTAAATAGGTTTTGAATATAGAAATATTAAATGATTTAAATAACTGAAATGATACTTTAAAAATTAAACTAAAACCATCAGTAGGGGGCAGCTAGTCACTGTCTTCGTGACAGAATCATTCATTCAATCGATTCGTTCAAACGGCTGATTCATTCAGGAACAAAGCAAGCAACTGTCGTTATGAATGGGTCATTTTCATCATAAATGAAACACCCGTGTTTGCTCAAGAGATGCGCAGCGGTTCCATTTTCGTTGACGAAATAAGAGCAAAATCTGACAATACTGTTCCCAAAATGTAAGTCTGTCTAATGTTTATTGAATTGTTGTATAAAAATCAATATAACATTTGCAAACTCCCTTATAATCATGTCAAAACATGTCACTCGTCTCAGTTCATCACGATCTCACAAACGTCCCTTATAATCAATGAAATTGTCTACACTGCACAATGAATCTCTCATTTGCATCCTGTCTGTGCTTGGTTATGATAAGGATTGGCAAGCTTGCATAACTCAGGACTGAACAAACCCCAGCGATTTGAGCGGTGAGTGGGTTTTAACTTAAACGCCTCTGATTGGCCATTATGTCTCAAGATGTCAACAGATAGCCTATGTCTGTGATTGGCTACATTGCTCTACGCTGCAAAAACACGTTCTCTCATCACGCTCTCCAGAGTGCAAACACAAATGCGCACGGGTGCGTTTGCAGAATCTGTTTGGCCAATATGCTGCTATTAGTTTCAACTAGAACCGGGCTTGATCAGGTCAGTCGCACTGGTGCTCCTAAATACTTTTTCACAGTCGCATGCAATTGAAATTGGTTGTAATCGAAATTATTCAACCCCCATTGCAAATAAGGTTTATTGGCAAAATATACAGACTTTCAGCTGTCTGCAATGAACAAATAAAAATAAAAATAAATAAAAAGTAATTGAAACCGCTCAACTCAAATGTTTCAAGTGGTTTCCCCAAGTTCAACTGAAAATGCCACTTTTTGGCTTCTGCAGTCTCAATTATTCAACCCCCTGAATAGAATCCCTCACAACAGCACAAATCTGTAAAACAGGTGTTGTCTCAAGCACACCTGATGCAACTAATCAAGGGCTTCATTAGTTGCATCAGGTGTGCTTAAGCTAGAACACATGAAATATCCAAACTGGCTGGGTTTGTTGAGTGTCAAGTTTGACTGCATGTTAGAAATATGGCAAAAGAAATGGTCAAAAGAATGGTCCAAAAGTTAAGATAAGATATCTTAAATATTACTTTTATAAAGCTTGAATGATCGGGTTCATATCGGCCAATCATAATTAAAAAAATAAAAAAACGTAATCAGAGCGTTCCTACCAAGTATAAAGCACCTAAATATGAGCCCAGAAGAGTAACTCACTGTTGATGGAATACAGGTAACTTTGGGTGTTACCCAAAGTGAAACCACATACAGTCAATCTTGCGTAAACCAAAAACACATTTAGAAACTACCGTATGCTACTATGACCTGAATGAGGTAAAGCTTGGATTTTCTATTAATATAATACCTGCGATGACAAAGCTGAATTTTCAGCAGCCATTATTCCAGTCTTCAGTGTAACATAAATCCTTCAGAAATTATTCTAATATGCTGATTTGCTGCTCAAAACACATTCCTTCTAATTATCAATGTTGAAAACAGTTGTGCTGCTTTAAAAGATTTGTAGAAACTGTGATACATTTTTCCAGGATTCTTTGAAGAACAGAAAGTTCAAAAGAACAGCATTTATTTGAAAAATAAATCTTTTGTAACATCATAAATGTCTTTACTGGCTCTTTTGATCAATTTAATGTGTCCTTGTTGAATAAAAGTATACATTTCTTTCAAAATAAACAAAAAATGTTTTATGCAAACTACCACATTCAGATATCAATGGGACAGTCCTACAGGAATCCCCAAAAAACTATGTAATATTAGTGATGTGCATGATGAAAGCACATTTTCAATCTCCTAATGCAAGTTAAAGTTGTTTAAACGTCAGTGTTTACTGCCAGCTGTTAACAGCAAATAAAATTAAAATGCCAAATGTCCGTTAAGCAAGCGTGACATTTTACCCCACTGAACACATTCATAGGTCTAACAGACGATCAGCACATATCTAATGTCAATGAAGCCAGGGATCACTTTCCTGTTTACCATCCAGTAATCCAGCTGCTACCACCTTAAGAAAAGGAACTGGATCAGGATTTGATAACAGCAGTGAATTTATGCAGCCATGTACACTTCAGTCCAGCTGAAGAATGAAAAAGAACTGATCCCGAGTTCCTTGCAAAGTGTAGCGACAGTCAGAGACATTTTAAATGAAGAGATCTGATGCATCTTTATGAGCAATCTGTGGAAATCTGCTGATGAAACTAGCATGAAAGTAAGACAGACGATACACTAAGTTGCATAACAGCAAAACAGGAAAGAAACAGGTAGTAATTTCCCCTGGAGGAACCTGAGGTTGAGTGCCTTCTTCAAGGGCAAAATGGTGAAAGGTCATGGCTTGTTATTTGTATTGCTTGAACAAGCAGCGTTCAGCGTTTTAGCCACTATGCCACACCATTCACATTAAAACCCACTGAAATAGACATCAGTCCCTCTGTTTTGATTTAAAAGTTGTTTGAGAGAGATTATTTTAGCATTACTTGTATACTATTATAGTAGTTAATTTTTATATTTTCAGATTTTAGTAACTTAGTTTTGGCATGCACATGACGTCACAGTAGGTGTGTGAATCACTGCGTTCACACCCTGAAGTGTTATATGCTGAGCGGCAGCGTTGGTGTGCAGCTTGAAGGACGCAAAAAACAAAATCGCAACTAAAATGGGAAAGAGCTTCGTGATTTATTAAAAACATCCATTACGATGAGCCTTGTGTTCTACAAAGGTGGATGGTTAGGTAATGTCCTTACAAAGCAAAACTCTATATCATCTGCCTGATGGTAACAGTTGAGTTATCCAAAGTTTCAACAAAACATATTGAAACAACCTGAATATCCATTGATGTCCTCGTCACTTTTATCCCAAGTCAAGTCAAATTTAATTAGCGCTTTGCAATACACAGTTTCCGAGCAGCTTTACAGAAAGTCATAATGTTATGTCTATAATGCCTTAATGCTTTAACAAGTTTTAGCGCTGGGCGATATGACAATATATCAATGATATATGTGCTCATCCGGATTTAGATCTACCTAAATTATATTTATAGTATTGTCTAGCAGATAAAGCGTTAACAGGGTTTGCTTTATGCATTTCCCCATCATTGAAATGCACAGACCACTGGTTCTTCGGTAAGTTGTAAAGAACACTGTTGAGTCCAATTGCCTTTAATTTAAGAACATAATTGTTTGTTTTACTCTTGATTTTGCAGTTTCTCCTATTAAATCCAGTCATGTTGCAGGATGTTGAGCCCCTAAATCCGGCTGAGGGGGCGTGTTCTGGTGAGAAATTGATGTCAATGCATACCCTCTATATAAAATATATATATATATATATATATATATATATATATATATATATATATATATATATATATATATATATATATATATATATAGAATATGCTTTTTAATATTTCTATATTGCTTTAATTTTTGTCAAATTTACATTTGAGTTTAAGTAACTGCTATAGTATTTCAACTTATTTTATTTCAGCTAGTTGCTAGACAGCATTTCACATTTTCGTTTAAGTTTATCAAGTAATTATAATTTATTTAGCTTTATTTTATTATTAATAGTTAATAAAAACAGGGATTTACATACATACTAGCTACTTTTGAATTGCAAACAATGGACAAAGACCCATTTGCAGTCACATGGTGTAGTTACAGAATCTACCAGCAGGGGCAAACTGGGCCATGCTAAACAGCCAATCCTTGACCCCACAATAGCAAGCCTTTAGACAACGAGAGATTTCATTGAGTCATGCCCTTTACCTCCCTGTGTGTCAGCGGCCCCTGACCTTCCTGTCTTCACGCACTCTCCTTTCTTTGTTTGACAGGAAACCAGCTCTTTTAATGCCCTTCCTCTCGTTCTCTTCAGCATAAAGAGATTCAGAGAAAACAGTGGCTGACATGATGATGTGCACGTCCATTTCCTGCATGTAGCCTACAGTACCATGCATACACACAATCGCTCACCCATTACAGGATGAGCGCCCTCATGTTATGGATGCCCCTCCACGCAGACGGATTAGCAAGACACAATCCTGAAATGAACCGCGCGCTATTAAAAAACAGAGCACACTACAACAGTCAACTGCAAGGCAATGCATCGCCACGGAAACTGTCTTAGTGGCTACTTTTAGCAGCTGAGGTCATTTGTTTCTAACCACAACTATTTTCTATCTGCAGCATGTGACAACTGCAAAAGACCTGCGAGAGAAAGATGAAGAAAATGTAAGCTGGAGGCCCATCAGCAAAACTCTCATGATCAAGAATTACTTGCTCCTTTCAAGCTGGTTTAACAGACAAACCTTTATAACATACAGCCCAGCTTGAGTTCAAGTCAAAAAGTCAGAGGTTGCACAACAAAATTATCATTATCCACTACTATGATGGCCTGGGTTGAACATTTTCAATCATGCATGCCCTACCCCAATCCTGTTTATCCGTCAGTAAATTAGTGTAACACTTGGTGTTTCTAATGAACAAGAACTTCTGATCTTTTGGTCTTGACAAATGCTCTGTTGCCGGTTCTTTTTTATTTTTTATTCTGCTCTCACAATATAAAAGACAACACTTTCACTCTGGTCACCTGATTTAATGAACAATAACCCATTAATTATTGCATTTGAATCTTTAGGTTTTCTCAAGAAATCTATACTCATGACGAAAGTAAGGAAATGCAAAAATTTCTCAAAATGACAAAGCATTTTAAAGAGTTTGGTCACCATAAAATATTTTCTCACTTATGTCATTCTACATATACATGACTGACTTTATTCTGTGGAAAACAAAAGAAGCTACTTTGGTATGAAACAACATTGGATCCCACTGACTTTCAGTGTATGGATGAAAACAAATTTTTTTTTGTGTGTTCCACAGAGTCAGAAAAGGTTCAGAATAACATGAGGGTGCACAAATGATTTTTTTTTTTTAAGGTGAACTCTCTCTTTAAATGATCTGTCGGTCTGTCAATGTCATCACATGACGTGAATAGCCTTGTCTTGTGCTGCAGCAGAATTTCAACAAGTTTGATTAGATGACTGGGCTACCAGGGGAGTGACAGTGGGAATCCAATAGTGATGACACAGAACCTCCCTGTCAAACCCTGTGGGAGAAGAGGAAGAAAGATGCTGTACTTCAGCCTGCAATAGCCTACATATCGATTGTGAGAAGCTAAAGGCTTGGTTCTTGCTCTCTGCACCACTGTTCGGAGGAATCAATTCTCTAATAGTTCCATGAGAGCCTCTTACAACAAGAGCACTGTGATGAGGTGCCAAGCTATACACTGGAACACTGTATGCAGCTGTTTTCGCCTCAAAATGTCCCATGGCTCAACACAGCACTCCTTTCAAGATGAATTCGATTCTTCTTAATTCAATGAGGTTGGGGGGGTACATAACCACTGGGTTCAATACTTGTCTGTCATGTACTGCCAGCGATGACACTGCTAACAGTGACAGATCCCTGCTGGTGCTCAAAACCAGTTCCATATCATCACTAAACCTTAAAGGCTCCATATGCATATCCATATATAATGATGGTCTATATGTAATACTGATGCATAGAGGTCAGCAAAAAATAAATAAATATAAAAACAAAAAATGGGATTGTGGAAAAATGGTTTATGGAATATTGCAGTATTTATTATCCATGCAATTCATGTGATCTTGCAATGACATCTCTTCTCTTCTTTGATGACTTGTTTGCTGGCATGAGGGAGGGACAATTACCTCTTTCTTCCAGCAACCTGCTTAAAACTAACTTTTAAACTTGCTTTAAACCAACTTTAAAGTCGGCATGAAACGGATACAATGGTGTTTTTTTTCCTTATTGTGATTTTCTCAAATGAAAGCTCAAATATGAAAAATGTAGGGCAGGACTTGATGTTGCCCTTCATAAATTGATTGGATCATTGTAATTTGCTATTGCTGCAATCTCATGATGCAAGTGACAGGTTGTCCCACCCTCGCTCCGAAAAACGTCATCAGAGAAGAGATGTCACTGGAAGGTGGGGAAGTAATTTTTATTTCACTTATTAGAAAATGATGATGTGCGCAGATAAATAATTGATAATAAATACTGCAATATTCCAATAAAAAACAAAAAAAGAAATATCAATTTTGATTTCATGGTGACTTTAAGTGTAATATCACTTAAAGTCACTTTTATCAGTGTCAAAATTTAGTATACTTAGTATTTAGTCAGCATTGAGTGTATACTGCATTTCATATATAGACATTAGCAAATATAGAGGTAGTATGAATTAAAGACGTATTGAGCCAGTATAGATATCTAGTCAGTATTGAGTAGTATAGTTCAGATACAGTATAGCGAGTATAGATTATAGCCGGATAGTGATTCAGTAGTTAGGACATAGCCAATATGGAGTACATTCAGTATAGTACACAAGCATTAAAGAGCACAGCCTTACCAACACCTCGTTGCAAATGTCGCGTAATTCGCCCTCCACCTTCTCCCTGTACTCCTTCACCATCTGAAGCTTCTTGTCGTTGCCCTCGGTTTTCTGTTCAATACTGGAGATAACCCTCCAGGCCGACCTCCGGGCCCCGACGACGTTCTTGTAGGCGACGGAGAGCAGGTTCCTCTCCTCGTTGGTGAGCTCGGCTCCCTGCTCCGTCACCTGCTTCATGCACGCCGCCATGTCATCGTAGCGCTCCGCCTGCTCCGCCAGCTTGGCTTTCTGAATCAGCTCCGTCTTATCCATGATTTAATCGCACCGTTTAAACTCCGGGAAATGGCGAGTCCGGCAAAGTGGGGAGGGAGAGAAAAACAGTGTGTAAAGGGGGAAAGGAGAAGCTGGCTGGCCGAAGCAGTAATAAGGGTGAAGTGATCCAGGAGCACCTGAGGATACAACATGACAGTTTTAATCAATCACGTGTTCAGAACGGATATAGCGATTTGTTTAGATGTGCAAATAACGTATTTTAAGATATTTATAAAAAAATAAAAATAAAAAAAAATACGTGTTATGCTATACACGATACATATTTTTTTAACATGTCAATTTAAATCACATGAAGAGGATTAGAGGAAAACTGTCCTGTTAACCTCTTTATTTAATTCACTAAATAAATAGCATATAGAGGTATAATATTAAATAAATTTCGCCTGCTCTGGTTACTCACGCTTATCTAATCTAATACTGTCCATTAACCAGCCGATGGCTAACTAACCTAACGTAACGTTACTACTAATGGACCACGACGAGCGCCACGATTTCCAGCAAACCTCCCCGCTGTTCGCGAAGATATTTTAAACATCGTTCAAGATAAGTAATCTCAATACATATCAAATATTTGTATTGGCTTTTAATAAAGCCCAGTTCACCTGATAGCGCGTGTAATTGATTTGGTTAGCTTGTGACAGCTAACGACTGCACTCTTGGCTGACAGGGCTTTTGAGTTTTACAAAATAACGCCTGGCCGCAAACGCTAAGGTCAAACATGATCAAATTCATTATATAACTGGAGTAAGGAATAATGTTCGACAAGTCAAAAAAAAGATAAGAAATGTTTCCCACCTTGAAGAACGGTACCAATCAGCTACTCCGCGAAAGCTATATCCGCTTTGGGAGAAAAGATTCCCCTTCCCCTCAACCAAACTGAAAGGGGGCGTGGCTCTTTGAACGCAAGTCCAATCAGGTCTTAGATTTCTCATGTATTTTAGCGTAGGTCAAGCTAAATTGACCAATGGCCGATACAATATTGAAATGAAGGCGGGAGTAGAGGAGGTTCACCCTGACCACCATGGAGTTAACGTGAGAGGACGTCATCGTCACGATGCGTACGACCCCCCGATTCTTGTGCGGGCGTGGTAGTAGGATCATTAATTCGGAAAATTAATGATGTGCAAATGTTTCACACAACATTGTAAATATGTTATATCCACTTTTACGTCGTATTTTGTCTAAACATTCATCATGTAGCGCTGTTTGCAATAGTGTTTGCATAGTGCGCTTATTGGCACTTCTAAATTGGCGCAATTTAACTATTCTAATAATCTGCTTAGGTAACTGTCATAAACACTATTGGCTACATGGAGGATCTATGTATGCATTGCTTTGATAAGAAGGTGTCTGCAAAAAAATATGTAGGCCACACACCACATTTGGCTGCCTATAAATGTACATGTTTATGGATCATGATCAGAGCTTTGGGATAATATATTTTATATGATTGAAGTAAATAGAATGTTCGTGGACCCATATGCATCTAATAATCTTCCATATAATAAGAGGTTGTTTAGGATGTGCATAATTTTTAAATGCCACGCAGAGAGCACATGTCCATTACTTTAATTGAAGATCCATGCATTATAAATGTTTTCAGTAATGTTGTGCCAGTTTACAGAGAACAGACATACATTATGTTGCACTTAATATGTACAATGACTGAATCAACCAGTCTGAAAATGGCTGCAAAGTGGTTGTAAATTACCACTTACTTTGTGTTCATGCCAATGAACCATATTCATTATGTCTGACTTAAGAGTTCTGATCACTTTTTTTCCGTCTAAGACATTAAATGCTTCTAAAGAAAAGAAGCACTCAAACTTGAATTTTAAAACTGTACCCAAAACTGGTCCAGCAAAGGGAATAAAATGGGGACTTAATTGAAAATAGAGGACCTTGCCGGTCACACTTGGCTCCGGTCTGACTTCACAATAGGTCACGTGGCTGCTCTAAAACAGGAAAAACTGCAGATCAGTTACCGGGAATGATCTCTCGCCCTGTAATCCCATCCGATTGTTATGTCCCATGGACTGGAAGGGTGTATAGTGTTTTAAAAACTGAATGGGGCCTTTCTGATTCATGACATGGCATTCCTCAACTCCATGATGCAATGTTTAATACTTAACTTTCACTGAATCTTCCAGCCAGATCATAATTTACTGAATAGCAGGAACACACGGTGACAGAGATGCTAATAGACCATGCATTACCTTCTGTTTAAAATCTTACACAGAGCTATCTTTCTAAACCTTCCACTTTATACTTCTATTTACTTCACTTTATATTCCTATGAGGCTTAAAATGATAAGGGAATTTTACAGTGATAGAGAGCAGTAATACACTGAGCCTCCTTCTA
Source organism: Abramis brama (assembly GCF_963993115.1). NCBI lineage: Eukaryota > Metazoa > Chordata > Actinopteri > Cypriniformes > Leuciscidae > Abramis > Abramis brama. Next base: position 6,420,367 of record NC_139980.1, read on the forward strand.
AGCACTCATACTTGGCTTATCTAACACTCACATGGAGCCTGAGAGCTGTTGAGAATGTGTGAGAGTCGGCATATGATGAGTGCTGGGCATTTATGTGAAGTTTCTGAATTGCTGCACCCTCTCCGGCCTCAGGGCTGTAAAACATTCATAAAGAGCGGAAAGAGAAAGAGGGAGAGGGAAAGTGTTCCCTGATTAGAAAAGCCTAAGATAAGTGAGATGTGTCCAATGAAGTAGGCCACCCTTTCAAGAAGCTGGTTTTATGATTATGGTTATATTATTTTCTGGTCCTAAAATAAATATCATATATGATGAATAATTTTTTTTAATAATATTGATAATAATACTACTAATAATACTGATTGAGCAACATAATTTGTGTAACAGGAAATGGTAAAACAATATTGTTTTTATTAAAAATCATGTAAATCTAAAGGCAGTCAGAAGAGCATATAGTGATATATATAGCAAAAGTGATTTAGCATGTTTTTGAAATAGATGTTTCTTGAATAACTTTCAAGTACTTTATGAATCATAATTTTGCTTAAATATCACTAACTTAGTAAATTTGAGTATTTCAAGGTAGACTTTTATTAATTTTTTCTCACTTTTTTATTTGGCAGCTTTATTTGAAAACTTTTTTGCACCATTTTTATCACCTTCAACAAAATCAAAAATCCTCTCTTCCGTGAACACTTAACTGTGAATTTTTTTATTTTATAATAATAATAATTATTATTTTTCTTTGTTTTTATTATTTCTTATATCCCTCCCTGTTCTAGCTTGTACTATTCTGGACAATGTTTGAAACTTTATATTACCATCACTTCTCGAGTTTTTGCTCCCTTAAGATGAATCGCCTGTATTCCTCATTTGTAAGTTTGTAAGTAACATCTGATAAATGAATAAATTATATGGAATGATATTATATTTTTGGTCTTAATTATACATCTAAAAATGTATTAGCAACATAAATCTACAACATTTTAAAAAAATATATATATATATTAAATGTTAGATCAAGTTATTTAAAAATCCACCTTTTGTCAATTAACTAATTTTTTGGATCAATAAAATTGGGCAGTGCATGATGAACAACACTTCATTTTGAGATTTATATTGAGTACAGAGTAAGATTAAGCCTTTTAGTGAAATGCATATTGCATTGCTCACACCCTCTCCAATTTTTCCTCCACCGCCTCCCAGCCCGTCTGCTGTCATGCGCGTTCACGAAGTGGACCAGTCAGGCTGTCGGCTCACACTGTCTGCACAGGCAAGCATTATTACGTAATGGTTAAGAAGGAAAAATGTCCCAGGGCGTTGTCTCGTCTCCTGAAAACCTGCCTGGAAACAAAGGATACTTAGACCTGTTATCATGGCCACGTACAATAGTTTCTATTTAAAATTTCTCTCAACCCCTCCTTGCAGCAGTGTTACAGCATCCAAAAACAGGGATTCATTAGAAAAATCGTTCAACAGAAACCTGAAGAAGCATATGGAATAAGATTCAGTGTGGTGTTTCAAGACTGCTGATGTCTTGAATGTGCCTGTGCATGTCCTCTGTGAACCTGTGATCCAACACAGCTGAAGCATGGGCATCTCTGGGGACTATTATCTTGTCAATACCCCATTTCTCCACTTTATCAAGGCAGCAGTTGAAATTTCCTTTATGCTTTCCTCTATTATTTATCTGGTTTCAGCCTTTGATTATATTGATGTTCGCATACACAGCACTCTCTGGCTGCATCACAAATTGTGTTGTGATTTGATTTTATGTATAAATTTACAAGAGCCACCTTTGTTTTGTGGTTATGTGGATACTATGTGATTCATAACCAAAGAAACAAATTATTAGTCAAGTTTGTATTCAGTTAGTTTCATTTGTTCAAGTTTCCCGCCTCTCATCAGTTTCCATGGACACTAATCTATCATCACAGCTGTTTGTCATCATGCTCATCACCATTGTGTATTTATCACCTCCTCTCCCTCATTGTCCGGTATTGTCACGTTATCAAGCTGTTTCATGTTGTCAGCGCTCATTTAATAAATCATGTTGTTATTTGGAACTACTGAATCTGCCCTTGGACTTGGACGTTACAGAATACCAGACTTTTGTTCAGCTTTTTTTTTGTGTGTGTGATTTTGAATATTTGTGTTTCTTTCCCCCCTTCACCATGGATCTGCTCGCAGTAAGACTGTTATGCCTGGAGCAGATGGACCATTCACTGGGGGATTATACCCAGGACTTTTTAGATCTGGCGTGCCTTACACACTATGACGACTGCACGCTCAACGTCTTCTATCATGCCAGCCTGAGCGAGCAAAGGCACGCCTGTCAGCGAACGGTCCCCGTGAGGAATTTGCTACCTATGTGGACTGGTGGATAATGGACTTGATCTTATCGTCAGCCCCGAGGACACAAGCCCCCCCCCCTCCCTATTCCACCTGAATCAGATTCTTCATATTCAGATCTATGGATCCCACCCAGCATCCCTCTCCTGCCTTTTCTCCACACCTCATCCAGTCTTTCTACCCAGTCTGTTTCGGCCTTTTCTCAAGGCCGCGGAAGCATGGTAGTGGGCTTGTGTTTTGTTACGCACTTCATTCCACCAAGCGTTGTTTGTTTTCTTATTTATTTAAATCCAGATAATTGATTTACGAAACATCAACTGAAATTAAAGGTGAAGTATGTAAGAATGACAACTAGTGGTCGAAATAGATACTGTAGTCAAATTCAAAATATTGGAGATCGTCGTTTCTCCCGCCACCTGCTCCTCAAACTCGACGGCACTCACTCGGGTTGCCAATTTGAGCACACGCAACAGGAACGAGAGCAATGGACAACGAAAATTGGCAGTATGCAGTATCACAGACCAAAACAAACATTCCAGCCTGGAAATGCACATTTCATAGTAAAATAACTGGCTGTAGAAGTGTTTTTCAGAGAAACGAGTATGTGAACTTAGCATGTTCCCTAAATATCTGCAAACATATTATGGTATTTTTATGCTTTAGTAGAGTGAAAAAGTTACATACAGAACCTTTAAGGTACAAATTATACGAAACGGAAAAACTTCGAAAAATCGCCTCCGACCCACTCCATATCTCCCGACATATTGTTCAATCCATGTCCACGCCCTTTATGACGTATCCCATTTTCGATATTTTCTTTATTAATTAACAGATTAAATTAAAACAAAACAAACAATTAATAACATAAAACTGTAACAAAGATATGAAACCAAATAAATTGACTTAAATGGCTGCAACACAGTCTCTGCTGTGAGCCTCTGTTCCTCCTCCGCCTCCTCACAGTGACGTGGCTCCACTTCTACCCCTGGGCGAGTGGGTCCCCTGGCTCCGCCTCCAGCCGCTGATCCCATCACTCCACCTCGACTCCTCCGCCTTCGCTCCTCCTTACCTCGGCTCCACAAGGGACCATCGGGCTTACTGCTGCACCGGGCTCCCTCGGCATGCCGGCTTCGCCTCGGTCAGACGTCGCCATCATATAAACTGTAAAAAGAATGTGTCTTAGGGCTGTTGCCAATGTCTCATTCTGGGATCAGGCTAAGCTTGTAAGGGCACATTATTGAAAAGTTTGGCAATAGTTAAATTTCACCACTGGCACAATCTCATTTAATCTCTCACTTCTCACACTCATAGCTTCAGCTTGACTTCATATGAGCAAGCTGAAAATTAAAGAGCAATGGTATGACTCTAACCTTGATTTAACAGTTTCTGATGTTATTGGAGAATACAGCATGCATAACCCCGTAAAATTTCTGTGGCCTTCCAAAAGCAGGAGGTAGATGGAAACTCTAGGTGTCACATCATTGCTTTTATGTAGTATAACGCTTGGGCACAAGTTATCGCCCTCATTTCTGGCTCTGTCAGTATGCTCCTCCTGGCTGTCAGATTTCATTTATCACTTTACAGAAGCTGTTAAAGTATTTAGCACTGATGCTAAATATGTCTGCTGTGAATGTTCTTCTTACATCTGCATGTATGAGGTTCTGTAAATCCTCAGAAAAATGCGACATGTCAGAAAAGTAACAATATTACAGAATGTTGGCAAGTTGAAGCCAATCGTAATAAGTCGTTTTATATATATGCCTACAATCCATGTTTTTGCTGGCACAAAAGCAATGAGGGGTTTTAAATGTCTGCACAGTCTCTTGAATTAGCTGTAAATCTCAAATCATAAGGGAGCTTCTACAACAATACAAAATATGGATCGGTGTTAAAACCACATTTCTGGTGCATATATGAGCATTCTCTTGTTTAAAGAGAAACTGACTGCCCATGGTGCTTCCAGCTAATGCTTTTGTTGCCTACACTGTGTTATATAAGTACAATCTGTGATCACAAGCATAAAATGTAACATTAGCAGACAAATGCTTTATCACATCCTGCATCTGGTCATTTGAGCCAAAGGCAAGGCTTAATACTTTGCAGTGGTTTCTGTCAGATGTACACAAATACGCAAAGGAATATTTTTCCTTTTTCCTTCTTTTTACATCACTGACTCGCACACAGTCAAACATTCCTTTGGTTTGTTCTTGGGCATACAAGCATGAATTTGCAGCAATTCCATTCAGTGCATAAATCTTCTCTATCCAGACCCTGATCGCACATGGTGCTCTAGTTTGGCAGAGTTCCATCAGGCCTCTCAGTCCAAGAGAGAGTGAAAGGGAAAGCCCACATATGGAGTCCGTAGACCACTCACATTCAATGCGAGCATCAGCTCTCAGGGTGATTAAATATTTATTGAGAATGCTCAAACAGACGGAGCAGGTTTCCTCCATTTTTTTAAATAGCATATAAGTGGGACTTCACATCATATTGTCCGTAATTCAATCAGGTTTTCATCTGGTGATCATCAAATGCACACACACACAGCAGCCTGACTGGGGAATAACCTTCTTAGATATGAAATAAACACATAAGTACTTTAACTTTCCAAAGCCATCAGATCGTATTACTCTCACTGAGATGACTGACTTAGGGGTCACTATAGTTCTGTCAACACTAACTCTATACTAATCCATTTGTATCGCATACCTTCTGTTGCTGTTGTGGTAATAGAAAGAAGAAATTTCATTATAGGCCGATAATTCAGCCAGTTAAATACTGCACATCACCCCCATAGCATAATAAGTGTGAAAAAAATAAACGTTTTTACTGAGTTTAGTCCCAGGTGTGGTTTGTATATGCAGTTTTTTGCGGGTAAAAAAAAAAGTGCGGGAGTTGAAATAGAGCTATCATGATTACGAGCTAAATACAAAAGACGCCTAAAATAACCCAATTACTGTCACAGCATTTTCCATCATCCTCCCTGGCACCTAACCACACACACCTGGAACTCATAGCCATCTACCTATTACCATTTCAGTCATATCCAATTCTTGGTGATTCTTTGGCCATCTCTTGCCATACATGATACATATTGCACACACACACACCTATAGACAATTTTAGCATCTTCAATTCACCTATTGAAGCATGTTATCTATACTGCATGTTTTTTGGATTGTTGGGGAAACCAGGGCAACTCTAGGAAATCCACACAGACACAAGGAGAATTTTCCACACAGAAAGGACTGGCTCAGCCAGGACTCGAACCAGGGAACTTCTTGCTGTGCTACCCACTGAGTCACTATGCCAACCCCTAGCCCTCATCACCATGTCTGACCTCATCTGACACACTAAGTACCTGCTTTATGTTCCTTACTACCTTGCTATTTACTGCTGTTACCTCATCCAAGTCGATCGCCAGTCATCTTCCAATCATCCTTCATCTCAGCGTGGTTCCCTTGTGTGTGTGTGTGTGTGTGCTCCAACAGTTCTGTAAGACAAAGACTCAAAGTTAACAATACAAGCGTCTCATCTACTAACAACCTCAAGCATCATCCCTTATCTGTTTATGCATTGTGTTCTTGCCATATCTCCAAATAAACTTGTTTGAGTTCTGAACACAGCGTGTGACAGTTACATAATAGACATTGATCACATAGTTTAGGGCATTTTTAAATGTGAAAATTATATTAATTGCAATTATAATGGTCTACATTTTATATCAATACACATGGACATATTATACACATGAATAAAGTAGCCTACAGTATTTTTTATATTAATTTACAGAAATATATTGTGGCATACCTCAAACTTACATGAGTATTTGAGAGTAATTTATAAGAACCGATTCGTATAAGAGTCATTTGTTTACAAATCGAATCATAGACTGGATCCCCTTGTGCAGCTTCCCCGCTTAATCATGTCTCTGTTCAGATGTGTAATGGCTTTGAGGACTCTCTGTTGGGTCCTTCAGAAGAGACTGAAGATTTGACTATCAATAACTCATGTTTTATCTCATTTTTGAGAAAGCTCAGGATCCCACACATACTGTGTTGCTGCTTCTGCCCACATTACCTCATACAGTGAATTTCTGAATAAAGCATATATTAAAGAATGTTTTTTTTTTAATACTGCTGCAGCATTGTAGTTCACACAGATTTTTACAATATAAAAAAAAAAATCACTCTTCTGCATAACAGATGAAACAATGGCAGCTGGACACTTTGAATGAATTAAATACAAACTCCCATTATATGGGACACAGAAGATGAGTTATAAAACAAAACAGGACACTTAAAGAAGCTTAACCTTCAGGGAGCGAGTTAGAGTTGGTGGAAGGACAGTGCCTAGAGCAAAGAATCTAGGGAGACATGCAGCTTTAGTCTGGTCATGAGATTTCATCACTCTAAAAATACATCCTCTCAAAAGCCCAAAGAGCTTTTCTGTGCTCTCAGTATGTGTGTGTGTGAGTGTTTGTATGTGTTGAATAATGAAGTGTGAGAGCTGTCAGCGCATGCACAGTGTAGATTCTCCTCAGAGAATTCTCTACCACAGTTTTGCAGTATCCCTTTAATAGAGCCCAGCATAACTCCATCTTTCCATAAAGGGGCGGAGTCAAAACGATGAGGTCGTTTCGACTCCGCCCCTTTATGGAAAGATGGCGTTATGCTGTGCTCTATTAAAGGGATACTCAAGCCAAAAATGATCATTATTATTTATTATTTACTCACCCTCATGCCATTCCAGATATTTATGACTTTCTTTCTCAGATGAACAGTGAAAGATTTTTAGAAAAATAATCCATCTCTGCAAGTGACTCATATAATAAAAGTGTGTTGTAACCCAAATGTTGACGCTTTAAAAACCACACAAAGCGAACACGATGGTAACCCATACGACCCCAGTGGACGAATCAATAATGTCTTCTGAAGCAGAATGACAGGTGTAAGTAAGAAAAATAGCCTGATAATATTTTTAATTTTTGAAACTATAAACTATCGTTTAAACTAATATTTTAATACTACAGCTTTAAACTAATATTTCAATAAATTCATGTTGACGTTAGCACGTTGTGAATCTCGCACGAGAAGTGATTTTTCCCTGTTACTGCTTGTGTGAGCAGTGTGATGATGTTCACACATCTCATGAACCCGCACGTGACAGTTGGCCAGAAGCGATGGTATTTTTCTGTTAGTATTTTTCTCACACACACCCATCATTTCGCTTCAGAAGACATTGATTAATCCACTGGGGTCACATGGGTTGCCATTGTGTTCGTTTTGCATTGTTTTACATCTGAGATGGCATGAGGGTGAGTAAAGGATGACATCATTTTAATTTTGGGGTGGAATATCCCTTTAATGCTCTGGCTTTCTTCACTTTCTTCTACTTGCTGTCAGTTTCAGATCTCACAACTTATAAAAAGGCCATTTATTGTTACCAAACTGCAAAAAATGACTTCTGTTTAGATGCCAAATGGATGAATATTTTTTTAACTTATTTTTTTTTTTGGCACTGTCTGTCACGATCATGTCTTGTTTAGTTTCATTATCATATTCTGTTTAGTTTCAATGCCTAGTTTTCACTTTCTTAGGGGCCGTTTACATGACACTGTTTTCAACTAAATAAGTTTTGGGGGCCTCAAAACGCAAACTTTTGAAAACGTTTAAAGTTTCAAAATTTACGTTTTTGAAAAACGTTATTGTCTCGTTGTCAGCCTTATGTTCCCACGGCCCTATGTTCCCACATTTCTAAGATTTTTTTTTTTTTACTGAAAATTTTGAAAATTAGGCCCTATGTTCCCACAACCCTATGTTCCCACAGCCATATGTTCCCACAGCCCTATGTTCCCACAGTCCTATGTTCCCACACTCCTATGTTCTCTCATTTGTAAACGAGTTCATCGTTGTAAACGTGCCCATAGTCTTTTCCTGAGTTCTACTTTGTTTGTTACCATGGTTTCCTATTAGACACACCTGTTCCTTGTATCATTGATTATCTGTAAATAACAACAGGAAAATTGCACACATGATGTCACTTTATGTTGAAATGCCATTTCAAAACCGCTCTCCTCTACCCACCACCACCTCTAATCACAAACACTTTGACACATATAAACACAATCCTCCTGTAGCTAACAAGAGATGGGTGAGATGTGTGTGGTTAAGGAATAAAGGCTGCATTATTCATGCGTGTGGGCAGGTGTCATAACATTCTGACAAGCCTGAGAATTCTAGTGACTAAAAGCCACAAAACTTTACATTAACAATGATGACAAATAAGATTGAGTGATCCTTTGTTCTGACCCTCACCCACTGATGCAATTAATCTGTGAGTACATGACTACCAGCAGAGTAATCATAAAATAATGGTGCTTTACTCTAGCTAATGCATGTCAATACCTATATGCAGCAGAAATATTAAATATTAAACATAGACATATATCTCTATGGAAACAGATATGTTACTTTGCAGTATATACTATTTGTGTTTTCTAGAGGTTATCAAACTGAAGTGCAGGTTAATGTCTAACTTGATAATTCCTTTGATGTGTGAAAGTGTTATTCAAGTAAATGGGTCAAAAGCCATGACAATAATTACAGTCCTCTGTGAAGAAAGAAGAGTAAAGCACTGTAAAACGCTTGGCACTTTAATCTACAGATAAATCACCTTCTCCAGATGCTTCTCTCATGCTTACATATTAAAACAATCTTCCTAGAATTAAGAATCATCAGGAATGTAAAAATAAAACTGAGATGTTGTGAAGTGAATGAAAACTATTATTTGGTGACTTGAGTATATAAGTAGAAAATGTATGATATTTGGTGTCAGTAATTACTTAATTTACCGATCAAAAGTTTTTAATGTTTTTTAAATAAGTCTCTTATGCTCAACAAGGCTGCATTTATTTATATAATACAGTAAAAACACTAATACTGTGAAATATTATTACAATTTAAAATAACTGTTTTCTACTTGTAATATATTCCTGTGATGTTAAAGCAAAGTTTTCAGCCTCATTAATTCAGTCTTCAGTGTTACATGATCATTCAGAAATCATTTGAATAGCCTATGATGATTTGGTGCTAAAGAAACATTTCTTATTATTATCAATGTTGAAAACTACAGAGTTGTGATACTTGCGATTTTTTTTTCAGGATTCAACAGTGCTAGAAGAAAGGAGGTAATGTACCGGACTGCTAAGTCTTATAATTAAAACATCCTGCAAGTTTCAGAGCTTAAAATGTCCTCCTCACTATAAACAAAGCATTTTTAATCAATTTCCAAAAACAGCTCGTTTGGATATTGGGGGACTTCTGATGTCACACAGGCAAATGCATTTGCATATTCCTCCAGAGCAAAACACTGAAGAACAGTTTTACATAATCGTACCATAGGCCCCGCCTAGTGGCGTTCAGTACACCGGATGAGAGCGTCTCGTCAAAAGCAGCAAATAGAACCCATTATAATCACTGAAACTGTCTACAGTACACAGATGCCCATTCACTTCACTCCTCCTGAGACCCAGAATTTTTTTTTTTCATTTTTCCATGTCAGTACATTGTTTAAAGCGTAAAAAAAACCAAATATTTTATAAATATAAAAACAGATATTTTATCAATATGTTATGTCCTCTAGTGCAGTGGTTCTCAATTCCAGTCCTCGGGACCCACTGCTCTGCACATTTTGTATGTCTCCCTTATTTAACACACCTGAACCAGATCATCAGCTCATTAGGAGAGACTCCATGAACTGAACTGAGTGTGTCAGATAAGAGAGACATACAAAATGTGCAGAGCAAGGGGTCCCGAGGACTGGAATTGAGAACCACTGCTCTAGTGGACACCAGGACTCAGTTGTTAAAAAAATGACATGGATAGGCAAAAACAATGTTTGTTTGTTTTTTTCATTCACCAATAATTTTTTAGGCTTCAGAATTTTTATAACCAAACTTTGTATAAAGATTATTCTCAACTATATGAAAGATATAACGAAATGAATTAATATTCCATTTTACTTTATGTCATTTGTGGGTAAAATGGCCATAATTGGGTAGTTCCATTCAATACAATATACATTGTATCTAATCTGCATATTAATTTGTTAATATGCAAATAGGCCTGGCTTTTGAAGTCTGGGTCCTTCAAAGGATGCAGCCTTTGAATTGGGACACAGCCATTATGTTGTTCTGGCAATAGCCTCAGCGCTTTAGGGGGCGATATGGTTCCCTTCAAACGTGATATAAAAGTAGTTAGCTAGATAAAAATATTGAATAATGCAGACTTGCTCATCGATATTTTCTTTGTCATGACAGTAGTTGACCTGAACAGAAAAATCATGTACTACTTGTGTAGAATAGTTCATAGTTTTAAATCTACACGTGTGCCACTCCAAAACAGAAGAGGCTTTTACTATGAACTACCCACCCACACAAAGCTTTTGTTCTTTAGTCTGCTATCTTCAAAAGAAATGAAGTATGTCCAAGTGAGGTGTTTTATAAAAGGCTATGCAATTACTGTAAAAGGTGTATTGGAATGTAGAAGACATGTGACTTACGATGGACCTATTTTTAGTTGGTTGCAAGGAGTTAGTTACCATACCATACCTCTTTGCCTCTTTTTCTCTCTCACACAGTCTTACTTTCATTGTCGTAGAGTCCATCGGTAGTTGCTATGGAGACAGCCCCCTTTATCCCTGACTTGGTATTGTATTCTGAACGACCCTTTAGCAGGTGGAGGAGAGACCAGATCTGCCGATGGGCATTTGCACCAATCACAATATTAGACCTCACAGGGGTACCCTGGGTATTTGTACCTTTAATGTAATTATATAAAAATGCTTTCTGTGAAGTCTTTAATGACTGGGGTGTCTTCGGTTTCAGACACAGCTTATATTCCTATAAGATGGCCTCTCATGCTATAGTGCTTAATTAAAAGAAATAAACTATTGGTCATCTGCCACAGTGCATTACTGTTCAATGAGCACTAATAAACTAATAGGCCACGGCCTACATAAATATGCATGTGTCATATTATTAAAATTGTCTATATACCTCTCCTATTATTTCATACATTGTAACAATAGACCTCATTCACAAATAATTTCATACATTTTGTGTATTTATTTGAGCAGAAAATGTCCTTTGAAAAACTGCATTGCAAATAGCATAATCAAATTAAAAATGATGGAGAAATATAAAACTAGGCTACTCATTGACATAATGTTGATTAAAAACTATATTTTTTAAGTTTATAGCAAAATATGCACATATATATATATATATAAGCGTTTCAGTATTTTAAGAGCGTAGGGAGATCAACTCTGTTACGACATTTGCAGTGCTTAATGGGAGTGGGCAGAGCTAAAGTGCTATTTTGGAGCGTGTTGCTTGATTCGACTCTCTGATTGGTACAATTCTCTTTACAGCATCATGGGTAATGTAGTTTTTCCACCAGGAATTCCACTATTATTATAAAATAATGAAATGAAATAATGTGGGTGGACGGCTTCAACAGAAACAAATACCATATGTAAGGATTAAATATTAATTGACAATGGACACCTCGAAGGGCATTAACCCGCTTATACCATTGCCAAATAACACATTTTTAAAACATTAGTTTAGATTTTAATTCGTTTTACAATCGAAATCTAAAGTTTTTACAAACAATAACTTGGTTTCCCTGGTTATGCCTGACGGTTTATTTAGCAACCGGAGATATTTATAGTCCGTATAGATACTTTGACTGCCTGTTGCTATGGTTACTCACAGCTGATGTAGCCAGCGCATTTATTTATTAATTTCGAACGGTAAACAGTCAGTTTCACCAGAACTCCTTTACTAGGTGTCCTCTATCACTTTTTAATGGGCACCCTGCAGCCAATCAGAATCGAGTATTCACCCAGACCATGGTATAATGCCTATTAACAACCTTGTATAGCTCACAATAGGTCGGTCTTGAAAGAGTCAAAATTAATTTTCTTATGAAGAAAATTTTTACTTCTTGAACCCAAATGTTGCACTCTATTGTTGTTTTAATGTACATGAATCTGAATTATTCTAAGAGAGAGAGAGAGAGAGAGAGAGAGAGAGAGAGCTTGTTATTTTCATTAAACACACGCAAACCATATCCATGTGCTTTCTGTACAATTCTCTTTCCCTGCTCTCTTCTGAGAGCATGTTTGAGAGCCAATTTTCAAAACCAATTAAAGCACATAAAACAGTTTAAATAGGCCTAGACTACATGCGATCGTGTTTATTACTAGCTGTGCATATGCATATTGGCTGCATTTTGTCATGTGTTTTGTATTATTCCTCAAAAATAATATCTTTGTAGAGTCATTTTGTCCATTTCTGATACATTTTTTAAACATTTGTTTCTTAGGCTACTGGGAATATGTGGTTCTGAAGGCTATCGTAAATTAATTGCAAGCTTATTGATGAATAACACCCGCAATTGTAGAAAATTGAAGCAGATGCCGAAGGAGCCAGCTGTATTTCAAAGGTCATCCCAGGATACTGGGAAATGCCTCATTCCTTTCTGCTGACCACAGTATATTCTAATGGGGCTGGTAGAGAAACGTCAGTCAATTACTGGTCGTGCTCTGAGGACCATATTGCTGTTGTGGGGAAGTAGGAAAGTCTTTTGTTTGCAATGAAGCAGGAATAAATAGCCGTCTGGAAGGAATAAATATACACATGGAAAAGAAGAATCTGAGCAGCTCATTGATCCAGAGATTCTTGGAAGTATGTTGAGCTTTAGCGTTCTAGAGATGTGTTAGTCTTACCACAGATTGTGTAAGCAAACGTATGGGACTATACTGACTTCTGCTGTCTTCTAAACACACGCCTGTCCAAAGTATTTCTGAAAGAAGGGAAATATGTGCAGCTTTTATCACCATGGTGATGGCGGGCTGAGTAAACAGCGGGTCTGCTGACAGGCTACCGCATTGACTAATGATGGCAATGAGGTCATTTGTTCCAGAGTGATGGGAGGAACTTAATTCTGGTGTGTATGTCTCTATGTGTAGCCTCACCCATATGTAGTGAAAGTGTATCGTACTTGTTTAAACTACTGTAGTGCGCTACAGTGAAGTGTGGATATTGTTCAAAGAAATATGCAGCCTATTATTTACAGGCCAGTGGGTAAACAGCTATAAAGATTTTAATGCTTCAAAGGAAAACAACAAATTGGCCTGGTTATGTTTTGAACGTTCTGGATTATAAACAAAGAGTAAAGCTAAAAGTGTGTACCTGATCATGTAACATTTAGATAATTTGCTAATAGAACAAGGTTGTTTTTGTCGCTTATTGATCAATCTGACTCTCATTTTCAAGGCCATTTAACAAGTTAATACCACAATAAATTTCAATTAATATTAATATTTTTTTTATAACATTGGGGTTTCGGGACCCCATACATGAACATAAAATCAGAAAATGATGCTTAACAACACCACAGTTTTCTGCATATTAACCCTAGATAGGCCTACTTATTAAAACAGGTCAATTCAAATAATCTGAATTTACCTGTTTACATTTAACTGTTCTCAGTAAAAACGGTGGTTGATCCTCCAGACCCCACACAACATCAGATCCTTTGTGGGCGCATAATTCTAGGAGTTCTGACAGCCTCTTTGAGATGAGAGCTGTGCACATGCTCTCATCTTTGATTATGCATGAACTACCCCCTCCGTTCGCTCCGGCTGCAACTACGTGGTGTGGTTGCCATAGTAACCGACGGTATGCAGACCTGAGGTGGGCAACAATAGGATTTTCCATGTGTGTAGTGTGTGAGAGTGAGTGAGTGAAGATTCCCCTGCCTCCACCTCAGCATATCAAAATATGTATTTGACAATGGATAATATCATATTATATCTATAAAAGTGAAGCATGTTTTAAGTTATAGATTCAATATTTTAGGTTTATTTATTACATGGCTTGGTTGAATTCCAATGTAGAATGCGGGCTGTTATTTCTTGATAACAGACCGCTGCGATGTAACTTATAACACACCGTTGCCATGAAAAACAGAGCGTTGCTATGGACTATTTTCTTTAGCGGAAGCAATACAATCGTTTTTAAATCAATAAACTCCTTTTTAAATCAATAATTTGTGTCAAATTATTTATTTATTTTGTAGGTAGCCATGTAATAAACGGGATAATGTATAGCGAGGCGGTTGTTATAGCGAATAACAACCCCTTGAGGCTGATTCAAGACCCCTCCGCTTTGCGTCGGAGTGCCGTTCAGCCTTAGCCTGACCACGTCAGACTTCGTACTTCCGCTCAATTTAATTTCGCTTCTGTACTCAGTCTGAGACAGCGTCAGAGCTTTCCGTTTTCCTCCGGCCTGAAAACAGCCGGCCAATCAACGAACAGAGGGCGGGCTGAGAGCCGTGACGTAGACACTGATTGTACCGTGGATGCGTAGATTTACTTCACAAAATCTGCAAAAGTCGTTCACAGCCATGTTCACTCCGGTATTTCGCTCGATGGTTTTGTTTTCGCATCATACATGTGTTTACAGTGGAAGTTAGATGCGGCTGAGCATGCGCATAACACACGCCATAACCAAACGTTATGTGATTGGCTTACGGGTACTTCAAACTTCAGACAAGCGCCCCCACCCCCACCGCCACCTCCCCCCCCCCCGCGAGAAAGAAAACGCTTTTCAATTATGCCATGCCAGACTCTGTCTACAAAGCAAAGCGAAGTACCAGAGTTTGGTATTACCAGGCTAGTTCAGCCTGTCGGGGTTGTTATTCAACTGCCTCGCTATACATTATCCCTTACTTAATAAATAGTGTAGGCTATATGTGTTTTTAATTAGTTAATACTGAAATACCAAGTTCTGGGAAGAAAGTAGATGGCGCAGGCTGAGGTCCATAACTCAATTGGTAGCGATCACATTGTCATCTACATAGCGCAGCTATTGGTTGCTGTTGCAGCGCACTTTCAGAAACCCTACCCCTTCCCCAGCTCCACCTGTATAGATCTGCTACGGGGTTATTCATGTCTTTTACATGTGCAGCAGCAGCATGTAAGACATGCTCACAGCAATGTATGTGAATGTATTGGCAGTATAGTCTCGGTACTTGCTCTGCAGCAGCGTCTATTCCGCCAAGAACAAATACATTAACAATCATTACCACATCCATTACCATGCTAATCTCTCTGAGAGTTGTTATGACAGAAATGTGTATACAGAAGGTTTTAGTATGCCAATACAGTGCGTGGCAACATTAATAACATTATTGCATCATACCAGCATTTATCCCAACTCATCAAATAATGCTGCCCAGACAGACTGATAACCTGCTGAAAAGAATAACTCAGACCATGTTAGTCCAAGGTAGTTTATGCTGGTTTTGTGCTGGTCTTTTCTTTGGACCAGCAAAACAATGTTGTTCACCAACAAAAATGTCTTTCTGATGAAGCTGGTTGACCAAGAGAGGTTAACTGGTTAACAGTGATGTGCGGTAACATCGGTAAAATTAGTTTAAATTAGTTTCACGTCATTTCTCATTTTAAATCATGTAGCTTTTCTAAGTTTGTTTGTAGTTGAGAAATGCTATTTTCTGGATTTTCTTCTTGACAGCATTTCAGCAATAAAGCTCTAGGCCTATTATTTTTTAACTCTTTTAAAATTCTTATTTCATAATATGGATAATATTTAAGGATTATTTCATTCAATTAGATGGGATTTTATACAATTGAATGATGAATGTGTTTTTTTTTAATGTGTAATATTTTCTGTTGGCTGGAGAACAAGCAAAGGGCAATTAGAAAATGAATGACTATTTTGGGTTGGTTTGTTTTTATTAGACTGATCGAACCGGTTTTAGATTACATTGATCGGAATTCGGAACAGTTCCCGCGTATTGACTCACTCCAAAACGGTTGAGACTGAAGTTCTTCCAAAATATTTCACGGTGCATGCACATACTGCAGGTGTTATATTCAGGCTGGGTGTTATAGCTATTTTCATGGTTAGGTTAATAACAGAGAAACTGAGAACTTTTCAGAGAATTGGTTGAATCGGTCTAAACAGTTTAAGTTTGATTTGATCGGAACAGTTGCAGCGTAATGGCTCATCAGTTGAATTGGTTGAGTTGTTCCTTGTGCCTTAATTAAGGCACAAGCAACACGATAGCACACGAACATCTTAGAGACATCTATTTGATGTCTGCATTTACGTCTGCAAGAGTGTTTGCTCATCTGCAATACGTCTCTGAGACGTCATATAGACATTTAGAAGATGTCTTTAAGATATTTAGAATGTATGTAAAACTACTCTTTCTAAGAGGTTTATCAGATGTATTTACACTGGAGATGTTTTCCAGATCTCCAAATCTAGCAGACATCTTACAGACGTACCTGTGCTATCTACTACATGGGCCTACACATGTCGAGTGTTAAGTTTATATTAAGTGTTAAATATGACAGCAAATATTGTTTTGTGGTTAGGTTTTAACTACAAAGAAACAGAGACATTTCCAGTGAATTGGTAAAAAAAACTACACATACACACGTACACATTTAGGCGTGTACACATAAGTGTTATGATAGTCAATTTTGTTATAGGCTTTAATTACAGATGAAGTATCTCCCTCTACTGTATGGTGCAGCTCACAGCAAGCAGTGTCTGTTTTTTGTTTTGTTTTGGCTAACCTCAGCTGCCGTGAACAGCAGGAAGCAGAGTCGTGATGGGAAAAGCAGTGAGAGCATGTAATATTTATACCAGATAGGAACCAAGTGAGTGACACTCAAGTATAATTTTCTCTTCGCCCACAGCCTCCCACTATCTCTATCCACGCCATGCAACGTCTGTGGGGATGTAAAACGTGCCATAGGCAATCCGCTGTATTATTACTGTCAAGAATAATACCACCTGCAGTTACTGACTATTCCTGATTTCCATTGGCAACAATGCTGCGTTTTGCATAGAGAACACAAGAGAAAGCATGGGAGGCAGTAAACCATGAAATTGGCCCATTGGTGAAAGAAGCAGCTTTCTTGAAAGAAGTGGGGAGGAGGAAGGGAGGTTTGCTTTGCTGAAGCCCAAGTGGGCGAGAAAAAAAAAAACACATATAGGCGCACACAAAAGACAAATGTCACATTGCACATTAAGCCCACCTTTAATTTGTCTGTCCCATATAATTGCTGAGTAATGTGTTAAAATTCCCTGCAGATCTTCATTTTGAACTTTAAATGCATAATCTGGACAGAAATGTTCATGAATCATATTAAAAAATATGGTGTGCTTAGCCTATACGTGGCAGGAGAAATGTCATAAAACGGTAATGTTTGATATGAATACTGCTAAACATTTACTTTGTATGGGTCTTCCACAGTGTCATAATAACACAGTCATACAGACAAGGACACTATTTAGCCATATAACTGTCGTCATGGAGTGAGGAGAGCAATAGGAAGAGAATGTGCTCAGGTCTTTTTGAGAAGGAAATTTTGGGGGGAGCAGATGCAGTCCAGTTATGGAGTAGCCTACTATGATATTGTTTACACCCCCAAGGCACTGACAGATGCATGCACTTATACGCCATCTACTGTTCATTGTCCATGATGACATATGTCAAATTATTCAGGAGAGACATAAAGAGAATAATTATGCATTTGTATTGCCAAAGCAAACATTGGTGCAAACAAACAAAAAGTGCGTAAATTAATGATAGCAATTGATAACATAACATAATAAAAATTGTAGCCTATACAAATAATAGAATAAAATAATTTAATTCTTTATTTCTACATACATGAGAGAGTGCTGTGCAAGTAAAAAAAAAAGAAGTTATTTATTGAGTTTTATAAATATGTAATATAATTATATTTTTTAATATAATTAGGCCTATGCACAATTATAATATTAGGCCTATGTATAAAATATAATAATAAAATAATATAAATAATAATAAACCAAATTTGAAATAAATATATAAAATAAGGGGTATAATAATTTGAATTCTTTGCATACAGTGTACATACAGTGTGCAAATATGCATTATTATGAGCTAGTACGCTTTTTACTCATTTTAACTTCTCTAAAGTATTTATTGTAATTTATATTTAATTATATAAAATAAATAAATATATATACCAATCATTACACAGTTTCTTACATTAGGCACATATAAAAACAAATGCATTTATTATATCATAAACTATGGTACATACAAATAATAAACAGTAAAATTAAGAGTAAATATAAAACAAAATAATGAATATTAACAATAATAAAATGACCTAATGTTGTAAAACAAATTTTTAAGCCTCATACAATTTTAGCTGACTTGGACTTTTATTATGAAAAATGTATGTTGGTGGCCATTTTGAAAGCGTGTTTTCCTACGCTGCTTGTAAACGAACTGTTTGCGCAGGATTTGATATGGAAGTTAAACTCTAAAAGAAGAAGAAGAAGAAGATATGGAAGTTTTCTGAACCTTTAATTAAAATCATGGACGAACTTATTGTGAGTTTCTCCTGAAGTTAGTGTTGTTTGGCGATCTGCATTGGTATTTCGATATGTGAGCTTATGATGATGTTACCGCTGGACTCTTCTTCCAGGATGGATTCAGTGAGCCATGTGGCCAGTGCTCCGCTGTGGACTGGGGAGTTTCAGATGGGGGTCACTTCTTCTGCAAGAACTGTCACAATGTGATCGAGGTTGGTAAATAGACAAAAACTATCACTTTAGTCTTAACTGTCATGGAAACACTGGTTATTAATTAATTAAAACGGCCTTCATCCAGTAATGCAAACGACCAAAACATTAATGAAATAATGCTTTATAATTTCACATCTTTCCCTAGAAAACAAGGGAGGTGGTGGATTCCACCGCCCTTTATTGTAAATACAGCAGGATCTCACAAGTAAAGAAACCAAAGAGAAAGAGATCGGGTCAGTCTTCTATCCACTTTTGATAAGCTAGTATGAGACATTTAGAGTTACAAACAGTCCTTTTTATGATCTCATGTCTTCTGTTATTTTTCAGATGATGAACGAGAGTGGATGGTGTGTGAGGGATTTCAGTTCATCCTGAAACTCCAGGCCAAGGCTTTGGTCAGTCTTGGTGTTTGCATGAAATTTGAGGTTAGTAGCTTTACCCCCGGTTTCACAGGCAAGGCTTGCCTTGACCTAGTCCCAGAATAAATGCATGTTTGAGCTGTTTTAACTGAAAGCAACTTGCACCTCCATAGGCTATCTTAAAGGGATGGTATAATCACAAGATGTAAAATAAGTCTCTGATGTCCCCAGAGTGTATATGTGAAGTTTTAGCTAAAAAATACCCCACAGATTATTTTTTACAGCATGTTAAAATTGTCCCTTTTTGAGGGTGAGCAAAAACGTGACGTTTTGTGTGTGTCCCTTTAAATGCAAATGAGCTGCTGCTCCCAGCGCAGAGGGCGGAGCAGCTCCGATTACCTGCAGACAAGAACTGAAATGTCAGAAACTGTTCTGCCTTTTATGTTTCAACTGGAGTAGGGCAATAATGGAGAGACTCAAGAAGAAGTGACAACATGTAGAATCAGTGCCATTGTTTTGTCTGTTTGTGAAACCAGGCCTTAGTTTACTATATCATAGTCTTGAGGTCCTTTCATACTGAGTGCGACGTGATGAAGCGAATTGAATCTCCAACAAACTGTGCTTTCACATCAAACGTAAAATGATTGATCTATTTTGGCCAATTCACGGCTGCGCAATACAGTGGTGCAGGTATGATGTCACTTTGTAGGCCAATCGGCAGTTAGCATCACACTGGTTCCCTCGACAAAAAAGAAAAAGAAAAAAGATTTTCCATAGGCTTTTGGATTATCGCTAGAAACAAGCTCTTTGAGCAACAAAAGTTTGATACTTACATGTTTTTCCATCAAGATAATTCTCACAGATTACAACTTTTATGAATTTTGAAGCCTAGGCTAAATGTAGTTAGGGTTAGTTACACCACGGTCCCACATATTCAACGTCCCCATCACTAAGTTTCAGACAATTCTTTCAGTTTTTATCTAAAAACATTTTCCCAGAACGTTTGAGTTAGAATAGTTTATAAGAGCACAATTATGAGCATAATGAGGCTGTAAAAGCGAACTGAGCTGTTTAATCTCCTCGACAGAGTGACTCTGTAGTCCCATTTAGCCACTTGTTAGCAACCACACTAACCATGAGTGGGGTAATATTTATGTATTTTATGTCGTAGAATAAAACTTGAAAGTGTCTCAAAAGAGCTTCTGTTCACCACCACAGACCTTAGTTCAGCCATTTAACCAAAACCCCGTTCAAAAAACGCATTGACTTTGTGACGTAAGTGCTAAAATGCTAACTCGCTTCAGCGTTTTGGCCTACAAAGTGATGTCATACGGCGCTGACCGAGAATGCATTTTTCCTTTGGCTTTAACCTCGTCCACTGCTCAACACACAAAAGTAAATTAAGCTAGATAAATAAAGTTTGATTCTACACCAGAAACACAAACTATCTATAATGTTTAAGAGCTCTTCAGATCACATAATTCAATGGAAAATTAATAGAAATGATATTCTTTATAAAGAAATATTAAGTAAACGTGGGAATAAATCAGACACCATTGATAACGAACTCATCATGCATTCTCTTCTCTCTTCACACACTAGTCCAAAAACAAAAACCACACCATGATTAATTGTGCTCTGTGTGAATAGCTCCATAGGGTTCTATTGTTTCGATTTAAGAGAACCATTGCGTCGTACATTCGCTTCACTAAATCGCACTCAGTGTGAAAGGCCCTCTATAGATGACAAGAAAAAGTGTCTCTGTAAGATGTCATATTTTGTTTTGACAGACAGAAGTTCTATGGAATTTCTGGAAGAAATACCTGCAGAACACACGGCAAGCTTTCACCGAAAATGTAGTATACACTCCAAGATTTACAGTGGTAAGTTTTATGTTGAATTTTAATGTTAGTGTTAAAAAACACACACAACCTCTCTGCTCCGGTGTTATTTTAGTATTATTTATATTCTATTACAGTACTTATTAATATTTTCAATTTGCTTTTATGTATTTTCAGTTTTCATTTTAATTTAGTGGTATACTATGTAATTTTTTTTGTTTAAAATTTAAATTATAGTCAATCCTTCATCTAAAACATGTTTTGTCTTGATCACAATAGTAAGTGTTCTTTTAGACCTGTCGGGATGGTTATTACGGGAAATTGCGTACATGCATCACTCACCTGTGCATGTCTCGTCATATCCATAAATAGAGACGGTCGACATAGAATCTCAAATCTTGAGTAAGGTATTTTATTGGACAGATAAATTGCTATATGTAGCTCTCTAACAGATGTCATTGGAAAGGGATCAGATTTCATCTATTGTGAAGGGTTATTTTATTATGGTTGCAGTGCTGTGCTGGTATTCATTTAAGGAGGTACTGTGTCTATTAATGGGTAGAGCTACAGAAACGTCTTTAGCTAGTCAGCTTGAGATTCTTTCCATCTAAACTGGTTATATCTCTTAAGCCTAGTAGTGAATGATTTATGAGCAGAAGGATAATCTCCCTCTCTTTTTTGGTTATGAGAAAGAGCCTTATTCATCCGCACTGTCACGTAGAGCTGAAGCACGACCAAAACATGTTCTTTAAAAATCTGCAAAATGCATGCAGTTTTGCTTTTTAACCGCTAGAGGGCCAAAAGTTAAATAATGATTTTTACACGTTTTAATTAACCACAACCACTACTCTGCTTTTTTTTAAATGTTTTTTTCCTCAAGTACATGAAGCCGAGGAGTGAGCCAGAGTCTGACACTCAGAGCGAGATGTCATTTCACAGTAGTGGGGTTTCTTCAGAAACAGAAATGACTGCCTCGGGTACGGATACGATTACTTTCTGTCAGCTGGCACATTTACACCTGATTTAAAGTGTCAGTTGAGCTGCATTTTGTTTTTCTGCTGCAGGTGACACCACTGATGTACAGTCATCACTATGTTCAGAAGCTTACCAACATACGTTCACTCTTATGAACATGCCACGGACACTGGCCCTGTGCTATCTGGCTCTGCTGTGGGTCCGAGAGGCCATCACTCTGGCTGACTTACTGAGGTTTGGAGTACAAGCACTGCTTATTTCAACACAAATTGCCTTTTAGCAACCCATTTACCTTATTGTTCTGAATATAAAACTTTTTTTTTTCTTTTCTTGGAAATTAATCTGAAAAAATGTGATCGTCTAGACCAGGGTTCACCAATCTCGGTCCTGGAGGGCCGCTGTCCTACAGAGTTTAGCTCCAACCCCAATTAAACACACCTGAACCAGCTAATCAAGGTCTCACTAGGCATACTAGAAACTTTCAAACAGGTGTGTTGGAGCTGGTTGGAGCTAAACTCTGCAGGACAGCGGCCCTCCAGGACCGAGATTGGTGAACCCTGGTCTAGACCACAGGTGTCAGCCCTACAGAGTTTTGTTCCAACCCTGCTTCAACACACACACACCTGCAGTTTTCAAATAAGCCTGAAGGACTTGATTAGCTGATCCAGGTGTGTTTAATTAGGGTTGAAGCTAAACTCTGCAGGGCTGTGGCCCTCCAGGAACTGAGTTTGACACCCCTGGTCTAGACTTTTACATGTCAATAATACACTCGCAACAACAGGGAGCGCCAAATACTCGTAAAACGAGCCTGAGGAAAAAACATTCATCTCCCCTGGATCAGATATTTAATGCAGATCAAACACTTTTTTGACATGCCAACATCTATCACTTTACATAAAAAAAGATGAGAAATAAGTCATTGTGAAATCTACTGGAAATGTTATGCCATGAAGCATTTGTTTTTAAATTTGATTGTCGGCACATTTTTACTGAATTGTTATTTTGTTTTCTGAATTGTTATTTTGTTTTTGTAATTGTGATTTGTTTTGCACCTCTCGGCCACCGTAACATCTACCCATGTACCGATCCGATACCATTTTATTAAACAATACCTAGTTATGCACGCTAGCTTTGCTTTACGCTGCAAATCGGAGACCAATTCTTCTTCGCTGCTCTAAACAGTGGTTGCTTGTGGCAACACAGGAAGTTGTGCTGTTGCCACAAGCAATCACTGTTTAGAGCAGCGAAGAAATGAAAACGCAAATTTTCAAATGTAGGCGCGCGGCAAGCGCATAATGTAAGAGACGCTGGCGCCCAACATCAAATGGCAAACGTAATGAGAACGGACCAATGCAGCGCGAGCCGATCGTGATCAAGCTACACTGTTACTACACAGCGCTAAGAGATCCAGTACAGAAAACATTTGAATTCGCCACAGAAGTAATAACATCGCTGCGAGATCTAGTGAGAAGCATTCACATTCTCCGTTATTAACGGATCAAACAGCGCTGACGTGGAAACCAGGAACATTGTGCTTTCAAGTAACGTTACGTTGGTTTTATTTTGACATGAATAAAATTGCTGCCCTCAAATGTTAATCTGAAATAAAATAAACCTTTGTTTATAACTAACGTTACTACAATATTACATTTCATTTTTTTTATAAGGAGCTGTTTTTGTTTTATATGTCAAGTATAGCTCCATCATTGCTCAAAGTAAAAAATGATCATACTTTATGATGTTAGTTTTAATAAAAAATAAATAAATTAAAAATGTAAATCAAGGAAATTTCTCTGCCATTTCTTTCTTTTTGCTGTATTGAAAACGTACCGAACCGTGACACCAGTGTATCGTATTGAACCGAACCGTGAATTTTGTGGACCGTTACACCCCTATTTTTTCATATATCATTTTTTAGATTCCTAGATTTATTTGTTGCACTTTTTTATACAGTTATATTGTAAAACTAAAATACCTTTTATAAAATAATTCTATCAATTCATACAGGGCTAGTATGAATTGCAGCTGTATAGATACACACCCAGGTATCGGATTAGTACTCGGTATCGGCCGATACCCTGAGTCCAGGTATCGGAATCGGTATCGGGAAGGAAAAAAGGGTATCGGAACATCTCTAGATTTTATTACACTTTGCTCTTTTACACACGTGCAGCTCATGATCTGGTGCTGTGGTTCACAGCATCTCTGCTTCTACTCTGCTGATTTTGGGTCACTTATAACAAGCATTCAGTATTAGCATATGCCAACCACCATACCACACTTTTAATGAGAAGTGCTTAAAAGCCAGCAGTTGTCAACAAAAGAAAAACTGTAAGGCCTCTCTGTGGTTTTCCATCAAAATAATGTTTAAAAATTAGTTTTTCTAATTTTGGACTTATTTTATAGTCATATTGATACAAACTCGCATTTTGGACCAACACAGCAAACCTGTAGCTTTAAAAAAAGATCCCAAATCATGTAGCTCTACTTTTAAGTTAAGATTAAGGTTATAAAGACTGTTTTTTCTTCTTCTTTGGAATAACATACACCAATGAATCATTCTTCATTTACGTGTATTTAATTGGTATTTGATGTCATGCTGACTCAGTGCTGTTTAAATGTTTGATATGTTTGCTTTGGACAATTTATAGGCCCAAGTTTTTCTCCTAAGCTATATTTCTGCATGGTGTGCAGCATCAAATATTGCTGTCAGTCTTTCCAGCCTGTGTATTTAGATGTATTACTAGTGATGACTTGATGCTTTTTACGCTTGTACGGGATCATTTGAAAAATGTGATTTTGCAGTCATGTTTTTTTGCAGGCTGGTCTCAGAGAGACGTGTCCCTTATATGGACATTCAAGAGGCTTTTCCAGAGGAGATGAGACTGTTTGGAAAAGATGTCCATATCTTTCGAGTTTGGGTGAGAATGACACAACCAGTTCACACTTCTTCAGTCATAAATCAGTGTGTTGTATTTCTGAAAGCCATGACTACTTCTACAGCATCTTCCGTCCTACTCAACGGTCCATAGAGAAGCTTTTAATCTGGCTCAGATCATGCAGTTACCCTCCTTCCCAACGGTTTCCCAGGATTGCCTTCTCCACCCACTTCCACTCTCTGTCCGATATCTGCTGGATGCAAACCTCCCAGGTGAGTGTGTATGACTGTAGTGGAGAGGTTGTGGCAAATGATGGTTTTAGATTTGAAACTAATTTCAGGGTTCCCGCGGGGTCTTAAAAAGTCTAAAAAAGTCTAAAATTCTGAACTTTAAATTTAAGGCCTTAAAAAGTCTTAAAAACGGCCATATTTTCATCCGCGGTCTTAAATTTCATTTAGTCAGGTCTTAAAAAGTGTTTACCCTCGTTTATTTCCAGAAACGCTGGCCGCAGCAAAAAGTATCGAGTCGTAGCCTACAAAGCGGACCTCTAGTGCTGGGGTCTCCATCACGTCGCTCGCGGCCTGATTGGAGGTCGCTCGCCAAGAGGCCGTTCACATATCGCGTCTTTTGCGCGCTCAAGTTCGTTCAAATGTAGGCGCACGGTAAGCGTGCTCATAATAGAAGCGACGCGCTCGTTTTTTCCAGGCGCTGTCTCAGTCAACATCAAGGATGGGGGTGCACCCAAACACTACGGGTGTTTTTCTCTTCTCCGTAAAGAAATCTTGTGGCAGAGCTACAGCAAGCGTTTTTCGGTGGTGGAAATCCATTAGCTACTAAAACTTCTTTGTCGTTGTGGAGAGCGCAGGGCATGGTTGCATAGCAACGTCAGACGCCACGGGAAAATCGGACCTAATTTTACTATTAATAATAAAAGATAAGCTAAAGTGCATTGTAAATGTCAGTAATTTATCTTTTTGGACTCATTCTTTTTATGAAAAATTATTTAAAGTCTGAAATATGTGAGGTTTATCTTTTTATAAAACCTTTTTTTGTCAAACCTTTATTTTAACTTGTACATGTTAGTATAACATGCACAACACTTTAAAAATGTAATTTTTTAATGGTATTATTTTAATGTTTATGTAAACAAAAAGTGCATATTGATGCTAAATTTATTTGTTATTTGCTGGTTTTCGACATAAAACTTTGATTTCATTGTGTAGTATTAATACTTTTTGAACAGGATTCTGTGATAACCATGATCATTTTTGTCACTATAATCATGAAATTAAATGTTCATGCCATTTCATCTCTAGTTATTATCAACTATGATCAACTCAAATCAACTAATTATGTGTGTTTTTTTACAGTATACCGGTAATATGCAAAGTACAATTTTCTATAAAAAAAAATTATATCTGATTCTGTTCTGACACGCGTTGTTGGGTGTGGAGGAAGGTTGCTAATGTGATTTATTTGTAAATTAAATGAATGCTTTTTCAATTACTGAATTCATTGAAATAAAATGAATTCTTTGATTTGAACATTTATTTGGTAATGCGTCGTGTAGGTCTTAAATTTCAATCTTTATGGTCTTAAAATGTCTTAAAAAGGTCTTAAATTTGACTAACTGAAACCTGCAAGAACCCTGTAATTTATCCAACATGCATAATCCTCTTTTTTTCTTTTTGTTTGATATGTCTCTGATCCTCCTCAGATGCCCTTCATATCTGGGTCCACAAGGTTATAAGGGGGGCAGCTATGGATGACGAATCCTATCTGACCTTTGACCCCAAAAGAGAGAGCCCCGGTCTCTTGCGCTATGAAATTCAGGCGGCAGCTGTCATCATTGTTGCCATGAAGCTCCTTTTCAAGTTGGACGATCATGTGGAGTGGTGCGTCACTTCATAACTTGTAACTGAGGGTTTTGCTGTTATCTTTCGGGGGGGGGGATTTTACTTTACTGTCTTTGTAAAATTAAATCTTTACTGATTTTGAATGTTTCTCTTTTTTTCATTAATGTCTCAAGGAAGTTATCTGAGGAAGCGGCCAAGAAGAAAAAGACAAGTAGCTATTTTGCTAGTTTTTAATTTTGATGTGTATCATTTTAGTTTTGTTTGTTTTTTGGGGTCACAACATGCTCTCATAAGCTTTTCACAGTCTTCAGGTTAAAAAGCTGGTTTGAAATAGTACAACCCGTCTTGGAGAGAGCCAGACAGAATGAGGAACATGAAGAAGCCCTGTAAGACCCAAGTATTTCAATAGTTTCCATGACTTTTATTGACAAATCTTTTACTACAATCTTTTCTGTTCTTCTCTTTCAGGCGGCGATGGAAGCCCACTAATCCTTTCATTACATCTTTGCAACAAAAGAGCTTGGTCCTCAAAAAAAGACGTAAGCTGGTCTGGTCACATCTCCGTAATGATCTCAATAGCGTGTCTCTGTCTCTCATCCAATGCTGTCTACATTCATATCTCCAGGTGTGGCTGATTATTTGGAGCAGAGATTTCACAAGTTAACTGACTCTGCATCAGAGCAACTGCCTTGCACCACAAACCCTTACTCCAGCTTTCGCTTCAGCTGGGGAAATGAGGAGGGTTCGGATGGACCCAGTATGCATAACAGGCGTTTGGACTGTACCTTTAAGAAAAATGGTGTCAAGTACCTCGCCAACCGTAAATACTGGCATCCTGAACTGAGGTTATGCGTTAAGAAGTGAGTCATCGCAAATGGACATATTATAATACTATATTGTATTTGAATAGAATTTACATTATAAAATATACAATGTAATGTGTTCACTTTCCCCTTCATAGGTCATGCGGTAATCATTTCTCAGAAATGGAGCCCTGGTTACCCAGGATGTACGTGTGGGTCCTTGATCTCTTCTCTTTCATTCTGGGGGTCCGTCAGGCAGAAGTGTACCAAGAGGTCCTCAATGTTGAGCGTCGCTTCTTGAGCAGAAGTCATCGGTCTAAGATTGAATGGACTTACTGTTCCCTCACAAAGAAAAAAGGAAAAAAGTCCAAAACCCCTGTTGCGAAAGAAAAAATCGCTGATACCACTGACAGAGTGTGAAATGTGCACATCAGTTTCCAAGAACCCTTTTGTTCCCCTCCATCAAAATGGCAGCAACAATTATTTATTTATTTTTGGTTGTGCAAGATTTTCACATGTACATTATCTTTTTCAGTTTTGTCTTGCACAGTTTAAATCTGTTATGAGAGTATCTATTTCCCTCAAAAAATTCTTTTTCTTGTATGCATTTTATATTTTGAATATACTTGCATTGGTTGTAGCTACACAGATGAACCAGCAGGGGGAGTAATGCGCCTCATAATTGAGTGATAGATTCTTTTGTCCTGCAGCTCACTAAAATTGTTTTGTCTTATTTGTGTGAGCAAAATTGATGGTGGTGGAAAAATTTAAGTAATTCTGCTGGGTAGATGTACTGCTTGAGGGTTTTGTGTCTGAGCAGTTTTCTTTGTTCTTGCAGTCTTTGTCTTAATAGACCTGGGTAAAGGAACAAAAGCCATTTCACATTTTTAGTCCAATAAATGACTCATGTAGGAGAATGTGGCTTATATTTGATCATACTGTGACTTAAAATAATTGCATATATACATATTCCTCCACTGCTCTAGATGTATGTATTGTGGCCCACTGCCGTCACGAAATTAAACTTTTCATACATGTCCTTTCAATATGCCTCAATTGTATCATATTATATTGCAAAATGCCACATTTATTTTTCTTTAAAAATCTCAGAAATATCACCTATTGAAATAACATGTGATAAAGCTACTGATGACAAGAGTTCATATTGTTATTATTTGTATGCACATGATTTCTTACTTTTGCTGCTTTGACAGGCTAAAGATATTTATTTGCCAAGTTGATGGACACCTATATTCAATAATGTTTTGGAAATGCTTTATTATAATTGTTTTTTCTCTCTTTTACAAAAAAAAAGGCTGCTGAAAACTCGGCTTTGCCATCACAGGAATAAATCAAATTTTATATTATTATATTAAAATACAAAACAGTTGTTTTAAATTGTATTAATGTTTCACTGTATTTTTGAACAAATAAATGCAGTCTTTGTGAGCACGAGACTTCTTTAAAAAAACGTTAAAAATTGTACAGACCCCAAACCATGCTATTATCATGATGCATTTCTCAGAAATAAAACTGCTTACAGACTGAAGCAATTAAAAAGCAAAAAACTAAAGCTTTTTTTTTTTTTTTTTTTTTTAAAGCAAAAAACTAAAACAAAGGAAAACTTTTGTTTTTATGTTTCAACTTTTTGACTGAAGAGTACAATCCCATTGGCTAAAAAGGAACTGGACTATTTCAGCCAAGAAATAAAACTGGGTAGATCCAGAGAGATAAACATTAGAACAGCAGGGCATGAGTGATGGAGGGAGGAAGACATTTGAGAAAGACTGAGCCAGAGGGGGCTGGGTGAGAGAAGGGAAAACCAGGACAGAGAGCCTGTGTGGTGTCATGGGTGTTTTTCTGGCACTTTTCCTCAACCAAACCAGCTGACTGAGCGTGTGTGCGTGTAAACACCGTCCACATGCTTTCTGCACGAAAAGCCCTGACGTGCACAAACATGTACTAACTCTCACAGAAACATTCTTGTTTCCAGCTAAACAAATTGCCCAGCAAGCTTTTCAGGGTTGTTTTCCCTTCTCACGTGTAGAGAGACCGTTTTCCTGGCATGTTGTCTGTTTGTCTTGGGCTCTCCCAGACAGACAGCGCTATTTTTGAGCTGATCACACTCCATGGTGCCAGACGGAAAACACTCGGTCCAGGGATTGCACTCCACGAACTGGGTTTAACCTTTGCTTACTGGCCAGTGTTCTGTATACACACTGATAAACAGACCGGCACAGTTTCACTGTAAACAACCGACGGTTTTATCTTTCGTGTTTTATCTCTCACTTCACTTCCTCTCCTTCCCCCACCGCTGGTTCTCTCTTTCATTGACGCACACCACAGTGCTTTGTGTCAGTATTTGACGCTTATAAGGTTTCGCTCGATAGATGTAGGTCTATATTTATATGCCTAATAATGTTAACTTGTCTTATGGAAGTGTCGCAACCATTTATTTTATAAAATTGCAGTTAGAAAAACTCGAAAGGAAAGTGCTTATAACAGAGACTTTTCCTGTTGGAAGCAGTCGAAAAAGCCACTTTCCCTCAAAATCTTGTCTAATTGTAGCCTACCTTCAAAATAGCCTAAAATAAAATTGTGTAGGCCTAATACTGAAAAATGTGAGCATGATTTACTTGCAGTTTATGTACATTAAAGGCATTGGTCAAACATCTGGCCAGTGATCTTATCAAGCTCTATTCAACTGATAAACTATCACAACTCTACACTTAATGCTGGATTATATAGAATATGATATTATAGATATAATAATATCTTATAATAATTATTCATATTATATAATAATTAATATTATAGAATACTATATAGAATAGTTAAAAACTAGGGGATCAGAATCAGATTTCTACTTTTTTTTAAAAAAAAAAGAAAATAATAATTTAAAAAAATATGTTTATTTAGCTCACATTAAATTGATCACAAGTGGCAGTAAAGACATTTACAATGTTACGAAAGATTCCTAAAGATCTTTTAAATAAATGCTGTGTTCTTTTGAACTTTCTATTAATCAAGGAATCCTGAAAAATAAAAAGTATCACAGTTTCAAGAAAACATATTAAGCAGCACCTCTGTTTTCAACACTGATAACAAATAAAAAATGCAAAAATGCTTTGCAAAATATAAAACAGAATCAGAATATGCATTTATTACTAATGCTAAACCAAGAAGATGGGTCATCATGAGTCATTGTGCATTTATTTTTTCTTGCACTATGTTGCATATTCAGAAGGGGTGTGATGTGAATATTGTGAACAATTTTTCCATCCTTCTGTGTGAGTCGTGGGTGTGGAGGCGAGCTGTTTGCTCTTAGTCGTGATGGTGCCTCTGAGAATTCATGTAACTTATCAAAATGCTGAGTAAGTCTCATTCAAGTACAAAAACTGTGAGAATAAAGCACCAACGCTCTTACTTTGATTTATGATGTTAATTTACCAATAATATTTACTTCTAACGGCCATGAATGGGAAGATTCGGGCTATACGCAACACGGAAAGCATGTTGCATCTCAGAGGTTAAAAGCAAGCCCGCCCTTTTTGGCTGACCTACTTTTTGAGAACTCCACCTATCTGAGCTCAAGTCATTCAGTTCAGACGGGCTGCAGCAGCACATTGGATGAAGCCTCAAAGTTTCGACTGTTTTTCCTCAGCAGCCCAAAGCAGACAGCACATCTGCCACCCAACCCTCCTCATAGCTTGTGTTTGCATGCCCTGTTTGGCCTCTCTCTTTCACACACACAGACACACAAACTGCCTCCGCTGGCTAGCAGCCTAACCCCCATACATGGCCTCACTACCCTCCCAAGATTCCACAGTCTCTGGGTTCACTCAGCTCATTCTCGAAAACACAAGCCATGGTGATGAATCTAGTTGTTATTATAACACAGCAAAATTAGGTTATTTTAGGTTGAACATGTCTCAGCTTCATTTGAAATGGTTTGTGTGCAAAGGTTGTACATCTCCAGAACTGTTTAAATAATTTTATTTCTCATTAAATATCTTTTGACTTTGCTGACTTTTATATCTGTTATGAGATTTATTGTTATAAACAGTATCTATTTCCCTTAAAAAAGTTTTTTTTTTCTTTTATGCATTTTATATTTTGATTAAAAAATAAATATATCACTTACATTGGTTGTAGCTAAACAGATGAACCAGCAGGGAAAAAATATATCCACATACAGTACCATTTTGGGGTCAGTAAGATTATTATTATTATTATTTTAAAGAAATTAAAGGCAGGGTATGACATCCTCATTCTTTTAAACTTTCATCAAAGAATCCTGATTTTTTTTTTTAATATTTAATAATAAAGTGTTTTTAGTTTATGTTCAACTTTTCATGATCTGTTTTCTTGTTTCATCAACACAGCAGATCAATTTCCTCAGTCTTTTGCTTTTGCAAAATGAAGACATGCTCCTTATTTAGGAATCATCTCTATTAAAGACCTTTGTGTCTTTTCTCTTTACATCTGACTCCCACAACACCAGTTTCAACAGATATAAACACAACAGAAAAATCCCAATCCTGCCATCAAAATGTAATGAAGCAAAACCAGATGTTGCCCTCTAAACCTCAATGCAGTATAAAGAAACGTGTTTCACCAGTAAAAGTCCTCTTTTTTGTTTAAATGTGTTGTTTAGCACTTTGTGCAGGCTTAAGAAGCAATTATTTTGTTATTATGTACAATTAGTTTAAATTTGTTCCTTGGGATTAAATATTTCCAGATCTGCAGCAGAAACATTCAGTTTTTATTATCAGACAAAATGGCTGAACCTTCCCTATATCTATACAGAATTAAATAATTCTGATAAATTATTTTATTTATACAAATTTAAAAAAAAATACTAATAATAAAAAGAATTTGCACTTTAATTAGTTGCCTTAGTTTGTTCTCGTCAATTACGTGTTTAGGACTCCACATTGATTTTTATTATTGGATCATCTTTGTGAAGAAAAAAAACAAACAATTATGTAAATAATTTAATTATTATTTAAAAGACGTTTTGCCATAGACTAGGCTACTTTTTTTTTTTTTTTACGAATGTCAACCATACATTTCTTTAATTGCTAAGAACATTACTAAATGTTGAACATAAGAACAGCAAATGTCTTCCTCAGCTGTAAAACACATCACAGACAGAGAAATACAATCTCCTCTGTCTTTTTCACAGGATATCTGAATCTCTGAAGAGGAGGGGGACTGATGAAGCCTTTTGTCTGCTCAGCTCTGCTCACTAGACAGACCAGCAAAATCACAGCCCTCCTGCAGGGACGCACAGTTAGGATATACCTATATGATTTGCACACATTTACACCTCTTCCCACTAATCATTTAAGTGTAAGAACAGCTAATTATCACGAAAAAAACAGACAAAGAGAGAGACACACATAAAGATTAGTGTAGCTACAACAAAGAGATGCAGCATATAGGCTACTCATAGACTCCGCCCTGGATTCTTTCACAGAAAGCTGTTCCACCGAGGTCCCTGAGTTCAGTTCAGTTGAGTTCACTAAAACTGTGTGCGCATGTGGGATATGTAATGATTTCCGGACCGCCCTTGTGACAACTGTCTTTTTATAGAGACAAAAATGGGGTTGTCATAAAAAAATGTGCATCCTCGCACAACCGTATTTTTTTCTAAAAGTGTTTGTATTTGTTAAAAAGGCGAATTAAATCTCTTTATATATTTCGATATTATTATTAGCCTACTAGTCCCATTGTTGTTTCATTTTATTATAGCTATTATTCATTATTTCTTGTATAGGCAGCATCTCACTGTGTTTCCCCTTTGTGCAGTCGCGTGAGGCTGCTGAACATTCATGACAACACTTTATATAATAAAAGCAATACGGACTATCCATAAAAAACATAGCCATGTTTTAATCAAAATATGTGGTTTTCGCTTCTTTATTTCAATTTTGTTTTGAATGCAGGCGTTGGCTCGCGTACTTTCAGTGTGGACTGTGCTCGTCTGCGCATGCCACACTCCGCTGGCACAGCTAGCCAGACGCGTGCGAGTATCTCACGATTCCGCTCGTTCGCTGCGCCGACCTTTCCCCCAGTTCTCGAGCACCGGGTTCACCGGGTTTACACTGACACTGCTGACTCCTCTGAAACGCCCCCCAACAGCCACGCACCCCGTTTCAGCCAATCAGCGAGCGATCACGTACTGATCACGCGCTGCCTGCTTTTCCATTGGTCCGTTTCCGCTACACCTTTGTTTTTGATTGGTAACATGTTACCACCCGCCAGAGTGCTCTGAATTTTGTTTCTGTTTTTTTTTGCTTCTTTCTGTTGTGTTTTTTTTTCGCGCTTCTGATTCACTCAGCTGAGGTTGGACCTTGCTGTAAAAAAAAAGTGGTTAGACTTATGTACCCGGGCTTCGTATCACAGCTGTCTTTCTCGTTGCTTTTAAGAGACGTTTACATATGCTGAATTTCACTTCTGACTCCGGCCGGGTAAGTTGATTTTATTGACAAAGTGGCTTTACTGCTACTTTTTAGTATTTGCGCATTGACCCACTAATGATGACATCCGCTTTTGCTGTAAGTTGTGCCCTATAAACAATTATTCCATGCTCATTGACGGAGAACAGTTGACTTTGAGCTTATTTGAGTTTATAATTTCTGTTCACACACACAAAAAAACATACTTGATCGTCTTGACACTTAAAATTAACCACATTCTTTGTGTTAAATTGCTTTGATTAAATTATGTCATGATGAGCCATTTGCCGCAATCATTGTTGTAACGTTACATTTGCCATTAAGCTGCAGTGCTACTTTACGTTCAAACTATTGTCATCGTTTTTTTTTTTTTTGTTAGCGACCTTATGTGCCCCCTGAACATACTCGAGTTTGAACCTAATTTTTCTCATCCTTAATTTATACATTCAATTGTCAGTTATTTCAGAATGCATTGTTTGAGTTATTACAACAACGTTCTGTTATTTTACTATCATGCTTGATGTATCGTAATGGCTCCGCTTTGACAAAAAGAGTAAATTAGTGCAAAACGTCTTGATATGGTTAACCACTTAGATTATACTTTTTTTTTTTTTTTGCATGGCATACTCACATGGCTTTTTGGTTGGGTGCACGTCACTCTTAAATCTATATTTGGCGATGGGAGGTTCCCAGCAGCTCATGGTTAATGCTCTGCAAGGCGCAGGGTGGGTGTAGTCGCAAAGTACTAGGGGCCCTTTCTTTGCTTATGAATGGCAGCAGCAGCTTTTAACAGTAGATGCATAACAGACATCACCATCTTGCCACTTTCATTGTATGTCATGCAATTAGATAGGAACCGTTATCGTGATGGTGTCAATTCAGATTCAGTGTGTTGTGGTTTATAAACTAGTGGCATTAAAATAAGAAATGTGCTTTTTTTTTTTTTTATCTATAGTCCAGTCTTGTGGACATCTGCGAGGTGATGATGGAGAGAAACAGGCATGACAGTGAGAAGTCCTGCTCCTCCACGCTGGAATACAATGACCTGGAGGCTGCGGAGGCTTTGGTGTGCATGAGCTCCTGGGTCCAGAGGACGCACAAGCCTCGCCCACTGACGCCCACCTCAGACTCCTGTGATTCTCTCGCCTTGCAGCCTGAGCTCACTGAGTCCCCTAAAGACCTGGTCTCCCTTTCATCACTGGTGAGTGACTCGGAATTGGACTGTGTGAGCAGTATAAATACATTTTTCCAAAAATGGTTTGTGGATGCTGCATAAATGAAAGCTGTTATGGCCCACATTTTTTTTTAAATAGGAAGTGTAGAGTTGCTAGTATACTAGACTGGAATAAACTACTCGACTTTTGTTCCAGAAAAACTGGTCATCATACACTAAATGACTATCACACACTTACCAGACTTTCAAATTCATAGACCTAATTGCTAGGAGACACATGACAAATGAAAACAATATTTGTTCTAAAATCGGCTCAAAATAACAAACTGGATTTGACTGGATGTAATCGTAGCTGTTCCCATCTTACACTATGTGAGTTTCTGTGAAATCAGTCAACTCTGACTTTCCCAAATCTGTAGATGGCTCTGACTTTCGGCAACTTGTCCAGACTGAAAATCAAAAATCATGTAGTATATTCCAGCCTTAAAGGAAATTCCCAATGCTCAATGCAAATCTCTTCTCTCCCACCAGTGCATGACCCCTCCCCACAGCCCAAGCTTTGCGGAAACTTCAGGCACAGCGGTTCTCAGTACCTCAGTGGCCTGCTCGAGTCTCAAACCACACCCCAGACTATGCTCAGCCTTGACCAACAGGGCTGCATGTCACATCAACTTGCATCCCAGTACCACAGTCCTTCTCAACCCAGCTCCGCCACAGATGGCAGAACAGTCCTCGCTGCGCAGAGCCACCAGTGTTATACGGCACACCGCCGACAGATCCGTGGACCACAACATTCCGTCTCCGACCACAGGGCAGGAGAGGCCATGTTCTGCAGAAGTCCCTCTACAGCACACAGAGCCTGGTGCCAACCTCAAAGCAGAAATGCAAAGCTCCAGCAGCCCATGTGACACTGCAGAAACGGAGAGAATGGCCCCTTCTCCCGGCTCCCCATGCTTTGCCATCCCCACTACACAGTCCGCCGTTCCACAGTCGCCCATTTCCAGCCCGCCGGTGCTCTGTCAGGTGTTTCCTGTTAACGGGCAGACCGGAATCATCTCAGCGTTCGTTCAGACTCCAGTTCAGATGCAGACCTCAGGGTCAAAGCCCATTCTTCCACATTCTCAACCTCTTCTGGTGAGCTCATCTGTGGCTCAGGGCACTGTGATGTTTGTAGTCCCACAGTCTCAGGTATCCCAATCCTCCACCTGCCAGCAGAGCGTTGTTACGCTTGGGAACACGAAGCTCCTGCCTTTGGCACCCGCTCCAGTGTACGTGCCCTCAGGTCAGAGCGGCGGAGTGACGCAGTCTGACTTCTCACGCAGGCGAAACTACGTCTGCAACTTCCAAGGATGCAAGAAGACTTACTTTAAAAGTTCCCACTTGAAGGCTCATTTAAGAACCCATACAGGTTTGTATCCACTTAGCAGAAAATATGATTTTGTGCTAAAAGGTTGCATGTTTATTGATCATATCCCTCTATTTCTCAGGTGAGAAGCCTTTC
This sequence comes from Abramis brama, assembly GCF_963993115.1. Lineage (NCBI taxonomy): Eukaryota > Metazoa > Chordata > Actinopteri > Cypriniformes > Leuciscidae > Abramis > Abramis brama. Next base: position 6,457,258 of record NC_139980.1, read on the forward strand.
AGTTGTCATTGGGAAGGGTGTGACAAAAAATTTGCCCGTTCGGATGAACTCTCCAGGCATCGTCGGACGCACACGGGTGAAAAGAAGTTCGTCTGTACTGTCTGCGAGCGTCGGTTTATGCGAAGCGACCACCTGACCAAGCACGCACGCCGTCACATGACAACCAAGAGGTCTACAGTGTGGCCTAACGAAGTTCGTGACGTAAACAAAATGGCCACTTCCCAAGCACCATCTTCCATACCCCTTAGTGTGCTTCTTCCTGCCTCAAACTAAGTTGAGAATCAGACCACTCACCTCAGTCACCTCAGGACAATATCCCACTGACCATTTTAACAGGGGAAATACAAGAAAACCAAGGCTGCTACACATCCATGTACATAAAACAATGTGACATTGCACTGGATTTTTACTTTAATCATGGTTGTTTATAAGGAATTCTTGTTTACTTTTATATAAGTTATGTCTCCCAATGTTTTTACTCCCTTTGCCAAAGTCTTTGCATCAGTTCATCTGTTACTTAATCTTTATTGTTGTATATTTGTAGATAAATATTACTATCTATATGAATGTAATGTGTATTCAAATTAGCATTTATTGTTGATATATAAATAAATGTTATTGATGTTACTTCTGTTAATTGGACAGTATTCCTGTAATGTGATACTACCTGCAATATTCCATATTATTTAATAATAAACATTTGTAGTAAGAATATAGCATTTGTTTTGTTTGGTACCTCTGATAAACAAATGAAAATAAATGACTGGCGTCTAATTAGATACATTTAAGTGTTCAGGGCATTTTAAAAACATTAGAAAGGAAAGAAAGAAACAAAAAACACTACATGTTTTAAATATGTTTTACAAAAAAGATTAAACTCAGACATGAAAAAAAAAAAAAAACACATTAATATGAATATAGTGTTACTCAACGCGTAAAACGTGGATGAAGAAAACAATAGAATCATTACATAGCAACGAACTGGTGTGACGACACAGTTACACAACACCAGCTCAACATCAATTCTCAACATTGTCACCCCACAGCACCCAGTAACAAACCTCGTCCAATCACATCGCTTCATTGTGGAGCGGTTAGGGGGCGCGACCAATCACAAAGGAGGACGAGTTGGTAATATGGCAGCAGCAGCTTGACTGACAAGCCTTGGTTTCCGCCCATTTGCCTTACTGACCGATATTTCCAAACGGGAAAAGGAAACACAAAATAAACAAAAACAGAAACTGGACTAAAAGTCGATTTAAGATACAGTATTTTCTGTTTAAATGATGATTAACTAAATCAAAGTGAAAGAAGTAAATAAAAATGGGAAAATTCGACGATGGTCTATTACGTGAACAACTGTCAGAATACAATGACTTTTTATTTTATTTTAGTTATACTTTACAGAATCGTTGTTTTTTTTAATAATTTACGATAAAACATGTATATTTGATAATAATAATAATAGCCTTTTAACAACTTTTCGAACGGCAAATTTTAATATAGGTGAAGCGCGCCCCCTGCTGTCTCTATAGCATTACAGGCAGGCTATTGCATAATGTCGCATAATATACGAAGATTTGTTTTATTTCCTCCACAGTGTTGATCCCACTATCGCATTCAGAGCAGCTAAATGTTTTGTGTGTGTGTCTGTATATTTAGTTCAGTTTTTATCTTTGCATTGTTATTATATTGTTAAAAGTGAAATAGTCAAATAGTCATCAATCAATATCCTAGCTAAACAAGTAATGTAATATCGTCTGCGAGTAAAATAGAAGATTTAAGATAATGTGTATGTAGCTGATCATTTTTCGTATTTTTTTGTACATATGTTTAACTTTGTTACCACAATTTATTTGATGAGAGTTTCTACAAAACATATAACATCTGTGATTATTGTCCTCCTGCCACTAGGAAGCAGTATCCCAAAAGCATTCAGTATTTTATCCCAGGAAGTGACCTCTTGGGCGTTTTTGTTGTTCCCGCGTCCTGAAAATGTTTTTTTTTTTTTAGGAAAACAAAGGATTTCAACATTTTCGCTGTTGTAAAATACATTTTCAACACAATTTGGATAATTGTGTTATGCCGACTTTTAATTAAATCACAAAGCTCGTAGGAATTCGTGTTTTGGTTTGGCTGTGGTGAGCAACTCGCCTAACAGCGGATAGTTGTACGTGGTGTAATGTTTAATCGTCAATAAATACATAATCCCTATTTTTATACACCAAAGTCTAACGTTACAGTTTATATTAATTAATGATGCTCACTATGATCTTTGTGCTTGTTGACATGAGAAACAAGAAGAAAAGCGAAACAAAACATTTTCCGCCATGATTTTATGAAGTTAGTAACAGTTGTTTTAAAGATCGCATATCTAGTTTATATTCATTATTAAAAAAATAATATTTCAGTGTTTTAAGTATCATGGATAATAGTACGGGTTGAAGTTATGTATTTTAATAGTTTACTCAAATCTGGCGCGAAAAGTTCTTCCTGGTAGAATTTGTTGTGTAAAATGGGCTTGGGTTTGTTGTTGGCTTGTTATAAAACGAGAAATGTCAGTTTCAGCTTTTCCACACTGTTCATGTATTTTTCCTCAAACATAAGTCGGCATGTTGTTTTACCTTAAACAACTGTGTGTGTTGTTAAATGTGACATCTGTATGTAATCGACAACGACAGACTTGAGTGATTTAAATGGCACTACCGTGTGATTTTATTTGACCTTATTCTGTTCGAATGAAATTATAAATTATAACAACTCATTATGATAAAGTGTACGTTAACCAAAAATTTCATATCCTGTAAATGTAATATTTTCTTTAGTGGGCAGTTAACTTTAACACACATTTCGCACAATATATTGTAAATGAAATGTTTTTGTACAAAATACAAATACCTGTTTTTTCGCTCTCTTTTTCTTAATTCGCGCCTTTTTAAACCTGCTTGTGTAACTTGCAAGTTCGGTTTTGTGTAACACTTGCATCCCCCAACATGTTTGAATTTCCCGCGAGGCGTAATCCCCACGTGACGCCGTGGAGAATTCTGATTGGTTCGTCTGATGAAAGATTTAAAAGGACCAGACGACGCAATAAAGTTTGCCCTCTTCCCATTGGCTGAGAATGAGCGCCAAGAATCGAATATAAAAGAGTATCCCTGGCATTCATTCTTCGCTTTCTTCGCTTCAGCTGGACTGTGGACCTTCAAACTCATACTTTGCTTTTATTTATTTGTATTTGACTTTGTTTTAGAAGTTGTGTTACATATATTTTTTTTAAACTTCACCTCATTTCTGTTTTACCAAACGCTTAAAATCTTTACAATGATGTCAACTCGCTCTCCACTGAAGGCCAAGAATGAAAACACAGTTTCTGCAAAAATAACTAACATGTCCTTGGTGGACAAAGAAAACACGGTAAGCGCGTTTTTATTATTTTTAGGTGTTATCTGATATCCATACATGTAATTCTAAGACATGTGCTGAGATACTTTATTTTTCTGGAGTAAGTTAACGTTCCTAGATCAATACTATATACTATGTCAGAAGTATTACTCCTGTTGAATTAACAGCCAAATACTAAACCGTTGTAGATTGTAAAATGTATGATTTGTTTTGTCCTCAGCCACCCAGCCTGAACTCCACCAGAATCCTGGCGTCCAAAACGGCGCGCAAAATCTTTGATGATTCAGAGGTAAGCTTACTTTAACTGCATCCCTGCACGTTTCCTCAGGATTTACAGCAGTAATGCATGTCAAATATATATACCAATTTAAACTATTGATTTCTCGAGTTATGTTTTAAAGTGGTAGATAAAATTTGGCGCCAAGTTGGGCTGGTCCATCAAAACTATTGAGAACAATGGCTCGTAAAAACGAATCTAACTGAAGACCATGCTATATAGTATCCTAAAATGGGGGTTTACGGTGTATTTTAAGCCAGTTAATTTATTAGGGTTTATGCTGATTTTTGCGGTCGGTATCTCGAGCTGATTCGTTGTGTAAACTACGCAGAAATGTTGCAAAAAAAGTACGATTAAATATGCAAAAATTCTGTACATGTTTCGAGTGATGTTTCCATTACCATATTTTATTGTGAATTTTATTGTCAACCGGAAGAATACTCTTATTTCACCGGCAAACTAGACCGGAAGTAGTGGGGCAAGTTGGAAAAAAAAAAATCCCGTTTACTACGTTTATAGTAGTAGCTAACGTTACTACATACATAGTTGCAGAAAATGTCATATGCTAATGCTTTTATGAAGTCTCTAACTTGTATCTTTTTAGTATGGGGTAAAAAAAGTTTGGTTACCAAAGCAACAAACTAGGTGAAACTAGGTTTTCATGCAAAATGGTAAATATTTTGAAGTATTTAAATGCAAAGTTGAGATTATATTTTTTGTTGGTGGAAATGCATGTAATTAAAAAAATAAATCTTCAAAATGTGTTATGCACATGAATCGTCAATCATGAAGTGTTTGTGCATTATTAACTATGCTCCTCCCATTCACATGCAACAATAGGCACTGGCGATTAAAGGTTTAATTTTTATTTTTTTATTTTAAGGAGCCGAAAAAAGTCAGGAAAGGATCTTTGGTGGAAGAGCCCCTTCTAAAGGAGAACCCCCATCGCTTTGTCATCTTCCCAATTCAGTACCATGACATCTGGCAGATGTACAAGAAGGCAGAGGCCTCCTTCTGGACTGCTGAGGAGGTGAGCTTCAATGTATATTTTATACACCAGAAGAAATTAATGTTTGTTCCATTAACCATTTTTATGGTTCTTAAAACCATGACATCAAAGCAAGCATATTGCAGCGTTTATAAATATTTTAATTTTTCCAAGGTTGACCTGTCCAAAGATCTTCAGCACTGGGATTCCCTGAAAGAAGAGGAGAAATATTTCATCTCACATGTTTTGGCTTTCTTTGCTGCAAGTGATGGCATTGTCAATGAGAACTTGGTGCGTTCGGAGGCAAACTTTCACAAGGTTTTTAAACTTCTGTAAGAAGTCACACTTTTCTTATCGCATGTCTTCTGTGATTTAATCTAGGTTGAGCGATTTACTCAGGAAGTCCAAGTGACAGAAGCCCGATGCTTCTACGGTTTCCAGATTGCAATGGAAAACATTCACTCTGAAATGTACAGCCTGTTGATCGATACCTACATCAAAGATCCCAAAGAGAGGTGAGTTATTAGACACGTGGGAGTTATTAGGGGGGCGATGATGAGTGGCGCAGGGGTACGTACCTCAGCTGATAATGGGAGCTGAGTGTTGACTGCTCAAGATCAGTGGACATGTGGTCCACTGGTTGTAGGGTGTCAGCACGAAACTATCGCCGTGACTGAGCCCCTTAAACTATGTGCTTGTCTAACTTCAATCTATTTAGATATTTAACTAATAAATAATAAAGTGTTTGTTTTGCTCCTGTAGAGAATATCTGTTCAATGCTATTGAGACGATGCCTTGTGTAAAGAGGAAGGCTGACTGGGCGCTCAACTGGATCGGTGACAAAAACGCACAATTTGGTATGTTGTACTAACACGCTACTTCAGATTTTATTTACTAATGACTTAAATTATGGCCTGAGCTAATTTTAAGTCTGTATTTAGGCGAGAGAGTGGTGGCTTTTGCTGCAGTGGAAGGAATCTTCTTTTCTGGGTCTTTTGCTTCTATTTTCTGGCTAAAGAAGAGAGGACTCATGCCTGGACTCACCTTCTCCAATGAACTCATCAGCAGAGATGAGGTAATCATTTAGAAACGTCTTCTAACACGGGCATGAATGCTTTCGAATATGTTGTGTGAAAGTTGAAGATGTGATCTTAAGTTATATTCTCATTCTCTTCACAGGGTCTTCATTGTGACTTCGCCTGCCTCATGTTCAAGCACTTGATCAACAAACCATCAGAAGCTACAGTAAAGAAAATCATCAAAAATGCTGTTGAAATTGAACAGGTTTGTGGGCTTGAGTAGTGCCAGTCTTTTTTGGCCTTGAGTCTTTTTGTGTAGAAGGTATACTTTGAACTGCTTTGAATGAAGTGCATGCTACTGGCGAAACTCATGTGATTTTTGTCTTTGTCTTCCTAGGAGTTCCTGACTGATGCGCTGCCCGTAAAGCTGATTGGCATGAACTGTGACCTAATGAAACAATACATTGAGTTTGTGGCTGACAGGCTACTGCTGGAGTTGGGATTTGACAAGGTAGGTTTATTTGGAAACCTTAAACTGCATTTTGTGGTAGTTTTGCTGCTTTGCTCATAGAGACAGAGCATATTTATGCCATGCCCACACCGGGGGGGAAACAATCCAATCGTCTCCATTGACTTTGCATTGCGAGAGGCTGCCTCCTTGTCATTTATGACTTATAACAAATAACAAAAAACAAAACAATGTCGAAAAGCTGCTATGTGACAAGGTGTACAGCAAACAAGCTTAAAAAACCCAGAAATAAGTTTCTATAATCTGTCGACCCCAAAAAACAAGCATTTAAGGACACAAAAGTGGATACAGGCAATTGAAACAGAGCGCAAGGTGTCATATTACTCTGAGAACTACGTCCACTGGAGCAGGGAACGTAATCGGTGACAGTATAGCTTAGCTTACAAAAATATAATATATAAAACTGACATTTGGATATTTGACTTACCAGTGACAATGTTTACTGCTTGTTTTTTTTGTGTTTTTTTTGTGCATACTGAGTGTCAGGATCCCAATTTACCCATTCGTTCCAGCCTGTACCCACTATTGTGTCCTTAAACACTCGTTTTTTTGGGGTCGACAGATTATAAAAACTTATTTCTGTTTTTTTTTTTAGCTTGTTTGCTGTACACCTTGTCACACAGCAGCTTTTATGCATTTTTCTGTCTTTTGTTACAAGTCATAAATTACAAGGAGGCAGCCTCTCGCAATGCAAAGTCGATGGAGATGGCCCCCCCCGGTGGGCGTGGTCTTCAGATTATGACGCGTTGCGTCTTTGTGACTGACCTCAGGTCGTTAGCCTTGTTGGCTAATATCAGACTACAAATCAAGCTTGTTCTGTGCTTTCAGTTTAACATGGCATTTCAAGTGTCATTAACCTTCTAAATTTCTTTCTAGGTCTATAAAGTGGAAAACCCTTTTGACTTTATGGAGAACATTTCCTTGGAGGGCAAGACCAACTTCTTTGAGAAGCGAGTTGGCGAGTACCAGCGGATGGGGGTCATGTCTGGATCTACAGATAAAACCTTCACACTGGATGCTGATTTTTAAAGACCTCACTCTGAGTGCCTGAATGGACACTTGTAAGCTATGGACCCTTTGGACTCTAAGGAGATTCAACCTCACTTATTATTGTTTACATGATTTCTTTATTCATTTGTTTTGATGTTTTCTATGACTTTTTATTTTTGTTGTTTTAAATGATAATAAAAAGAACTGATCTACCTGTTGCTTTTCTACTCATTGCATTGCCTCTAGGGTGTGGCAGAGACGAGGATTAGACATCTGTCTACAACTCTGGCCCCCGGTTTCACAGATAAGGCTTAAGATAGTCCCAGACTAAAATGCATGTTTGTGCTGTTTTAACTGAAAGTAACTTGCACTGACATATCTTAAAGATTGTCAGTGCCATTGTTTTGTCTCAAGATGCACACCAGTAATTCTTTCTAAGACACATTTATTAAAGCTACTGAAATGCCTTGATTGAACTCTATGGCCTAATCTAAACCATCTGTGAAACTGGGCCTGGGAGTTTTTAATGTGACTGATGCATCGGCCTACTGCAAATATTAGTGATGTGACTAAAAGTAGACTTAAATTGGTGCTTAAATAAGGTAATTTAGTTTTAATTTGTAAGACAGAAGTACCTCTTCAATAGTTTTATTGAACGGGAGTGTAAAATGACTGTTTTGGTACATGTATAGTGCAGATTAACTTCCTTAAATCCAAAACATCCCACTTAACATAACATTTGGCAAGTTTTTCCTCCTGGCTGCCATTGTTTCCTACACAAGCTTAATTGTTTCAGCTGATATAAAGCTTTTTAGCTTCTGCCCAAACTGACTCCAGTCTCTTGACTATTGGCTGTTGAATGGTCAATATAAAAACCACATTGCAAATTTTTTTGATTACCTTTTTTAATTTTTCCAACTTCTCAAGGTTAATCATGACTTATTGTTTAAATAGACTTGGTGGATTATATAGTTTTCTCCATGCACACCTGTAATGAACAACATTTCTGACATGGAAACTTCTAAAGCACTCAATATATTTATAGTAGTCATTATCTGGGGCACTCATGGCATGAGCTGGTGACCGGCTGTTCTCCTCTAAGTGCTCTCAGGATGTTTCGAAACAGTTTCTGCATGGGATGGCGTTAACTTTAAGTTGTAGGAGCGCATTCCTTAAACACGAAGAACAAAGCGTTAACATTGTCCAGCCTGCTTTAAAATAGGCCTATTAATCTTTTATGCTTATTTACATATGCTGATATCAGTTTTCTTTTGCATGTACTAAAACTGTTAAATCTTTCCTTATATGCCACACTGTTATATCAGTGGCACAACTGTCATTGACTTGTCAGTTGATCTGTGCTGCCGTAACTGCTGTGAAAACACGGTAATGGATAGTCATGAACTTCCTGTCTGGAGTCAGTATGAGTGTCTGAATATGAACAGTGATTGACTCTGGGACATTACTGTGAGGATCATTCATAGGGGGTTTTTCTTATTAGCATGCCTGTCAGTGGCTCGTCATTCTGAAGAGTTAACAGCTGCTTTAGCCGACACATTGACACACATTACATCTTGTTAACAGACATATCACTGAAACAGCCCAGTGGCACAACAGGTAGGAAAAATATTAAAGTACAGTATTCCTCATTTGATATATATATATATATACACACACACACACACTACCGTTCAAAAGTTTGGGGTCAGTACGATTTTTTAATGTTTTTAAAAGAAGTATCTTCTGCTCACCAAGGCTGCATTTATTTGATAAAAAACAATAATATTGTGAAATATTATGACAATTTAAAATTACTGTTTTCTATTTTAATATATTTTAAACTAATTTATTCCTGTGATCAAAGCTGAATTTTCAGCATCATTACTCCAGTCTTCAGTGTCACATGATCCTTCAGAAATCATTCTAATATGATGATTTGATGCTCAAGAAACATTTATGATTATTATCAGTGTTGAAAACAGTTGTGTACAAATTTTTTTCAAAATTCTTTGATGAATAGAAAGTTCAAAAGAACAGCATTTATTTAAAATAGAATATTTTCTAACATTATAAATGTCTTTACTGTAACTTTTGATCAGTTTAACTCATCCTTGATGAATAAAAATATTGATTTATTTTATTTCTTTCCCCCAAAAATAAAATTTTTATTTTTACTGACCCCATTTTTACTGACCCCAAAATTCTTACTGACCCCAAACTTTTGAACGGTTGTGTTTAATGTTAGAAAAGCTTTAGATTTCAGATAAATGCTGTTCTTTTAAACTTTCTATTCATCATAGCATCATGAAATAAAAATGTAAATAACTGTTTTCAACATTGATAATAATAACATAATAAATGTTTCTTGAGCATCAAATCATCATATTAGAATGATTTCTGAAGGATCATGTGACACTGAAGACTGGAGTAATGATGCTGAAAATTCAGCTTTGATCACAGGAATAAATTACACTTTACTGTATTGTACTGTGTTTAAATTGGAATAATATTTCACAATATGACTGTTTTTGTTTGTATTTTTAATCAAATAAATGCAGCCTTGGTGAGCAGAAGATACTTCTTTTAAAAACATTAAAAATCTGACTGACCCCAAACTTTTGAACGGTAGTATATATACACACACTTTTTTCAGCTTTATTTCAATTATTAAAAACAATTTTCAATCGATAACAGCACTGACTTATTTACTGGCATTTACCCCCTCAATTTGTTTAGCCATTTTGTCATTTGTTTTGGATATTCTGAAATATCGATATTTACTCATCTTTTATGTACTCACATTTGATACTCAAGGTGAATTCATCCTTACCATGTATACTTAAGGCCCTGCAAACACTACATGATGTGGATCAACAGCCCAGCGTATGATCCACATCACTTGCTGGTACGGCCCGGCAGGCTCATGGCACAAACAGGTTGATCAACAAACCATTGTTCCCAATGTAATGAATGTTAAAAAGCATTTGGGCCCAACAGTTGCCACACTCCAAGTGGTGGTCTACTGGTAAGCACAGCTGTCTGAAACAGGCAAATCCTGTGTCCCCTCCATGCCCTTTTAAGGAGACAGGACCCTGTCAAAGTGCGTGTGTTGGTTGCCTGCTTTGTTTGACCACTGGGCCTCCCACACAGACTGACGCTAATAGATCATCAACCCAGTAAATATTGCCATGGTAGAATTACAACTGTTACTGTACTTTAATAGCCCAACAAGACACCCAAATTCCTTCATTTATCTTTCCTGACGCTGCAAGCCACGTTTTTCACCCAGAAAGATACTAAACCACACTACAACTGCAAAGAAATCATTAGCAATGGTCTCATTTTGGTAAACGGCATCATCGGAGCTATAATAAGATGCTAGTATCAGTCACAGTATACGTGAGGGTTCAAGGGAATCCGAATGGATTGTGTGCTGTAGATATCTATCAAGCTAGGGTGAAAAAAACTGCTAATAATAGCACATCTAACAGAGAGGATAGAGGATGATGCTCAAAAATGCTCACACATAATCCATGCTTCAAGCCAGAGGGCCTGTAAGAAACTCCAGAAATCTGATAACAAAAGGTTAGAAAATACTATCACGCTGATATCACTGCCTTTTTCAGTCAGGTTTGAGCTTTGAGGGTCACAAATAGAACATTATCTCCTGTTCACCAAGCCTGAAACAACACAAGATAACACACACACACACACACACACCACAACAGGAGGCAATAGCACCTTTAACACCAAATGGTGAAAGAAAATGAAGCTGTAAAATGCATGTTTTAAGCCAGATTATATGCGTAGAATCAAACTACAGTTTTTCGCAAATATAGAGGAATACACAAAGGAAACATTCTCTGTTTTCTCACAGTGTCGAGTGAAAGAGATAACGGGGGAGAAGGTGACAAATAAGGAGTTGGAGCCAAGCAAGGAGCTGCACTGATGTGTCGCCAGGAGCACCTGTCACTCACCATGACCCTAAAAGGACAGAGCTGAGCCAATCAGAGAACAGCAGTTGCAGAGATAGGACACAGGTCCTTCCTAACACCCCCACACCTCTCAGCTGTCTGGCATGTTGTGGGCCCGATCGCATACCAGGGCCCAGGCCATTTGACAAAGGTGGTGTTACTCAGGTCCGGCTCCTAGATGTGACCCCACACGTCTGGTGTTACATCCCCTGTGCTCTGAACTTTCCAACGCCTGTGAAGTCAAATCATTTTTTTTTTACACTGTGTCATCAGTGATGACTGACCGTACATATATATTGTTCCGTGTCAAAGGTCATGATGTGTGATTTCCTGACATTCCTTTAAGTTTATTTGTTTGGTGTGTGTAATGGCATCACAAACTAACTATTTTGCATGTGCTATTGTCTCCTTTTGCCTACATTTTATATTTAAATTCTGGTTGATATGATTGTTATTGGCCAAAAAAATGTCAATATTACAATTCCATACTATTCTGTCAACAAAAAAAATCAGTCAATTGGTACAAGTCAATTTTGGTTATTTTAGTATTACTACACTATTGTGATCAATGTTTAAATTATATCCTATTTTGTCTAAATAATAATAATAATAATAAAAAAAATCAAAAATTTTAAATGGTACAAGAAAATGTTGGCTAGTATTATTTTTACACTATTATGGTATTTTTTTAATATTTTAAAAATAGCTTTTATTTTATTTTACTATTAAGTTTAATTTCAGTGTTTTAGTCATTTTGTTATGTGCTTTTGTCACTTTTGTTAATAACTTTTGAATATTTGTATTTAACTTTAAATTATTTTAAGTTTTTAAGTTATAGTTCTTCAACTTAAACTTATTTTATTTCAGTCATCTGCCAAGGCAGCATTTCCAATTTTTTTTTTTTTTTTTTTTTACATTTAAGTTTTCCAACAAAAAATTATATTTGATTTTATTTCAGCTGTATTCAAGTAACGGTAACACATTTTAATAGTTTTAGTTTTAGTTAACATTAGCAACACTGGTTTTGCCATTATATTATAATGTACAGTATGAAAAATGAATATTCCTTTTGATATTTGCTAAAGTTTAACAGTGTTAAATGATGAATTTTTTTTAAGTGTTAGATGACAGCAGAAAAAAACTCTAATATGGACCGATTACCAAAATGGTATTTATTGTGCATCTTTAGAAGAATGCAACAGTTAGCATAACATTTCTCTTTAGCCACATTCATAGAAAACAATTCTATTTATCGTTTTTTTTTTTTTAGTCATATTCAGTCACACATAACAACAGAACATGACATAAAACATACATAACATATTAAAAAGAGATGGAGAACGATGAAAGAATAGTACTTGGCTTCTTTTGGCCTTCCATTTGGCTCTGAAATCATACCAGTTTTCCACTGCTTATTTTGCTACCAAAGAGGATCTGTCCCCTCTTAAGAAACATCTGTCCATTTTGGTAATCATGCAGGAGAATATAGTACAGGATATACTGGCTGTGGGCCATTTTCTAGCATCTCTTATTTGGTGTTGTGTGAAAGCCTGAACCCGCCCCCCACCCACCAGCATATTTAAGGGGCATCCTTCTCCGATGCCCTTCATCCCAGTGGAAACCCCAGTCTTGTGCTACAACTTGGTGAGTGTTTGCTACTACCTTTATATGGACTACTTCAGAGAGACAGAGAGAGAAAGATTTGAGATGGAATAACCCAACACTTCATCTCCTTCATGGGAAGGAACATAAATTTCTGGAATTGTTGATGCAGATGGTGGATAATTGGCTGATTTTACATCGATGGTCTTAACAGAAACAACTTTTTCTGATAATTGCTCATCCTCTGTGATAATATATCTGTAGCTGTAGCTAGAGAAATGTATGAAAACAGATTGGTGGGCATAAAGAAATAACACTGGATGTAATGAAGGATAGAAGGATGAAGCAGTGGTAACGAGTTGTATTAGATTGGATTGGAATCCATGTCTAGATCTCATAAGGGTCACTTGAAAATGCTCTAATAAAGAGAGTCATCAACAGATGTAGTGAAGTGACACATGCAGTGGATCTCTTACAGTTTCTAGACAGCTGAGGAGGTGATCCTTAGGTCCTGCTGTCATTTGTCATCAGACAACTGCGAAATAGCTACAGATAGGACACTCGGTCAGGGGCCTCTGTTCAGAATGACAAGAGCTGATTCCTAAAATAGTTTAAAGGGGTTCTGCTGTGCTGCTTTTGGCGTTTTGTTGACCTTACCTGATGCTACGTTTTCTACTGCAGGCTCTATATTGACCATTTTGAAGCTAAAAAACATAATATTTCTTTTATTACCATTGTTGTACAATTATACACTCTCCTAACACGTGTTTTCTTTCTCCCAGGACCATTCTAAGAAAGACAAATCATGTGTGACGACGATGAGACTACCGCGCTCGTGTGCGACAATGGTTCTGGTTTGGTCAAGGCTGGATTCGCCGGTGATGATGCTCCCCGTGCTGTCTTTCCCTCTATTGTTGGCAGACCCCGTCACCAGGTGGGCCTCCAAAGCATGTTTATTATATTGCATGTTGGAAAATGTATGCAATAGATTAACTGAACTACTGATTATAGATCTAATTCATGACTCTTGTACCTCAGGGTGTGATGGTCGGTATGGGTCAGAAAGACAGCTATGTGGGAGATGAGGCTCAGAGCAAGAGGGGTATCCTCACTCTGAAATATCCCATCGAGCACGGCATCATCACCAACTGGGATGACATGGAGAAGGTAGCAATCACAGAATTATTACAGAACGCTGATTTGTTTTTCATCTATTAATCAAACATAAGGATTTTTTCCCTATTAGTTTGGTCACCAAGGGATTCACACCATGCATTCATCCATTAATTTAATATATTTCTTCAGATCTGGCACCACACCTTCTACAACGAGCTGCGTGTGGCCCCTGAGGAGCACCCCACTCTGCTCACCGAGGCCCCCCTCAACCCTAAAGCCAACAGGGAGAAGATGACACAGGTAAGCTAATGCAGGGGTATGAATGTCCCCTTGTGTGGGACCCTATGATGTGGAAGCGTATAATAGCAGCCAAATATTCAAATACATTTATACTGTATTAACACTTAATTTTAAGGTGAATTAGTTACAGCTACTACATGTACTCACTATAGTAATAACAGTAAATTATGCATAATTACAAGTAACTAACCCTAAACCAAACCCTAACTCTATAGTAAGTAAATGTAGTTAATTAATATTACTCAATGCTTATTTGAGTAAGTGCAATGCAACTATGTCACCTTAAAATGAATTGTAACCAAAAATATATTTGTTTTATTCATTTATTTATTTATATTTCTTTGAGCGTTTTCACAGTCGCCCTAGCCCCCCTTTGTGGCCCCCTGAGCCTTGGGTTTTACATTAACCATGTGTTTACCATGCTGAAACCAGTGTTATTATTATCATTGAAATACTATCATAGTTTTTGTTAGTATTTTGAATTAGATTTGATCTATCTATCTATCTATCTATCTATCTATCTATCTATCTATCTATCTATCTATCTATCTATCTATCTATCTGTCTGTCTGTCTGTCTGTCTGTCTGTCTGTCTGTCTGTCTATCTATCTATCTATCTATCTATCTATCTATCCATCCATCCATCCATCCATCCATCCATCCATCCATCCATCCATCCATCCATCCATCCATCTACATATCATCTATACATATTTCATTTGTTTATTTTATTTCAAGTAATGAAAATGTTTTTATGATTGTAGTTTTATTTAAGGATAATAAAGCTGTATTTTTCTCTTTTTTTCAGATCATGTTTGAAACCTTCAACGTCCCTGCCATGTATGTCGCCATTCAGGCTGTTCTCTCCCTGTACGCCTCTGGCCGTACCACTGGTCAGTGTCTATCAAATCACCAGAAGCAATGCATAACATTATAGGCATTAAATCCTATAAATCTGTAATAGAAAGCAATACATACTTAACATGCCAGTAGAAAACTTGAAATGCCAATGCATCATGTTACAGGTATCGTGCTGGACTCTGGTGATGGTGTGACCCACAATGTCCCCATCTATGAGGGTTATGCTCTACCTCACGCCATCATGCGTCTGGATCTGGCCGGTCGAGATCTCACTGACTACCTGATGAAGATCCTGACAGAGCGTGGTTACTCTTTCGTGACAACTGGTGGGTGCTCTATGAAGAATCA
This sequence comes from Abramis brama, assembly GCF_963993115.1. Classification (NCBI taxonomy): domain Eukaryota; kingdom Metazoa; phylum Chordata; class Actinopteri; order Cypriniformes; family Leuciscidae; genus Abramis; species Abramis brama. The sequence goes on from NC_139980.1 coordinate 6,472,664, forward strand.
TACTTCTTTTAATGATTTTGTTTAGAAATTAGCACTAAAAAGAAATTACCTACGTTTCTGTAAAAATATATATATATATTATCAGACACTATAAGATACTATTCAGTTAAATAATTTCATTGCAAATAAAAAAAATGTACATCCAAGTTATTCATTTATTCAGTGAGAAGCCATGCAATAAACAGGATAACGTACAGTCATGTATTGTCATTATCTCAAAACAAATGTTTTCATTGTCTTTTCCCAATTCACTTACTCTCTTTTCTCTTCCATAGCTGAGCGTGAGATTGTGCGTGATATTAAGGAGAAGCTGTGCTACGTCGCTCTGGACTTTGAGAATGAGATGGCCACTGCTGCCTCTTCCTCCTCTTTGGAGAAGTCCTATGAGTTGCCTGATGGCCAGGTCATCACCATTGGAAACGAGCGTTTCCGCTGCCCCGAGACCCTCTTCCAGCCCTCTTTCATTGGTATGTTTTAGTTGGGCCTCAAATGACTTCATTGCATCTATGTTGCTGTCCATACATCACAAGTGCTCCCTTCTGAAATATGGAAATATCGCTAACACAGTTTGTGACATTGCACCTCACAGGTATGGAGTCTGCTGGCATCCATGAAACCGCCTACAACAGCATTATGAAGTGTGACATTGACATCCGCAAGGATCTGTATGCCAACAATGTCCTGTCTGGTGGTACCACCATGTACCCTGGTATTGCTGACCGTATGCAGAAGGAGATCACTGCTCTGGCCCCTAGCACAATGAAGATCAAGGTAAACGTTTCTAAATGAGCTCTTGTTTGCTTTATAGTTTTACAGTCTAACTACATTCATGTTCTTGTGTTCGTCCTCTAGATCATTGCTCCCCCTGAACGTAAGTACTCCGTCTGGATTGGTGGTTCCATCCTGGCTTCTCTCTCCACCTTCCAGCAGATGTGGATCAGCAAGCAGGAATATGATGAGGCAGGTCCCTCCATCGTTCATAGAAAGTGCTTCTAAACCTTCAATCCTCCTCAAGTCAATCCATCTAACCCTCCGTATGCATTTGTTACTGTCTTGTTCTGTATATACATTTACTGTTGTAATAAAAGTTGTGAAGTGTAACTGTACTCTTTGTGTTTTGTCTTTGAATATTTAATGAAGAAAATGCAGGTATTAGTCATTTACTCAACAAAAACTCTGTAAATTTGGTAGGCTACATATTTTTTGTTTAAAAGGATTTCTAGAAATCCTCAAAACTTTACACACAATGTGGAAAATCGACCAAGTCCTAGTGAAAAAAAGGTCTAAAATGTCCAAGAGCAAAATTACGTTTCTCTAGCATTCTTAAATTAAAATTATTCCATTTTTAAAATCCTCAAAAACTACAGCCCCAATTTCAGAGAAGCTGGGATATTTTGTAAAATGCTAAAATAATCAACAATCTGTGATTAGTTAATTCTCTTGAACCTTTGTTTAACTGACAAAAGTACAAACGAAAAAATTCCAATTCCTTTTCACTGTCCAAAATAAACCAATTTTGAATTTGAAGCAACACACTCCAAAAAAGTTTGGGCAGAGGCAAAATACAAGTGAAAAGATTACAAGTTAAATATCCAAGTTAAACTGTTTTGAAACAGTCCACAATAAGTAGGTGAATTGGTAATAGGGTATCGTGTTTGGGTATAAAAGGAGCATCCACCAAAGACTCTGTCTTTGCAAGCAAATATAGGTCATGACTCATCACTTTGTGGCAAATTACATGAGAGAACTGCCAAAAATGCATTTCTCAATGCAAGATTGCAAGGTATTTAGGTCTTACACCATCTACCTTACATAACATTGTGAAAAGATTCAGGGGATCCAGAGAAATCTCATTTTATAGGGCAAGGCAGGAAACCTCTGTTGAGTGTGACCTTCGAACCTTCAGCTGGCACTGCATGAGAAACCGTCGTGCTTCTGTGTTAAATATAGCCATATGTGCTCGGAAGTACTTTGGAAAACTGTTGTCACTTAACATGATTGCATAAATGCAACTTGAATCTCTGTTATGCAAGGAGAAACCTATAGGCCCTACATCAATTCTATGCAGAGATGCTGTAGTGTAGAGTATGCCAGGCTTCATTCTGCACGCGTTACAACAGAGTGTTTTCTAGACACACCGTAGAGTTGCCTGCCTGCAGTCCAGTTCTGTCTTCTACTGTAAATGTATGGCCCATCATGAAAAGAAGAATCAGACAACGGCGACCACAGTCTGTCTTGTATCAGGAGAGATTGGGCAAAAACAAACAAACAAAAAAACAGTTAGTATCCTCATGCAACTCCCAAATGATTAAAAATTAATAAAAGGAAAGGTGATGTGACATGGCATGCCTCTGTCCCAACTTTTTTTGGATTGTGTTGCAGCCATCAAATATATATATTATATATACAAAATACAATTAAGTTGGTCAGTAAAAACATTGAAAATCTTTTGTAAGTTAATTAAAGATTAAAGAGAATTAACAAATAACAGATTCTTGATTTTATTGCTTTTTACAAAAATGGGATTGTAAAATGTCAATACCATCATATTTTATTAACTGCGGCGTAAACAAGTGAACAATTAAACTGGCACCGGTATGTCACACTGAATAGTAGTGCATTGGAGCAAAGTCGAATTATAAAAGATATAAATAATATATTCCATAATAGGCTATAGCCTACAGCCGAATTCATGCCTGTTCGCGAGAATAGACTACCAAGGAAATCATTGAATAATTTAACCATTGTTGTTGGCTATTATTCTTTGCATTGTAGGCTGTATTTGCATTGTGAAAGTTAATCTATTATTAGAATTCGATTAAACTGACAGGTTCATAACATTAAAGGACTATGACGACACGACATGTATAGCCAAGTTATTTATTTATTATATAATTAAAAATAATGATATGGAAAATATGAGTTTTCCCCCCTCATAGGCTTTCCGTTTCCTATAAAATACAGCAGCATGTTTTGGTTTTAACGGCTATGTGCTAGTCGTCACTACGTAAACCAATAGGTGTGATGATGATTCTGCTGCTTGGCAACAGAGCAAATGAAGCGAGGAGGAGGAGGACGGCATCTGTGTTGAACCCGACACACTCTTCTCAGTCCAGATTACATGGTAGGTTACCTCTTTGTGTTTGCTTAACTCTTTATTCTGTATTGTCTACATCACGTTGGATGTTTAGCTGAACAACGAATGTTTCTTAATGTGCGCGTATAAAATAACGGCCTGTGTTTTTATCAAGCCTTGTGACGCATCGTTACGTATTTTAGTTACAATCTGGGATGTGCGTTTTCTTTGAGCGCAATAATATCTAAATTATAGATCATAGCATCAAGTTTATAACCCAATTTCAACATCAGCTGAACATAAAACAATAAAAAATAATGTATATATTTTGTTTACATCTTAAGTTTTAGCTAGCATACTACATGTTGTGTTTATTGTCGGTGTGTAGTGAAAGTCAACGATGGGTTCGGCTCCGAAAATGACACACACGGTTCTTCTGAGTGTCGTTATATGCTCGATGGCCGTGGTTTCTGGCCGCAGTCCCCGCACGGGGGATCAGGTGTCGGAGGCGGATATCCAGCGCCTGCTTCATGGAGTGATGGAGCAACTGGGAATCGCGCGGCCCAGGGTCGAGTATCCCGCGCACCAGGCCACCAACATAGTGGGTCCTCTCAGCATCCAAGGTAAGAGTTTCTCTGTAGAAGCGCAGGTTTTAAAAGATGGAAATGATTACAGGGGATATAATAACTGTATAATACTCATGACGCGGTTACCTTTATCTGTAATTTTACACTTTGTCCAATAGGTGGTGCCCATGAGGGACTCCAGCATCTCGGGCCTTATGGGAACATCCCTAACATTGTTGCAGAGTTAACTGGGGATAGTGTTCCCAAAGACTTCAGCGAGGACCATGGTTACCCCGACCCTCCCAATCCTTGCCCCCTTGGAAAGACTGGTATGCAGATCCAAATGCAGTGCACAGATATACAGTGGTGTCACCATTCATTTAGTTTATCAATCACATAAAAACCAAGAGGAATCCATATTAAACATTTCATTAGATTGGAAATGTTTACTATATCCTCCTAAAGGAATCTAAACTTCTGCGAATGGTTTGAGAATGGGATGCATCTCTCCTGGTTGAAAAAATGTGATCATGTCTTTATAGCTGCTGATGGATGTTTAGAGAACGCTCCGGACACTGCTGAGTTCAGTCGAGAATTCCAGAAACATCAGCACCTCTTTGACCCTGAGCATGACTACCCTGCACTGGCGAAGTGGGTGAGTTCACACTTGACACCTTGAAACAGGCTGGACTTCTGATTTTTCATTTAAATGAAATGAATGATTAATTTAGTGAAAAGTGCAGTGAAGTTACTTTCTCTCAGTTGTCAGACTTTTATTATACTAATCGTATTTGATGATTCTGTCAAGTACCTTTCCTGTACTAACATACATATGTTCTCCTCTACATTTAGTAAGATTCTTACATCCTAATTGGTGAATCAATCAAATAAACTACATAGAACAAATAACATTTATTACAAATAACTATGTAATTTAATGCAAAATAACAATATAATATAAACAACAGTGTAGAAGGACCTTAAAGGGTTAGTTCACCTAAAAATGAAAATTCTGTCATTAATTACTCACCCTCATGTCGTTCCAAACCCGTTAGACTTCCGTTCATCTTCTGAACACAAATGAAGATAGAGCGCTTTAGTCCAATTTTTTTGAAGAGATCACTTTATATGATGAACAGATTGAATTTAGGTTTTTATTCACATATGAACATTCATCAACTCATACATCAGTTATGGTAAACGGAAGCTCAAGCATGTTTGCTTAACATGCGAGAACCAATGAGGTTCATTCTTGTGTTTTACGCAGCACGTTTGAGCTTCTGCAAGAACCAATGGTGTTTGTTCTCACACATCAAGCAGGTTCAGTTGAGCTTCTGTTTGTGTTCGCTAATAATGTAAAAAAATCTGTTCATCATATAAAGCTATAGCTAAGTCCCTTTAGAAAATCTGGACTAAACCGCTCAATTCATATGGATTAGTTTTCCGATTTCTTTATGAACTTTTTGAAGCGTCAAAATGGTAGTTGTGTAGCTGTCTATGGAGGGACAAAAAGCTCCCAGATTTCATCAAAAAGATATTTATTTGTGTTCTGAAAATGAACAAAAGTCTTACAGGTTTGGAACGACATGAAGATGAGTAATTAATGACAGAATTTTATCTTCTGGGTGAACTAACCTTTTATATTTTTAAATGAGATCGTAGGAATTCATACGACTTCGCCACCAATTCACCAAAATGTTAAATAGTTACGAATTGCCATGAGAGTGTGTTATAGAAGTTAATGTACAGAGAATGTATAATGTACAGATATGTAAATACTGGTTTGTAACAGACTTTTTTTTTTCAGAATAAAGGACTGTTGTATGAAAAGCTGAAGGGTGGGCCAAAGAGAAGAAAAAGGGTATGCTATAAATATGAAATAACTAAAACATTATTTTTCTTTGCTGAATCCTTCTCAATAGACCAGCACAAGAATTATGCGATTTTATAATTACATACATGTCTCATATTTTCAGTAATGTCACAGGATCTGTCACTGACTGTGTTTCAGAGTGCAAATCCATATCTGATGGGAAAGAGGCTGGATAACGTAGTGGCCAAGAAATCAGTGCCACATTTCCCTGAGGAAGATGAAGTTGAAACTGCTACAAGCAATATCAAGGCCTGAACATCATGTTCATAAAATTTGTATAAAAATGACTTTTATGTTTCACAGTAAAGTAAGCATTAAATTATGTGTGATATTCAAATAAATCATATTATTAATAGAGCAAGGGTGCAAATGGTGATTGTAACATGAATGATTATTCTCTTGGCACAACTTTTGTTGTAATACCACTTAATCAAATAAAAATGACGTATAAGTTCATGTGCAGATAATCAGGGTCATGCGTTTTTAACTTTAAGATTCATCTAACTAACAAATACCACAATACGCATCCGATACGCCTGCATCGTGAAGGACCGTACTCTCTAAAAGCACTGGACCATCCCCAAAGTGCTGTGAATGATTTTAGGCTGAGGAGGCGTGGACTGCCCCATTCTCTTAAATGTCAGCGCTCAGAACACAGCTCCATACCTTATTTTGACTCTGAGCTCTGGAACTTTTTGGTTCAACCTATTTTTAATTGTAGTTTGTTATGATATACAAATACTTTGTGAACAGCTGAAGTCCATGTGAAGAAGTTTGAAACATTATTAATCTGAGGTAAGTGTGCATATCTACTGGATATTTGGTTTAAATCACATCTGAAATGTGTTTAAAGAAATAAGTTGCCAGAGGGAAATAGCAGTTGGCTCTCAAAATTATATAGAGAACTTGAATAGTATTTTATTTTTTAAATTTGGTTAAATAATTGATAACTTTATATATGCTTTCAAATAGGTTTGGTAGCTATATATATATATATATATATATATATATATATAATAAAATGTTGTATCTGTTTTTTCTTGTGAAAGAATGACTAAAGAAGCATTAGCTGTCACTATCGTGGTCTTGTGGCTGCTCTGCAATCCGGCGAGGATCAGGGGAACCGGGGGATTTCAAGGCGCCATTCCTCACCCAAATAAATACAGCCCAAACCAGTCGGAACAGTCACCGCAGACACCGCAGGCTAGTTCTGGGGGAATGGGACCGCCTTCAGTCGGGGACGAGGTGCTGGACTCCAGCCAGGAGGCTTTACACGTAACGGAGCGCCGTTATCTCAAACTTGACTGGTGTAAAACGCAGCCGCTGAAACTGATGATTTACGAGGACGGGTGCCAGCCGCGCACCATCATCAATCGCTTCTGTTACGGACAGTGCAACTCATTCTACATACCTCGACACGTTTATCAAGAGGACAGTGCGTTTCAGTCGTGCTCCGTGTGCAAGCCAAAGAGTTACACGACTGTCACTTACACGCTCATCTGTCCCGGGCAGATCCCCAGCACCAAGAAGAAGCGCGTGCGCCGCGTGAAACAGTGCCGCTGTACTTCTGTCGACTTGGATTAAACTTGCTGACGTCGTTGGTGTAGGCAACTTGTGTGTGTGTGTGTTTGTCTGAAAGTCAATATTCAATGCACTCCTATAGCTTAATAATGAAGGAGCATTATCGATTTGTTTCCTGCATCGTTACTCGTTCAGTCAAAAAGTCATCTCAATGTGGCCTTTATATTGTGAAGAAATACAATTGATGCCATTACTATATAAGCAAGTTGCTAATGACATATGAACAATATGCTTATTATTTTCCACTGTGTGGATCAATGTAGATACCTTTGTAATGTAGATACATTTGGGTGTAAATAAGTAATTTTGTAAACAAACAGAAACATTCCAACGCGTTTTGTCCTGGTCTTCATGCAAGTAATGTCGAATGAATGAGGTGTCAGAGTTACAACCTTCTTGATCACTTTGAATTTCATGACTGATGAAGAAACGGTTAAATGGATGGACAATTATGTTTGTATTTATCGCAAAAGGAACAATATTACTGTGATTAAATATGGCAATGAGATGTGATGAAGCAACAACTGACATCAATAAAAAAATGTGTGATGTTGATCAAAATGAAAAACTGATAAGGATAGTTTAAAATTATATTATTTTACATGTACATTATCTTTATGTTTTGTAATATTCTGTAATGATTTAATATGACAATAAAAAGTTACACAACTTTGTTACTCAATATACAAAATAAAGTTACTGCTTTTTCCAAGTCAGATATCGAGATTTTCAACATGTTTGAAGGCTTAATTGTTTAGACTGGTGAAGATTCCAGAGCAGATTAAACTTGTAATATAAACATTTCTTAAATGTTTCTCACTTTGAACAGCATTCATTCATATCTAAACCATAGTCAAAGGGATCTTTGGATCATAAATGTGCAAGTGAATGATTGGCTGTTGTACAGTAACATGCAGTCTGGAGAAAGGGTCAGCTGGTGGTCAGACTTGCTTCTTTCAGACGCAGTCTCTCTTTCTGTCATAAAAAACATACAGAAACATAAATCATTTTGAACTCTTATTCAGCTGTGCTTACATTATTCATGAACGTTTTAAAAATCGGATTCATAAAAGAACAATAGCTAGTGTTTGCTTATCTATCTGCCACTAATGAAGACAGACGCTTACCAGTCCATTCGCATTGGCCCTTCTGGTCTCAATCTTTTTCTCTGCTGTCATGTTGCGCACTGACTGTTGGGCCTCTTTGATTCTGAAGTAAAAAAACAAAAAAACATCAACTGTTAGTGACAAAATTAACACATTGTTATCACATTGTGTGGTTGGTTAGAGCAGCTGTAAATCAGAAAATATGATGCTAGATACTCAAGATGCTGTTAACTTCTCACCTCTGTTTGGATATGACCTTGTTCTCTCTCTTCCATCTGATCTTGAAGTCATTGCAAAATTCAAACCAAAATGTGAAAACATGGCCTGGCACAATCTCTTGCTCCCCGGAATGTGACTGCAGCCCAAAATACTCCACTAGGTAAGAGAAGCTGAGGAAGAAAAGACATGAAGCACCAGACCATAATTGTAAATGAACGTAACTAAATGTCAAAAATGTTTATGAAGTTTGCATTTTTTGTAATATTTTCAACAAGAGTGATGTGCTTGTACCTTTTACGTGCTGATATCACTTGGTGTTCCACAGCAGTTAGCTCTTTTTGTGCTGTAAAATGAAAAGATGTGTATCAACATTTGCATTTAAATTGTTTCATAATCAGTACCACATTTTTCATTTTCATAAAGACTCCTGCAAATGGTTTCAATATTGAGAGCCAATATCTCTTCTATTACTTCAGCAGCCGTATCCCAGCTAACAAAATTATGTTCTAAGAATGTTTTGCTGATGTTCCCATTCAGTTAAGAAAACATTATTTCTGAATGTTCTCTGAAAATGGGCAGTTTTTTTAATGGTTAAAAAAATGTTTTTGTTGCCATGAGAACATTAAGGACACATTCCATTTTAGAATTTTGCAGACATTATGGGAACATTACTTTTGGCCAGGGCCTCAAAGACAATGTTAAAACTGATGTTTCTCCTTTACTAAGAAGTCTCCTTCATAGCCAAAGTCTCTCTGATTCCTATCTCTGCGTCTGTCTTCTGAACCTGACCAGCAATCTTGTACAGGTAGGCAGTCACAGACACTTATCAGGTCCCCAAAAGGGCATACGGCAGATATTCTTCATGACTGCAGGATGTGTGCTGTCTTATCTGTGTAGTGGAGACAATCAAATAAATGTAGTAGGAAGAATGTGAGGAAAGGAAAAGCTTGGTTTTAAACGTGCTGCTATATACATAAACTACATACAGAATTAGGGCCCTATTTTAACGATCTAAGCGCATGGTCAAAAGCGCACGGCGCAAGTGCACTTAGGCCATGTCCGATTCCACTTTTGCTAGTTAAACGACGGGAAAAAAGGTCTAAGGCGCATGGTCTAAAAGGGTTGTCCCTATTCTCTTAATGAGTAATGGGTGTGTTTTGGGCTTTACATGCAATAAACCAATCAGTGTCTCATCTCCCATTCCCTTTAAATGCCAGTTGCGGATCTGCTTGTGCGCAAGGTTAAAGCGCATAGCAGATCATCTACGGGACAAGGCGGATTCCACCATATCTTTATGTACACGATAATAATCGTTTACATTGTAATCCTTTTATTTTTAATATTTGGCATGTTTGTGTGCTGCTGTGCGTCCCTGTGTTTAATAAGCAGAGTGTACGTGCGTTATGGACCCGCCTATAGGCACACATTACTAACGCACTCTTTAAATAACAAAAAAAAATATTGCGCCACTGACTTTAGACCAGGTATCAGTTGGTCAAATCGCGCAGTGTATTTCAGTTGCCTCAAAATAGCAACGTGCCAACAATGCGCCCGATCACACCTCGTTCTCAGACCAGCACGCCCATGGGAGAACAAATGGGCGCAAATGCATTTGATAACTATGAACTTGATAACAAATGATAACTGCGTCGGGCTGAAACTTGCAAAAAATACTTGCGTCTCGCCCGGCGCTGCATTGCATCGGTTGTATGATAGAGCCCTTAATCTTATTAGTCTAGTTCACTAGCGTTGTCTCATCCAGTTTATATCTCCATATATCTGCCTCTATGATCTGCAAAACAATCCTGTACAATCTAAGCAAACATTGGTACTCCTCTCCATCAATCTTCTAGAGAGGCAGGTCGTCTCAGAGACCAACTAGACTTTATATCTGAACAAGGAAGACAAGAGGGATCGGCTGATGTGACGGAGCATATAATAAGAAGACTTAAAAGCTTTCAATGCAAATCCTCTTCTAAAAGGTAATGTGGCCTAATCTCACGCAACATACAAGTGAGGAAAATAAGTATTTGAACACCCTGCTATTTTGCAAGTTCTCCCACTTGGAAATCATGGAGGGGTCTGAAATTGTCATCGTAGGTGCATGTCCACTGTGAGAGACATAATCTAAAAAAAATATCCAGAAATCACAATATATGATTTTTTAACTATTTATTTGTATGATACAGCTGCAAATAAGTATTTAAACACCTGTCTATCAGCTAGAATTCTGACCCTCAAAGACCTGTTAGTCTGCCTTTAAAATGTCCACCTCCACTCCATTTATTATCCTAAATTAGATGCACCTGTTTGAGGTCGTTAGCTGCATAAAGACACCTGTCCACCCCATACAATCAGTAAGAATCCAACTACTAACATGGCCAAGACCAAAGAGCTGTCCAAAGACACTAGAGACAAAATTGTACACCTCCACAAGGCTGGAAAGGGCTACGGGGAAATTGCCAAGCAGCTTGGTGAAAAAAGGTCCACTGTTGGAGCAATCATTAGAAAATGGAAGAAGCTAAACATGACTGTCAATCTCCCTCGGACTGGGGCTCCATGCAAGATCTCACCTCGTGGGGTCTCAATGATCCTAAGAAAGGTGAGAAATCAGCCCAGAACTACACGGGAGGAGCTGGTCAATGACCTGAAAAGAGCTGGGACCACCGTTTCCAAGGTTACTGTTGGTAATACACTAAGACGTCATGGTTTGAAATCATGCATGGCACGGAAGGTTCCCCTGCTTAAACCAGCACGTCAAGGCCCGTCTTAAGTTTGCCAATGACCATTTGGATGATCCAGAGGAGTCATGGGAGAAAGTCATGTGGTCAGATGAGACCAAAATAGAACTTTTTGGTCATAATTCCACTAACCGTGTTTGGAGGAAGAAGAATGATGAGTACCATCCCAAGAACACCATCCCTACTGTGAAGCATGGGGGTGGTAGCATCATGCTTTGGGGGTGTTTTTCTGCACATGGGACAGGGCGACTGCACTGTATTAAGGAGAGGATGACCGGGGCCATGTATTGTGAGATTTTGGGGAACAACCTCCTTCCCTCAGTTAGAGCATTGAAGATGGGTCGAGGCTGGGTCTTCCAACATGACAATGACCCGAAGCACACAGCCAGGATAACCAAGGAGTGGCTCTGTAAGAAGCATATCAAGGTTCTGGCGTGGCCTAGCCAGTCTCCAGACCTAAACCCAATAGAGAATCTTTGGAGGGAGCTCAAACTCCGTGTTTCTCAGCGACAGCCCAGAAACCTGACTGATCTAGAGAAGATCTGTGTGGAGGAGTAGGCCAAAATCCCTCCTGCAGTGTGTGCAAACCTGGTGAAAAACTACAGGAAACGTTTGACCTCTGTAATTGCAAACAAAGGCTACTGTACCAAATATTAACATTGATTTTCTCAGGTGTTCAAATACTTATTTGCAGCTGTATCATACAAATAAATAGTTAAAAAATCATACATTGTGATTTCTGGATTTTCTTTTTTAGATTATGTCTCTCACAGTGGACATGCACCTACGATGACAATTTCAGACCCCTCCATGATTTCTAAGTGGGAGAACTTGCAAAATAGCAGGGTGTTCAAATACTTATTTTCCTCACTGTAGCATAGCTTAGCTCACCGTTGGCAATGAAAAAGTCCATTTTCTCCTTGAAGGGATGTATGTGCTCTTGAGACGAGTTGGTACACACGGTTAGAGCATCCTTTTCACAAACTGTACGAGACAAAAGGAATAACACTGGGTTAGAGTAAAATCCCCGATCAGGTCCAATTTTCAGAAGCCAGTCATTGTAAAACAAAGTTTACACTTACTTTAACGCAATATTTTATCCTAAACTAAACAGTTTTTTTTTTTCTGTTAGACCACCATGAGCGCTTACTTTTTATTCCAATAACCCAGATCTTGAAAAAAAAAGCCATGAAGCACACAACTGCAAATATAGTGAAGCTCTTTCTAATCACATTACTAATAAGCTTATATAATAATAATATTTAACCAGTATGTTATTTTACAAGTAGACAATGTTGATTAAGATGATAAAGATAAGTGATTTGGGCATTATTGGTGACACTAATAATAAGTCAATAATAGTAATAATAAGTAATAGTAATTGGGGGTCAGAAAGATTTCTTGTGAAAGAAATCAGTACTTTTACTCAACAAGGATGCATTAAATTGAAGGTCACAGTAAAGACATTTATAATGTTACAAAACCTTTTAACTTTCTATTCACCAAATAATCCTGAAAAATATTTATCTACAAAAATACTCACCATCACAACTTTTTTCAACACTGATAATAGTGAGAAATGTTTCTTAAGCAGCAAATCAGCTTATTCAAATGATTTCTGAAGGATCATGTGACACTGAAGACTGGAGTAATGATGGTGAAACTAATAAAACACATTTACTTAATATAATGTACTAAATAGAATGTATGTGGCCATGTTTATCAGTCCGCTCACATTCTGAGTAGGCACCAATTGCTTTTTACCAGAAGTTCAACAATCATTCACAACTTCAGCTTACGTTGGTTTTATCAAGTCATCTAAAACAACAGCTACTGCGGTCAAAGCCATTTGCGCATCACTGATTACTTGCACATAGAATGAAAGCACTTTCTGCTGGTGAAGCAAATGCTGTTAGTGCCTTAATTATGGCATCAGTGCAGTGAATTATGTCGATTACATCTGTAAAAACAATGGTTACAGTAATGGGGGAACTTCCAAAGTCTATAAACAAGCTGAGCGTCAGCCTTCTATGTATGTTGGATCTTGTAATAACTGTATAATATACATACAACTGCTCCAACATTGAAAGTCAATGGGGTCCAAAACAGCACTGAACCCCAATGAATTTCACTGTATGATGACATTTCTCAAAATATCTTCTTTTCTGTTCCACAGAAGAAAGAAAGGTTTGAAATTTAATGAGGGTGAATAAATGATTTTTTGGGAAAACTATCTCTTTAAACCCTTTTTGTTTGCACTTGTTCATAACCTATTGTCAAGAAAACACCATAGAGCTAAAGCTCCACCTGTGACAGAGTCAGAGGTAATCAAATGTCTTTGTCTCTAAGATCTGTTTTGATGCACTTCTGATCACATCCTCAGATAGTCACTGTATCACCCGTGGACCTGCACAGCACTGTTTGTTCAACGTCCAATCAGAGGATCAGAGGAGCCAGTCTCCTGCCTCAGTCATAATACACCCTGATGGGAACCCGGGACTGTTGGATACGCTCCATCTGCATCTCACCCCGGATAAGGCTACGCATACTACTGTTTTCATTGAGCATTTGTATAAACTGTGAACACAGCTGGAAACGAAGAAACGGTTGGGAATCTTTTCCGCAGCATTTCCACGCGAAATATCAATTATAGTTTAAATTGATTGGATCCTCATATAGTGTGTCCACCAAGGCGGCTCACAGCTACATTCAGGTTTTCTCAACTGTGAACCTCGGCGAGCCAAACCACTGCCACAATGATCTCAAAGAGATCAAAAAGATGTCTCAAACGCAAGCCAGATGAATCAGCTGTGGAGTCTCAACGCATTAGATGTGCTTCACAATGTTGTCGTCATTGTCTCCGGAAAATAAAATCACAGGGACATTCCCTTTTTGTGTAGGCACACAGTGACTAATTTGATTAGTGCAGCACTTTTTTGCTCCGCAAAATTACATCGCGGTCACCTTGAGCAGCCAAAACCTCAGTGGGGCTGTAATTCGAAAAAATCGAACAAACACAGCATAAAAAACAAAGACATGATTCTCTCTCAGTCATGAGGGGAGTTCAAACAGCAGGACAAAAAAGGGAGAGCGCGATGGGCCAGATTTGGCAGTCTCTCCGTCGCCCGATAAGAAAGGCTTGTTGAGAGGTAAAGAAAAGAATCTCTGACACACATCTGCGGGGCCACACTGAACACGGACTGATACAGTGTAGCAGGAGAATGGCAGTGCATCTCTGCGCAGATAAAGCCCATCCCGCCAGCGATAAGCTGCTCTTCTCTCAGATTACATAAGCGCCAAAGCACTGTAGCCTTTGGCCCCTGCGACGGAGCTAAAGAATCACACAATGCCAGAGCATCTGATGGGCAGGATTAAAGTCATATCTAAAAGGCGCCATGGCAAAATCACACAGACTCCACTTCGTCTCTGCATCCGTGCGTGCACATATATACATAGGCAAACACGTCTGTATATTCCACCTGATCTAATGTGGTTTAATAATGAGTTGTTGCTAACAGATGCTGTAAAGTCCTCAGGATTCAGCTGGAGCCATGTTGCAGGATTGCAGACATCCATCCACCCAAACCCATGTAATCTTGCTTCTTTTGATGCTATTGTAAATCAGTGGCACGCTAAAATCGTTTCTGAAGACCTTGAGAGTGTTTTTGGTAATTCTTACCTGTCAAGTCTCTGTTCATCTTCCTGAGATCCGTGGAGAGGTCATCAAACTTCACTTGAGAAGAAAGGAAAACATCTTGAGGTTCAGGCAAAGGAAAGATGCTCTTTTCTGTCCCAGCGTTCTGGAGAGAGATCGAAGGGTCAGTGAAACATATGAGTATGTTAGTGAAACATATTAGTAAGAAAGACTTAAAGATTTAGATTAAAACACATTTTCTTAGAAATATTTGTGGTTGGAAGGATTTTGTAATGTTTTTGAAAGAAGTCTCTTCTCCTCACCTACATTTATTTGATCGAAAATACAGTGAAAAATACAAACATTTGTTTTCTAACTTAATTTACTAAATAAATGTAATTTGCTCCTGTGATTTTTTTTTCAGCAGACATTAAGCCAGTCTTCAATGTCACATGATCCTTCAGAAATCAATCTATTAAGCTTGGGGAAACTGTGATTTTTTTTTCAGGATTCTCAGATGAATAGAAAGTTCAAAAGAACAGCGTTTATTTGAAATATAAATCTTTTGTAATATTATAAATGTCTTTACAAGAAAAGTTTAGCACCCTGACATTTTTTAGTTTATGCCACCTATCAAAATTAATTTTAATTTAGAAATGAAAAACAAGTTTATCATAGAAGAGGTTTATTGAAGACATTGTATAAATTGCATTTATTATGTATCACTCCATAAATTAATAGATGAGTCATAAAAATGAGTCACGCCACTGACTGAAAACAATGTGAACAGATGAAGATCTGGAGTGTGCAAAATAAACAAACTTGCATGTGAAAGATTACAAGTTCATGTTTTACCTCATCAAAGTGACGCAGATAGTAGGAAACAATGTAGTCCAACAGACTAATGTGATTTCCCTGTGGATTTATAGAGAATTATGTCAAAAACTTATGTCATTCTGTACAAACTGCTAGCAAACAAAAAGAACAAATCGGGCTCTATCAAAAGACCTCAGTGTGGTTATAGTGTCTTCACAGTGCCAAACATAGGCTCATGAAATCTTTACCCTGCTCTTGACATCTTTAAGCTTAGGAAGAATCTCAAGCCCAAAGCCATCGGCCTGTCCTCTAGCTCTGCTCCCTCCATTCATGTAGTTTCCCAGAGCAAGCACCAGTCCCATCACCTCCCTCACACTATCTTTCTCCAAAAGACACTAAAACACAAAAGACACATCAACATTTATTTGTGCATTCATCACATGGAGATGTTGGAGATGCTGGAGACAACCTCTCTTGAATAAACCGCAGCTGCCTGAAGGGCTGTTTTTTGTTCTTAAGAAATGCCAGCGTCGGTACTTTATCAAATGTTTGATAATATCTGACCTCTTTGAAAGTGCCTTTGTACCTTGCAGACCTGGAGAATAATCTCGGTCTTGCGCTGAATGGAGGCAACGGCGTCAGTAAACTTCGACTGAAAAATGAAACAGTGAACTCGACTGGAGAACTCAGGGATCTGGGAGAGTTCATACAGGAACCTGTCAAGGAAAAGCCATCTGTCAACCTAAAGTGGGTAGTGTTGAAAACACTACTTTTTCTTCGTTTGTTGTCAAATGAAGGAACTTTAGAGAAGTATACATTGCAAAGAGCATAGAAATTGTAAGTGACAATTGACGTATCACTAGTTGCATAAAAAAGTGAGTTATCTGGTGTGTTTCTGGAATATCTCACTGTTCAGGCTTGTCCAGTAGTTTGACCCGCTCCTCGTCTGAGGTTTCATAGTGTTTCTTAATCTTCTCTAACTCCTCAGGCTGAGCTCTCTGGGAGAAACAGAACAGACGCATTCATATGAAAACTGACCAATGATACACACATAAACTTATGAAACCACACTGGAACTATCTATTATTTAGTTATGTTGGAACTGGAACTAGAGAGGCAAGATTGGTGATACAGAATCTGCAGACTTTTTCTGCTTTTTCTGAAGTGATTTTGGGTAGAAACATGTGTAGAATGAACTTAAATACAGTTAAATAAATCTTATTGGTCTCTGAAAGTCATCAATTTTTTTTTTTAAAGGAATATCCCTATTCCTTGATTACAACAAAAATAATTTCCACTTATCTCTGAGTTGCAGTGAAACACTTACACAATGGAAGTTAATGGGGCCAATCACTATTTCAGCATTTTTCAGCATATTCAGTATTCACTATTTTAGTATAGCCACAAAATGTAAACAAAATGAGTGTTACCATGATTTTAGTGTGGTAAAAATGTTTATTACCTTTTTCCTGTGTAAAGTTATATCCAGTTTTACAACTTTGTCACCATGACAAATACCATAATCCCTAAAGTGACTACAAATTATGATTTAAATAGTTTTACAGCTCACATAATACAATAGTTTAATAGAATAATTAATGTAAGTGCTATATAAACAATTATAATATCCATATTTCTTACTCCTCTAAAAATGTACATCATACACTTATACTCAACCTCAATTTGTACTATTTGAAAAGGAGAAAACATGCAAGTGGTGCGAATGTGTAGAACTTGTGTACTTCTAGTGTTTTGGAGGCTATGATTTAGTGTGGGCCTGTACATAAGTACGTTTCCAATGTGGCAGGATACTTACATTTTCATACAGGGCTTCAATAGCATCCAAGTCAACCACAGAATTGTCCAGATTCAAAACAGCTGTGAAATGAAGAAGTATTAGTCTCTAGACAAGAACACTGATTAGTTATTGGACATACGCGTCATGGATGTGATATGTGAATGTAAAAGTCTAAATATGTATTTGAGAGTTTTTTCTCCTCTGTAACCAAACCCCCACTTACCAAACATATACTTTGAATTCGCTCAATTTACTAAAATCATCAAAAAAAATCTGCCTGTCTGACTATGTTAAGGCAAGCTGTGATGATTTCAAGATTGTCAATGTGAAAAGTATACGTTTGGTAAGTGGGGCTGATAGCTATACGTGCAAAAGAATATTTCTAGCGGTAAACCACGAGACAAGTTTATTTAACAAACATACAGCCATTTTATCCTTGATAAGAGCTGGAGCCAATCACATTGTTGCAAGATACGTCTTTATATACAGAATTATTTCAACATCATGTCTTAGCTAGCCTTTTCTAACCAGGCCACACAAATTTGTATCATTTTAACATGTCTGTTTATTATTAGTGGAGGCAAAATTAGTCTGGACAGAGTAAATAAACGACACTGCTGAGCTGGTGGTGTGATTTACCTTGCTGGATGTCCTTCATCTCCAGGTGGAGACTTGAGATTAAGATGCCCACAGCCTGAGAGCGCTTGCCATCCAGTAATTTAATGACCTAAAGAAGTTCATCAATCAAAAAAAGCTTACACTACAATATGAATACAATGCCTAAAGGACTTGTATTACGCAAAAGTGGAATGAATAAATAACAAAAGAACCTTTGGGAAATTCCAAACCTCCATTATAAAATCCGCCTGCCAAAGGTAACAATGGCATGATCACATTTCATAAACAGGTTCATTTATTTCAAATTATCCTCATTTCCTATATAATTATATCAATTTCAAAGGCAATTGGAGAGGCTTTTGTGGGATCCTGATATTACGCACAAGCATTTGTATTAAATTAATGGATTTTAAAGTCTAAAGTGACTGCACCTGACAAATTATGTTTCTGTTTAAGAAAAGTAATTAGCAGAGGTGAATGGTTGAATGCATCAGTTGGGCTAGTGTTCCAGTCGTACATAATTTTAAAAAGTTGACAACTGCTCCACCTAGTGGACACGTCTCAAATCTGAACTTTCTGAACTTACCAAGCAGTGAATAATGCAAAAGAAAAAATGTATGCATTTTAGCAGACGCTTTTATCCAAAGCGACTTACAGAACATACATTAAATTAGCTGAATCAAACCGACAACCATGCATTTGCTATAAAAAATATAAAGCAAACTGCATTTGATATATAGATAAGCACATGTATAAAATGAATGGGACTGCCATTCAGAATAAGATCCACTCTATGTTATATCATTTTTTCTTATCTTCAGGGCAGAGCTGTACCTTCCTGGCTTTGGTTTTCTTCTCATAGGCTTCGGATAGGGGCTTTCTTTTGGTGGGCGATGTGGCTTTAGCAAACAGTTCCGCAAATTCATTGGTGTTTATTATCTGTGGCTCTTCCAGGGAACTCCATAGCATATCGCTCCTAAGAAAAGGCAGAGAGAGATGATGAGAGATTTTATTTTTTTCTAATATTTTGCATTTACAACAGTTTCTGCTCAGTCTAAGGCTTATCGAGATTGAATCAAAGTCATACAGGCCACCAACCAAAGCATTTTCTAAAACTAGCATCTGTAAAAACCACGTTACACGTGTTGCGTAAGTTATTTACTGTTGCTGAGCGACCTTGGCTGAAAGCAGGAAAAGGAAAATCAACAGGAGCAGCATGTGAGTGATCTGACATGCTAAATTTTCTCTCCCATAAAAATAATTAAGGAGCCAGGACGACGGCGCTCAGCAAAGCTTGACTGGGTTCGGCTTTGGCTTGACAAAATGCTCACGAAGAGAGCAGAAAGCTTTCATGAGGAGTCAAATAACATTGCAACAGCACAGAGGTGGCCGGGGAGCCGAATCCCACAGAAATCCACACCGCCACTAGAGGTCCTGGAAAGACTGCAGCTCAGCCTGTGGCTGGCCCCTCATGCAGACAAATGTCTGCAGCGGTCTGTCTTAAACTTCCCATGAGGTCTGACGAGGGAGAGTTGAAAATGTCAGTGTCACTTGTGGACATGCATTGCGTGTTTCAGGAAACTTTTGATTGAGGAACAATGGAAATGTTGTTTAAAGGTCTATGGTTGAATACAGGTAGAGTGGGATGATGTTTATTTTTAGTTTAAAGTACTTTTTATCTATTTGTAAAGGTGAATTATGTTCAGTGTTGTTATTGTTGTCTAAAACTGTCTATAACTGGGAAAAAAAGTCAAATATAAATATAAAAAAAGAAGAAAAAAGATATAATGAAAACGTCAAAAGCACTAAACAAAAGTACTAAAACTTAAAGGTATAGTGGATTATCTTTCCAAATTTTAGATAAGACCCGCCCTCTCCACTTTTTGAATAAGTTTGATTGATTCACCAGAATGATTGACAATTAGGAGGACCAATCGTATAGGTGATCCACCCGGAAGTAAAAAATCCTCCGCTATACCTTTAAATAAAAATAAAATATAAGCTGTTTCACAATATTAATAAATACTATAATACTATATAAATAATACTAAAACAACACAGATTGTGTCAGTGGCTAAACCCTTTCTCATTATATCTTAAATCAATCAGACTTTAAATACTTATCTGATATTTTAAAAGACTTATTGACATTCACACACAGTCATGAGGGGCCTTCTATAAAATACATTTTCCTGTTTTAATGTTTTTTTTTTTTGGTCACACTCAATGACGCTGTAGTGAAGCAGATATGATCAAATATTTTCTTTTTTAGATGACAATTTTTTTATTATTGAGTTTTTTTCTTCATTATAAGCATTTATTATTTTCTTATTGAGTTTTTTCTTCATTATAAGCATTTTTTTTACTATTCCCCCATAAAAATAACCCAGAAATTAAACAATAAAAGAAATTATACAATTTAAACAAATGAGCATCATGTCATTGCCCCGTGTCAATTAAAACATGAGGTAAGGTGATGAGAGATACCTGTTATCTTGAATCTGTATTCGTGTCCAGTAGAGCGATTTCATTGGACACACTGGCTCCACTAAAGGTTTGCGAGGAGGATTGTCTGCTGCTGTACTGAGGAAGACACCGACTCCATGAGGGGGATTAGAGATCGAGTGGAGGACGGGTGGTGGCGGTGGAAGACCACATCCTGTCATGGGTGGAGGTGGTGGAGGAGGAGGCACACTTCCTGTCTTGTCCATTGGCAGAGCAGGAAGTGGAGGTATAATAGGAATACAAGGGCCAGATGGAGGTGGCAGAGGAGGTGGAGGAGGCACACTTCCTGTCCTGTCCAGTGGCGGAGCAGGAAGTGGAGGTACATTAGGAATACAAGGACCAGGTGGAGGTGGAGGAGGAGGAGGCACACTTCCTGTCCTGTCCAGTGGCGGAGCAGGAAGTGAAGGTACATTAGGAGTGCAAGGGCCAGGTGGAGGTGGAGGAGGAGGAGGAGGCACACTTCCTGTCCTGTCCAGTGGCGGAGCAGGAAGTGAAGGTACATTAGGAGTGCAAGGGCCAGGTGGAGGTGGAGGAGGAGGAGGAGGCACACTTCCTGTCCTGTCCAGTGGCGGAGCAGGAAGTGAAGGTACATTAGGAGTGCAAGGGCCAGGTGGAGGTGGAGGAGGAGGAGGAGGCACACTTCCTGTCCTGTCCAGTGGCGGAGCAGGAAGTGAAGGTACATTAGGAGTGCAAGGGCCAGGTGGAGGTGGAGGAGGAGGTGGAATATTGTTTCTATCCATCTGTAACTGAGGTGATACAGGTGGGGCAGCTGTAGGAGGAACTGTCTTTTGTCTTTCAGTAAAGTTTTTTGTTGAGTTGAGGTCAGCATTTTTAAGCAGTGGGTCAAGACTCCTGCTCTGCGCTTCCTTGGCCTCCTCAGACCTGATGAATGTCTCTCTGTCTGTCTGAATGCACACAGAGTGGAAGGCCCGTGTTTTGATGTTGTCGTCAGTGGACACGGCAACATCTCTGTGATCTCTGTGAAGATCTTTGTCTTTCTCTCTTTGTAAGCTTGCAATGGTTACCACTAGTCTGGACAGATCCTCTTCGTTCTTCTCTTTTAACCGGAAGAGCTCAAGTTTGAAGTCGGCCTGTATTAAAGAGTCCAAACAACAAAATGTAAATAAAAAATGTATAACGTTTGATAAAAGTGTCTGTTAAATGGATAAATATAATGAAAAGTAAAGGTAAACATATTAAGTAGTGTCCTAGCAGACAACACAATCTTTGAAATCTTGAAACCTTTTTTGTGAAAAGTTTTTTCTTGAAAAGAGGGTTTGCTTGCTTTCTTTAAATTTAATGTAATTTGGCTTGATTCTATAGAAGAAGTGTGAATTAAGTGTGACTATATTCAATAAGCAGCATAGTACAATACATTTGAAAGCACTGATTCTGGAAACACGCTTTTCCTGGGAGAGGTTTTAAATTCTTGATGCTATTAGTAAACTACTGTTTGTAAAATTCTGTTCTTGAGTTTCTCACCTGCAACTTCTCCACCTCTTCATTGCATTCTCTTTTTAGTTGCAGAAGAGCAGCCTGATGCTCTGAGAACATAAAACAAGGACATCATTATGGCTAAATATATCACAAAATGCATTGAATAGTGCCAGAAACCCAATAAAATAGTGCTCTAACTAATGTGTACAAATGTACTACTGTTCAAACATTTGAGATCAGTAAGACTTTTTAATGTCTTTGGAAAAAGCCTTTTATGCTTACCTGTAAAAATATAGTAAAAACAGTAATTATTACAATTTAAAAAAATTTAAAGCCACCTTTCTTTTAAATTCAAAAAACAAATTATTTTCTATTTTAATATATTTTATAATGTAATATATTCCTGTGTTGGCAAAGCTGATTTTTTTAGCATCATTACTCCAGTCTTCAGTGTCACGTGGTTATTCAGAAATCATTCTAATATGTTGATTTGTTGATTAAGAAACATTTCTATTATCAATGCAGTTGTGCTGCTTAATATTCTTATGGAAACAATGATAAAAAAAATTCAGGATTCTTTGATTAATAGAAAGTTCAAAAGAACAGCATTTATTTGAAATAAAAATCTTTTGTAACATTAAAAAATGCCTGAATAAAAGTATTAATTTCTGTCCTTTTTTTCTTCCTGACCCCAAACTTTTGAATGGTAGTGTATATGAAATTAAGAATTGGATATCCATTAAATATTGTAGATGTAAACTGTCCAATAGATGGCAGTGGTAGGACTGTTATATAGGGATGATCACTGCCTTGGCAAGAGAACCATGGGAAAAAGTAATTTCCTCAAGTATATTTAGACACATGACAACAACACACACTGAGTATGTGTGCTTAGGTGTGTTTGAGGACTCCACACCCTTTAAATCTACAAGATACTGCAATACGGGCAATGTTATGGATGTAAACGTACGTTTTCAATGCAAAAAGATTAATGACTGCATTGCTGAGAAAACTAATTTTCTTACAAGTAACAAACAATCTGACATTGTATCCAAAGTAAGTTATTTCATCTGCAGAGTTGCCCTTTAGGAACACATTTAGGGTGGAGGTGTAGTGGGATTTGTTTGGACAGTGTTGTCACATTTTATACAAAGGCAAATATTTGAATTAGAGCAAACATTTACACTTACTGCTTGATTTCTTCTTCAGTTATACAATAAGCCCTTACCAGCTTCCGTGTATTTGAGACCAATCTTCTCCTCCTCATTTTTCAGTTTTGGTGGAGGCCAGACAGTCTGAAGTCGCTTTGGGGCGTGCTCCTCACTCACATCAGCCTAAGACACAAAACAGCAACAATTAATGTGCATTGTACTGTTAATATCTGTTGAATTAAAGGACCTAATAATAAAAAAATAAAAAAATTATATATATATATATATATATATAAATTAAATTAAATTAAATAAGGATGCAGCATCCCCATAACCCTGCAGAGGGATGAAAAATAAATAAATAAAATAATATCCCAACAAAGGAAGACTCTTTACATAAACTTTATGCATTGATACTGAGATGTCACCAATAAATGCAATCATCTTGTTCACTTCATACTTTAGAATCCGTAGTTTCTTTGTTGTCTGGAGACTTGCTTGAGTTCCTGTCAAAGAAAGCTCTGAGGACCTCTTTGTCCCTGTTGATCTTCTTCTTTACAATGTCCAGGTCCATGCGATTTGAAGTGTCTTTTTTGGCAGATTTAACTGTGAAGAAAGCCTTCAATGCACCTAAGGCCGTCTCTGCATTTGTAGATTTGTTGGTTTCCTCAGACTGGGGAATGACCGGCTCCTCTACAGCAGTCTCTGGCTTTTCAGCAGGGTCCTGGCCGATCGGAGACAGTGGGGGGCTTGACATGCTCTCTTGCTTTCTCTTCCCTTCCCCCTTGCTGAGAAATTGGGTAAGCTGTTCCAGTAAGTCTCCCTTGACTTCTTTCTTAGTCTGATTGGTAAAAAGTCCTCGTTTGGTAGGGCTTTGGGGCTGCTCTGTAGTTTCATTTTCCTCAAGTGCTTCTTTCTTGGGGCTGCGCAGCCCAGTGAAGAGGGACGACAGTTGGAGCGGTTTCTCTTTTACTGCAGTGGGGGAGAGTACAGTTTGGTCTTTTGTGGTCTTCTCGGTGGAAGATGAATCTGTATCTAACATGTTGTCTTCTTGTATTATTTCTTCCACACTCTCTTTACTAATTTCCCCCTCTGTATGCATTTTTGTCTCCACCTGGATGACTGAAGGCACCGGTTCTGTTTCTGAATTAGTCTTACTATCTAGCTCAGACGAACTGGAACTGTGTTCTTCAGTGTCACAGAGGTCAGAACATGTTAAAATCTCACCTCCAGCCTCAAAATGTCTCATTTGGTTCTCCTGGCTTGTGGTAGGTGGATGGACGTCCACAAAAATGCTGTCTGAACTTGCGCTGCTTTCATTGCATATAGCTTGGCTACCTGCAGTCTCATCTCTCAGTTGGATCTCTTCAGCATCAACACATGGTCCTGCAGAAAGAGCTTCAACACGTGTAAGGGTGATGACCACAGGTCTGGTGTTCACAGGTGAGTTTGATGAAAGAACCTTTTTATCAGTGAGATTATGAACTTCACAATGTGCTAATGTGGTCTGAACGTCCATGTTTGCAGATGCCTTGTGGTTAGTCAGAGTTTGTTCATTTACACCAGATTTGGTTACCTCTGGAACATCTGCAGTGTTTTGAAGATTTCCACCAGACTCTATTTTACTCTCAGGAGCAGATACTTCCCGGTGACTTTGCACTGAAATGTCGTTATTGTTATTTGTGGATGAATTCAAAGACTCTTTTATTAAAAAATCATTTCTGCTTTGATTGTCTGTGAGGACTCTCTCTTTTAATGGTTCTTCCTCAGCAAACAGCTCCTCATTGCTGGAGTTATCTGATTCCATAACAACTGTCTCATTTGCAGATATGTCCTGATTGAGTCTGTGTCCTTCTCTGAAAACAGGTTCTTTATTATCCACTGTACCGATTACTGGATCCTCAAGTTGTTTGTCCAGTCTGTTAGCGCTGCCACTAGCTGAGATTTTGCTGAGTGATTTAGACGGTGAGTCAACTTGACCATCTGTTACATCCTGGACAGTCTGGCGCACAACTGATGTTTTACTGTAATTATCTCTCCGGTGCATAACATTGAGGTCTAAGTCCACTTCCTCCTTTTCTGAAGAAAAATCGATTTCATTAACATTCTGTTGCTCCGATCTGTTGACATGGTCCTTTGTCATGTCTTCCTCAGCATTTGTATGTAAAATTGTAACAATTAAAGCAAAATCCTCCCCTTGAACAACTTTTTGTTGACCATTAACCTCTCTTTCCTTAGTCAACGAGCAAAAAGAAGTCAAATCTGGACTCTCCTCGGTCAGTGTTTGGAGTTCATATTTTTCATGGTGATTAAAAAAGTGAGTTAATTTGTCAAAAAAATGATTGATGGGCTTACTCTCCATTTCCTTCCAGTATGGTTCACAGTCTCTTTCAGATCAAATTTAGCCTGTATTCAAACAAGTGATTAAAACCAAAAACAAAATTCAAACTATAGGTAAAACTGATATGTCTATGTTTGCAGTAAAAATAATAATAATTCCAGGTTCTTTCCAACAGCCTTCCCAAGTCCATTCACCCATCCCTGAATGTCAAGCCCTTGTGCTGAACAACCATTGACAAATTATGAATATGAATTTATTCCTACTATGAGTTCCATTTATTAGTCTTCTACTGGTATGAAAAACTGCTGTTTTACTAAAATAATTTGAGTTTGGTTAAAGTCTAATGTGTCTTTATTTTTCGTAACATGTAGTCCTTACATGAAGTTTCCAGAATCATGGATGCCAGGAAAATGTGCATTAAAGACCAGAGATGCTGTTCTCAGGCTCTCATTAAAGGAGAGCTGAAGAAATGGAAAAAACATTCCGCAACGACATTCCAAAATAGTGCCAGCATGCAGCTTGCTCCCTTTATCCAGCCTTTATTTTGATTTAGCCTCTTCTTTCTTTTCCATGTTAGATTTTGTACTTGCTCTTAATCCACAATTCGCAACAAAAGCGCATACGGCAAAACATTCAATCCTGAGATACGCATACAGGCAGTGAGTGCTCCACCCACTTATTTTCTGCCACATGACAGGATTTCTGGTCCCGCTCTCAGTCATCCATGAGAAAGAAGGAGCATCACAGTACCACACCCAGAAGAGCACACAAAACTCCAGTAAGAGTAACTCTGTCCAGACAAGACAGTCTGTCCTGCTTCTGTAAAGCTGGATATCTCCTTCTGTCCACTTCACACTGGATAACATCACATTAATCACCTAATGATTAACCTGTTAACCCCACCTACATCCTTGTTTTGTCACCTATGGTTTTGTTTGTAGAGACTAATCCTCCTGACACCGTCAGAGGTATGTTTTTACTACAGTAATCAAGGAAGAAATAATGTAAATAAAGATTCTTTAGCACGTTTTAAATAATAGACCTAATAATAATAAATATACATTTCTACATCACATGAAAATATATAATATAGTTTTTTTCTTAATACTGTTTTTTTGTATGACATATATACATCAATGTATAAAATAATACACAATAATGGTTCACTACAAATCTGTCAAAAATAAAACAAATACTCACAGTGAGGTCACGGTCAAGAGAGACATGTGGGACAATGACGATCTCATCGTCTTCAGCTTGTTTGTGCTTGGACACAGAGGTGCAGAAGGGCACATTTTCCCTGTGCTCAAATGCATGCACCCTGTTCTCGTTCTCCTCTGTGAAAACACAAACAAACGAACAAAACAAAACTAAACAAATTTATTCATAATCAAGGTTTTTAATGACTCAAAATAACCCACCAGACAGGTGGCTTTAGATTTGGACTCTGCAACAAAGAATATAATGAATATGCAATGCATTAGCCAGATGCACAAGCCAAAAGTTGTTTTGTCAGTGACAGCCGCTAGCTCTCTGTAGACCTGAGTAAAGTGAAGAAAATAAAAGCATACATATTTATAGCTGCAATGCTGTTTGACACATGATAACGGTTGCACATCATTTTAAGATGTATTTGTCAACATATAAATTGAAATATATGGAAATCCATGTTTTTCCTGATTGCTGTGAGCATAGCTAACAGGAATACACAGACTGCCACAGAGTGGACATTGAAGTGTACTGCAATTGACTCTAGTCTTCAGTTTATCTTGCTTCATCACCTTTCATTTTAATTTAATTTAATTTTATCCATCAATAAATTCCACTAGAAACAAACCTTGTTGTATTATTTTAATTTAATACTGTGAAGCTGCTTTGATACAATCTGTATTGTGAAAAGCGCTATACAAATATACTTGACTTTAAAATTATAATATAGAGTAAAAACAAAAATGCAGATCCCAATAACTGGACATTCTGAAAGTGAACATAAATCTGACAAACACATGGAAAATCTCTACACAGCTCCAAGAATCAATAAAGCTTTTATCCAATATAGAGCTGAGGTTCACAGCAGGGGAGTGTAGAAGACCTGAGATCCACTCCTCTCCCCAGGCCTCCCCCCTGCAGAGCAGGAAACAATGAACAAACAATCAATGGACAGATTTCATTGAATGTGAAGCAGACAGTTACATAATTTTTTTAAAAGGCATGCACAGGTCACAGATTGCTGTCTGTTGTGGAAAGAAAAGCTTGTTCAATGGTAGGCTACATTGTCGAAAGGACTGTTGTTGCTTTTTTCATTATTAGAAATGAAATAATGTGCATCTAGCTGGGGTACAATTAAGTACTTAAACATTTAAGTAATCTGCATTGATGTAGACATAGGCTATAATATTTTGCAAACATTTGACAAAATGCGTTCTTTACGCCAGGCTATGACGTCATCAAATACAGACGACATCAGAGCCGCGCAGATTAACATTGGTGTAAACATATAAACAAACACTATAGTTTCATATAAAATGTAGGCTTATATTATAGATCCATGTACTTTTATGAAAAATACATAAATACATTCAAATTGAAATAATACCGTCTTGTTGCAATGTTTTATGTAAATTAATATAAATCACAATACTTCCATACAAAATATATATGAAAATGTTGTGCATTTATAGTAAATAAAAATAATGTATAGTGCAATTGTGTTTCCCCTGCATGCATGGTAATCATAACGGTCACATTTCTCGTGCACTTTAGCCTACCGCACAACTAGCTAGCTACTTGACAACTCTCCTGAGGTAAAAAATAAATAAATAATAAAAAATAATAAAAATAACAACACCTCGACTCATTGACCGGTAATCTCGGTAATTTTACTTTATTAATTTCTGGCAAACGTGCTGTAATGTTGGCGGGTAAATTTTCTGTCCATTATTTGTTAATGTAACGTACGCCGTTTGCTTCTTTCGATGGCCGTTACTCTGTGAAGTCACTACATCCAGACGACGAAAAATGTCTCAATCAGGTACTGCGTCGTGACGTCATACTTGGCGTGGCGGCCATGTTGATGGCCTCGCGAATGTAGCTAAACATACAGCAAGTCGAACGAGGAGAAGCAGAGTTGGGAGAAAGAAAAAAAATGTTAAAATCCCAAAAAGGATGTGGAATTTACCGGGATACGTTAAATAGGGAAACCAGGGACCAGTATGTGGACAAACTTTCCTGTAAAATATCCCGTATTTTAATACCTTACTCTCATAACATTAATGTTAGCCCTTCCATCGGACCTGTCAGTCTCTGTAACGTTACTGTTGTCCTGTTGCTACCCCCTTGCCCTTCCAGCGAAACAGATGTTTTCAAAGCATCGTTTTGCTTACTTGAAGGCAACCTTAGCGTGATATTGGCCTTTTTAAGATAACAGCGTGGTTGTTGTGAGAGCACGATTTCACGCCAATCTAATCAAAGTCACGTTAGACCTAGCTTCACAACTCGCTTAGTTAATGCTGCAGTTTTGTAGTACGAATTTTTGCTGTCAGCAGAGGGATAGCAACAGAAAGATTAATGTTGAAATTTTCATTTTTCGGGATATTTTATAGGAAAATACTAAAACGGGAAGACAGAGGGAAAAGAGCTCAAATGCGTGAGAAGAAACCCGGAAAAAAACGGGAGGGTTGACAGCTACTAACTACACTTTTTTGCCGATATTGTCCACATAACGTTACTGGTCCCTGGCTTCCCTATTTAACGTATCCCCGTAAATTCCACATCCTTTTTGGGATTTTAACATCTTTTTTCTTTCTTTTCTTTCTCCCAACTCTGCTTCTCCTCGTTCGACTTGCTGTATGTTTACATTCGCGAGGCCATCAACATGGCCGCCACGCCAAGTATGACGTCACGACGCCCAAGCCCTATTATTATTAGATTTTTTTTTTTTTTTTTTTTTACAAAACTGTAAAATTCTTGGGACTGTTTAATGTG
Organism: Abramis brama; assembly: GCF_963993115.1. Taxonomy (NCBI): domain Eukaryota; kingdom Metazoa; phylum Chordata; class Actinopteri; order Cypriniformes; family Leuciscidae; genus Abramis; species Abramis brama. The sequence goes on from NC_139980.1 coordinate 6,502,110, forward strand.
TCCGACAGCCCCAGAACAATATTCCGGTTTATTGTAACGTGATGTGATGGTCACTTTTGATTTATCTTGGGAGTTAATTTTTTAGCCATTGTGATTAAACATTATTCTTGGACAACTCTATAATAGTAGACATGCAGAGGTAATGTCATTAGCTTCATAGTGTGAGTTATTTTTGTAAGCAGTGGACAGAACCCTGAGGGGAGTGATGCAATCTGTTGTTTGGTCCAGATACTGTAGGTTAATGAGTTGAGAGATAGTAGTGGGGAAACAAGCACATTGTCCTTATTTAAACTTAATTCTACTCTATGGACTGTTGGATTAAAATAGAAAAAACAAAAAGAGGCTAAAAAAAATGTCAATAGCTCAAACACTTTGTGGCACAAACAAAATTTAGATTCGACTCCCTTTCAATTCATTAAGTGGAATTTGACTGAATTAGTTAAAATAAAGTTAGAACAGACTCACTTGTTTGCAACAAAACTGAAATAATTAAACTAAGTTACCAATCAAATATGTGGGGTCGTAAGGTCATGGTGCTCTCGTAAACTCACGTCAAAAGCCAACACGTTAGAAAATGAATAGTTGAATAAAGTCATTATTTTTGTTCGTTTTTGCGCACAAAAAGTATTCTCGTCACTTGTTAAACTTAAGGTTGAGCCACTGTAGTCATTTGGACTATTTTAACGATGTCTTTACTAACTTTTCTGGGCCGGCAGAATGAAATTACATAGAAGCCCATGAAGGAGTGAGACAGCTCTCAGATTTCATCAAAAATATCTTAATTTGTGTTCCGAAGATGAACGAAAGTCTTACGGGGTTGGAACAACATGAGGGTGGGTAATTACCCAAAAAATAATTTATGTGTATTTTTCACATTAAAGTAAAAACTATGCAATTAAGAATTTCATTATTTTTCAATTGAATTCAAATTTAAATTACTGCATCAGTTCAAATTCAGTTTGCATTCTCAATTGAATTCTGACACACACACACACACACACACACACACACACACACAGACAAGCCGTCAAACTCAAATCATTTTGTGTGCCTTTAATCTCATTTGAGGCTTGACTCATCTTCAGGATATCATTTCCTGTAAAGCTCAGTCTTAACACAATGCGGCAGGTAGCCACATTCTCATTGCTTTCTCTAGCATCCTGTATTCTATGGGGTCCATGCATTGACGACATGTCTAAAGGAAATTTAAATAAGATCAAAGCCAAGGAGTTTAGGCCTGTCATTGCAAAGTCAATACAGAGTTGAATAAAGCAATAAAAATATCATTCTAAATAACCAATTTCACACAAGATTGATTGCACATCCACATGTCATGGTCTATTCACCGCACTTCTAATAACAGTTGATAGATCACAAGCCTGAGAAATTGGTTGACTAGCTTTATCTAGAACTGAGTGTCCTACAACCAATAGATGAACAGGTGTAAGCCCACAACAAATCAAACAATCTTATTAACTGATGTGTATTCAAACATATCTGGACTGAAAGAATCTCCCAAGAGATTAACCACAACTGCAAGTAAGTAACTTCCTCATTCTTCATCCTTTTCCCTTTTTAGGCAAGTTGGGCATTACTTCAACAAGAGCAGGGAGATCAAAGTCATCTACAATCTTTCATGGTAGGATGACTCATTTGCGTTTTAATGTTCACATTCCTGAAAACCTCAAGCACCACCAGTTAACAGACCACAGGCCCATAATGTTTCATTCTTTGACCCCTGAAATCATATGATCGTCTGCAAAATAAAGTATTGAGGTTGACACAGAATGCCTTAAGGTTTTGGACGGCAAGTCTTCAGTGTTTCAGCGTCTCACCCGTGCTAATCTGTATCATGACAACCATCACAAGGTTTAGGTTTAGCATTCCTATCCACCTCAGTGATCACAGACTCTGTGAGGAGTAATAGCCTATGCTTTGCTGTATTCTTAACCCCTCCTCAATGTGTTTCTTCTTTCAAAACACCTAAGTACCTTCAAAACATAATACTGAAGCTGAAGAGCATTGCATAAGGAATTAATGTGGCACATCTTAATCTTGCCTCTTTAGGTCCATATATATATATATATATATATATATATATATATATATATATATATAGACACACACACACACACACACACACACATCGATGAGCCAAAACATTACGACCACCTGCCTAATATGCTGTTGGTCCTCCATGTGCTGACAAAACAGCACTGAGGCATGGACTCTACAAGACCACTGAAGGTGTGGTATCTGGCACCAAGACATTAGCAGCAGATCCTTCAAGTCCAGTAGGTTGTGAGGTGAAGCAGCTATGGATCGAACTTGGATTGGATTGAGATCTGGGGTATTTGGAGGCCAACTATTCCTGAACAATGTGTGCAGTGTGGCATTATCCTGCTGAAAGTCGCCGGTTTGTGGTTTGTCCCTCCTCAGACTACTGTTGGTAAAATCTCACCACTGCTGACTGGGAGTAACACACAAGCCTTGCCATGACCCAGTCGCCTTGGCATAACAATCTGGCCATTTTCAAAGTCGCTCTGGTCTTTATTCCTGCCCATTTCTCCTGCATCCAACACGTTAGTAATGAGAACTGATTGTTTGCTTACCATCTAATCTACCCAGACCTTAATATGTGGCCTTGTTAGGAGATGATCAATGATATTCGCTGGTCATAATGTTTTGGCTCGTCAGTGTATACTGTGCGTGTGTAGTATACTGTGTGTGTGTGTGTGTGTGTATATATATATATATATATGTAAGGGATAATGTATAGCGAGGCGGTTGTTATAGGGAATAACAACCCCGACAGGCTGAACTGAGGTCTTGAATCAGCCTGAAGGGGTTGTTATTCCCTATAACAACCGCCTCGCTATACATTATCCCGCTTATTACATGTCTACCTACAAAATAAATCAATAATTTTACACAAAATATTGATTTAAAAACGATTGTATTGCTTCCGCTAAAGAAAATAGTCCGTTCCGCGTCCATAGCAACGCTCTGTTTTTCATGGCAACGGTGTGTTATACATCGCAGCGGTCTGACTGTTATCAAGAAATAACAGACCGCATTCTACTTTGGAATTCAACCAAGCCATGTAATATATATATATATATATATATATATATATATATATATATATATATATATATATATATATATATATATATATATTGCACGTGTATGTGTATAAAGTGTGTAGGCTATAGTGTATAATCTCTACTATTCAAAAGTTTGTTTGGGGTTAAGATTTTTTGTATTTTTGAAAGAAGTCTCTTAATCTCACCAAGGCTGCATTTATTTGATTAAAAAATACAGTAAAAATATTAGGTAAAACTTTATTTTGATGGTCCCACTTAGACATGAATTCCACTGACTATAAGTAACTTCGCAACCACTTCAACTTATTCTTATAGTCAACAGAATGTCTAAAGAGGACCATCAAAATAAAGTGTAGCCTAACCAAATATTAGTTTAAAAAATGTTCATGTAAATAAAATAAAAATGAAAAATGTAAATATGTTACATGTTTCTTATAATTATACCATTTAAAACACTTAATGTATTTGTGGAAACCCTGTTTTTTTTTCAGAGATTTTTTTTTTTCAGGAATCTTTGATGAATAGAGAATCTTTTGTAACAATAAGAATGTATAAATGTCAACTGTCTCTTTTGATCGATTTAATGCGTTTTTACTAAATAAAAGTGTTAATTTCTTTAAAATAAAGATTCACTGACATTTTCCCTGTAGAAATGAATCACAGGCCAGTACTAAATATCATGCATTTCATGAAATGGTTTTTGTCATAAAAAAGTGAGAGACAGAAGTACAGAATCAGAAAGTGTTCTATTCTTGAGGACAGAGAGATCTCATACCTATAGTTGAAGAGGTGGGGATGGTTGTTGTAATGCATGGGGTCCAACTGACACTCTGCTCAATAACTGTTGATACAGATCCATTATAGGTGCTCGTTTCTGTGCTGCCGGATACATAAATCCTGTCGTAGTCCACTGCATCCCCTTCAGGCAGCGGCAGAATGCGATATTGCGGCAGGAGCCTGGAGGCTTGTGAGGATAGACGGGATAATGGTGTGGATACTGTGTCCAGACTTGTTGATATTGCAGAGACACCATCTAAAGAAGAGAAAGAAATGTTCTTCATTCCTCCTGATGTTATATTTGTTTGCTTAAATTCTTTGCAGAGCTCCAAAGGGAAACTCTCCATGTGCTGGGTGGGTATGTGACTGTCCTTATGCAAAAACCCACCTGCGGTTGAGGCAGCCGTGCTACTGCTCAAACAGTCTAAACTGGAAAAAACTTGGTGAATAATGTTCTCCACTTCGACTACTTTGTCTCTCACTCTGGACGTTGCTTCCTGCTGCTCCATTCCTTCATTCCCACACCGGTACAGTTGAATCATGTCTGTTGTTTTAGGCTTCTCTTGAGGACTATGCTTAGTATTTAGATTGTGTGTCTCATCTGAGTCAATATTAAATCCATTTTCATATTCGGAGTGCTCACTGGACAGATCTTCCTCAAAACTCCTTGAATCCTTAGCTATTTCTTTATTTTTCAATTCAGCTGGCATCCTGGGACATTCATCCTCGCATTGCCCCTTTTCATTTTTCAAAACTTTGAAAAGTGAGAGTGGTTCAGTAGTGCTCATGGGCATCCTCCTCTCCACATTCACCGAGCTCATCATCCACAATCTCTTCTCTTTCCGCCTTCTGGAGGCTTTTCTCAGGCTTTTAGGAGAGATGATGAGCTTGTGCTCCAGGCTGCTGGTGCAACACAGATCCACTCCACTCCCATGGTCACTTTCCAAGTCTGAATTCTTGTTCCCCTGTTGATTTCCCATTATAGTCTCGGCTTTGCAATCCGCACGTAGATCCAACAGGTCCTCAAAAAGCAGCTTTTTTCTGACTTCATTTGTCTCATCAAGACCCTTACGCTCAGTCTCCGACAGTCCCACCTCCTTCATACCAGAACTAATCAAAGCTTTGCCCTTAAGAGCTGCCCTTCTCTTCGTTACGGAGCCCGGGCCGTTAATGACTGGGAGAAACGTACTTATCTTCTTGTTTTTCTCTCTGATTGTTTTGTAAAGCTGAAGAACAGTGCTGGTGCCTTCATTGACAGTCTGCTTCCTTATTAGAGTGTTAACCATTATGATGGTCTTTCTAAAAAAGAAATGATCCAAATGAGTTGTAAATAAATGCTGTTTAAACTTTCTACTCATTAAAGAAGTCTGAAATTTCTTTTTATCACGGTTTCCACAAAAATAATAACTAATGATAATAATATAACTAATAATAATAACTGTTTCTTGAGCACCAAATCAGCACATTAGAGTGATTTCTGAAGGCTCATGTGACAATGAAAATTGAAAATTCAGTTTGTTCACCACAAATCCAAATAAATATTAAATCGGAGTAATATTTCACAATATCACTGTATTTTTGATCAAATAACTGCAGCCTTGGTGAGCACAAGAGACTTCTTTCAAAAACATTAAAAGATCTTTACCAACCCCAAACTTTTCAACGGTATATATTCATATATCATTTGATATAATGCCAGTAATAGTGGAGAATTATTTCATACAACATACTGAATGATAAAGACATGATTTTACGCCCAAGAATGGACCATGGGCGAATAAAAAATCTTCTCAGACATTTCAATTAACTTTACACTGATTTCAGTTCTGAGACTTCTGACTATGGACTATCTGCATTAATTTAACAGTTGTGTCAACAAAGTAAAACATTTAAGTTAAGAATTTGCTATAAACAGGTTGCAAAATAAAGCAAGTAAAAGTCTTTATAAAATCCACAATCAATGCTTATATAAAATCCATAGAACTTTAATTCTTACCAGCATCATCCTCTGGCTATACTTCACTGTATTCATTCGAACTGTAGTCTGTCCCATGAGTCTTTCCTGTATTGTCCCCTCTGGCTGTGATTGACACATAACTGTCCAATCAACACTGACTTGAACAGGAATTATCCAAATCCAAGATCTGAGGTCAATGTCAAAGTATTCTGTACAAAAATAGATAAATAAAAACAAGCAGGAATGATACAGATGGGAGAGGCATTAATTGGGCAGGCAAAGGTTAAAAAAAAAAGTCTAATATTAAAAAATGTGCGTGTTTGGAGGCATGATCTAGCAGGGGAAATGACTGATAGCGTGTCACGACAGCCTCTTGAGGAGCTCCGCTGTGAATCCAGTGACTGCAGTTCAGAGTTGGCCGCCAGAGAGAGCTGTTACCCCAGCATTTAATCTAGAGACCCAAGTGACCCAAGACGACCGTGAATGTGACGCGTATAAACAAGTAGGCTACTTAGTATGCCCTGTCATAGGCAAGCATTCATATAAAATCAGCATCTCATATTTAAGATGCTGTTTGAATGTCAATTTATTCCATTTGATCTTTTTATTTTATTTTATTTTTTTAAGAGCTGACTGAATAAACCTGTATTAGCTAGTAGCCTATTTTATTTTATTTTATTTTATTTTATTTTATTTTATTTAGATTAGGCCTGCTACTGTTTAATTTTTTTGTTTTACCCGTCACATTTTTTAATGGTGTGTGTAGGCCAATAACGCTGTATAGACTATTGTATGTAGCCTAATTATACTAATTTCAATAAAATTGAAAACAAAAATATTATTCAATTTTATATTTTGCATGTCATTATTATTTGTTATTTTCATTATTTTATTTTTTGGCACATTATTATCGGTTTTCCTCTCTTTTCTCTTCTTCTTTTATTTTCCTGCTCTTATTTTTCATTAATGCTTTGACAATATTATAGCCTATGTTATGTAAAATAATTAATGGCAATTAAGTAGGCTACCTTTAAAATTGATGATTAATTATTTTTATTTTTTTTAGCTACCAAAGTGCATTAGAAATATAGCAGAAATAACATTATTTCTTCATGGTCATAGATTTTGGTAAGCCTTATCAAAGTATAATGCAATTATTTCTTTGTTTGGTGTGTTTATAACAGCATCATTCCTTCTCACATTCATCTGCTTTTAAGATACGTTTAATATTGCAGCATGGAGAGTATTTTTGAATGCTGACTTAACTTAACCCCCCATATTTTCCGATTGACTGGAAGACCGCAGGTGATGCAGATGCGCTCGTCCTCGTGGTGGCATTGAGACACTGAGTGACAGCAGCGGCAGTGGGCTTGCCCGCTCTCCCTTATATGGCTGTGGATGGAGCGCTATGCTAATATCGGCAGGACAGGAGAAGCACCGCTCCGCTGCCTGCTGTCAGTGGTGGCTTTCGGAGTCTAGGCAGGCTCTTCTACAGCCATGGCCGAAGGTGGTGAAGGGGAAGATGAGGTCCAGTTCTTACGAACTGTAAGTAAAAACACGGTCTTTTTTTGCAAATGCAATATTGATTTTCATTTTTTTTTTTTTTTTTTTTTTTGCGCATTGTTGATGATTAATTACGATAAAGACAGTGTAATGCTGAGACATCAAAAATGTTGGCTTGTACTCCGGGTTTAAAGCAACGCTGTTGGGCTTTTCTCAGTGGTCATATTGATTTATTTTCCGTCCTTACGCATATATGATAGATAGCAAGGTGTCATGTTAGCAGCTATTTAAAGTATTATTCCTTTTTTGGAACTTGAGTCAGGTGCGAGTTTTCGCTCGCGACGCACCTGTAGTCAACGCACGTGAATGAGAATTCAATGAGCATCAGGCAGGTGCAAGGACAAATGATGTTTATGCCACTTTAATTTTAGCCAGAGGGAGATGTGCATGTCTGTCTAAGAAGATATAAATGTGTTTTGTTGTGTTGTAATGGTCTAGAACGCTACAACAGAAGAGTTAATGAGCGCGCGATTACTAAATTACTCCATTTGGCGCTCGTGCACTGGTTGTCGATCTTAAATTCTGCAGTATTTTTCATTCCATAAAGAAGTGCTCTGTTTGTGTTCTCCCGCATGCGATTACATTTGAGACGATCCTCTCACCTTCTTTAGGACTTTTCTATTTCTGTGGTTCAACGCAGATAGGTTACATGACGCATGGCAGTTACCTGTGTAAACGATATGATAGGATAGGAATCTGTGGTGTAAATTACTTGTCACACTTTGTTAGTTAGTTATGAAAATGAAGAGGCGGTTGAGTATAGGTGTCTTGAGGACTGCTTAGTATACTTTAGAGGTTGTTACAAATAGGCTACACTCATAATTTTCTTCATTATCATTTTTCTGCACTAAAACTGTTTGGGCAAAATATATATTTTAAATCACAAAGATCCGATACTTGTTGGGATAGTCACAAATCTCTACTCAGGCAATCAAGTGTAGGTATCACGTGTGTCCTATTTGGCGTTCTGTACTTCTACGCCATTTTGCAGTATAGCACGAATAGCATTTTCACATGATAAGTTTGATTTGAGATGACACTGCCTTTCTAAAACTCACACACTCTGCCATAGTATTAATTGTTTGTAGTGTAAATGAACAGTGAATAGTACATAGTTTGCGTTGTAATTAATTATGTATTTGTCCGTTTATTATTTTTTTAACAACATGTTGAATATTCTGAAAAATCTACTTTTCAATTTTAGCAACTAGTATCTTAAACTGTGGACTGCTGATCATTATAAAATTTGCCATATCAATAAAGGGGTCTAGATGAGGCATTGTACCAACTGTTGTGATAACCATTCACAAGGCTAAGCTAATTTATATTTTTGCAAATAGCACCAGAACCCTTCTGTCCATGAATCTAAATGTCATATGGTTTTTCCATTTATGCAAGAAAAACTAAACAAAAAACTTTTCTCATTCTAGGCTGATGGACACAAATAATAAAGCTACCTACAGACACTTCTGACATAAGAACTTTGGTTCATTTATTAATTTAGCATATGTGGACTGATACTTTTTGGAGGGAATTTGGCCCATTATGAATGATTGGCAGGGAATCTTGTGAGAACAATGTTAAAATATCCAAACTTCACAAAACTTGGTAGACATGGACAAAAGGGCATTCTGAGAGTACTTGCCAAATTGCTATATTTTGAAATCAGAACAGTTTCTGATGTGGCTTTGGTAATGTTCCTGAATGGGAGTGCTGCAGGGACACAGCATTCATGAAATAGTAAATTAGGAGTAGCCTATTAAGACAATTCACAGTTTTTATGCATGTATATACTATATATATATATATATATATATATATATATATATATATATATATATATATATATATATAAACTGTTTGGGGCCCCAGTTAGAATTTTTATATAAAGTGTGTAAAATATGTTGTATCGAGTTATGGTTTTGAAGAATTTGTGTTAGCATGGTTGATATTTATCATCTATCATTTGCATATGCAACATCAATCAAATCCATCACACCAATTTATTGCAGTCTGTTATAGCATCTTGCATTAGGCAGGTGTGTGACATCTTACGTCCCTGTTAAAGCGTTAAAGTGAGAACTCTGGCAGTGAAGGTTACAATCTCACTAAATAGGGGGCATTAATGCACTCTAGATGTCTGTGAAAGGTGCCCCAATTCTGTCTTTGCTGTTGGTTGGCTGTGTACACTGCACACAAAATAGCAGTTGCATGGTTTTCACACCCCAGTTGCTGGTCATTTTATGCATCAGGATGTAATCCCTTCTCTTTAGCCTATTTTTGGTAGTGAATAGTTTGCTCAGACAATCAAGGCAATTTACTCTGAATGACATCAATAATTGGCAGCATGGTTAAGCTATAATAAATAAGTGGAGATTAATTTCATAGGGGAAAACATAATTACTATAAATTAAATAGTAAAAACTCAAAGAAACAATCAATCAAAAACAGTTTCATAGGGCCTCCACAGGTTACCCAAACTCAGATGATCTGAAATGGCAAGAAATTCATTGTCCAATGTTCAGTGTTGGTCAAATGAGTCTTGACAGTGTTGTTTGGGCACACTTCTATAAATCCAGATGTAGAGTTGGCCAGTACAGTAGCAGTGGGCTTATTTGGAGTTTATGTTGTTCTGGAAGCCTTCTGCATTCCAGGGTTTAAATTTAGCCTCTTAAAAGTTAATACTTCCACCGCACATACACACACAGTTCTCAGGCTCCTTCTCCATAGGTCATTGCATCAGCTAGTTTAGCAAGCCAGGCCACTGATGTTTCAACACTGTTTTTATTTGCACAGTATCGTATTTTAAAGTCAACAACTACCACGACATGTGCTAAGATATTAAAAAAATACTGCAAAGAGTACTGCAAACCTGGATTAGTATACCGTATCATCACCTTACTGTATGGCGCACTGGAATACTTGATTCTGATTGGTCATTCGTGGCATGGAGTGGTCGAATATCTTTGTATAGTGATGGCTACACTATAATCTATCAGCTATAAAGTGTACATTTGACCCTTCTCCATATCAGCATATTACACCACATTCGCTTTCTGCAACTACAGTAAAATGGCCTTGGAGTACTTCAGCATCAATTAATAAATTCATGTTAATTTGTTAGCAAAAGTCTGGCGGATGATGCAAAAAAATGAACAGAACAGCAGTTTCTTTCAGTTTTTTCCCCTCCGTTTTGCCTAAAACACTGTGTTTGTGGAATTGTGGTCATCCAGTTTGAAATGCTGACTACAAACACGGTTTCCTTTGCAGCGTTCTCTCTGTATTTACGATTCTTTGAAGCCTTTAGCCACTGCCTACAACGTCCTGGATCCTTCACTGAAAACCGAAAGTAACTCTCTCCTGTTAAATGTTTACTCTTTTAATTCTTAAAACCAGGAACAATACAAGTCAACACCATTTTGACTAAAAGTTTGCTAAAAACTATTTCCTACTAATGCATGGCGGTATTTGACTTAGTGCATACATAGCAGACTGGTGGGAGTGGCCTTGGATGTCAACATGCCCAGTGCATTATCGGTATAGAAGGTTTCTTACCTATTTGGTAAGAAAATTAGGTAGCCTACCTATTTGGCAAAAGGGAGGACAACAGCCTTTTTTTCTCTATTTTTTTTAGTGAAGTATTTTTTTGCCTTTCTACTGTAGAGCAGCTAAGTTTTATTGAAACCCCATTGGGGCAGCGGTGAAGTACACATTTAAATCAATATGCCATTGCATAATGAAATGTTTTCCATATAAAACACAGTTGCCATTTTTTTTGGTTTAACCACAAATTTAAACAGCATATTTTTACAAGGTAGCACAAATTTCCCCCCATTTATTTTCTTCAAATACGTTTTGTTTTAGAAAACACCTCCCAGAGACATAACCTTTAATTTACACTGTACATTTGCAGGACACCAGACTGTTTTGACAGCTCTTAGTGTGTATCTTTGATCAGCAATTGAGGTGGATATTTTAAAGCATTTTGTGATCTGCTCTCACTATTCCACCATCACTGAGATTGTGCTGAGTGTAGATAGCTTCGGCGACAATGAGTAATGAGTGGCGCCCTGGTAAAAGGTAAACCAAAGAGCTTTGGGGCACAGCTGAAATCCGCAGTATGTGGATTGAATTTTGTGTGTGCGACCCTGTGGTTTTTGTATAAGACACATCTGCGGTCTATGAGTTTCATGTGGCAGCTTTAGCTCATTGAGCTTCCTTCAGATTAATTACTGATGGCCCTGCTCTTATTGTGCCCTCTTGGTTTATCCCAAAGGGAACAAGCCATCTGTGCTAAAGGACAGCACTAATGCTCAAGATTAAAAGTGTTTGTGTGGGTGTTTACTGTACCAACATTTGTAAAGCATGTTTAGCGTATAATTTATCTGACAGGATTCCATCAGACTGGTGTATAGGTTGAGCTCGTTAACTGTTCTAAAATCCACTTCAGGCAATTAGCTATGTCAGGATTACACAAGAATTCTTGTCACAGCAAAGTCAGCACATGTGTGGCATAGCTTTTGCTTGTCTGACACACAGGCCTCATAGCAGCGAGGCGGCCCCTGGAGCTGACAGCTTACTCAAGAGCACAACAGCATTGCTTAGAGGAAGTACCCAAACAAGTTCTTGATAGTTATCGCTATGAATGAATATTCTGTCACTATTTATTCACCTTCATGTCGTTGCAAACCCTTATGACTTAAAGTAATGCTTTGATTCAACAAAGATGCATTAAATTTATCAAAAAGTGGAGTAAAGACATTTAGAATGATTTCTTTTGAACATTCTGTTCTTCAAAGAATCTTGAAAATGTATCATGTTTTCCACAAAAATACTAAGCGGCACAACTGTTTCAGCAATGATAATAATAAGAAATGTTTCTTGAATAAAGTTCAGGTTCTCCATCACAGGAATAAATTACATTTTAAAATATAATAAAACAGAAAAGTTTACCTTATTCCCTGTATTACCTTAGTTTTCCGACAAATGTCACGATTACATGGTGGATAACATTGTATCTATAATGTATAAGAAAATTACAAACATACCACTCAGAAAAGTCCTGTGAAATCCGTGCTTGCAAAGTCTGCATGAAATCCGTTCTGCACTGTCCTCTTGTTCGTTAACATTGTCAGGGTCTGAATCAAGCTCGAAATGGTTTGAAATTGACACCGTCCTTATTCATATTTACACTAGAGCAGAACTTGCAGTTATGGAGGGGCGGAACACGGCATGAAAATATATTCTAGTACACCCAAAAACAAAATCAAGACTTGGTAAAAAGGGCATAATAGGACCCCTTTAAAATAAAGTGCACAAGTCGGATGGACTACTTTTTTGATATTTTATGATGATTGCCATTTTTAACAGCTTTAAAAGTTCTCATTCATATTCCAAAAATCTAATTTTGTGTCTTTGCAATTGTATGGAAAAAGCGTACAGTACATTATTAAAAAAATAATTTTGGATTAATGTCATAGAGGTTTGGAACAACATGAGGGTGAGTAAATGATAGGATTTTTGGGATCTTTCCCAGTCCATTAATTGCTCCTCCAGCCGTAAATGGTGAACTCAGAGTTCAGTCCTTCTTCACTGACCAAACCACATCTGATGCATCAGTATTTTTTCCACATGCAGAGATATCTCTGTCTACCGGCAGTCTTTCTGAATTCATTTGTTAGTGTAGATGGAGCTCACTCAGGCATGCATACAAGCCACTATTGCGTGAGGCTATTTTTCCCAGCAGTGCGCATGCTAAGCTTAGGTTGCTGAGTAATACAATTTGTAATTTGTCTGTAGTGGAAGACACAGTATTTGCTGTCTGTGACACTGAAGCTCGTCTCCCTGAACCAATCACATTTTAAGCAGTGCTAAACACCAAACATCAAAGCATGCCTTCTGCTGTTTCACTCAAGGAAAGATCTCTGTAAGGATGCTTGACAGCACTGGTGAAAAGGCTTTTGCATTTTAGTCTAATCATCAGTTGTAGAACAAAGAAAAGAGTCACTTACAGTTGTAATGTTTGAATATATTCTTCAGTGTGAATCCAGCCTCTTTAGTTATGTTGTGTGTGATTACTTTTGCTAGAGAATTAAAAGTGGGAAAAAAAACACATTAACTGCATTAATTGCACAAAACAACTCTATTTTTGATTAATTAATAATTTCTTTGAGCATGTGTGAAAAGACATTAAATTAGAATCATTCATCCATAGTTAGACATGGATTTAATACAGCACAAAGCAAATCTTGAGCACAGTGCTACTGTATCAGCGTTTCTCAGTATCGGATAGCCAGGAGGTCTCTGGAAAATTTCTGAATTGAGAATAAAAAAAACTGACGACAAGTAATATGATTATTGTGCATATATAGTGACAGCCCATTTTTGGGGTTATATTTTCCCTTTTTTTTCATCATCAATCATCATAAAATATTACAACTACTGCCTTTCACTGAATTTAAATGGAAAAATAAAATTGATATTAAATAATATTGATAAAAATAAATGTTGTGTTCCAAAAGCATCGTTAGCCAACTATGCTCGCAAGTTTCATCGTTAACAGCATAGTTCGACGAGTTGTTGTTTCCCGAAAACCATAGTTCCAACAAACATTCGCAAAGTTGTGTGGTTGGAATGACAGCTCTCAAACTGAAGCCTACTGTCTTGTTTGCATGACATGTGAACTTAAAGGAGTCATCGGATGCCCATTTTCCACAAGTTGGTATGATTCTTTAGGGTCTTCATGTAAGGTTTGTAACATACTTTGGTTAAAATTCCTCAATGGTTGTGTAAAACAACACCCTTTTTACCTCCTCAAAAACAGCCCTGTTCACAGCAACCCGTTTCGGTGCATGTCTCTTTAAATGATAATGACCCCATTAATGACTGTTCACCCCACCCCTCTCTTCCATGGGTGGTGTCACAAGACTTGTAAAGTGCGGCCTTGGCAACCTGCCTTGGTGGACAGTATACAAATGACTGAGGGTGGAAATATGCTAATACGAGACAGTCTGTCAGTGGTAGTGGACAGAGCATGAGCAATATGAGTTATTACTCCACACTCCACCATGACATCATTAACCAATGTAGTTGGACGACAAATTTGCGACAGTACGGTTTCTGGAAACAGTCGTGACAAGCTAGTGGATTTCTGCAGCGTACTATGGTAGTTATCAGTTAGTTATGTCATTGTACGGGAAACGCACCCCGATCAGTAGATCTTGTTTTATGTTTGTTGGTAGTGTAGTACTTAAGTAGTGATTTGACAATTTATCATGAATTAAAAAGTAAAAAAAACACAAAAAAAACACAATTGGCTATTGCCATCTCCTGAAGGTGTGTCTGTAAACAGTTGCTGGCAATAAATTTGAGTTAAGGAATAATACTTCAGCTGATTAAACCAATCTCAAATTGTTATGCTGACAATATATTAAAATGCATTCAATTAGAAGACTTTGAAGAAAAATGCATTTTCACTTAGAGTTTGAACCCCATTGTACATATAATGATTTATGATGTGTTCGAGACATAGAAACCTCATCTCAAGTGGTGTTCACTACAGATCCGAATGATGATCCTGACAAATCCCCCTCTCTGGACCTAATGGGTGGAGCTTGACCTAGTCCAGCTCCACCTCTGTGGATCTTATGGGTGGAGTTATGTTTAGCGACCCATGTCGCTAGATGTCAAGCTCCACCCATTGGCTCTGCAGTGAACAGCTTTTCCATCTTTCAGATAACTGAACAATTCTACAGTGTTCAAGACTTTGGCTGACTGAGCATGTGCGTACATTTCAAAATAGCATTGTGGGAGGGGCGATGCTGTGTATTCACCTTATCTCAAGTTCATGTCAGTCGCAGGGCCGGGTGAGTTGTGAGTATTTATTTGGCACCAGAGCACATCAGGACCTCTCAAGTTACAGCCCCTGAAGTCTTCAGGCCACACACCCACACCTGTTCATGTCCTTAAAGACACACACTGAGTATGGTGGAGGAGGGGGGTGGAGAGATCTGTATATCTCTGCTGCACCTGTGTTTAAACTCACAAGCATGAATAGGGTTGGTCTGTAAGGTGCACATTGGCTTGGCAGATGGTCCAGGAAGTCAGGCATATGGAATATGGATGCATAACAGAGAGTTTGGAGAGTTCTGGTACTTGCCCTTGTGATCTGGAGCAGACGCACCCCACCCCCCAGCATCCTTAAACACGCAACACCCCTATAGATAGACTGTGACTCTGCTCCTTAGCTGTTTTGCAGATGGCTTTGCGGCTTTCCCCTGGATCACTTTGCTGCAGATTCACCAGATTCCTTGGCAGGGGATCTAGGTGAGACTTAAGAAAGGGAAGATCTCCTCTTTTAGATAAAGACCACTCGACTGCATTAGGCAGATAACGCTGTATTGTAAATGCATACATACATCTGTATAGGTACACCATCTGTCTTATACTAATGCTGTTAATCAGAATGAGCTTTTATTGCCAAAAGACAAAAATAAAATATGTATCAAATAAAGTAAATAGAATATATATAGAAATACCCAAAGCAATAGATGAATAAATCTTCAATAGATGTGCAAAGGGAAAAGTAGTGCACAGAATTTGTGATAATATGCATTCATGTACAGTTTAAAAAATATGACTGGATTTTGCATATTGCATATGAGATGTGTTGCACGGTATTATTGCACATGCTATTATGCAGAGTGGTAAAGGAATAGAAAATTGTCTTAACCTTCATGTTCTTACAATCCTGTATGACATTATTTCCTCTGTGGAACACAAAAGAATATATTTTGAAGAATGTTTCAACTGTTTTTCTCTAGACAATGAAAGTTAGTGGGATCCAAAACAACACTGGATCTCATTGACTTTTATTTTATAAAAAAGGATTTTTTTTTTTTTTAAGCATAAACACAACAACAAAAGGGCTTATCAGTTGGACTCAAACAGGAATCAATACACTACTGTTCAAAAGACTGAGGTTGGTATAATCAAGTCAGCAGCCTTGGTTTATCTATAGAGTATTGTATTGTTTAAAGACAAGACTGATGATTTAATTTGTCAGTAGAAAAGCAAGTACTGAAAATATACTTTTCAGGTTATAATGAGCAGCAAAATTGGATTAGAACGATTTGGAAATTGCTGGCAATTTGTTTGTCAATCCTGTAGGCTTCAGTTCAGATCCAGTACACACATTTCAGCTCCATTTAGAAAGTGTACTCAGTCCAAACAAATTTGCTTAGAATGTCAATGTGCCCCATACCTCAGACACCTGCTCTGTGGCCTGCTCTCCATTACAGTGAAATCACAAAATAATATGTACCCCCAGTTATGATATGCTTCAGCTGATATGCATTAGCAGTCATTGTAATATGCTGATTTGGTGCTCAAGAAACATTTCTTATTATTACCAATGTTGAAAACAGTTGTGCTGCTTAATATTTTTGTGGAAACTGCGATACATGCTTTTTTTTTTCTTTGATAAATATTTTGACAAAAATGTCTCTTCTGTCACATTTGATAAATCGAATGCATGCTTGCTGAATAAAAGTATTGATTTCTTTTTTTTATTTTATATGCAGTATGGTGGGTAATGTTATATTAGGCTTATTTGTTTACATCAAATGTTGGTTTGGCATCTGGATTATTTTACTAGGCGCTCCCACTGCTTTACTGTCAGAGTTTTAGCATAGCTTAGACAGCGGCGTTTGACAGCTCAATATAATTAGCATAACTCAAGCCCAAATATACACTGGTTATTATCTGTCTATTCAGAATTCTGGAAATTCCTGCTAGCTCTCATCATATTAACACATCCTGAACCTGATGAATGAAATTTAAAAATGAACTTCTATGCCGTGACTGTGTTAAAGAATTGTTACTGCTCTGATGGTGTTAATCAGAACCATGGCAACCATAGGCTAGGATTAATGTGATACGTGAGCTGGCACACAAGAAAAGCACTTGGAAATAAATGAGACAAAAATCAATATATTCATCCTGAGAGAGAATGAGGATGTACAGAGATTCAAATACAGTATTTACTTATTTATGACTTGACATGATATGTCTTTCAATTACATTTATTTTTCAGGAACTTGAGAAGTTCTTTATAAATGTTTTTTTTTTTTTTCGCATCTGTTTACATTTTTTTCTGTTTTATTTTATAATTCATATATTTGGCTATTGATAACTATTTTAGCTAACAATATTGCTGCTAATCGATCATTGTGTAAGTAAAGTGTGCAATTTTTTTAATGTTCATTTTTTTACTTTTTCATTTTAATATGGAATTAACTATAAGTAAGTGATTCCTAGTCATTCTGCATAAAGTGTAAAATGTAATGGTTATGTTTGGTTTTAAAGGTTTTCCCTGTCTTCCTGCCCATCTGTGTTCCTAGTTAGTATCATTGGTTGTTAATTAGCTCTACATCTATTCTGTTTTACTTTGATTACTCCGTAAAAATAATTTTTTAGACCTGATGAACTTTCCAGACCATTCTCCGTGCGTGTTTTTCAGGACTAGCCTGAACGAACGCACAAAGGCACGCCTGCCTGGTGATGGTCCTTGGGAAAATTTCACCACATTGTGGATTGGATGCTCCACCTTGGTCAGACATTGTTCTGCCTGTGCCACGGACTTCCCGGCCTTCAGCTGAGCTTTGTCCCTCCACCTCTTTGGCTCCATCATGCTTTACCCTCCCTCCGGCTTCACCTTGGTCCTCAGTCCCATCGGCTTCGCCTCAGTCCTCTGGCACTCTGACTCCACCTTGGACGCTCATCGTTGCAGCTCTGCCTCAATCTCCTGATCCATGATCCCTGACCTCTCCGATCGCCTGGTCTCATTGGCTCTTCAGCTCCACATGGGTCTCCACCTCTATTGGCTCCGTCGCCGTCCGTTGCCCCCCTGGTTAAACCTGCCAAGTCTCCATCATGGCACCTCCCTCTTTCGACTCCACCGTGGGCCTTAGCCCTGGCTGTGGTTTGGGTCTCCACCTGGTTCCTCCTGCTCCTGGCTCCTGGCTCCTTCTGCTCATGGTTCCCCCCAACTTCAGCGCCTCCCTGGTTTCTCCTGACGGCATTTTCTGTTCACTGTCCTTCACCAGCCCCACTTCCGCCTCCAGAGCCCCCACCCTTCCTCCTCTGTTGGACTTTTTTTCTTTGTTTAAAGTTTAAAAGGGGTTATGTTCGGTTTTATTGTCTTTGTGTTCATTTTCCCTGTCTTCCTACCGTCTGTTCCTAGTTAGTCTCCTTGGTTGTTAATTAGCTCTAATCACTAATCACTGGTTAATTACTCCGTCGGTGTATTTAAACAATTAGTTCTGTTTGGCTAACCAATGGTAGGCAGGGGGAGTGGCCAGGAAACTTGTTTGAAAACAACATTCAAACATTTTGCAGTTCTGCTTGGTGATGCTGGTTTCACAGAAATTACTCACTCCAGCTTTAAAGGTGCAGTAAGTGATTTCTGAGAAACACTGTTGATATTTGAAATAGAGACTCAAACAAACACAGCCCTACCCAAAAGAAACACACCCCTCCCTTCATTGCTCCACCCACAAAACAACAAATACGCTATGCAACACAGGCAACCTGGCGCATCAGACAGCTTGCACAAGTATGGATCAGCTGTGATTCAACAACAACAACAACAGCATACAAAAGCATATCTTGGTTCTGTGAAACATAGCAAAACCAAAGGTACTAATGTATCGAGCAGAAACAAAGCAATCTCTGTGTCTGTTTTCAGGTCCTCCTGCTTTCAAACGTCTCTCCAGCACTGGAAAGCTTTTCCAATATTAATGGGGGTCTTAGCTCTTGCCCTTCTTCTTCCAATTATATTCATCTGACCATTTCCTCTTTGGTAGTATGTCACCCATCTCTCTTTTAACAGTCTTTCTGCAAATGACCCGCTTGCTCACTCTCTCTCCTCCCCCATCATGAGTGGATAGGCTATTGCTGAATGTTTACAAGAGTGTTTTGGTGCTCTGTGGATCGATCCGATCCACCGTTTTTCCCCCCTATTTACGCAGCCAGGACTATGTACAAAAACAATATTATTTTTCAGCACACACACAGAACAGACATCTAGCAAATATTCGCAAAATTGTTTGTTTAGGTGTTGATTTAAATTTTCAACAGCCTTTCTCAGAAATCGCTTTCTGCACCTTTATGTTGTGTCAAGATCTTGGGACTACTTTGAGTGAAAGTATTTTGAGCGTTTTTGCTTTTAAACATAAATTTAATTTAATGTTTTTGTTCTGGCAGGAAGATGAGGTGGTGCTGCAGTGTGTCGCCGCCATTCAGAAGGAGAATCGCAAATTCTGCCTTTCAGCAGAGGGACTCGGCAACCGCCTGTGTTATCTAGAGCCCACATCAGAGGCGAAGGTAATGCCTCTTCATGTGTTCTGAGGAACTAATCACTGCTTCAATATGCCTGAACCTCTCAACACAAACCACAATGCAGATCGAAGCAAAGCAATTTATGAAAAACTGATTTTTTTTTTTTGTAAAAAAAAAAAAAAAAGGTTAGACAATGGTTTAATGTTTTTTTAGTTTAATGGTTAGATAACTACAATGTACGAGTGCATAATGTTAGAATTACACAATCTGATTTGCTTTACGTATGCCGATTAAGAAATACTTTAAATAATGTTCCTCTTTATGTGGAAAGAAAATGTCTTGGTTAAAAATATATGTTGAGTAAAGTAGGGAGACTTAAATATGTTTGAAGATATTTGCATTTATATGTTGTCCTCTAGCAATACATCAAATTAATGGGAAGAGATTCATGTAGTTGAAAACCATGGCAACAGCAATTGATCCTAGTGCTCTGCACCATATTTTCTATGCATCAGGAGGCAAGGCAGTAGAAGATCTGTGGGCATCTATGGTTATGTGCTGTGTCTACTGGGCCTGACCTTGTTCATACATTGAAAAAATGAAGGTGGATGATAATGATTTTTCCATTATCATATAAAGTATTGGTTTTCTTCATGCATATCAATAAATTAATTCTTATGGGTTACCAGTAATGAAATGGATAACCCTCAGTGACAGTGAGACATCTGCTGTAATTGCCTGAGTGACAAAGAGGATAACTGTCAGCCTTTACCATCATGCTTTACAATCACCCTGGTCTCTCACATATATGTTTAAGACCATAAATTAAGGTCATTCATTTTTAGCATCAAGTGTGTGCAGTATAAATAAATAAATAAACTTATTAAACAACACATATCGTTTATGGCTACAGATGACTTTCCTCATAGGCATCTGTCACTCTACTTTGCACATTCTCCCTACTCACATATCATATTAAGACCCTAGAGTTCATAGGTCACCATAATTCATGGCTTAATTTCTCCATGCAGAGTGTTTAAGGGTTTATAAAGTATACATTCAGTAAGACTGTACATGATTCAGACTGTAGTTATCAGAAGGTGACATAATGTTCACTTTCTCAGGATAGCTGAACTAGACAGTCAAGGAGCTTTAAATAGCAGCCTGATAAACAGATGCAGGGTGGGATAGACTTTTCTAGACCAAGGGTGGAGTTCACCACTTGCCCATGTAAATCCTCGCTGGCCTCTCAAGCTAATCTTAATGAACACATATCGAAAACAAAACGTCTATTTAGGCCTAATGAAAGACTTTAATCTGTAAACATAGCCACTCTACCAGTTATATGACTTCATCCATAATCAAAAGTAAGCAAAAACACCCACACTATCTTTCTCTCTCCACAGTATTTTCCTCCTGACCTATGCATCTGTAACTTTGTGCTGGAGCAGTCGCTCTCAGTGCGGGCCCTACAGGAGATGCTTGCCGGGCAGAACGGTGAAGGAGTAAGTAAACAAATCACAGCGATTACAGGGTTACTATACTGAATATACAGTATCTCAACCTTTATAGTAAGAATCCTTTAAAACCCTTTGAGTACTTTTGAGTACATTTACCATGTCAATCAGAAAGTATAATGGTGCTGAAAATGCAATCTGAAGTTAAATAAAAGTATAATTTGTGAGGCTCCATTAACATTGATGAGCAAATGCTAAATTTAGTGACGGTAGAACCACTAATTATGTTTCTACATCAATACACTGCATTTTGATATAGACAATAACTTGTGTGTTTTAAAAGCAACAGCAAAGAAAGTCATATTCATTGCACTGTCATGGAAAGTTATAGTAGCTGGAAAATTATATACACCACCAATCAAAAGTCTGGGGTCAGGTAAGATTTTTTTTTTAAAGTGATTAATATTTTAGTTTTTGATTAAAGATCATGAGAGCAAATTAATTAAAAAAATAATGATGTGCATGAATAAATTCATGCAACATTTTGTAAAAAAAAAAAGATTTGTCAATTTTGATTTCATGCTGGCTTTTAGAAGCACAAAAATATGTTCAACATTGATAATAATAAGAAATGTTTCTTAAGCACCAAATCAGGATATCAGAATGATTTCAGAAAGATCATGTGACACTGAAGACTGGAGTAATGATGCTGAAAATTCAGCTTTGACATCACAGGAATAAATTACATTTTAAAATATATTAACATAGAAAACGTCTCTGTTACATATGTAACCCTCGTTCCCTGAAGGAGGGAACGGAGACGTAGTCGGACGTATCGTACTGATTGGGATCACCCTTAGGGAGCCTGTCATCTTAGAGTATTGAAAAAACGAGTCAATGCACATTGGCGTGCGAGATTTGCATCTCGTGCTCTGCTCTGCAGCGTGGGTATAAGTACGGAAGCGGATGCATGCACCACTTGTTTTTCGCTGAGGAGCCGAGCGGAGCCCGGGATCAGCGGTGATCCAGCACTAGTGGTGACGGGACTACGTCTCCGTTCCCTCCTTCAGGGAACGAGGGTTACATACGTAACCGAGACGTTCCCTTTCAGTTCTGTCACATTCAACGTAGTCAGACGTACCGTACTGATTGGCATCCCAATTAAAACCTAGTGCCACCTAGTGCTGCCACCTTCCAGTGCCTAGCGGAAGCCTCCTGAACACCCTGCATTTATTGAGGCGGCGATGGGACAGGGCTTAGGCCAGGGAAGTCCATTGATGTTCCACATGACCAACTCAGACAGACTTGGATAACACTGGGAAAGTGTGCCCTTTCGGTGCAAAGGGAGACGCTGCGGAAGACACATCCTGCCCGTAGGGAGGTATCATGTGGATGTTACACATATGAACTGGGCGTTTCCGGGAAGTACAACATATGGAATGTCACTGAGGTGGCTCCGGCCTAAGCAGGGGGGAGACAGCACTGGTCAGAGACGGCAGAGGGAGCTCTGCCAAGGGAAAGACACGGGCTCGCTGCAGGGAGCCGTACCATGGAAGAATACACATATGGGATCGCCGTAGGGATCACAACATATGGGACCCAGTCTAGCACAGGTTCCACCAATGCATACGAGTGTTCCGCCACATCCGTTGCCAAGGGGTGTGGAGGAACTCAACAGGGTTTGGCTAGTGAGGAACTCTACTGGAGCAAGAATGGGATTCAGGAGGATTCAGTCTCCTCGCTCCCCTCAGGAACCTGACGATCAGCTCGTGCTTCCCCACGGATCTCCCATCAACTGCATCGTGATGTGCGGCAATAGAGGCAATATACACTTTGAGGGTAGAGGGAGACAGCCCATGCTCCAACCCATCTTGCAGTAAGGAAAGCACAAAGTACCGATCGAACATCTTCGGGAGAACACCACTCAACGAACAGGTTCCACTTCAGAGCGTAAGCATGCTTCAGAGAGGGTTCTCTCGCTGAAGTGATGGTATCTACGACAGCTTGTGGTAGATCACCTAGAACCTCTGCGTCCCGTCCATGGACCAGACATGGAGTTTCCAGAGGTCTGGACGCAAGTGCCATACGGTGCCCCGTCCCTGAGAGAGAAGGTCCTCCCTCAAAGGAATGGGCCAGGGAGGGGCCCCGAGGGGCCCGAAGTGGTCCCAAATCAGCTGGACCGCCTGGGGATGGAGTCTCCACTCTCCCTAGGCCACAGGCTGTCAAGAGAGCTTGTCGGCGGCACGATATAGGCCAGGGATATAAGTGGCACGAAGCGACCTCAGATGCTTCTGACTCAATAGGGGGAAATGGTGGGCGAGTTGCGACATGCGACGGGAGCGTAGACCACCTTGATGGTTGATGTACGCAACGGACCAGTACATGCTTGTCGAGCAGCAACGTTTTGAGGCAATTGATGTGCCAATGCAGTTGGGGGCCCGCTCAGACCCCCGCTACTGCATGCCCATTGCACGTGGCCCCCCAGCCGGTGTTGGAGGTATCTGTGGAGACCACAGCATACTGTATACTGTACTATATTCAAGCAGTCCAGCACCGACCGGACACGATCCTCTGTGAGGCGTGCCGTCTGGTGGACCGAGTCCAGCTCCGTCTGGTGGACCGAGAAAAGAGATCCTCTGCACGGGGATGAATTTGCTCTTTTCCAAGTTGACCCGAAGACCCAACTGACTGATATGCTGGAGCAGCAAGTCCCTGTGCTCGCACAACTGCTCCTGAGACTGAGCTAGTATCAGCCAGTCGTCAAGATAGTTGTGGATACGAACAACACGCTCTCTCATGCGAGCAATGGCCGCCTCCGTGACCTTTGTAAAGACACGGGGCGACAGGGCCAGCTCAAAGGGTAGGACTTTGTACTGATATGCTCCACCCTCCAACGCAAAGCGCAGGAATGGCCTGTGTTGCGGGAGGATGGAGACATGAAAGTACGCGTCCCTCAGATCGATCGCTGCAAACCAATCTCAGGTACGGATTAGAAAACCTCTCATTAAGAAACCACAATTAGACCCGCATAATCTAGCAAATTATAGACCCATTTCAAATCTTCCTTTTATGTCTAAAATACTAGAAAAAGTGGTGTCCGCTCAACTGGGCTCTTTCTTGCAAGAAAATGACATCTATGAAAAGTTTCAGTCTGGATTCAGACCGCACCATAGCACTGAAACTGCGCTCGTTAAAATTACAAATGACTTACTTTTAGCATCTGACCAAGGCTGTATCTCAATACTAGTTTTACTTGATCTTAGTGCTGCGTTCGATACTATAGATCACACAATACTCTTAGATCGACTACAAAATTATACTGGTGTTCAAGGACAAGCATTAAGTTGGTTCAGATCATACTTATCTGACCGCTACCATTTTGTCTATTTGAATGGAGAAAAATCGATCATAACTCCAGTAAACTATGGAGTGCCGCAGGGATCTGTGTTAGGCCCTCTGTTATTCTCAATATATATGCTGCCACTTGGAAATATTATAAGGAAACATGGAATTAGTTTCCATTGTTATGCTGATGACACTCAAATCTATATTTCATCACGGCCAGATGAAAACGCTAGATTATCCAATTTGACAGAGTGTGTTAAAGATATAAAAGATTGGATGACGCACAATTTTCTTTTATTAAATCCAGACAAGACAGAGGTACTAATCATCGGTTTAAAAAACCGGCCACAAAACCTCTCACACTACAACTTTAACATAGTAGGATGTCCTGTTACTTTATCCTCTACAGTAAAAGACCTAGGTGTTATACTAGACTTCAACCTGTCTTTTGAAAATCATATTTCATATGTTACAAGAACAGCCTTTTTCCACCTTAGAAACATTGCTAAGCTACGTAACATGCTATCAGTTTCTGATGCAGAAAAATTAGTTCATGCATTCATGACCTCGAGACTAGATTACTGTAATGCTTTATTAGCCGGTTGTCCTGCATCCTCAATAAACAAGCTACAGTTAGTCCAAAATGCCGCCGCTAGATTTCTTACTAGATCAAGAAAATATGATCATATAATACCAATTTTCTCATCACTACATTGGTTATAAAGTTCCGTATTAATTACAAGGTATTGCTACTGACTTATAAAGCCCTAAACGGTTTAGCTCCAGTCTATTTAACGGATCTTCTATCGCCCTATAATCCATCGCGCTCTTTAAGATCACTAAATTCGAGGCTTTTGGTCATACCTAGGATATCCAGATCCACCAAAGGAGGGAGAGCATTTTCACATTTAGCTCCAAAACTCTGGAATAGTCTTCCTGATACTGTTCGTTGCTCAGACTCGCTCTCCCAGGTTAAAACTAGATTAAAGACGCATCTCTTCAGCCAGGCATTCATATAATACTTTTAATCTTACAGTTAAATCCAACCTCTAGTTCATAAACGCCAGAGGAGAACTGGCCCCCGACTGAGCCTGGGTTCTCCCAAGGTTTTTTTTTTCTCCATTAGGTCACCTGATGGAGTTTTTCGGTTCTTTGCCACTGTTGCCTTTGGCTTGCTCAGTTGGGGATATTGGGGATATTTAATTTAATTAATCAATCAACAATACTATTGATCAGCATTACCAAACGTGGACATTTTCCACTAGAAACAAGCATTGATGTATTATTTTAATTTAATACTGTGAAGCTGCTTTGATACAATCTGTATTGTGAAAAGCGCTATATAAATAAACTTGACTTGACATTGCCAGACCGACCGCGCGAGCCGCAAACTTTGTGCCCCGGAGGGCGAGGTCGGTTGCGGTGCGGAGCTCATCCATGAGCTCACGGCCTAGACTACCCTTGTGCATGTCCATGAGTGCTCTGGCCTGGTGGACCTGCAGCAACGCCATGGCATGCAGGGTGGAAGCGGCTTGCCCACAGGCTTTATAAGCCTTGCCCATGAGAACGGACGAGAACTTACAGGCCTTAGAGGGGAGATGAGGATCACCCTTCCAAGAGGTATTGGTCGCCGGACACAGTTGCATCACGACAGACTGCTCCACTGGAGGGAGAGCCGCGTACCCCTTCGCCGTTCCTCCATCAAGGGTAGTGAGGGGGAAGGAGGAACTAAGGCGGTTTCTGGCAGAAAAAGGTGCCGTCCACGACCTAGTAACCTCCTCATGCACTTCGGGAAAGAAAGGCACCGAGAAACCAGTCATCCAACTGAGACGGTTCGGAACACGGTGGAGGGTTCCACACGAGCCCGACCATCTTGGCGGCCCGTTTCAGCATAGCTGACATTTCTGGATCCGGCTTGGGCAACGCTACTCTCCCAGAAGGAGGTAGCGCAGCCGAGCCGTCATCTCCAGAGTTCAGCTCCCCTTCCAATTGCGATTGACAGCCTGTCCTCAGGAGGAGCCCCGAACGAAACGGCTGGTCGGTCAACTACAGAGGGACCAGCACATTCCGCAGGAAGCTCCACCGGCTGCGGTGTGACAGAGGAGTGAGGGGCTCACGGGGACTGGTCACTGGGTGGGGAAGCCACACTGTGATCCTCAGATCACCCATCCCACACGGCGCAGTAGCTCTCTTCTGGGGTGGGCCAGAAGGGGCGCTAGAGCGGGACATGGGAATGGGGACTCCACCTTCACGGATGAAGGCGAGTCTCGAACTCAGCATCGAGATAGTCATGTTCCCGCAATGAGAACATGAACCATCCACAAAACTCCTTCAGCGTGCTGTAAGCCCTAACACTTGATGCATCTATTGTGACCGTCAGTTGGGGACAGGGAACGACCGCTTCCAGAAACGCACGGGTGGAATGGCATCTTGAAAAAGACGTAGACACACCCGTGTTGCTCTTTCAGGAAATAGCGCTCTCACCAGTGCCGGAGCACACAAGGGAATGACCGCGGCAACACTGACAGGAGATGGTGCAGCCTGTACCAGTGAAGCACTCACTTTCTTCGCCCTCTAACCAACCGTCAGAACAAATAAACAAAAAGAATGCTGTTAAAACAGCAGTTGAGAGCTCAGAAGGTTCGCGATCACCGCTGCACTTGCGCTGTAAACACACCAGCACTGGGAGAGACTTCCAGAAGAAGCACCAACACACACGCTCGTTGAAAACACTCCAACACTCTTCATCGACATCCGATCGGCTCCGAAGCGAAAGACAAGTGGTGCGTGCATCCGCTTCTGTATTTATACCCGCTCTGTGGGGCGGAGCGCGAGATGCAAATCTCGCACGCCAATGTGCATTGGCTCGTTTTTTCAGTACTCGAAGATGACCGGCTCCCTAAGCATGATTCCAATCAGTACGATACGTACTAATGTACTAATATTTCATAATATTGCTGTTTTGACTAGCTTTTTAACAAATAAATGCAGTCTAAGCATAAGAGTCTTCTTTCAGAAACATGAAAAAAATCTTACCGACCCTAAACTTTAGTGTTTATTGCCAGAACTATCCCATTAGTTGTAGTTCTTCTGTGTGACATATAGGGTAAGTAATCATGAGTGATGACATTGATATTGTGAAGTACTGACCACAGATAAATCACAACTACAATTCACACTGGCATTGATTTGGAGAGTTTTATGAATTTTATGAATTAGAAGTTACTTTATATTTTCAATATGATAGTAAAGCAAATCCATTATCCATTAATCATTTAAACACCTACTTACTAACAAATGCAGGTGAGGTATGTAGTGTCATAAATGGATAAAATACTGCCATCCTTTTAATGCCTAGTGTCGTACCTCACCTTCTGCTTTTCATAGACTAATTACATCGCTCCACATGTCTATTCTGCTTTCAGTAGAAGGTGAAATTAAATGTTTTTTTTCTCTCTCTTTATATATATATATATATATATATATATATATATATATATATATATATATATATATATATATATTTATTTATTTATTTATTTATTTATTATTATTTATTATTTTTTAAATAGAATGACTTCACAAAAATACATTTTATTTATTTACAGTGTTTTGCTTATGGATTGCCTCATCATTTGGCTACATTCAGTTTATCATATCCATGTATCCAACCAATATCAATACTTGAGTTTTATTTCTTTAAAAAAAACAGTAGCAAGAGTAGGTATAATTAATTAATTGTTTTTTTTTTTTGCTGAGACATAATGAACTGAATGTGCTGAAGTGGCGAGGGTTTTCCAACTGCCTTCTTTAATCATATCTGTATCTTTGTTCATCATTGCAAGAATCCTGATCATGAGCGATGGGTATGTTCACAATTTGTTGACAAACGAGTATGCATGAATGTTAATCCAAATTATGCAACACATTTTTTTAACTTACATAATTACACCTACTGCTCCTTTTGAGCATCCAAACCACTTCACGTGTAATTAACTGATTTTTAAGTGTGATTTAACTCATGACATAACCATACTAATACAGTTCACAATGCTAACCCCATGTCAGAGAATCAAGGTCTCCTTTATCTCAGACTCGTCTCCCCCTTTTCATTTGTATGTTATAATTGAGAGTGTGAAAATGTTCCTGTAGCACAAAGAATATAAATGAACTTGTCAGACCTAGTAGCTAGTGGCCAAGAATTATGCAAATCCCAAAATAAAATCTACTGGCTAAGCATGTTCTGCACAGGGCCATTTGAATGCTTTATTCGCCCTCCCTTCAGCACAAAATGGCATGCCCAATATTTTATTTCATGTTTATTTATTTTTTTACTGCAGCATTTTGAAATGAGATTGTCACAGCATATATTTTATTAGCTCAGTGCTGTCTATCTGTAGTGCTATCATTAATGTCTACGAGAGAGTGAGTTCTGTTGGAAAACCATTGTGCAGCAGAGTTTCTACATACAATACTTCACTATAAAGATTCCTATCATGTCATTTATGTAATAAATTCAATGTCTGATACACCTGTCGTGAGGAAACAATGCCTTTTTTTTTGTATTGATTATTTGTAGTTTGAGGTGTGAACTGTTTTTTCTTGCATTTGGGCTCTAACACTGTCAAATTTCAGGAGTACCAATGACGAGGAAATGATCTGGAATGCTGATTCCAGAAAGAATGTGTCTTGATACAAGGAATTTTCCATGAACCATTTTTTGGTTTCTTCTTTGTATGCATTGCTTCTTTTTCAGCCCCAAAATAGGATATTGTGCTACTTTATAATACTCTACTGTTCAAAGTTTAAAGTCAGTAAGATTTTTTTTTTGAAAGAAATTAATCAGCAAGGATGCATTAAACTTATTAAAAGTGACATTAAAGACCTCTAAAATAAAATACTGTTTTATTGATCATTCTATTAATCAAACAATTCTGAAAAATAAAATAAAAATGTCACAGTTTCCACAAAAATAATAAGCAGCACAACTATTAGCAACATTGATAATAATAAGATAATAATCTTGAGCACCAAATCAGGATATTAGAATGATTTCCGAAGGATCATGTGACACTGAAGACTGGAGTAATGATGCTAAAAATTCAGCTTTGCCATCACAGGAATAAATTTTAATATTTATTTTAAAATTTATTAAAATAGAAAACAGTTATTTTAAATGGTAATAATATGCATTATTGCTATAAATAAATGCAGCCTTGGTGAGCATAAAAGTTTTCTTTCAAAAACATCATAAAATCCCACCGACCCCAAACTTTTGAATGGTAGTGTATATTCATTTAACATTTATGCATCAAGATGGCTTCTTGACCTTTTTATCAACAGTCCAGAGATCTTGCCATTTTTAATAAGCTGACAGTGAACACAGTAGTCGGATTTACCAGGAAAAAAGCAACTGTTTGGAAGTTGCAGTTTCTGCTTAAATGTGGCGCTAAACTGTACGATATCTCAGTGACATGCAGCAACGTACTGTTGTGTATCATCTGATATTTCAGTTAGACAGCAGGCATACAGCAACAGCTGGGAGTAGGGAACACAAGTTTCAGCTTTCCTCTTTGTCAAAGTCATTCGTTTTTGGACTGCCACTGAGGGGTCACACAGTCAGATTAAAAATATGATTGTCAAACGTGGCAGTAATTATTATTGGTAATCATGATAGATTAGTGAACACTATCACCAGCTGCAGACTAAAACATGAGTTTTACCTGAGGTTCTACATTATATTTATATTTAACTAAGAGAAACATCTTTTCCCCCAATGCACTCAGAGGCTTATAAGACGGGTAAGTATATTTAATCCTCTATTTCTTGTGGGCCGTTTTTATTTTTTCCACACCCTCCTCACATTTCCTCATCTACGGTACAACGACGAAATTTTGTTCTCGTTCAAACAGCTGAACGAGAAATTTCCATTTAACATCCGTCCAGCATGTTCTTCCCAGTGTTTTCTGTTTCAGTGACTCCTAACTTTATTTTAGCAGTGACCATTCTGTCCATGTCTCTGAACCTTTGCCTTGAGTGTGCTTACAGCATTTTACTCTCTTCTGTAGGCAGCACAAGGAGGTGGACATCGGACACTGCTCTACGGTCATGCTATCCTCTTTAGGCATTCCTTCAGTGGAATGGTGAGAATGCACCACACAAATTGAAGCCAGTGGGGAGAAGGATTAGGCAGCCTGTCACAGCTTACAGCTCACACACATCAACTTCATGATCAATGACTCCCAACAGTATATTGGGGGGAGATGGGGATAAGTGAAAATGCTTTAACACCACAAATGACAGGACGGCTTATGCTTAAATGGGATAATTATGTGTTTATATTGTTGATAAACATTAACTATAAAGCTTGAAGCTTATTGAACTGGTCCTTCTGGAGGCATTTACCAATATTGCATTGCTACCGTGTATGGGAACTTTATCTGTCATGATTTATTAGTAGAATTTACACTTGTTAATCTGTTTTCCCACAGTATCTGACATGTCTGAAGACTTCCAGGTCTCTAACAGACAAACTGTCTTTTGATGTTGGCCTAGAAGAGGATTCAATTGGTAATAACATCAGTGTTATTTTAGTATTATTTATATACTATTATAGTTATTTATATTTTAAATTAGTTTTTGTTTGTATTTTTACATTTTTAATTTTAATTTTAGTTTGTGTTAGTAATTTTAGTACCCTAACTCAAACTTATTTTGTTTCATTTAGCTGCCAAAGTTTTTTAATCTTCAAACTTTCAGCTTACGCTTTTTTCATCTGTTTTTTTTTATTTTTTTTTTTATTAATGGTGTGCTTCAGTGGACTCAAAAATTTAATTAAAATAAAAAATTATCACAATTTATTTATTTATTTATTTATTTTTCATCCCTTTCAGGCCTCTTTCTTTGACATTTGAACTGTAGGTAACAGATGCAGTGCTAGGACTACTTCCCAAGCTTTGAAAAGAGATCCAAAATTAAACTTAGATATCTTACTATTTTTGTGTGTTGTGTCACCCAAAATAGAGAAACATGAATATCCGTATCAACATCTAAGTTTGCAAACACCCAAAAGATCTTATAGGCAATCTCAGTTCATCATGGTCAAAATTGATTGAATCATTGAGAGCTGTGGGACATTGATGAGCTGTTTCTCTATTTACAGTACATCTGGTTAATGTCCTTTAACTGATGATTTGTTCAATCAAAGGGGAAGCTTGTTGGTGGACAATTCACCCGGCATCCAAGCAGAGGTCAGAGGGTGAGAAAGTGCGTATTGGAGATGACCTCATCTTGGTTAGTGTGTCTTCTGAGAGGTTCCTGGTGAGTACCTGCTTTGTTTGAGGTTAAAAGAGCAATGCAGCTCTTTACATACAACACCAAGTCATAGTGACCATGTCTTTCAAGCCCCACTAAAACACAATATAAAATAGTCCATCCAACTCATGCAGTGTTTTCCAAGTCTTCTGAAGTAATGATAGCTTTGTGTCAGCAACAGACTGAAATTATTTATCTCATAATTAATAAAGAGGCCATATTATGCCATTTTACAAAGTCTTGATGTTGTTTTTTGGGGTCTACTAAAATAGGTTTTCATGCTTGAATGTTCAAAAGACTCATTATTTTTTACATATTTTACATTGTTGCAGCACCTCTCTTCCCAGTCTGTCAGTAAAGCTCTGTTTAGTATTACGAAGCCCCTCCTTCCGAAAAGCGCAATGTGCTCTGATTGGTCGGCTGTACCAGTGTGTTGTGATTGGTCAACCTCTTCAAGCGTGTTTTGGAAATGTCACATCCCTTACCATAACCGCATTTTCCGGTGTTCAACTCAACCAAGCCTTGCCCCGTTTATTCTGCTTGTGCCTTGGGCAGGAATTATTTAAATGAGAAATATTGTGACGTCCATTCCCGGAAGAAAACTCAAGACTACAATCAAGGCGTTTCAGGGAGTTCAGAAACAGTGCTTACCTACTGATATAGATAATAATCCCTATACTTTGTGCTTTGTAACTTTACAGACCTTTTTCATGCTCAAAGGGCAACACTAAAGAAATTTTAAAATGTAAAAAAGCATAATAGGCCCTCTTTAAAAAAATGGTGGGTTCATTTTTAACATTACAAAAAAAATGTTGTCCTTATGAACTGCCAGTGTATGAACAATTTTGAGTGATCTATTCTACTGAGGGGTGATTGATTATGATTTCACTTTTTTAACTTTAGTTAGTGTGTAATGTTGCTGTTTGAGTATAAACAACATCTGCAAAGTTACAAAGCTCAAAGTTCAAAGCAAAGGAAGATATTTGCTTTTAAAGAAATCGTTTTTAAGGACTACAACAAACGGCTGGTAGGGACTACACAACATTCCTCCCGGGTTAGTGACATCACCAACCCTAAAATTTACATAAACCCCTCCCCTGGGAACGCGATTTATAGATTATCATGACATAATATGCGAATCAATGACTAGAAGATAACTACACATAAGCTACCTAAATTCATCAACTAACCATTCAGAAATGTCCTGTTGCATTCTACATGTTGTCACTTCTTCTTGAGTCTCTCCATCATTGTCTGACTCTGGTTTGAACATAAACATTGACATTTTCAGTGCATGTCTGTGTGAGGTAAAAGGACACAAGCTGTTGTAGCTCCGCCCCCTGTGCTGAAAGCGGCAGCTCATTTGCATTTAAAGGGACAGACACAAAAACTGTGGGTTTTTGCTCACCCTCAAAAAGTGACAATTTTAACATGCTATATAAAAATATCTGTGGAGTATTTTGAGCTAAAACTTCTCATACACACTCTGGGGACATCAAAGACTTATTTTACATCTTGTGAAAAGGGCATTATACCACCCCTTTAATGGACTCAGGCACCCAGAGTCAATGTTTAAAATTTCCCAGATAAACTTTTAACTTTAAGCAATGCAATAATGTAGTACATAGACTGATCTGTAGTAAAAAAAGAAGAAGAAAAAATTCTTCTATAATTTCTCATTATAATTTCATTTGTGTCTGGTAAGATGACAGTTAATATATCTCTTTCATGCAGAGGGAGCCCATCAGTTTTAATCAAGTAAATTGTCATGGTGGCGTGCTCAGCCTGCCAACAGAGCACTGAGTTCCCCTAGATCAGGGATGGGCAACTTCGGTCCTGGAGGGCCACTGTCCTACAGAGTTTAGCTCCAACCCTGAAAAAATCACCTGCCTGTAATTTTCTAGTAATCCTGAGGACCTTGATTAGCTTGTTCAGGTGTGTTTGATTAGGGTTGAAGCTAAACTCTGTAGGACAGTGGCCCTCCAGGACCGAAGTTGCCCATCCCTGCCTTAGATGTACTCAGGAGGAAAGAGGTTTTACCCCAGTTTGTCCTGTTTCAGGCTTATTGGATTATATCTGACCTGCAGAGTGCTAATTATTTTGGAGGGTGTGAAACCCCTAATAAAAGTTTCAACCCCAAAAAGAATGTCAAAAAAAAGAAAAGAAAATTGGTGGTCTTACGAAATACACTCGTTTACAAGTGGGCATAAGTCTGGGGTTGGTAAGATTTTTAAAATGTTTTTGAAAGAAGTCTCTTATGCTCACCAAGGCTGCATTTATTTGATCAGAAATACAGTAAAACAGTAATATTGTGAAATATTATTTCAATTAAAATTCTTTTCTATTTTTAATTATTTTAATAGTTTTTAAAATGTAATTTATTTGTGGTGCTTTAACCTAAAATCATGAAATGGTAGCCAGTGTAGGGGATATATGATCCCTCTTTCTTGTGTTTGTCAGCAACCTTGCTGGCACATTTTTTACCTGCTGAAGACGTGACAGCGAGGACTGACTTACACCCAGGTACAAAGCATTGCTGTAATAAAGACGTGAAGAAATAAAAGCTTGGATTACTTTCTCCAGATCACTGAAAGTTAACACAGATTTAAGTTTAGCAGTGTTTTGCAGTTGAAAACTGAATTGATTTGTTTGTCAAGCTTTAACTCTGTGTCAAAAATAAATCCCATATTCTTGACATAAGTATGCAGATTGGATGATAGAGGACCTAGACTCGTTGCTATATTATTTGCATTGCTACTAGGCCCAAATATAATAATTCTGTCTTTTTCTCATTTAACTGGAAAAAGTTATTATTCATCCAGCATTTTACATAGAGATTTAGACATTCAGAAAGTGATTTCATGGATGTATCATCTACAGACTTCATAGGCAAATACATCTGGGTGTCATCAGCATAAAAATGATATGAAATACTATATTTTTTAAAAATAGAACCAAGAGGAAGCATATGTAATGAAAATAACACTGGTCCCAAAATGAAACCTTAAGGGACCCCAAGGTAAGAGAAGCTATAGATGATGAGACATTTCCAATTTTAACAGAAAAGGTTCTATTTTGAACATAAGAGGCAAACTAACTTAGGGCAGTTCCTTGGATGCCCACATGCTGCCTTAGATGTTCAATAAGGATAGAATGGTCAATCGTGTCAAATGCTGTGCTAAGATCCAGCAAAACAACACTGCTACCAGAGTCAGTTTTCAATAAAATGTCATTATGTACTCTAAGAAGAGCTGATTCTGTGCTATGACCTGATCTAAAACCAGATTAAAATGTATCAAAAACATAATTTTCTTGTTAAAAATGAAGTTTAAACAAGTATACATATTACATGAGACCAGAAATTTTTCACCTCTGAAAGTCATTATTATAATTCAGGCACTGCTCACATTTTTGATCAGGTCAGTTGCATTGTTTTTTTTCCAGCTATGAATTAACTAAAAATCCCTTGGAAGGGGTTGGGGAGCTGCTCATGCAGAGAGCTCATGTTCTGGGAAAGGCAATCCTGTTTGTATTTTTCTTGACAGTAATCTTTTAAAAACAGATTTGTAACTCAGATGCTGACAACACAGACAGGCTGGCAGCATCAAGGCCACATGGCAGTATCTCTTTTCCTGTTCCCTTTCGCTATATCTCTTTCTCTCTGTCTCCCTTGCTCTCACTTCCTTTCTCTTTTTTTCCGATTCTGCAAGCACAAACATGCACGCCTAGTTAGTTTAGTAAAACACTTGTCTCTTTCTCTCTTTTGCAGCACCTCTCTATCTCCAATGGAAGTATTCAAGTGGATGCTTCTTTCATGCAAACACTGTGGAACGTTCAGCCTACCTGCTCCAGAAGCAACGTGGCAGTGGGTGAGTTAAGTTAATGCTGTGTGCTTTCAAAAATCTAAATCTATTACTTTTGTCTAGCTTTACTAGTTGTTAAAGCACAGTTGATGTTAGGAATTGTCTCTCTGTTCCCTTGTCTCTGTAGGATTTCTTCTGGGTGGGCAAGTGATGCGCTTGTTCCATGGGCACGACGAGAGTCTCACTATACCAGGATCCGAACAAAGTGAAGAACAACAGAGGTATCTATCTATCTATCTATCTATCTATCTATCTATCTATCTATCTATCTATCTATCTATCTATCTATCTATCTATCTATCTATCTATCTATCTATCTATCTATCTATCTATCTATCTATCTATCGATTGTTCTGTCTGTCTGTCTGTCTATCATTGTCTATCTAAAAAAACATATAGACAATTTCAGAAATTGGCAAAATAGAAAATATCCATCCATCGATCTGAGAAAATATGTCTACTAATCTCTTTATTTCCTATAGAGTGGTGAACTATGAGACTGGTAAAGGAGGGTCCAAGGCCAGGTCTTTATGGAGATTGGAGCCACTTCGGATAAGGTCAAATCAAATACACACTTTCTAACCTGCTTGTGTACACACACACACACACACACACACACACACACACACACACACACACACACACACACACACACACACACACACACACACACACACACACACACACACACACACACACACACACAGAGTCTGGTTCACTATCTTTGTGGGGACTCTCCATAGGTGTAATGGTTTTTATACTGTATAAACTGTATTTTCTATTCCCTAACCCAAACCTTACCCACAGAAATCACAGAAGACTTTCTGCATTTTTACATTTTCAAAAAGATATAATGTATGTTTATTAACGCATTTCCCCCGTGGGGACCGCTGGCTGGTCTATCTTGTGTCTATCCTTTACTATCCTTGTAAAGGACATTTGGTCCCCACAATGTAATATAAACCTGTACACACACACACACACACACACACTCACACACACACAAATCCTTTGGGTTGAAACTGCAGTAAATTTTTTATGCCCCAGACTGGTTTCTCCTCCTCTGTCTTTTCCAATTATGCCCAAAAGGGTAGTTCAAAGTCAGGTCAGTGAGCAGTGTATGTAATCCATGACTTAGAAAATCGAAAGGTTTCCTAATCTTCTGCAAAGTCCTATGGATTGATTAAGCATTAAAATTGTTAGCGACTCATATTTGAAGATGAAAAGATGCATACTCACAGAGTAGTCTTTTTTCTTGAA
This sequence comes from Abramis brama, assembly GCF_963993115.1. Taxonomy (NCBI): domain Eukaryota; kingdom Metazoa; phylum Chordata; class Actinopteri; order Cypriniformes; family Leuciscidae; genus Abramis; species Abramis brama. The sequence goes on from NC_139980.1 coordinate 6,539,092, forward strand.
TTATAGCTGGAGTGGGAGCCACATCAGATGGGGTCAACCCTTCCGCCTGCGCCATCTCTCCACCGGTCACTACCTGGGCCAGACAGAGGAACATGGCCTGATACTGATAGACAGAGAGAAGTCTGACACCACTGCAACTGCCTTCTGTTTCCGGGCAAGCAAGGTTTGAACCATATATTTTAACCCTGATTTTAACTTTCAATTTTTGTTTGTGCTTATCAACTTTATGCCACAAATGTAGTCAATTGAGCCAGTAACATTCCTTATATTTAATAGAAAATGAAATAAATGAGACGAATCATTGACTTTCAGAGCTAGACAGCTTCAGCTATTGGACAAACTGACTTTATTAGATTGTAGCCCTGCTATTCAGTGCTCAGACTCTGTAATTGCTACATCTGTTTCCCAATTACTTGTCCTCAATGCATTATTACTGTATATTGGTGTTGCATTAGCCTTGCTCTGCTGTAACAAGCAGAGAGGTCATAAAACAAGCTGCTCTACTTTCTATTTTATCTCAATAAAGCTTACACATGACCACATGACATTGAGTTGGCACAGTAATGGCAGGACTTTTGCAATTTGTCTTTCTCTTCGCAGGAAAAGATTGACTCTGGCCCAAAGCGTGATATTGATGGTATGGGGGTTGCAGAGATCAAATATGGTGATTCATTCTGCTTCATCATGCATGTGTCCACGGGCCTGTGGCTGTCCTACCAAGCGCCTGATGCAAAATCTTCTCGCCTGGGACCACTGAAGAGAAGGGTGAGAGATAGTGTCCTTGTGCTTTTTTGTCCTAAGAGGCTGAAACTATCACCTAGCTCCCTCTCCAGGTCACACGTACAAGATTACAACGACTTTGAATGACACACACACATCTTTCATGACATCATGTGCCGTAAGTAATGATCCCATTAAAGATTATGGGGCTCACAGGATGGTCTAATGTTGGCTCAAGCTTAACCGCAGTGGCTTCTGTGAAGAGTGTAGGATATACGAGGCTGTGGTTTAAATGTGATAATGAGGTAGGCATGGTGACAGTGTGTTTTTGGGGAAGTGGTCGGGATTACACGTTCACATGGACTGCAGATCTTTCCAGCCTTATGGTATGCAGCTTAACTCTGGGCTAAAGGCCAGAAAAAGCATGCCACCTTTACGCACAGTCCAGGCAGCCAAAGTCGTAACTTGGGTGACACTTGATTTGATTTTCACTTCAAAAATAATAAACCAATATTGATTTTTTAGCTTATGAAGTCTGCTGGACAGACTCTGACTTTCCTGTGAGGAGGAAGTGCCAAGTTGAATAGATTTCATAGCCCATAGATTTGTAATGGCCACTGAAATTACTACAGTAAGTGGCCTGAATCTAAGCACTAATGTTGACATTATAAAGTGGCTTCATGAGCATCCTGTCCAAATGCTAGATTAGAAAAGTACTGATAAATACAGTATGACCACAGACTCTGACACCGTGTCCTAACCTGACGCGATAAGATAAGATTTCAGCGACAATTATAATTTGACTGTCCACACCAGATGCGACGCAACTATGGGACGCAATGTAGTCTATCAAAATCACAGCCAATCTGAAGAGCGCGTTGGCGGGATCTCTCTGCCGAATTTCGCCCCACGCCAAATTATTACCTCCCTAGTATTGGTAGGTTTAGGATTAGTTGTGGGGAGGGGTTAGGATTAGGGGTGGGGTTAGGATTAGGTAATCAGGTACTGACTTCAACGAGGGGGGTAATAATTTGGCAGGGGGTCGAAATTCGGCACAACACCGGCACTCTCAACGAAATGGTTAAGTACATAATCAAATTCATGACTATTACACAATTTTAACACTATTAAAAATATATACTGAGTTACTGAAACAATCGTTGTCATAGAATATACTTGTCTGTTAACAGTGAGTTGACAGTTTGAACGTTCTTGTTAACTTTTATTTATTTTGAAGATCTGAGGTGAATTGTTGCTTTCAGTACGGCTATAAAAGACACACAAAATGATATTCAAACTCACACAGACGCTTTTAACATTAAATAAAGCACATAAACAGTTGCCTGCCTGAGATTATCATACTTTCTGTTCTCCGCGACGTCGCAGAAATAGGAACCGTTTCTAAAATAGAATCGTCGCGTGTCGCCGTTGCGGCTGATTAGGACAAAAACTCTGATTAACATGGATCTTTTATCGCGTGTTGCTGGAAATTGTGTTACATTATAGCAAAACTGGTAAAGCATCGATTCGGGATTTATAATGGCCAGAGCAGGGTGACCGACATGATCTAATGTAGATGTTTGTTTTGTACAAAACTCTGAGGCCACATTTAAAACCTGGGACTGGAAAATGAACAAAATTGCAGCTTAAAATAAATTAGCATTATTTCAGATTCTGCACTATTTCTTGGTACAGATGGTCAAATGTTCATTATTAAGCAAAAATTACAAATACTAATACACTCTGAAATTCAAAATTTTTCAGAAAATTCAAATTGTTATACTGATAATATAATTTGTGATGAAAATGAAAAAAAAGAAAGAAATTTTGTCATTTACTTTCCCTCATGTCGTTACAAACCTTTAAAACCTTTCCAAAAGAGACCCAGTTGAGAACAGAGAACAAACCTCATTGGTTCTTGTGGAAGCTCAAACGTGCTGTGTAACACACAAGAATGAACCTCATTGGTTCTCACACGTCAAGCATGTTTACCACAACTGATGTGTGAAAGCCTAAATTCAATCTGTTTGTCATATAAAGCGATTATGTCTCTTCAGAAAATACAGACTAAATATCTCAATTCATATGGATCAGTTTTATGATCTGTTTATGAACTATTTGAAGCATCAAATTAGTAGTTATGTAGACTGTAAATGGAAGGACAGAGATCTCCTTTAGATTTCATGATTAAAATATCTTCATTTGTGTTCCGAAGATGAACATCTTGAGGGAACATGAGGGTGAGTAAATTATGACGGAATTTTCATTTTTGGGTGAACTAACCCTTTAAATAAAAAAAATGCGAAACTTTTGAACCTTGTTATATCTGAACTGGTTCGTCAGCTGTTTTACTTTTCAGTCAATGCTAATGCACATTCACGATGTGTACAGGCTGTCCTGTCTCTTGAGGGCCATATGGATGACGGGCTGACTCTGCAGCTCTGCCAGCACGAGGAGTCCAGGGCGGCTCGCATCATTCGTAATACCACCCACCTCTTCACTCAGTTCATCAGGTACAAGACTCTAAGTCACAGAGCTCAAATAGTACAATAGAAAAGCCCTACCTCTCATAACTGAGTGCCATGTACCATGAGACTAGTTATTAAATTCCTAATGTTTTAATATTAAAATATGAAATAATAATTTAAATAATATTGATAATTGTATTATCCTGGCCTTAGGGGTCTGGATGGTTTGAATGGAGAAAAGGCTACAGAGGTGACTCTGCCTGTGTGTGAAGTTCTGCAGACCCTCAACGACCTCATTGTGTACTTCCAACAGCCAGACTCTGAGCTCGAACACGAGGAGAAACAGAGGCAGCTTCGATCTCTCATTAAGCGCCAAGATCTCTTCAAAGAGGAGGTTGAATACAACTCACACATGCCTTATTAGATTCAGGATCATACAATGTACAGGCTGACACTTATTCTGATTATTTTAGGGAATGCTAACCTTGGTCTCAAACTGCATCGATCGGCTAAACGTGTACAACAGTGCCGCTGAGTTTGAGGAGCTAGCTGGCGAGGAGGCCGGAGAGGCATGGAAGGACATTCTCAACCTCCTCTATGAGCTTCTGGGTAAGAATTCAATCACATTCCCAAAGCCTTCAGCTGTTCACAGAAGGTGATGATGGAGAGACATGACAGTTATTAGAGGCAGTTAAATAGCAATTCTATTCTCTTTTATCACCTTGTTGTTGACTCTCAGCCTGATTTATGGAGGGCAAACATACAGTTAGAGAAGAAGGACCTTGTTCAAGATATTAAAAGTTGAGATCGAAGCAAAATTGCTTCAGAAATCTGTTAAGACCATTTCTGTTTTTATTTTGCTACTTTTTAAATATTTTTGTAGATCCTGAAGCATTTTAATACTACTTTTATTAGTAGTAATAAAAGTGTGCTGCAGGGATTATATATTTTTGTAGGCCAACCCAAAAGTTTTCCCCTTGACAAAAAAACTCAGTAGGTTTTTTTCCATTGACTTTTGGATTATTGCAGAAAAGAAGCTCTATGATCAACAAAAGTTGAATTTGATAATCTTCACAAATGAACACAAATGAAGTTTTTTATTTTAAAGTGTTTTTATTTTCAAGCCTAAATACAATCAGCTGAGGTAAAAAGCTAAAATAAGGCTATAATAAAATAAGTCACCACCAGTGTTGGGGAAAATTACTTTTAGAAATAATGCATTACAACATTGCAAGTTTTGGTCATCAAGATAATCTTCACAAATTAATAAAACTTTCATGATTTTTTTTTTGTTGGGGAAAGTAATGCATTACCCCCTTAAAAAAGTAACTAAGTATATTACTTATTATGGAAAGCAATGTGTTACATTACTTCTGCATTACTTTTTCTCACCTTAGCTGGCTTTGGCTCTTTCTGTCTTTTTCAGACCAATATAGCATTATGCTGAGCGTGCTATATTATTCTGCTTTTTAATTACAAGTTCTATTTTTTACAAGTGTAAAGGCATTTTAGCTGCATTACTTAATTGAAAATACAACTCAGATATTTTAACTTTAAAAATAATGTGTTACTTTACTCATTACTTGAAAAAAGTAATCTGATTATGTAACGTGTGCTATTTGTATCTCGTTATCCCCAACACTGGTCATCACTGCTAAGTTTTTGATGACTTTTTATTTAAAATCTACAAATTGGAAAATTTAATTTATAATAGTTTGCAAGAGCACAAGTGTAAACACAATGTAAAGCAGACTATATTGAGTAAATATGGTCAGGCATTTAAACAAAAACTCATTCAAAAAACCCATTTACTTTGGGACTATGAAACCGGAAGTCCAAAAATGCAAACTTATTTCGGAGTTATGGTACTCTTTCTTGCAGCACTCTAAAGAACATTATCTTTAGCAAATGATATTTGTCTTAAATTTTGACATCACATCAGCATCCAGTGAGCGTAAACACTCTCCTCGGTTCACCTTGACTGGCTTGGCATTTATCAGAGCCCCCATCAAGGCTCGCTCCAAATTTTGCTCGCTCCAGTCGCTGAGGTCACCCTCGAGAGGGGCCGTGCTGAGTCTGTCTAGTGAACACTAGCGTGATACATTATGCTAGTGACAACAGCCAGTTTTTAAAGGCTCCATACGGATGCATTTGCTGCCACAGGAAGCAGCTCTTTTCGGGGGGTTAGGGCTTCAAAACCGCCTAGACAATTTCTCAGCAAAGTGCCTTTAGCTCTGGGGTTGAGTTTGATTGATTGCTCTGAGAAAAATGGTCTAGGTTAGGATTACTCCTATTTAGTATTTTACACACACACACCAGAAGGTGCATTCATTTTAGAATATGACCATTTCGGTTGGAAACCTTGTGTGAAGGATAGTGAAAGGGATTTGTCTGAGGTATGTTGGAAAATCAGTGTAACATTGAGCTTATTGCCATTGATTTTTGTCCATTAGCCGCTCTGATTCGAGGCAACAGAACCAACTGCACACAGTTCTCTCGCAAGCTGGATTGGCTAGTCAGCAAGCTAGAGCGATTGGAGTCCTCATCAGGTAAATACCGCTATATGTCAAATTAGACACATTCATTAGCACTGATTATAGAGGGGTTATACATTATCCAGTCTGTCTTACGGAGCCATAAACTGAGTGCTGCACCATCAGCATCTGCACATGTCAATGGTTTTAGCTTTAGCTTCATGTCACTGAAGTATTACATTGGATTAATAGCATCAAGTGGACAATTGTAGTAATTTGCTTATACAACTCTCTGCTATCTGATTATGTAATGCCTTTATCATTTCTTGTGTTTACTGCATTGCAATATTAATAAAGCAACTCTATACAGGCATTTTAGAGGTGCTTCATTGTGTCCTAATCGAGAGTCCAGAATCTCTGAACATCATCCAGAAGGCCCACATCAAATCCATTATTTCTCTGCTGTACAAGCATGGGCGCAACCACAAGGTCAGCATTTGCTATTTCTACAAGCACACACACATACACAGATTATGTATAGTAGAGTATGGAATATAAAGGATGTTGCTGACCATCCAAAGTCTTTAGATGGAAACTAAGACCTGCAGTCCTGAATAGTATAAATATTATATGAAGAGCTGAAAATGCAGTTTCATAGATAAATCCATCAGATTTAGTGTGAATCTGTACATTTCTATATTATGGGGGAGACATACAATTCTGTTCAAAAGTTTGCGGTCGGCAAGATTTTTAATGTTTTTGAAAAAAAGTCTCTTATGCTCACCACAGCTGCAATTAGTTGATCAAAAAGATACAGTAAAAGTAAAAATTTGCTGATTTTTTTTTAGCAGTCATTACTCCAGTCTTCAGTGTCATATGATTCTTCAGAAATCATTCTAATATGCTGATTTGTTGCTCAAGAAACATTTCTTATTATATCAATGTTCAAAACAGTTGTGCTGCTTAATATTTTTGTGGAAATCGTGATAAGTTTTTTGTTAGAATTCTTTGATAAATATAAAATTCTAAAGAAAACAGCATTTATTTGAAATAGATTTTTTTTGTAACATTATAACTGCCTTTAATGTCTTTTAAAAAGAAAAAAAAATCTTCCTGACCCCAGTTGTTGAACAGCAGAGTAAAAAATTTGCTTAAACGTCTCAAGGTGCAATGAGAGGTGCAAACATCCAGACATTTTAACAAGGGGCAGGTGTTTCTGATACTTTAGACCCGTGCTACTTGACTTGAGAATTCCTCTTATAAAATGTAGGTCATGTAAACTCGTAAATACATTCTAGGAGCTGCACAGCATGTTACGCTAGCAAACCCTCTCAAGTATGCACTTGAGAATATGTAAGCACAAGACTATAAAGTTGTACATAGGGAAAATGTGCAGTATAAAATGTGTTTAAAGCAATAAAACAACAGCATTGTTAAATTGTATCCCACACTCCTTTTCAGATTCTAGATGTTCTCTGTTCCCTGTGTGTCTGCAATGGTGTGGCTGTGAGAGCCAATCAGAATTTCATCTGTGATCACCTGCTTCCCAGGAGAGACCTGCTGCTCCAGACACGTCTGGTCAATGATGTCCAAAGGTAGACAAACCACTCACCCACCCCCATACACACAAATGTGAAAAACGTTTCTTATTCAGAAGTTATTTAATTTAATTTATTCCTGTGATTCTAAAGCTGAATTTTCAGCAGCCGATACTCCAGTCTTCAGTGTCACATGATCCTTTAAAAATCATTCTAATATCCTGATTATCATCAATGTTGAAAACAAGTGTGCTGCTTAATATTTGTGTGAAAACTGAGACATTTTTTTCCAGGATTCTTTGTATAATAGAATGTAAAAAAACCCCAGCATTTATTTGTAATAGAAATAATTTGTAACAATGTAAAAGGCTTTACTGTCACTTTTGATCAACATTTTGATCAATAATGTGTTTTTGCTAAATAAAAATATTGATTTCTTTAAAAAAATGTATGCCAAAAACTTTAAACAAGATTTATTTAAGCAAATTTGCATAAGAAAATAAGACGTGTTTTTCACATCTTGTGTCAGATTTTCTATTTAAATTAAAATGTAAGATTAAAATTGTATTTAAATTACTTTTACTGGTTTTGCTCCATTCTTGTTTTAAGCGTGAACCACTTTTTTAGATTTATGAATAAAACAATAAAAAAAGTGTTTGTCGACAGAGTACATTTACTAGACCACAAGACAAAAAAATTCTATTTTTTTGTGAAGCTAATAGTCATTGTCAACACTCAAACATCCTCTGTGGACTTATTTGTTAATGGAATATTTGTTAATAATTGATGTATTTTTTTTCCCCTATAATTCCAATGTGATCTCTTTTTATACAGTATGAGACCCAACATCTTCCTGGGCATGAGTGAGGGCTCTGCGCAGTATAAGAAATGGTACTTTGAGCTGATCATCGATCAAGTAGACCACTATGTAACCAGTGAGCCCACCCACCTTCGAGTTGGCTGGGCCACCACTAAAGGCTACGCCCCCTATCCTGGGGGTGGAGAGGGTTGGGGAGGAAATGGTGCGGGTGACGATCTTTACTCCTACAGTTTTGATGGACTTCATCTGTGGTCAGGTACATTTAAAGCTGTTTTACCCATGTTCCTCACTAGCTAATCTAATATGACATTATGAAAAACTCATATATGAATGTGACTCATAAATCATTTCTGATTCTCTTGTTTTAGCAGCAGTATTCACACAAATCTACTAAATTCTTTATTCTCTCCACTTATGATAGGGCGAATCCCACGGGCCGTGGCCTCTATTAACCAGCACTTGCTGAATTCAGATGATGTGGTGAGCTGCTGTCTGGATCTCGGAGCCCCTAGCATGTCTTTCCGAATTAACGGTCAGCCCGTTCAAGGCATGTTTGAAGACTTCAACGTAGATGGCTTCTTCTTTCCCGTCGTCAGTTTCTCTGCAGGGGTCAAGTGAGTTTCTCCAATATAAAGTGCCCAACACTGCTGATCTGTCGGGGTTGTGTTACAGATACATAAATAGCAAGAATAAATATAGTCGGATTTACAGTATACATTAGTTTTAATATTAATGAGGACAAAATTCTGTAACAATCAGTCAACATGTGTTTCTATCATTTTCACTTTGAGCTTAGCTCTTCTGAAATGATTGTACAGGAGTAGTTCTGTGTGACAAATGAACCCTTTCTTCTTTCGCTTTATGTTCAATCAACAGAGAAAGGCCATTACTCATCATTTGACTTCTCAGCCAAATCCAAACAAATTAAGTAGCACCAAGACATTTTTGAACAACCCGGTGGTGTATTAGGATTAATCAAGTAATTGATCATGAGTTTAAATGCCATCTTTCTTTATTTTTCCTCAAGGGTCCGTTTCTTGTTGGGTGGTCGCCATGGAGACTTTAAGTTCCTTCCTCCTGCGGGCTATGCACCATGTTATGAAGCCCTGCTCCCCAAAGAAAAGATGCGTGTGGAGCCTGTGAAGGAGTATAAAAGAGACCTGGAAGGAGTGAGAGATCTGCTGGGCACCACAGAGTTCCTGTCCCAGGCTTCCTTCATTCCTGTTCCTGTCGACACCAGCCAGGTGAGATATTAACTGAGTAATTCACCATATTTTTACACTCTTTTCTACATGTTATCAAGCTCTGCTAGGGCTGCTCAATTAATTCAAGATGAATCAAAGTCTGAAATGGCTTAGTGTGATTATCAAATGAAGACAAAGACAGACATAAATATTGGTATTGTAATTTTACATTTGTATTTTGTTGTTGTTGGTGTTGGTGTTGTCTTATGATCCAGATTGTCCTGCCTCCATATCTTGAAAATGTGCGGGACAAGTTGGCTGAGAACATCCATGAGCTCTGGGGCATGAACAAAATAGAGCTTGGTTGGATGTACGGCAAGGTAGGAAAACATTTCAGGGGACTGTGAAAATACTAAATAGCATCATCAGAATTTCTCAGCAAAAGCAAGATCCTCTCTGTATGACACAAGCTCGGATATCAGGATCATTTCTGCTGTGCAACTTTAACTTCTGGAGGAACCCAGAGGAGGATAATTGAAAATGTCAACCTGAATTGAGAGTCCTTGGCTGCAGCCTAAATGAATATTTAAGCATCCCAAGTAGCTACACAGCAGATGGCCATGCAGATCTTATTTTTAGATAGTAATGGCAAAAGGAAAGTACTTTGATCCGGTCTTATTTCTTCCACTGATCGCTGCAGGAGAGTAAATGCAAAATTGCAGAGCACAGTGGAAAAGCACTCTGATGACAGAGCTTTGCGGTATTACAGTAGTTCAGACAATCTTAATGAGCAGCGTGCTGTCCAAGAGCGTGGCAGAAAAATGAATTGTGGTTGAGCGCTGCCATTACTCCTGAGGCCAGATCTTAGCATTTATTAATAACAAATATTTCAGAGGCCCAGCTGGTCTCTGATTAATCAGATTTTAATAAGATTTTGCTGGCTCAATGTGGCATTGCTGTGAGTGTGTGGGGTTACAGAACAAGAGGGGCTTGGCAAGCACAATGCCACTTTCATTCTGCCACCATTATTCAATCCTAAACACTTTAGCATTCTCTCTCACATCACATAAATCTAAAGAGTTTTACGGGTCATGAATTAGAGAGTGGTATTAGTTGTGGAGTATTTGACTTTCCATATTCCACATGAAATCGGCCCTCACTAATTAATATAAATTGCTATTTTTTAGGTTCGTGATGACAACAAGAGACAGCACCCTTGTCTTGTCGACTTTTCTAAACTGCCAGAAACAGAAAAGAATTATAACCTGCAAATGTCAACTGAAACTTTGAAGTGAGTATTACCTCAATGTCCTCTATAATACAGACTTGCATATGCTGTAAAAGGCTTTACTTTGGGCTATGATTATTAAAATGCTTATTGTAATTAAATGCACATCAGTAAATATTGATAGGCTGTGGCTGCAAATTCATCCCAATACAGTCTCTAGACTCAGCAGTATTTAGATTGAATCGCAATAACCAGCTCAATGAGGTGTTAAACAGATTCATTTTGTTTACAGTACTTGTCTTTGACACTTCGACTTGCATCTTTCATAAAGTATTGCTCATACTGTTTGTCTGATCATTTCCTCAGTTTTCTGAAAGTTATTCTTTTTCAGGACCCTACTTGCTTTGGGCTGCCATGTTGCTCAAGTCAATATAGATGCTGAGGAAGACTTGAAAAAGATGAAACTCCCCAAGAAGTAAAACATAATAATATCATAAAGTTCATATTTTAGCTAGCTGTCTAAATAAAGTTTGATTTATGAACATTTTGATATTGTTAAATATTTTTCTTGTTTCTGCTTTAATTCCTTTCCCATTTGTATCCTAATTAATTTAAAGCTACATGATGGCAAATGGTTATAAACCTACACCACTAGACCTTTCTGAAGTGAAACTGACACTTGGTCAAGAGGTTCTAGTTGATAAACTGGCTGAAAACGCTCATAATGTTTGGGCCAAAGATCGCATCAAACAAGGATGGACCTATGGTATTCAGCAGGTAAAAATGTCCTTTTTATTATTCATTAGATATAATGTTGCCTTAAGCGCATTGACAAACAAACCCATTAAGAATGATTAAAAGTAAAATCAACCATTTTTCCCCCATAAAGTTGTGTACAATCATGTCTTTTGCATTTTATTCAAAGGATTTGAAAAGCCGTCGTAATCCACGGTTGGTGCCATATGCTTTATTAGATGAACGCACTAAGAAATCAAACAGAGACAGTCTTCGTGAGGCCATCCGTACTCTGGTTGGATATGGATATTTCATTGATCCACCTGATCAAGAGTGTGAGTTTTAATTCATTCTCATTCTCTCTCTCTCTGTCTCTGTCTCTCTCTCTCTCTCATATATATATATATATATATATATATATATATATATATATATATATATATATATATATATATATATATGTATATATATGTATATATATGTATATATATGTATATGTATATATATGTATATGTATGTATATGTATATATATGTATATGTATATATATATATATATATGTGTGTATATATATATATATATATATATATATATATATATATATATATATATATATATATATTAGGGCTGTGAAAAGATTAATCGCAATTAATCGCATCCAAAATAAAAGTTTGTGTTTACATAATAAATGTGCGTGTACTGTGTTTAATTATTTTGTATATATAAATACACACACTTGCATGTATATATTTAAGAAAAAATTATTTATATACAAAATATTTATATTTATATGTAATATAAATTATATATAAATATATACAGTATATACATGCAAATATTTTTTAAATAAATACAATGCATGGCATGTGTGTGTATTTATATATACAAAATAATTATACACAGTACACACACATTTATTATGTAAACACAAACTTTTATTTTGGATGCGATTAATCGCGATTAATCTTTTCACAGCCCTAAATATATATATGTACTTATGCCCACTCTTCATGAGCAAACTGCTTCAGCTGTCTCAGCTTTAATGGGTGCCTTCTCCAGACTGCATCCCTTTCCATAATGTCTGTTGGGCTTCAATTCAGGGCTCATAGAAGGCCACTTCAAAACAGTCCAGTATTTTGTTCTCAGCCATTCTTGAGTGCTTTTAGCTGTATGTTTTGAGTCATTATCCTGTTGGAGGACCCATGAGCTGTGACTGAGACAGAGGTCTTTCTGATGCTTGCCAGTACATTTCACTCCAGAATGCCTTGATTGTGTTTAGACTTCATAGTGCCCTGCACAGATTCAAGGCACCCTGTGCCAGATGCAGGAAAGCAGCCTCTTCTCTTTGAAAGCTTTATTTCCGTCTGTGAACACATGATGGATGGTGTGATCAGACACTGATGTACCCTGACCTTGGAGTTCAGCTTGTGTATCTTTGAAAGTTTTCCTTGGCTCTTTGACTACCATTTGCACTATCCTTCTGTTCAATCTAGGGTTGATTTTCCCCTTGGGGTCGTGTCCAGGAGGTTGGCTACAGTCCCATGGACCTTAAACTTCTTTACAATATTTAAATCTATAGTCACAGGAACATCAAGTTGCTTGGTGATGCATGCTTGTCTGTGATTTTCTTTCTGATCTCATCAGACAACTATTATTTTGCATTCTCTGGTCCATGTTCAGTATGGTGCACACAATGATACTAGACAGCAGATTGAATACTTTCTCCATTTAAATAGGCTGAATGACTGATTACAAGATTGAGTCATGTGTGATACTAATTAAGCAAAACACTTAAATCATCACTATAATACAATTATTTGTATTTCTTTCCTAGGGGTTCCAACAAATCTGTCCGGACAATTTTAGAATATCTCTGTAGAATAAACAAAAATCTTCTCACTGTAATGCGGGGTACTTGAGAAAGATGAAGGATAGGATCCAATTGCAACTAAAATGTTTTTTTTTTTTAACTAACAACACCAGAGTAAATCCAGGCACAAGGATATAAAAACACAGGATAACAAGAGGCTAACAAGGAACAGGTGTGGGTAATTAATCTCTATGGAAACGCCTCGGTTACGACTGTAACCTCGGTTCCCTGAAGAGGGAACGAGCGTTGCGTCGAGTTTGACGCTATGGGAACGCTTTGCGTGATGACGTCTTGAAGCACATGTAAAATCAGTCCAATGGTGTGGCGGAACGTCAGAGGCGGGTGACGTCACGTACCAGGAAGCTATAAAAGCCGGCCCGAAACAGAAAACGAAAGCTTCGTAAAGTCTGAAGTCGTGTTGACAGGCATGAAGGAGATATGGCAAGGTGACGCAACGCTCGTTCCCTCTTCAGGGAACCGAGGTTACAGTCGTAACCGAGGCGTTCCCTTTCAAGGGAACTCGCGTTGCGTCGAGTTTGACGCTATGGGAACGTCTATACCAACGCCTCCATAGCTACAAATGTCTGTCCTGTGTGAAATCTGGTGAGCAGCACTAGGAAGACAAAACATGAGACCCTGGAGCAGAGTCTAGATCCAGAGAGTAGAACCTGACGAAAGTGTGCGGTGAGGACCAGCCTGCCGCATCACAAACGTCCTGTAACGAAACTCCTGATATAAGGGCCTTAGAGGCCGCCATACTCCTCGTAGAGTGCGACCGGACAGCCAAAGGAGAAGGCTGTCCAGCCGCCTCATAAGCAAGTGAGATAGTCTCAACCACCCACTGCTCATCCTTTGCTTAGACACTGGACCTCCCTTGTTAGGGGAGCAAATGTCACTTTTACGCCACAGGGCAGCTCTGTGGACATACGCGTCTAACGCCCGAACAGGGCAAAGCAAATTATTAGCCTCCTGGTCCGATTTCGAAAGGGAGGAGGACCTCCAAGTGCCACGAGGGAAACGAGATACCAAAGGGGTCTTTCCCCACAGACATTCCACCCAAAGGACTGTGGTAAGCACCTACGGCCGCCACATAAACCTTTAAAGTGGACGGGGTCAGACCTGCAGTGAACCGGTCCTGCAGGAACTCCAGAACTGTACCAATTGGGCAGTTGACTGGATCCAACCGACGGTCACTACACAAAGAGGTGAATACTCTCCAGTTCAGGGCATAAAGTTTCCTCGTGGAGGGAGCTCTGGACTGTAGAATGGTCTCAACAACCTCAGTTGAGAGACCTGACTCTATGAGCTGGGCCCCCTCAGAGGCCAAGCCCACAGGTTCCACAGTTCTGGGCTGGGGTGAAATATCGAGCCCTCCGCCTGGGACAGAAGGTCCCTCCTGACGGGTAGCTCCAGAGGAGGCCCGTCGAGGAGCGACACAAGATCGGGAAACCATACTCTGCCCGGCCAGCGCGGGGCTATAAGAAGCAGGCAAACCCGGTCCCTGCGAACTCTCTCCAGAACTCCCGGGAGCAGAGCAACTGGGGGAAAAGCGTACAGACGTAGCCTCGGCCACGTCTGCACCACAGCATCCAGTCCAAAGGAGCTGGATGCGTGAGGGAGAACCAAAGTGGACAGTGAGACGTCTCTCGAGACGCAAACAGACCCACTTATAATTTCCATATCAGCTCCACCACCTCGGGGGTGGAGCCACCATTCCCCGGGCCTCGGCCCCTGCCTCGACAGAGTGTCTGCTCCTATATTCTGGACCCCGGGGATGTAGGCTGCCTTGAGTGACAGCAACTTCCCCTGGGACCACAAGAGGATATGGCGTGTCAGCGCAAACCCCCTTGATATAGGCGACTACCGACGTGTTGTCCGTATGTACTACACATGGTGTCCCCTGAGACCTGTGATAAAGCTCCTCAGAGCCCGGAAGACAGCTAACATCTCTAGGCTATAGAATGCCAGGAACGATGATGGTCTTCCCACAGACCTTGAGATGAGCGACCCTCAGGATCGCTCCCCAACCCGTGAGGGAAGCATCCGTCGTTAGCAGTTTGCGACGACAAGGAGCTCCCAGCACTGGGCCCTGGGACAGGAACCAAGGTTTCTTCCACATAACCAAGGCACGTAGGCATCACCGCGTGACCTTGATTGTGCGAAATGGGTTGCCCCTCGGGGAAAAACCCTCTGGTCCTGAGCCACCACTGCAGGGGCCTCATGTGCAGCAGTCCAAAAGGTATCCCGTTGGAAGCTGCTGCCATGAGACCCAACAGTCTCTGGAACTGTTTGACAGTGAGTAGCTGGCCTAGCTTTACACTTCTCACAGCTGCCAGGATCGAAGCGTGGCGATGACAGGCGCGCCTGCATCGACACTGAATCCCAAACCACGCCTAAAAAAGTGGTCCTCTAAAATAGAGAAGCACACTTTTCTTGGCGTTCAGCCGTAACCCCAACTCTTTCATATGGGCGAGAACAACATCTCGATGTTGAACCGCCATCTAATGCGACTGAGCTAAAATCAACCAATCGTCGATGTAGTTTGTGATGCGAATACCCCGGAGGCGCAGAGGCGCCAGAGCTGCATCCACGCATTTGGTGAAAGTGCGGGGTGATAAAGCCAGGCCGAATGGAAGAACTCGATATTGGTATGCTTTGCCCCCGAAAGCAAACCTCAGGAACTTCCAATGACACGGACGGATGGAAATATGCGTCCTTGAGGTCTATCGTGACAAACCAGTCCTCGGACTAATCTGTGGCACGATTGTCTCAATGTTAACATTTTGAACTTGAGCTGCATGACAACTCGAAGACCTAAAATGGGACGCAATCCCTCGTCCTACTTTGGAACTATGAAGTACCGGCTGTAAAACCCGGTTTCCCTGTTGGAGGGAGGTACATATTCTATGGCCCCTTTCTCTAACAGAGTGTTTACTTCCTGTTCCATAACCAGAACCTGCTCGGGGCCCACCATTGTGGGCAGGACCCCCATAAACCGCGGTGGGCGTTACTAGAATTGTATCTAATACCCTTTTTCCACGGTCTGCAGGACCCAACGAGAAACATTTGACAGTAGCTTCCACGCTGTCAAAGATTCTACTAGAGGTACCAGTCTCTCGAGACTGGTTTCTGGATTTTGTTGCTGTTGAGTAGTCGGTTCGTCGCCCTGTAACGGCGCACCGGCAGGGAACGACCAAACAGACTGCTCTAGCACCCTCCTCAGAGGGGGCGGGCATCCCGAGGCCACTACGTTTCCGGGTGGACCTTGAGATATGTGCTCGCCGGAGACCGCTGCGCCCTGTAACACCGGAGGCGGCAGGGTTAGCAGAACGGTCCCCTGAGGGCACCGAAGAGAGACGGCACCGTATTTTTCTCCTGCTGTTGAGCAGTCGGTTCGTCGCCCTGTAACGGCGCACCGGCAGGGAACGACCAAACAGACTGCTCTAGCACCCTCCTCAGAGGGGGCGGGCATCCCGAGGCCACTACGTTTCCGGGTGGACCTTGAGATATGTGCTCGCCGGAGACCGCTGCGCCCTGTAACGCCGGAGGCGGCAGGGTTGGCAGAACGGTCCCCTGAGGGCACCGAAGAGAGACGGGCACCGTGAAAAGAGGTGTTAACCGCTCTGCTTCGGGGGGACTACCCTCATTTGTCCTGAGCCCTCAGACATCAGGACTTTTTCCCAGCAGCCTTCTTGGCGGTAATAACGGTCCGCAGATCCGTTTTACCCCTCGAAGACTGCTGGGTTTGAGAGCGCCCTCCGTGTCCCCGAGATTTTTGTGGGGGAGCACGGGAGGAAACGCTCTGTTTCTGAGTGGCGCGGTGCTCAGCGCTCTTTCTAGAGGAGTGAGGCTGCTCCCGCTCAGCAGCCTCATAGAAAGAACGGCGGGGGAGAAGTTTCTGGAGAGCAGCAGCTTGCTTAGCGGCTTCTTGTGATTTTGCTACCGCAACACTAACTGCATCACCAAACAGACCAACAGTGGAGACCGGAGCATCTAAGAGAACATGCTTTTCTTTATCCTTGATATCACTTAGATTGAGCCACAGATGCCTCTCAGTGGCCACCAGGGCTGCCATAGACCGCCCGATAGATTTAGCGGTCTCCTTGGTGGCCCTGAGAGACAAATCTGTGGCTCTGCGAAGTTCGGCCACAGTGTCAGGTCCAATTCCCCCGCCCTCCTCCAAATCCCCCAATAATTCAGCCTGATAGGCTTGTAAAATGGACATCGTATGCAGACACGCTGCAGCTTGACCAGCGGCTGCATACGATTTATGAACCAGGGAAGATGTTACTTTAACTGGCTTAGAGGGAAGTGTAGGAGCTTTCAGAGAAGATGCCGTTGCTGGAGAGAGATAGCCCGCAAGCGTCTCTTCCACCTTCGGCATCTCCCCATAACCATACTCTTTATATTTAGATATTGAGGAGTAGTGAGATGTTTGTGGTGTATAAACTCTGTGAGACACTGGTTTCGCCCACGATCTCGACACCTCGGTGTGGAGATCGGGGAAAAACGGCAGGCTCCTGCGCTGGGGCTGCGCACGAGATGGCAGGAAGCGTTCGTCGAGCTTACTTTTCGAACGAACGTCCTGCCTATCTTCTGGCCACTCAATAGACAGTCTGTCAACAGCTCTAGTAATGACATCGAGCAGTTCCTCAAACGCATGAGACTGAGGTGGCGAATCCTCAGACTCAGCTTCAATACTCACAACATCCAACTCCTCAGAGCTGGATAGTTGCAGTACTGGTGCCTCTATCGGGGGGGAAGAAACCGCCGCGCGTGCTTCCACACCCTGAGAGGCACTGGATCTGTCAGTAAGAGGCTGAGATAAGGCAGAGCCCGTCTCAACATCCACTGACAGATCCATTTGCGAACCCCAGGTCTGAGATCGCCGCCGAGCCTCAGCCGCGGCGGGACCCGAGCCCTGGGGAACGTGGTCGGGATTGAACCGAGCCAAGCGGGATCGGAGCGTCCGCAATGGAAGCGCACAGCAATGCACACAGTCACCACCCTCGAGTGCTGACTGGGCATGCTCCTCTCCCAAACAAACAACACAAAGAGTGTGTGTGTCACCTCCCGTTAAATAACGCGGGCAGGGATGGACACACACTCTAAACTGCTGCTCGCTCGCCATACTGAATATATATATATATGATATAGACAGACAACACCAAATATACAGACAGATTTCACACAGAGCGCAACTGAAGACTCAGAAAGCTTTCGTTTTCTGTTTCGGGCCGGCTTTTATAGCTTCCTGGTACGTGACGTCACCCGCCTCTGACGTTCCGCCACACCATTGGACTGATTTTACATGTGCTTCAAGACGTCATCACGCAAAGCGTTCCCATAGCGTCAAACTCGACGCAACGCGAGTTCCCTTGAAAGGGAACTAACAAGGGTGACTTTGGAAACAAAGTAAACAGGAACTAAACACAGGAGGTGAACTGGGAACAATGGAATCAAGAAAATACACTTAAAAATAAAAGTCCTCTAAACAAGGAATTTTAAAACACTTTATTTGCATTACTCTATGACATAGCAAAGGCATGCAGATATACATGAGATAATTCCTTTTAATTTACTCAGTTTTAGGAGGAATGAAGCATATTTTCAGTGAGATGTAAGGGTACCAACAAATTTGTCCATGTCTGTATATATTCTTTATTTTATAAATATGCAATAAATTATTTCACAAATTCTTTAGCTGCTCACCATGTAGATGAGGGCATTGAATCCATCCGTCTCTTCCGTGTGGAGAAGACCTACGCTGTGAAGACAGGGAAGTGGTATTTTGAGTTTGAGGCGCTCACTGGAGGTGACATGAGGGTGGGCTGGGCACGGCCTGGATGCAGACCTGATAAGGAACTGGGACTCGATGACCAAGCCTTCATCTTTGATGGCTACAGGGTGATTATCTGATACTTACACATTGACCTGTTATTAGTTTTATTTTTGATATATAGTGGTACAAGTTATTGAGGACATGCAGTGAAGTCCAAATGATTTTCAGTGTGTGAACTGTAAACACATTCGAATGTACTGAACAAAACAGTAGTATTTTCTCATGAATCTACATACAATACTATATTTCATCCGATCACAAAATTAAACGAATAATGTTTGCTAATAATGTATTAGTCAATAACGATACATGATTTTAATGGTTTTGATCTAATCCAAAAAATTGCTGCCAGGGCCGCCGGGTGCATATGGGCAGTCATTTCTTTGGGCGGTCATGGAAGAAAGGAGATGTGGTGGGCTGCATGATCAACATGGAGGACAAATCCATGATATTCACCCTGAATGGAGAGCTCTTAATCACCAACAAGGGCTCTGAGCTCTGCTTTGCTGACTTTGAAACTGAAGATGGTAAACAGACAATAATCTTCATAAAAACAAAACATGTAACATATATTATATTACTTAAAAAGTTGCATGGTCAAAATAAAAGTAATAGAACATGGCATTAATTTAAATGACTGGTCATCAGTTTTCAGTCCAACCTTGAAAATGTTGATACAAACTGACCTTTGTCACCCCTAGGGTTCATTCCAGTGTGCAGCCTGGGTCTTTCCCAAATTGGTCGCATGAACTTGGGGAAAGATGCTAATACTTTTAAGTACTACACTATGTGTGGCCTTCAGGAGGGCTTTGAACCCTTTGCTGTCAACATGAATCGAGAGGTCACCATGTGGTTCAGCAAACGCCTGCCAACATTTGTGAATGTGCCAGAGGAGCACCCCCATATTGAGGTATAGAATGATGTTGAATTTGTGGATTATATCCCAAGACTGTCTTGGAAAATACTGGGATGGGTTCTTTAATTGGCATCCGTTTGTGTTTAGGTTACTAGAATAGATGGGTCTGTGGACACACCTCCATGTCTAAAGGTGACACACAAGACATTTGGCACCCAGGCCAGCAATGACGATATGGTCTGTTGTCGTCTGAGCATGCCTGTTGATTTCCACTCTGGCCCTCGGAAGATCACTGATATCAATGAGGTGATTGCTGATGCACAAAGATCGAAGAAGGACGATGGAGGCAAGATGGATTATGGCAGCATTACAAAGGTAAAAAAAAAAATATATATATATATATTATACTCAAGTACAGTACTTGCATTGCAGCCCACTAATCAATTACATTTGAGAATAATAAAAGAACTTTATTATTGTTCTTATTTGACTTTTGATGTCCATGTGCTTGTGCTTTAGTACTTTTACTCTGTGAGAGTGTTTGCCGGACAAGATCCATCAT
Source organism: Abramis brama (assembly GCF_963993115.1). Classification (NCBI taxonomy): domain Eukaryota; kingdom Metazoa; phylum Chordata; class Actinopteri; order Cypriniformes; family Leuciscidae; genus Abramis; species Abramis brama. Next base: position 6,559,388 of record NC_139980.1, read on the forward strand.
CAGTTTGGGTGGGCTGGGTAACACCAGACTACCATTACTACAGCAAACATTTCAGCCTTAACACAGTTCGCACCGTCACAGTAACACTGGGAGACGAGCGGGGACGTGTTCATGAGAGGTCAGTTCAAAAGACTGGTTCTCATTACCCTAATGAACACCAAAAGAAACCCCATCAATTCAGACTGCTGTTCCTTTTTCACACAGTCATTTTCACACCTCTCCAACATATATTAATAGCCCAGAAAGTTTCTCAGAATGTGCTCATTGTTGTCTTTTTGTCATCTCTCTTAATTCAGTGTGAGGAGAAGTAACTGTTACATGGTCTGTGCTGGCGACATTGTCAGCCAGTCCACAGGCCGTAGTAACACTGATCTGGAGATTGGCTGCTCCATAGATCTTGCCTCAGGCCTGGTCTCATTCACTGCCAATGGCAGAGAGCTGCCTAACGCATACCAGGTAATCTCAACTTCGAACCTTTAACAAAATAGGGCACAGGGATGTCGCTAGACGTAAATAACATACAGAGCTTAGTATTGTAATGCAATATTATAATGCAAAGCTCAGTACAAGAGTAAATAATTCAATAATTAAATTCACATTTTCAGGATTTTTATTTTGACTATTAATGCTGCTATAAGGGTTTGCTAGAAAAGATAATAAAATAAGTGATCAACTAAGAGGTATACCATAAAAGATACAAAAAAAGAAAATGTATTTACATTTATTTAAATAGATCTATTAAAATTGCAAATGACAGTGCATTTCCGGGGCTCAGTCCCAGGCAATTTGGTGATATTTGATGTTTATTGTACAGTTATTTTGGACCAATGAGATGTCACAATGTGCAGAGCTATCCTAGCACAATAATGGCACATACACCAAGTGGTTTACAAAATTGCTGCATCCGAAATCACATTCTCTGCACCAAATTGCATATTTTTGCTCAGTTTGGGCCTCTGAATAAAATTGAGGTATTTATTTCCTCCTCGAGTATGAGCTCCATATTCTCACTCTATAATAGTATATGGGACATAAAAGCATGATGAATCAAATATAAAACTCAACACAAACTTTTTTCCTAAAAATTTTGTCTAAAGGTTCAATAAACTGTTCCAGTAAAAAAAAAGAAAAGTTTATTATTGACTATTATTTTATATGTCAGACTTTACAGGGTTAAGCATTTGGGACCTCAGTTGGGTTGAAAGTGAGACTTTCCAGAGAGCTAGTAAAGGCTACTGCAATATAACATTAATGAAGCTCTGTGCTCAGTCTAGTCTTAGTTTGCCTCAGGTTCTGATTTTGAATCAGACTCACATTAGCAATTATGTAAAGGCTGTATCATGTCTGAGCAGACTGGATTTAAATTAAAAGTAGCGTAAACCAAGTAGTGTGCAACACTTGCTTGTCCAAGTAGAGCAAGTAAACTATAATCATAATGGACTTCATATGCTTTCTGCCTTCTTAGGTTGAGCCTAACACTAAGCTATTCCCTGCTGTGTTTGTTCAACCCACGAGTCCCAACCTCTTCCAGTTTGAGTTTCCAAAAATCCCAGTAAGTCTATACTACTAATGTACTCAAGTTTCTCTGTTTCACATATTTGTAATTCACTGACATCTGCATCAATTGTCACACAGGATGCAATGCCCCTGTCTTCAGCCATCTTCAAGAGTTTACAAAAAAACCCGGAGCCCCAGTGTCCTCCTCGGCTGGATGTCCAGACAATTGTGTCCGTGCTGTGGAGCAGAATGCCCAACACCTTCCTGTCGGTGGAGACGGCCCGTGTGAGTGAGAGACATGGCTGGGTGGTGCAATGTCTGGAGCCCCTGCAGATGATGGGCGTGCATATCCCAGAGGAGAACAGGTGATGCATTACTCATGCACTCAGTTTTACACATTGGCAACTTTGTGATCCTGGGAATGTGACCTTTCATTGAAATAAAACCCCTTAAGTGCTCATTTGGCTCCTTACTCAAATTCCAACTGAGTTGGATGATCTTAAACCTCTTCCTGTTTCCCCCACCATAGGTGTATCGACATCATGGAGCTGTCGGAAAATGAAGATCTACGGCAGTTCCACTATCACACTTTAAAGCTTTTTTGCGCCCTTTGTGCCCTGGGCAACACTCGTGTAGCTCACGCCCTCTGCAGCCATCTCGACCAATCGCAGCTCCTGTACACCATTGATAACCAATACCTGACTGGTCAGCTACGTGAAGGCTTTTACAGTGTCCTCATTAGCATTCACCTGGAGACAGCCAAAGAGGCCCATCTAATGATGAACAACGAGTTTATAATCCCAGTGACGGATGAGACAAGGAGCATCCGCCTCTTCCCTGACGACTCAAAGCGTCACTCTCTTCCTGGAGTGGGCCTGAGCACCTCACTTACCACTCGCCTCAATTTCTCCCCACCATGTTTCATTACCACCAAGCGTGATCAGCCTCTCTATAGCCCCGAGATCCCTCTGGGTATCCTGAAGGAGAAAGCCATCAGTATGCTGACGGAAGCTGTGCAGGGCGGAGGCACCCACATTCGAGATCCTGTGGGCGGAAGCGTCGAGTATCAGTTTGTTCCGATTCTCAAGTTGATTGGCACACTGCTGATAATGGGGGCGTTGACCAGCGAGGAGGTGAGAATCATTCTGCTCCTCGTTGACCCCAGTGTGTTTGGGGACGGTAAGGAGGAGGAGAAACAGACAGCAGTTGCAGAACAAGGAGCCGAGAAAGAGGAGGCCACCAGTAATGAAGAGAAGGCTGTGGAGGCGGGAGAGGAAGAGAGTAAAGAGGCCAAGCAGCTTCCCAAAGGTCTTCTGGAGAAGAGCTTGCCTGAATCGGTCAAACGCCAGGTGAATGACTTGTCTTGTTCATGATGACCTGTCGTTTGCCATGCACATCATTTTCTGATTAATGCCCATATTATGGTAAACCTTCATTTTCATGCTATTGGAATATTCTTGCTCTTGACATACTAATAATTTTGGACAGATATTTTAATCATTATTTAATATTTAATTTATTTAATGATTTAAACTATAAAAATTTTCCTTAAAGGGTTAGGTCACCCAAAAAATGAAAATTCTGTCAGTAATTACTCACCCTCATGTTGTTCCAACCCCGTAAGACTTTCGTTCATCTTCGGAACACAAATTAAGATATTTTTACGAGCACCACGACGCATGCGCGAGAACTGAGAAGATGACGCAGATGGGTCTCAATGTAGTGTTTAAAATGGTTGTAAAGTGTGCAGTTCCTGGATGTCCGAATTGTGAAAAAACCAACGAGAAAACGTAAAAGTCCCTTAACAATGCCGGAAAATGAATGGCTTACCTTTCACACTTTCCCATCAAATGATTGAGAGCTTCATCATCTCAGTTCTTGCGAATGCGTCGTGGCGCTTTCGTGAACTCACGTCTGAGGCCCACAAAGAAGAAAATTAATAGTTGAATAAAGTCATTTTCTTTGTTGTTTTTTGCGCACAAAAATAATTCTCGTCGCTTGATAAACTTAAGGTTGAGCCACTGTAGTCACTTGGACTATTTTAACGATGTCTTTACTAATTTTTCTGGGCTGGCAGAATGAAATTACATAGAAGCCTATAAAGGAGTGAGACAGCTCTCAGATTTCATCCAATATCTTAATTTGTGTTCCGAAGATGAACGAAAGTCTTACGGGGTTGGAACAACATGAGGGTGAGTAATTACTGACAGAATTTTCATTTTTGGGTGAACTAACTCTTTAAAATATATCAAAAGATATATCAAAAGTAAAAAAGTAAAGTTAACTAACTAAATAAATATAAAATAAAAAAGTAAATAAAATCAAAACATCAAAACTGATGTTATTGTTAAAGGAGCCGTATGTAATATTGTGGCCAAAACTGGTACTGCAATCACTTTCAAATTACTGTAGAGCGGTGTATCCCCTCCCCCTCCTCCCTGACTCGAGGTTGCCAGATAGGCTGCAGGATCCAGCAGGAACGTAGGCTGCTACAAGGAGCTTTCAACTAGAGCAGCAGAGCTGGCAACCCGGATGCCGAAACACTACTGACTTTGTGATTGGTAGATAGGTGGAGGGTGGAGCATCAGGCCAAAACACAACATGACAACATCAACATCAGTTGAGGGCTGCAACTTCACTTTTTAAATGACAATATCCTGGCCGTACTACTGTTGTCAGTGATATAAGTATTTGAAATGAACATGATTTCTTAATGTCTAGTGACATATCAGGGCCATTTTATGATTAATTGAAATACATTTCTTACATACAGCTCCTTTAACTAAAACGATTAAAAGTCATTTTCGGGAAATAAAACGAAATATAAGTAGTAGATGACATTTTTTTTTAAAGTTTAAGCTGAAGTACTAAAATGGCTAAAAATTAAATAAAGCTATATAGAAATATAAAAAATAAATAAATAAACAAACACAAAAGCACAACAAAATTACTAAAACTTAAATTAAAATTAATAAAAGATAATTCAAAATATTACAAATACAATATTATAATAGTATTTTCTGTTTATTTTTTAAACTGTTTATACTCCTACTGTGTGCGCTTCATTACAGTCACTCGTGACAAGTATATGAATAATACTAGAATAACACTTCTCTAAAAGTGTTTCTTTAACTTTTGTCTGTATATAATATCACCCTGAATTATCAGATTAATGCTTTACAGAAGTTTACATGATTCTTGTGCATTTAGAGACATAGTGACATGTGGTAACCCATACTTGGAATTTGTCCTCTGCATTTAACCCATCCAAGTTAGTGCACACACATTAGGAGTAGTGAGTAGTGAACATGCACACTGCAAACACCCAGAGCCGTAGGTGGACACAGTGGGCAGCCATTTTTGCTGTGGCGCCCTGGGAGCGATTGGGGGTTTGGTGCCTTGCTCAGTCATTTCCTGCTGATACTGAGAATCGAATCAGCAACCTTTAAGTTACCAGTCTGACTACCACGATTGCCCTGACACAAGTATAAACAAGTATAGTGAATTTGAAGTATGAGTTTGAGTATATGGACGATTTTTACAGTAACTGTAAAAGCTTTCTGTGGAAGTGAAAATCTCTAACAAATTTTTCAGGTTTTTAACCTCAACTCTCTGTTACTCCTCTAAAGTAACTATAAGATATATGCATTCAAATGAAGTGGGTTCTGTTTGTTTATCATGCAGATGTGTGAGCTACTGCACTATTTCTGTGACTGTGAGCTGAAGCAGCGCATTGAGGCTATCGTGGCCTTCTCAGATGATTTTGTATCCAAGCTGCAGTACAATCAGAAGTTCCGCTACAACGAGTTGATGCTAGCCTTCAACATGTCAGCTGCTGTCACTGCCAAGAAGACTAGAGAGTTCCGCTCACCTCCCCAAGAGCAGGTAGGCCTTCATCTTAGACCCACACAGAGCCACATTCTTTATAAAGCTCAGAATGTCCAAAGGCCTTTAATGACTCTTGAACACTTTACTCTTGACTCTTGACCATCTCCGATGTCTTCATCACATGCAGCATGTTTCGTTCAATGTGTTTCACTTCACTTCCTTTGTAATGTAATTCCAAATACAGTGAGGAAAATAAGTATTTGAACACCCTGCTATTTTGCAAGTTCTCCCACTTGGAAATCAAGGTACGGGTCTGAAATTGTCATCGTAGGTGCATGTCCACTGTGAGAGACATAATCTAAAAAAAAAAATCCAGAAATCACAATATATGATTTTTTAACTATTTATTTGTATGATACAGCTGCAAATAAGTATTTGAACACCTGTCTATCAGCTAGAATTCTGACCCTCAAAGACCTGTTAGTCTGCCTTTAAAATGTCCACCTCCACTCCATTTATTATCCTAAATTAGAGACACCTGTCCACTCCATACAATCAGTAAGAATCCAACTACTAACATGGCCAAGACCAAAGAGCTGTCCAAAGACACTAGAGACAAAATTGTACACCTCCACAAGGCTGGAAAGGGCTACGGGGAAATTGCCAAGCAGCTTGGTGAAAAAAGGTCCACTGTTGGAGCAATCATTAGAAAATGGAAGAAGCTAAACATGACTGTCAATCTCCCTCGGACTGGGGCTCCATGCAAGATCTCACCTCGTGGGGTCTCAATGATCCTAAGAAAGGTGAGAAATCAGCCCAGAACTACACGGGAGGAGCTGGTCAATGACCTGAAAAGAGCTGGGACCACCGTTTCCAAGGTTACTGTTGGTAATACACTAAGACGTCATGGTTTGAAATCATGCATGGCACGGAAGGTTCCCCTGCTTAAACCAGCACATGTCAAGGCCCGTCTTAAGTTTGCCAATGACCATTTGGATGATCCAGAGGAGTCATGGGAGAAAGTCATGTGGTCAGATGAGACCAAAATAGAACTTTTTGGTCATAATTCCACTAAACGTGTTTGGAGGAAGAAGAATGATGAGTACCATCCCAAGAACACCATCCCTACTGTGAAGCATGGGGGTGGTAGCATCATGCTTTGGGGGTGTTTTTCTGCACATGGGACAGGGCGACTGCACTGTATTAAGGAGAGGATGACCGGGGCCATGTATTGCGAGATTTTGGGGAACAACCTCCTTCCCTCAGTTAGAGCATTGAAGATGGGTCGAGGCTGGGTCTTCCAACATGACAATGACCCGAAGCACACAGCCAGGATAACCAAGGAGTGGCTCTGTAAGAAGCATATCAAGGTCTAGCCAGTCTCCAGACCTAAACCCAATAGAGAATCTTTGGAGGGAGCTCAAACTCCGTGTTTCTCAATGACAGCCCAGAAACCTGAATGATCTAGAGAAGATCTGTGTGGAGGAGTGGGCCAAAATCCCTCCTGCAGTGTGTGCAAACCTGGTGAAAAACTACAGGAAATGTCTGACCTCTGTAATTGCAAACAAGGCTACTGTACCAAATATTAACATTGATTTTCTCAGGTGTTCAAATACTTATTTGCAGCTGTATCATACAAATAAATAGTTAAAAAATCATACATTGTGATTTCTGGATTTTTTTTTTTAGATTATGTCTCTCACAGTGGACATGCACCTACGATGACAATTTCAGACCCCTCCATGATTTCTAAGTGGGAGAATTTGCAAAATAGCAGGGTGTTCAAATACTTATTTTCCTCACTGTATATACGGTATTTGTTGTTATTATACATATCTAATGACAAATAACACTGGGTTGTAGACCAAGGAATGTTCCTCCTGCTGTCGTCATGTTTCTTCTAATTTCTAAATGCGACTACATTCTTTTGGATGGGAACTAGCATCAGAACAGATTTTTGCCTTTTATTTGAATTAGTAGTGCAAATAAACCAGTGCCAAGGTCTTAACTTTATTTTCTTTTGATTTGCACTTAGCACAGCTCAAAGATTGATTCAGAATGGACATTTTCCCAAATTATTCATGTTTACTTTTTTTAATTACGTGTCTGTTTCGGCCACTGAGAAGATGCATCTTCTGCACCCACTCCATTATTCTCAGAGACACTGATTAGGACTGCTTGGCAGAACCGTTCACCCAATTAAAAATACACACATCTACTAACTGAGAAACACCTCTGTACTTTAGCCTTTTACATCATAAGCTCATGTTGGAAATAAACTTGTCTGTCTCTGTAACCAGGGCAACAGAAAGGTTTCCTACAGATACAGCTGATTTCCATTAGAATGTTACATAACGTCTGTGAAAGGTTAGGCTTATGAAATCTATATTTCATGATCCATCATATTAAAAAAAGAAGACTTGCTTCTCAGTTATTGCTGTGGTGGAGTGATGCTTTTTTCCTGAAGCAGCATATAACTTTTCATTGCAGATAAACATGCTGTTGAACTTCAGCGCTGGTGATGATTGCACCTGCCCCGAGGAGCTTCAAGAGGAACTTCAAGGCTTCCATGATGACCTTCGACTACATTGTGGTTTGTATTTATCCATTCTTTCCATTGTCCACCTCCATTCTCACCCCATATTTCTCTCTATATACGTGTTTTGAAAGGTCAAATCAAATGAAAATTCTACTTTATATGAGCTTGTGAAGTTTCTATTTTAATTCTAATTCCTTTAAATCTACAACCTGTTCCAACACAATTCAAATTCAGGAATTAGAATTTTAAAGACATTATTAATTCAACCCTAATACCGTGAAATGCCAGTTGCAGCGCAAATAATAGGAACATGCAGATAAAGTGAAAGAATGAAGCATTTATATAGTGCTTTACTTTGTACTACTGTAGTTGGATGATAAGGTGTTCATCTTTGTGTATATATGCAGGCATCCCTATGGAAGAGGAGGAGGAGGAGCAAGACACATCTCTTAAAGGCCGCCTGATGTCCCTGGTATACAAGATTAAAGGTCGTCCTCAAAAAACTGAGGAAGAACCAACTGAGCAAGAGCAGGCTGCTCCTAGTAAGGCTTTTGTCAAAAACAAATTCTTCTAACATTTTTTATTTCTGACTGTTTTGTATGCCTTTTGTTCTGCTTAATCTGGTTACAAAGACTGTATCCTGAAGGTCAGAACATTCTAAATAAAGTGTGCTAACATTTCTAATGAAAAATAACTTGTTAAGCAAAGCATTTACATTGTTTAACTTGTACAGAATGTGCTTAAAGCTTAGCTGGACTCTCAAAGAAGTAGATCAAAAGGAAGATATGGAAGATAATGTTGTGTATATATACACCTCTGGTATGAAGTGGAATATTTTTGTCCAAAAGGTCAGCAAAATCTTATCTGATTAGAAATGTATTTCCACTTTGTATTTGTTATATAGCCTCCGGAATGAAATGCAGCCAGTGCTGAGCTGCAAGTAAGCATAAAAGGCTATTAAGATGGCAAGAATATTAACATAGGCTTGAATCATGTTACCGGCGATGGGTGGACAGGTAGATATTAAAATGGATGTAATTTGCTGATGCTGGATAAAAAGCGCCAGTGCTGCACTCTCTCTTGATGAGAAGAGTAGGTGATTAGAGCAGCTATTCTAAGAACCGCATACGGGGGAAATATGTGAATAGAAAATATTAATAGATGTAACGACATACACTAATGGTCCTAACACATTAAGCATGACTAGAGCAGAGGTCTGAATTATTTTTTAAATTTAATATCAGTAACACAGTTACTATTCACCCTCACTCATTTATTAGTATTATACTATATGTAATATAATACAATATACCAGTTCACCAATTATAGCATTAATCCATATTCAGTGCTTCACATTACAGAGATCTAATTAAAAGCAACAGAGGGGAAAAAACATACCAAAAGATACAGAATCCTAAACAAATTCAGATATCTTTTTTTCTTCATCTGCTTTTGTCTTCTCCAGCCAACCTGAAGGAGCTGATATCTCAGACTATGGTCAGCTGGGCTCAGGAGTGCAAAATCCTAGACCCGGAACTGGTTCGCAGCATGTTCAGCCTTTTGAGGAGGCAGTATGATGGCGTCGGTGAGCTGCTCAGAGCTTTGAGGAAGAGCTACACCATCAGTGCCAAGTCTGTAGCGGACGCGATCAACCTGCTGGCCTCACTGGGCCAGATCCGTTCATTACTCAGCGTCCGCATGGGCGAAGAGGAGGGCCAGCTCATGATTGACGGCCTGGGGTAAATTTTCATCTTCCAGTCTTTATGAAGTTTACATTCTACTGAAGATGCACAATATTTTTTTTCCATACTAGTTATCAGTTGATATTAAGAGATTTTTAAATGGTTGACATCGGCCAGTATTGGACATTTAATTGTGCGTAATCATTTGCCATAGTTTTACATTAAGATTTAATGTAACGCTCATCTAATGCTCATTTAAAGTTAATAAAAAAAATAATAATTATGAACACTGTTAAATGTAATCTTAAGCAATTTTTCATTCTGTGCATTATAGTATTTTGATGCCTAAATTAAATTTTAGTATTTAAAATGACTGATTTTAGTTTTTACTGTTTTTTTATTGTAAATTTATTTAGACATGTATTTATTTAATTAATTATTTAAATCATTTTAAATTATGATGATGAATTATATATTTAAATTTATTTAAAATTATTGAATTTATTTTTTTACTGTTTTATTTTCTATTTATTTAGACAAAATAGTACATCATTTTAATATCCACCTTATTGCATTGGCAAGCATCTCTGCATTGTACAGCTACATCCTATAAAATTTGTATCTTATTATTGCATTCAGAGACATCATGAACAACAAAGTGTTTTACCAGCATCCAAATCTGATGCGTGTTCTTGGCATGCACGAGACAGTAATGGAGGTCATGGTCAATGTGCTGGGTGGAGACAAGAATAAGGTACTATTTTTTTCTTTAGCAAAACTGCACCAAAATTGTTTTTTCTGGGGTGGGCTGCTCTGATTATGTTCTGTTGATGTGATGTGTTGTATTCTGATGGTTGTAATGCACATACTTAACAAGTTTCTTCTGTCCATTTTATCAAATGATTAAAAACAAGAATATAGTATTTAGATAATACTGCTTTTTTATGATATTAATAAGATCCTTTGAGTCAGTTGGATACTTGGTCATTGTGTCCAGACCAAAACCCTCTCAGCCAGACTAAACTAAACACAGGGATAAGGGATAACACATAGTACATGGGCAAATACAGCCTGTGTTTAACAGCTTTACACCGTCTTATGCTTAGGGGCAACAAGAGAAGGAATGGGTTGCTTCTCATGCCAGATCTTTTTGGGGTTTGTCGGGAGTCTGGGATGTGAATTAACACCACTGACTTTGCCAGATATGACATTGCCACAGTGTCTCTCATTTCTGCTTGGCAGCCTCATTGAAGAGGCCTCACGCAAAGGTACATGGGTTCCAGGCATTTAGAGTGACCATATTCCCTGCTCAGATGAAGTACAAAACATATTTGCCTGTATTCACGGTGGAGCCTCACATCTCATATTTCTTCAGTCTGGTTTAGCTGTCTCGGGGGCTTCTTTCGATATCTTGAGTATGTTACATTACACACGTTTAGCCACCACGTGAGGACATGCACGCAAAAAAGATGAAAGATTAATTTGAAGTGTGAAGGAAATGATCTCCATCTGAGCAGAAGTAAAACGAATGCTGTTTTTAACTCTCAGGAGATTGCCTTCCCCAAGATGGTGGCCAGCTGTTGTCGCTTTCTGTGCTACTTCTGTCGCATCAGCCGTCAGAACCAGAAGTCTATGTTTGACCACCTGAGCTACCTCCTGGAGAACAGCAGCGTGGGGCTGGGTAATCACACACACACACAACACATAGTTCTTTAGGGATGCAGGTCAGGCAGGGCTGAATCACGGTATCTGTGTTGCCATGTCCACTTATTGAAATTACTTTGGGCTGTTTTCTTTCTTTCTAAGTTTTTATTATAGAAATAGTCACATATTTTAGCTTTCTGTGGGGTGCATAAATGACATATACTGTACTGCATAGGGCCACAATTTAAAGGAGAGTGGCAAAAATTGCTATTGTGCTCCATAGCACAATAAAGGCCACTAATAGCAATTAACAAATATCCCCACCTGTGGTTTGAGCCACAGTCTGTGTATTATTATTAATCATTGTACTTTTTGTTTGTCCTTACCTCCTGTTTTTTAGCCTTTCTCAGCCTATCCCCTACTCCCATGATGTGTAAATGATTAAGATTGGCAGTTGTACATAAGAAACGTTATTTTTGTAAAAGGATATAATTAATAAATTATATTTTCAATTAATTGCATTTACACTAATTATATTACACACACTAAAAATATTTTTTTTTATGTTCTTGAAAGCCTCTTATGCTCACCAAGGCTGCATTTATTTGAACAAAAATACAGTAAAAAGTGTTACGATTTAACTGTTTTCTATTTTAATTTAATTTATTCATGTGATGGCAAAACTAAATTTCAGCAGCCATTACTCCAGTCTTCAGTGCCATACGATCCTTCAAAAATCATTCTATGATGATTTAGTCCACAAAAAAAAGTCTTGGTTTCGTATGTAACCCTCGTTCCCTGAAGGACGTAACGTCGAACGTGACTGACTGAAAGAGAACATTTTCTATTAGCAATATTGAACAGTTGAACAGTTGTGCTGCTTAATATGTAGTGGAAAACAGGATACATTTTTTCAGGATTCATGGATCAGAAAGTTCAAAAGAACAGCATTTATATTAAATAGATTTTGTATAGTTTCGTAACTTTATAAATTACGTTACTGCCATTTTTGCTCAATTGAATGTGTCCTTGCTGAATAAAAGTTTTATGCAAGTTTATGCTGTAATAAATTACATCAATGTAACAGGCAATTCTCCTTAATCCATAAACACCACCCCAAAAACAAAACTGCTGCTTATGTTGGTGCAGCAACTCATTTATTTCAGTTTACTTGTTTTTCGAGCAAGATCTGGCAACACTGCACAGACTGTGTTTTGACTGTGAATAATAGCTTGTGCAGCTAAGACCACCTGACTCTGCAGGAGTCGTTTCCTATAACAGCACGTTATTGAGCAGCTGAGAGCCCACTTACACCTTTATAGTCCTTATCACTCCAAGATCAATGACAGGACAGATCAGATCAGATGAAGATAATGCCGCAAGCTGCAAACCAGGGTGTGAAGCATCCAAAGATGTACAGTTTTATGTTAACATATCTTCATTCTGCATAGATAGTTTTGTAGTCTTCATTTTTTATTTCAGTAATATAAGCTCACTGATTGGGTTATACAGAGCAGCTGTATAAAAAGTAAAAAAAAAGTAAAGACTGCCATCTGCTGGTGATTGTAAATCCGAAAATCTACTGTCTCTAGTGGCCATATGGAGATAACTTTAGTTTCTTATTTCTCTCCAGCATGCCCAACAATGAGAGGCTCCACACCTTTAGACGTAGCTGCGTCCTCTGTGATGGACAACAACAGTTTGGCTCTGGCACTAGAGGAACCTGATCTTGAGAAGGTAACCGGTTACTACAACATCAGCCCTGTTCATGTAATACTTCTTAATAAAATGTATAAAAATTACTTACAGAAGGGTTGATTGTAAAGAAAAAATTTGGTATAAGTTAAAAAGCTGATATTTTGATTCTTTAGTTTTGGTGGCTCAGTGTGAGGAATATAAATGTGAAATTTTTGATGAAAAAACAACAGTTTAAGCACCCTAGATAAACTTCTGGTGGTACTGTATATTTACAGGAGAGCCTCATTTGTAAGTGGCTTTGGATAAAAACATCTGCTAAATAATTAAATGTAAATTAACAATTGAGGTAGAAGTTTCTAAAAGACTTATGATGTTCACTGAGCTTTTAATAGAGCACAGCAAGGATCAGACTATATTCCTTGTGATTTAATTGATGTAATGTGTTGCAATGCCTAATAAAGTTTCCTGCCAAATGGTTGCCAATTACATTTACCTAAGCCAGTTTTTAGTGCCATTTGGATTTCATTTTGGATTCTGTCCATGTGTTTTTCAGGTGGTTACATATCTGGCAGGCTGTGGGTTACAGAACTGCCCAATGCTCATTGCCAGGGGATACCCAGACATTGGCTGGAACCCAATAGAAGGAGAACGCTATTTGTCCTTCCTACGTTTTGCTGTTTTTGTCAATGGTTAGTACTTTTTACCAATAATACTTGTTTTGGATTACTTTTTGTATCTTGGTTAATAGAAAATGACTTCATGATCATTATGCAAGTATTGTTTCTTCTTTTGTGTGTGTTCTGGTCATCTCAGGTGAAAGTGTTGAAGAGAACGCTAATGTCGTTGTAAAGCTTTTGATCAGGCGTCCGGAGTGCTTTGGACCTGCTCTCAGAGGAGAGGGAGGTCAAGGTTTACTCGCTGCCATGAAGGAAGCCATCAAGATCTCAGAAGATCCTGCTTTAGACCTGCCCAACTTACCTGAAGGGGTTGTACCAACGTAAGACCACTCAATTCTTCCATATATCTGCACAATCTGACATTTTATGTTAGGTTTGAGTTGTAGTTGAGATGTCCTTTGACCTCAGGATTGAGCGAGCATGATTTAAATTTTAAAATAAGCAAGTCTGCTCTTTGTTTTGACAGGGTTGGGAAGGATGAAGAGGAGGAGGAGGTTGCCCACATGGGCAACTCTATTATGTCCTTCTACTCAGCCCTTATTGATCTTCTGGGCCGATGTGCACCTGAGATGCATGTGAGTGCTCCTTTCTGACACATTTTATTGATTTACAAAGCTGGGGACAAAGCATTCTGTTTCCTCCAGTAAAATGCTGTTGAACTGTACACTGCCTCACTTTAATGTTATACCGATGCTGTTTTACAGCTTATAAACAAAGGGAAAGGTGAAGCATTGCGTATCCGTGCCATCCTCCGTTCCCTAGTACCCACTAAAGATTTGGTTGGAATAATCAGTATTCCTCTCAAAATGCCGGTCGTCAATAAAGGTTTGTACAAGCCACTAGATGCCTTTGAAAGAGTCTGAAGACATAATCTCTGAAACTTATTATGCGCATAAGATTGATTGATGCTATTACTCTTTCAATGTCATCTTCATCCCTACGTGTCTCATTATCTGTGATTCTTGTTCCGCAGTCATTATAACCCTAATGTCTTTTTGTTTAACTCTTTCGGCTGCTTAGATGGTACTGTGACGGAGCCAGATATGAATGCCAGCTTTTGTCCAGAGCACAAGGCGCCCATGGTGCTTTTCCTGGACCGTGTCTATGGCATTGACGACCAAAGCTTCTTGTTGCACCTGCTTGAGGTTGGCTTCCTGCCAGACCTGCGAGCTTCAGCCTCCCTGGACTCGGTAAGGGTGCTCTGCGGAGAAAAACAGAAAAGTCGCAGACATAAATTTATCATGCTTTGTGTGAAAAAGCCTAAAAGTTTAATGTGATTTCAACCATTTAAAGGAACACTCCGCCGTTTTTTGAAATAGGGCTTATTCACCTTCTTTCCTACATTTAGATAGGTGGGCAAATGCATTTTTGTCTCAGTGCATGCATTGTTTTAGTTTGACAGGGTCGGTGCTAGCTTAGCTTAGCATAATGAATGGAATCCTTTGTTGCCAGCTAGCATGTCCTGAGTAAAAGTGATATAAAAATAAAAAAAACCCCACCTAATTACTTCTTGTGGCCTGCGTGTTCACAACGAGTACAAATAGCGATGCAGATTAACACTAGGCGATTTCCTAGGCAGATATTGACTTATATATTAAGGACTATATTAGGGGGAAGCACAGGCAAAGCACTGTTACTTGGGCGAGATATCTCTGCGCCCAAGTAGCAGTGCTTCGCCTGTGCTTCCCCCTAATATAGTCCCAAGTCAATATCTGCATAGGAAATCACCTAGTGTTAATCTGCATCGCTATTTGTACTCGTTGTGAATACGCAGGCCACAAGAAGTAATTAGGTGGGGTTTTTTTATTTTTATATCACTTTTACTCAGGACATGCTAGCTGGCAACAAAGGATTCCATTCATTATGCTAAGCTAAGCTAGAGCCGACCCAGTCAAACTAAAACAATGCATGTACTGAGACAAAAATGCATTTGCCCACCTATCTAAATGTAGGAAAGAAGGTGAATAAGCCCTATTTCAAAAAACGGTGGAGTGTTCCTTTAACATAGTGATTTAGCAGTAGCAAAAAGTAGATATGAATACTAAAATGAATATTTAACCTTTTTAATTTGAATGATTGCTATAGTATTAAGAATGCATGTAGTAGTTTTGCATTATTATAATATAATTAATAATTATAAAAATGTAAACATTTTGTTTTTCGTGTTATTTTGTGTTCATCAGGAGGTGCTCAGGACTACCGAGACAGCCCTGGCCATGAACCGCTACGTTGGATCCGCAGTGCTTCCTCTGTTGACCCGCTGTGCTCATCTGTTCGCTCACACTGAGCACCATGCAATGCTCGTTGACTCTACGCTTCACACCATCTATCGCCTCTCAAAGGGCCGATCACTCACCAAGGCACAGAGAGATGCTATTGATGAATGTCTAATGGCCATCTGCATGTAAGAACCTCCTGAAAACCTTTAGCTGAGAGGCTGGGATGGTTTCCTCAGCTCAGTGAAAACTCAAACTGCATTTTCATGCTATAGATAACTCTCAATTAGAAGTTAGGTGTCATCTGATGTTATACTTTATACTTTGTTTATACATGTATACATGTTTATATATGTTTATACTTTCTACAGGCATCTGCGGCCGTCAATGCTACAGCAACTTTTGCGTCGTCTCGTGTTTGATGTCCCACAGCTTACAGAGTACTGCAAGATGCCCATTAATGTGAGTCTAGTGAACCATAAATGTCCATACACTACCATTCAAAAGTTTGGGGTTGTTATGATTTTTTTGGAATGTTTTTAAAAGAAGTCTATTATGTTCACCAAAGCTGCATTTGTTTGATTAAAACAGTAATATTGTTGAATATTATTACAATTAAAAAATAATTTTCACAGCATCACAATGTTAAATTTAATATATTTTATTGTCTTGAGTGTCACATGATCCTTCAGAAATCATTCTGATATGCTGATATGGTGCTTGAGAAACATTTCTTCTAATTATTGATGTTTTTTTAGGACCGATGAGTAGAAAATTCAAAAGAACAACATTTATTTGAAATAGAAATCTTTTGTAACAGTTATAAATTTATTGTCACTTTTGATCTCTTTAATGCATTCTTGCTTAACCGAATTATTTAACAAAAAAAAACTTACTGACCCACAATGGTAGTGTACATTTCATCCTTATTACCCTTTGGCTCCGTTAATAAAACCTTAAGAGGCAAATTCACTACACATAGTTTCAGCACAAAACCTAAATCTTATTCACTAGCCACATGCAATTCTACTAAGGTTTTAAATGCACTAAAATAGCACTGCAACTGTGCAACGTGACTGTTTAAATAAAGTCATAGTCATTCTTTTAAATGCAAATGTGCCATATTTCGATTTAAATTACTATGTAAGTTCCACCATATTCACAAATACAATACATTAAAAGAGATGTTGTGTACATTTTCTGTTTATCATGTCAGCAGTGATTCATCAAATGATGATCAAATGGTGGAGATGAGTGTTGTTACCAAACAAATCGAAACAAAGTGTAATCAAACACATTTTTGACATTTTAAAGAGCTAAATCAAGTATGCCAGATGCACTCTGACCCACAAGATGTATTCCATGCTAACTGCATTAAGGGACACATTTTGTCATTGTGTTTACCTGATAACGGGGCATACTTCATCCCTGGTGAAAAGTTCCTCTTCATTACAGTGAGGTCACTCGACTCACAGTTATAGCTTCTGTGATTTGACAGCTTCACACACCCTGCAAATACACAGAGCATCTGGATTACACATTACCTTATGCAACTGTCTGTCAATAGATCTGTGAGTCACCACAGATCCTCCTATTCGTGAGCCTTTGATAGGCAGGTGTAAGCACCTTGTCTCTCTGGTGGTAGCTGTCTCACCCCTACCACAGGGCAAGGTTATCAGAAGAGTGCTTGGTAGACCACACACCATTGAATTATTTAGTAACTGTGAACCAATACAATTCCCTAAATTAAATCCAAATATAAAATCAACCTTTATTCTAGTTTTCTTTTCTTTTTTTACCCAAGACAATACTTGAATATTATTTAAAGTATCCTGAATGTTGACAGCCTAATCCACATATCTGTTTATCCTCGCAGCTTTTGACGAATCACTATGAGCAGAATTGGAAGTACTACTGTCTGCCAACGGGCCTGGGCAGCTATGGAATGGCATCAGAGGAGGAGCTCCACCTCACCAAGAAACTCTTCTGGGGACTTTTTGACGCTCTATCTCAAAAGGTACAAAACATACTTCAGTGTAAATTTGGGGTGTCAATCAAACAAACAATGTATTCATAAGTAATGACTTGTAATACAAATTATTCATTATTATGACATAAAATGCATTGAATAGACATTAAAAAGGTTGAAATGGAAGTCTGCAATCATTTTTAAATTGTTGGTCAAGGTACACCTCTGAGGTCATCCTGTCAAGTCTCACTGTTTTTCAAAAAAAAAAAAAAAAAAAAGCTGTTATTTTTAATATGATTCGGTTTTTAAAAATGCGCCTACCTTTTGGTAGTAGTGTGATTAAGGAAGAATGAATAATTCTGATATTTTTTAAACACATTATTTTTTATTTAATTAATAACGATAAATGAAAACACTACATTTATAGCCCCACTATAAATGTAATTAAAAGTTATTTTACTAAATTAATTAAACCACAAAGATATTATCAAACCTTGCTCTTTGACTCCATATTCTGTCTTGCAGAAATATGATGCAGAGCTTTTCAAAATGGCCATGCCGTGTCTGAGTGCCATAGCCAGTGCGTTACCACCTGACTACGTGGACTCCAGCCCAGGTTCCACATTAGTTAAGCAGGCCTCTGTGGATGCGCAAGGCAACTTCGACCCCCAGCCTGTTAGCACTGCTAAGTAAGTACCATAGAAACACTGAAAATTGCATCATTCATTTGAACTTTATGTGGACTTCATTACATACTGTTTTGTTTTTCAGCATCTCGCTCCCTGAAAAACTAGATTACATTGCAAGCAAGTTTGCGGAGCATACTCATGAGAAATGGTCCTCTGAGAAGGTTGGACAATGTTAAAACTCATCTCATTAATCTTGCGTGTTCATTGTGTCACTAGAGCTCTTCTGTTGAATTAGACAAAAGATGATGCTTGTTTTATCTTGTATGGTGATAGATCGCTCTTGGCTGGTCTGCGGGTGATAAATTAGATGACAAAGCCAAAACTCATCCTCTTCTGAAACCATACAAAGCACTAAGTGAAAAGGTACACATACATTTTCTGTATTGACTTTTGTCTCTAACATACAAAGTTTAATCTATTCAAATCTGTCACTTTGTATAGGAAAGGGAGACTTATCGCTACCCTGTGAAAGAGACTCTAAAGAGCATGTTGGCAATGGGATGGAACATTGAGAGGACTAGAGAAGGAGAGGCCAGGTCGCAGCAAAGGGAAACAGAAAAACAACGCAAAATATCAGAGTCCTCACCGGTAACGGAGGACAGAGTTTCTGTCTTTATAGTGTTAATCAAGAAATCAATGCATTTAGGACATTGAGTTGCCTCTTCTTCACTTTACAGGGCGAGTTTAATCCAGCCCCACAAGATTTGGAAAATGTTATTCTATCAAGGGAACTACAGGCAAGTGTGAATCAGACTGTTAAAAACAATAGATATCTCATATGCTGTGTATTAAACCGTTAATCATTTCAACAGGCAATGGTTGAAACAGTTGCAGAAAATTACCACAACATTTGGGCAAAGAAGAAGAAGAAGGAACTTGACAGTAAAGGTGACGCTGTTCTCCTGGAAAAGTCTGTTTGGCTCAATCCTGTCTAAGCAGTCCCAGGTGCATTGACTCATTGTGTGTTGTCATTGAAAGGAGGAGGAAATCATCCATTGTTGGTACCGTACGACACGCTGACAGCGAAGGAGAAGTACAGAGACAGAGAGAAGGCCCAGGAGCTCTTTAAATTTGTTCAGGTCAATGGATATGCCATCAGCAGGTCAGAGCACTAACAATTTTTTTCTTGTATAATCAGAAAAATAAAATTATAATGAAAGAAATAATTTAGGAAATTTTACTTTTATTTGGCATGGGTGCATTTATATATTAAAAATGTTACAAAATATTTATATTTCAAATAAATATAAAATAAAAAATATTAATAAAAAAATAAAAAATATTAAACGGCACAATAATAAATAAATAAATAAAGTTTGAGCACCAAATCAGCATATTAGAATTATTTATGAAGGATCATGAGACACTGAAAATTGGAGTAATGGCTGCTGAAAATAAAAATAAAATATTTTTTTAAACTCTTTTTACTGTAATTTTGATCAAATAAATGCCGCCTTTGTAAGCAATAGAGAATTATTTCAAAAACTAACCCAATTATTTGATTGTTATTATACAAAACATTCAAATTATATAAATAATCCAAATGAAATTTAGATACTAAACAGAGATAAGAGGTATTCAGATAATAATAATAATAATAATAATAATTATTATTATATACACAATATTTGGCCCAGTGTTTGCACTATGAGTAATATTTCATATTTTATATTAAGGACATTTTTCTTACCTTTGTACAACAAACAATTTTTGTACTGTGGGGGTCACCACTTGATTTACAATCTGGGTCTTGAAGCACATGAAGTGTGCAACAGTTTGTGATCTCTTTATTAATGTTTTTTTCTGTATGCAGAGGTCTGAAGGACCTGGAGCAAGATTCCTCTTCTATGGAAAAAAGGATTGCCTATAAGTTCCTCAAGAGGCTCTTGAGTTATGTTGATTCTGCACAGGAGTTTATCGCCCATCTTGGTGAGAAAAGATGACAAATATTCTGTAAACAATCAAAGATTGATATGTTTACATAAAAAGTTGATCAGTTGTTTTCTTTGCATAACATTTTTTTAGAGGCTATGGCTTCCAGTGGGAAGACAGACAAATCTCCCCATGATCAAGAGATCAAGTTTTTTGCTAAGGTAGCATTCCGTTTTCAAGCAGACACTCTTTTACCATATGCAGAACAGTCTTCAAACTTCAGATTTTATGAGAGTTAGAGGCCAGATTTTAAAAGGTTTTTCTCTTGATCGGTTAAAACACAGGTTCTGCTGCCCCTCATAGAACAGTACTTCAAGAACCACTGCATGTACTTCCTGTCAACCCCCAACATCAACCTTAGCAGCAGTGGCTACGCATCCAACAAAGAGAAGGAGATGATCACCAGGTGCTGCTGTTACAACTGTTATTTAGAACGAGACGATATTAATCCATATCATTATAAATTTTTATCATATATGTTTGTCCTGAGAAGGGAGAGAGGGTTGTATATTGCGTAGCAAAGTAGTGTGCATATTTGGATGCAATAATTGTTTTATGGACAGTACTAACTTGAACCATTCTTTCTTAGTCTTTTCTGTAAGCTGGCAGCCCTTGTCAGACATAGGATTTCACTCTTTGGTAAGACATCTCAGAGCATTCAAATTCTTTTCAAAAATGAGCTTCATTTTGCCTGGTTATAACTCATTCCACTGATTTAAGACTGTTTGTTCTTTCAGGAAGTGACTCCAACACCATGGTGAGCTGCTTACACATCCTGTCACGCTCACTGGACTTCAGGTAGAGAGCAAAATCTGCAAATAGTGCAATACGAATCAGTCAATGGTGATTGATGTCTAAGTTGTTTTGATCTGATTCTGTTCTTACTGTAGGACTGTGATGAAGTCTGGCTCAGAGCTGGTGAAGGCTGGTATCAGGACTTTCTTCGAGAATGCAGCGGAAGACCTGGAGAAGACTCTGGAGAACTTGAAGCTAGGGAAGTTGGGTCAGTCACGCTCTCAGATGAAGGGCGTTACCCAGATCATCAACTACACCTCAGTGGCCCTGCTGCCCATCCTGACGGTTGTCTTTCAGCATATCACCCAACACCAGTTTGGAGCAGAGCTGCTATGTAAGTGCGCTATGATGTTAGTCTCACGAATTGGTTCTTTTTAGTGAATCAAAAACATAGAGTGCAACCAGTCCAGCCATAAAAATTGGATTTGCATGCCAGTATTTGCTCTTAAAATCATTATATTCCTCAAAATATTTGCCCTTGTATGTTTCAGTGGATGACATTCAGCTGTCCTGCTACCGCATCCTGACCAGCCTGTACTCATTGGGCAGTGGCAAGAACATCTATGTGGAAAAGTACAAAAAACTTTATTTCTGAGGGAACTTTTTTTCTGATGGAGCTATCCATTTCTTCTTGAAATTGAGACCAATATGTTGGTTTTTACAGACAGCTGCCCTCGCTGGGTGAATGTTTATCTACCCTGGTTGGAGCCATGCCTGTTGCTTTCCTGGAACCCCACCTAAATATGCACAATCCCCAATCTGTCTTCAACACCAAGACACCAAGAGAACGAGCTAGTGAGTATATATTTTTCAGAATCTGAGACTATTTTAAATCATTTGGAATTCAGTAAGAAACCATACAATGAAAATATGGTTCATTTGCAGCCAATCATAATAGGCAAATTGGTCTTTTGATGACAGTGGCATATTAATGTTTTTTAAAGAAAAATTCCCAGCCCTAATACTGAATGTTTTACAGTTTTGAGCATGCCAGACACCGTGGATGAGATGTGTCATGAGATGCCTCATCTAGACGGCCTAATGAAGGACATTGGGGACATTTCTGAATCTGGAGCACGCTATACAGAGATGCCACAGGTCATCGAGGTCATCCTTCCCATGTTGTGTAACTACCTGTCTTACTGGTGGGAAAAAGGTCCAGATAACTCCCCAGTTGATGCCAATTGCTGCACAACTGTCACATCTGAGCATCTCAGCCTCATCCTGGGCAATATCCTCAAGATTCTAAACAACAACCTTGGCATTGATAACGCCCCCTGGATGAAAAGACTTGCAGGTGAGGGTGAATTTGAAATTATGTTTAACCTGCTTTAATACAGGATGATTGCAAAATATCAGGACAATTCACAAATATCTGTCAACTCCCTCAAATGTAGTATACACCCAGCCGATCATTAGCAGGGCTAGCCCAGATCTCCTGAGAGCGCACTTCCTGCCAACGCTGGAGAAACTGAAGAAGAAAACAGTGAAGATAGTGACTGAGGAGGAGATGCTGAAGGCTGAAAGCAGGATAGACACTCAGGAAGCTGAACTGCAGATTCTGGATGAGTTTGCTGTTCTCTGCAGGGATCTGTATGCCTTCTATCCGATGCTCATTCGTTATGTGGACAACAATAGGTATTTATGCCACAACCTGTGAGGGAGCTGCTAAACTTTTTCAATAAACAATAATGAAAACAATCATTTTTTTTTGTATTTTTATTGATTATGGTTTTATTTAGTTATTCATAAAATAAAAGTCCTCTTTCTGGAATCTATAGACAATAAAACATCAGCTTTCCAAAACAATTACCATCTCTCTTTTGACAATCTAGATCCACATGGCTGAAGGAACCACATTCAGATTCAACTGAACTTTTCAAAATGGTGTCGGAGATTTTCATCCTTTGGTGTAAATCTCATGTAAGTTCTCTGTATTGCTCCAAAGAATAATTTTAAGGACTTGCAAATAAAAGACTTCCAAAAGCTGTTTCTGCTCTTTGTCCATAGAACTTTAAAAGGGAAGAGCAAAATTTTGTGGTGCAAAATGAAATTAACAACCTGGCATTCCTTACTGGAGACAGCAAGACGAAGATGTCAAAGGTAAGTATGTTTATAAAGTAATTGTCTGCTATAATAAATTGTACCCAAAAGCTCTGGGCTAATTACCCAGTAAACATGTGCTCATGAAAACAAAAAGCCATTATAAGATCTATGGAGCCATTTGTGTTTAAGATATATTGCTTTGTAAAACTAGTCTGGAGGTCAGGACCAAGAAAGAAGAGGAAAAAAAAGAAAAGGAGAGTTGTACTCCATCCAGACTTCCCTTATTGTAGCAGCTCACAAGAAGATGCTGCCTATTGGCCTGAACATGTGCACTCCTGGAGACCAGGAGCTCATATCCCTCGCCAAGATCCGGTACAGTCTGGTGAGTGTGTGTGTGTTGTCTTAATTATTCTCGATAAGTGATCTCCAACAAGCCTCTAACAATATCTCCCTTTAACAGAAAGACACAGATGATGAGGTTAAGGATTACCTGAGGAAGAACCTCCATCTTCAGGAGAAGGTCTGGAGTAGCAAAGTCTAACATACATGATTAGATGCTGAAATGTTGACGTTGGCTTATTGGTTTTTCTTGTCTCATCACAGTCGGCAGATCCAGCAGTGCAGTGGCAGCTGAACCTCTATAAAGATGTTGTTGTGAAGAGTGAGGGAGTTCCAGACCCAGAGAAAAATGTGGAGAGAGTTCAGGCCATCTCTGCTGCTGTCTACCACCTTGAACAGGTACAATAGGCATACAAATTAAATCCACCATGCTCATATAATGCCATTACACATCTGCCTACACCCGGTCAGCAACTTTGTTTATTGGGAAACACTTAACAGGTTCAGTTAGTTAATGCATCAGTTATCATGAACTAACAATAAAAAAATACCTTAACAGCATTTATTATTCTAGGTTCATGTTAATTTCTACATACTCTATGCTAATAAATGTAACATTTTAAGTAGGTCTGGGAAAATAAAACATTCATTTTTGCAATTAATATTTGCTGTTTAACATGTTATGTTAATTAAAAATAATTAACAGCATACTTTTTTTTTTTCACTTCCTGAAGTACAATAGCTATGCTAATGTCTTTCATTTACATCCTTCGCTAGCGTTACAATGTATGATCACACTATCTGTGCGCCGCTCACAGCTTTTAAGTTTTAGGTACACTTAAATTAAAAGTTGCTGTAATATTTGTAATGTTCTGTAATTGTTAATAAATGATAAATAAAACTAATTTGATAATTTAGCTGTCATTCATAGTAGGCCTACTTTATAAACAAAATGCCATTAAACAAATTGTCACAATATAACTCCAGGGAGACAGGAATACCACAAGAACTAAACCTTTATTTATACACTAAAGTAAATCCAGGACAAGGTAGATGCAAAGGAACAAAATCAGGATACTCTTATAACTCAAAGGAATAAACTCAGGATAGTCTTGAACTCAGGATATACAGTTCACAGACACAGATTCACTTGAAGCTTGATTTGACTCACGAATGCTTGAGGCTGGATTCAGAGCCGTTGACCGTGTGAAGCTTGAGAACGCTTTACTGATGCAGTCGCAGACAGTCCGTATAACAACAATCACAGATGCACTCGCAGATAGTTCGTGTGACCACGCTCACAGAAACACATGAAGTCCTATCTCGGACGATCCTTAGAATATCACTCACAGAAACACATGAAGTCCTCTCTCGGACGATCCTTAGAATATCTCTCCCGGATGCACTGGAATCCTCTCGAGTGGGGAACACTGAGCCACTCGCCGAGGACCTCTGGAGCCAGTACTTCAAATAACAAAGGCCACCGGGGAAACAGAACAAGACGTGACGTTTAATACCCGGCCATGAGGGAGTGACAGCAAACAGAATATAAAGGTGTTCAGCTGTGGTGATGAGGGAAATGATTGCAGGTGTGGTGAGGATCCAGGGGGTTGCTGGGAAATGTAGTGTGAGGGACCGTGACCGGAGCGGGGAAAACCGTGACACAAATATTGAATATGTAAAATAGTGTCTTTATGTTTCTTCTACATCAATTTGGAGATTTATTGTGAAAATATATTTATAACTCTGTGATTTATTAACTCTTTATTTAATAGATCAACAACCCTAATTGTATTAATTGTATTTTGAATCATGAACAGACACTTACTATGAACTCCAAATGAACTCCAAATTGTGATTTATCCAAAATATGTTATCTTGATCTTATTTAGTGAGTCTGTTTTGTCATCAACACCAAGTAGACTTATAAATGAATGTTTTACTTCCCAGTGTGATCACTGAAATTTTGTATTAACCATTTATTTCACTCTCAGGTTGAGCTGCCACTTAGGAACAAGAAGATGGTGTTTCAGAAGCTGCTGTCAAAGCAACGAAAGCGTGCCGTAGTGGCCTGTTTCCGAATGGCACCACTCTACAACTTACCAAGGTATGTTCTTGGAAGCCTTTGTATTAAAATTCCAACTTTGCAATATACATTCACAGCATTCAGCTTTAAAATGTACTGACTCAATGGACAGTAGATACTTCTGAAAGTTTCCTTGATAGCTATTCCTTCCTTCCAAATGCATCTGAATGCATTCCGTACTCCCTCTAGTGCAGGGGTCTCCAACACGTCGCTCGTGAGCTACCAGTAGCTCGTGGCCTGATTGGAGGTAGCTCGCCAAGACACTGGCTGCATCCAAAATCGCATACTTCCCTACTATATAGTAGCCGAAAAACAGTATATGACAAAAGTATGTCAAAATTCACAGTACTCATAAAAGAGTAGATAAAAAGTACCCGGATGACCTACTACTTCCGGCGAGATTCTGAAGTGTGCATACGATGGACACTTTACTATCCCATGAGGCCACGGGAGAGGATTTTTGAATGGCAGTGAAGCAACGCAACTGAAGCTGGTAGGTCACATGATAATGAGAACATGGCGAATGTAGTATGTCCTGATTACATTCATACTACACACATTCGAGCTATGTAGATTAGTTTTTTTAGTGGTCATGAAGTAATTACTTATTCAAAATAAGGAAGCTATCTACTCGAGAGTATGTAATTTCGGACACAGCCGTACTTTTCATCCAGTCAGATTGAGCTAATATAGACCGTTGTCCCACCCCCATTATTGCAAATCAAGTATTTATTTGACATTTCAACCATGTGGTTATTTTATGAACATGCAGATGTAATTACAATATAACAGAATAACAACCAACAACAGGGGAAAAAAAACTATCAGGAAGTTTCACTCAAGCATGTCATCATGTTTATACGGCTACAAGGCAGTATTAGCTAGAAAACTTTGTTTGCATCTGGATGATTAAAGACATCGTTCAAGTGAAGAAAAGGGAAAAAAACATGCTATTTTCATGAGGAATAGGAGAGTGAGTTTTTCTTTACAAATATAGGCTAAAGATGTGTGTGCCTAATTTGCGGCGGTTGCAATACAGTAGCTTGAGCCTCTTGGCTTTTCCATCCAAGTTGCTCTTTTAAAATTCAGAACAAAAATTGTTTCATATTTTAATTAACATTAAACCCGTATTTGATTATCACGATCTGAAAAATTTGTGGTAAATATTGTTCAGCATTAAGCAAAATTAGAAACAGTCTCATGCAGACGAAGCATGCAGTGTAGGCTTTGTTTTTGTCAAAACATGACGGTAGGCAGAGTGCCTAGAGAAATTAGATGAATGAATGAATGAACGAATATCTAAGATGGAACCAACTGTCTTCAGAAAAGTGGTATTTGCTTTTCATCTTCCCTTCTGTGTAATGCCTAATAAAGTAGTTTATAAGTGCAGCACTGCTTTACAGAGGTTAAGGGATAGTTCACCCAAAAATGAAAATGTTATCATTATTTACTCACCCTAAAGTTGTTCCAAATGTGTATGAATTTCTATCTTCTGCTGAACACAAAAGAAGATATTTTGAACAATATGATCACATTTCTATCGATAGAAATTCATACAGGTTTGGAACAACTTGGGGGTGAGTAAATAATTTTTGGGTGAACTATCCCTTTACTGAGGAAAGAGCTCTATTTCTTCTCTTCCATAAACGCCACCTACTTGCAGATAGTGGATTTACATTTTTGTTTCGACCAATGCGAAAATCGGACCAAATGTTTGTTGTTAGTTTTAACCTGTAGATGGAAAATAATATAATGTGCATTCTAATAATGTACAATGTTTATAAATTGTTAATGGAGCACATAAAATGCCTATGATTTATCATTTGGACTCTTTTTATAAAAACGATTTAAAGGCTGAAATGTGAGGTTTATCATTTTATAGATTTATCATTTCATTTCCAGCACAATTTAACAATACCATGATAACCGTAAGCATTTTGGTTACTATTACCGTGATATGAAATTTTCATACCGTTTCATCTCTAGTTATGATGCACTATAAAAACAACTGTACCTCTCAGCCACTTTCATTTTTAAAAAGTAACTTTTAAATGAAATAAGGTTAGAGACCCCTGCTCTAGTGTCATTGTTTAAATGTGTTTTATTGGTGTTTTTCCATGCTCCTTTCTTCCTCCTCCTAAAACCTGTCCCTTTCTATTGTCTCCATAACACACTTCAGATACAAAAATAATAATTACTTCCTGAATGGCTATCGGTACGTTTGGCTGGAAAAGGTGTACCATACCTCCAGCTTTGACCGTCTGTTCTCCATGCTAACGGTAATGTGAGACTAAGAGAACTCATGATCCCAACCTCCTCCTCCTCCTCCATTCTCCAAGCTAAGGGCTGAGCACAAGCATACAGTTAGCGCCGCCACTCTGAATGGTCACCTTCCGTTTCCCACGGGTCTCTTAACTTTATGTAGCGACAGGCAGTTTCAGAGTGGGTGGAAGGTTGTTCACCTGATGAGTACTTTGTGATAAGTCTTCATGCAACAGTGATCATTTAGATGGTAGCCGTGCTTTCATGGAAGTCCTCATTAAGGTGACCAGTCAGATCAGGCCATGGACTGTACATCT
The DNA here is from genome assembly GCF_963993115.1 of Abramis brama. Taxonomy (NCBI): domain Eukaryota; kingdom Metazoa; phylum Chordata; class Actinopteri; order Cypriniformes; family Leuciscidae; genus Abramis; species Abramis brama. The sequence continues at coordinate 6,587,604 of NC_139980.1, forward strand.
TCCTCTCACACCACAGAATGCACCTCCTTCCCTCATCTTCCTCTTAACCTCCCTCTCCCCCCCCACTTCTCAGGCATCGCTCAATTAACCTCTTCCTCAGTGGCTATCAGAGACTTTGGATAGAGACAGAGGAGTACTCCTTTGAGGAGAGGCTAGTGCAGGACCTGGCAGTAAGTACCGGGCTGGCATCAGCGCTGCCCCGTGTGCTGTGTGTGCCCGCTGGTGCCTTCTCGGCGGCCGAATGCTCTGCGGCCAGCACCGTGCCTGCTCAGGCGCGGGAGCACGTCTCTGCCTGCCTCATGTACTCATCCTGGCCTGTGTTCAGCTCTGCTGGTTGCGTGACACACTACAGATCGAGGCACAGCAGCCAAGGCATGCATGAGTTTCGGCTGAGCCTCAGAACCCGCCATCTCACTAGAAAAGCAGTCCGTTTCAGCGCAGCTTTGGTAAGGGGGCGGACGCTCCCCGCGACGCTCTGATTTGTTCTTTGGGTGTCGTCTTTCTTTCGTAAGTCTCTGTTGTGAGAGTCGGTGGCATGTTCACCTCATGTAGAGATCATGTCTCAGCTAAAGTTTAGTCTGCGCTCTAAATTGACCCACCTGATTTGTGCGTCTTAAATAAGAATATATTTATTCATTAATGTGCTGGAAATATTTTGAGCACTAATGAAATATTTAACAGAATTAATTCATATTATTATTATTTTTAATGGGATAATTGGGCGCTCATTGTTAAAATCTTATGAAGACACCCTTTTAGTAATATTTAATATTTGTTTTAATAATGAAACAAGTTCATTTACATCATTATGTAACACTTAACATACACTGCAAAGCCATTTCCATTGCCGTGTCTCCATGTGAATTTGCATGTTCATCCTGAGCTGGTCATTGGTCCTTGTGTAATTCTGGAGCATCCAACCAGACCCCATGACCATGCTCAGACCACGATGTCATCCGAACAAGTGTTTCTCAGCTCAGGCTCAGTGGACTTCCAGGATCCAACAAATTTAACCCAGTTGTGCAGCACATCTGATCCAAGTAACATAGCAGTAGTTTCTTTCTTTGAAGCTTTAAAATGTTAATTTAAAGTGGCTTCACAGGACCTGAACAGAGAGACACTGATCCCGATTACATTTAAGTGTGTCTTTGTGTAAAATATCTGCATGTCTAATTTAAACCCTTGTCACAAGATCAGGAAGCAAAGTATTGGAGTCGTAATGTTGAAAATGACTGGAATGAAACTAATTTGCATAAAGTGTCACGTGTTTATTTCATGTTTATTCTCATAATGAGGAGAACCGATTTTCTGTTGTGTTTTTAATGAGCTTTTTTGATGTATGTGATGTTACGGTTTGATTTGTAACACTATACAAGTTATTTGTTCAGGGTTGTGCACCATTTAGAATTGAGAATTTAGCTCCTAAATTAAAAAAGTTAAGCAAGATGCGGAAAGTAATTATAATTAGATTTTAAAGAAGATGAATAGAAATTCATTGTAGGTTTTTTTATACATTTCATTTTTCAGGATGAATTATCCATGTTATCACACATGCAACATGAGATATTTCCAAAAACATTAGATAATGGTGACTTTAATGTATTTAATATATACTTTATTTGCCAGACTGCTATGATTGACCTGTTCAAAATGTCAGACTTCATGAAGCGATCTGCTCTTGAACATTTTGTAGTTGTGTTGGACACATGAAATGTGTATTGCAATTCAATAATTCCAGTTAATCATCCCTTGGGACATGACCTATTGAACTCAAATTTGCACTCGTTGATTAAAAGGGAGCTAATTCATAAATTCTGAATTTAGCATAACACTGGCAGTGGAGCAGATGAGCATGGTTTTAGTGAGAGATTGATTGAAGTGTCAGAGTGTGTTAGTGCATCGTCATTTGCTTTATTTTGATGTCAACTGGTGGGTGTGCTTATGAAAATATAAATGACTGGTGTTAAAGAAACCAAGGTTTATCAAATTAGCAAAAAAAAGTTCACATTTGCTTGTGTGGAGTCAAGTTAGAGAGAAAGCTAGTGATTAACAGATTATGGGAGGTGCAGTCTTTATAACTTAAGTGGCTCTTCCTGCAGAAAACTCCTATGGCTGTGGTAGAGGAAGAAGAGGAAGAGGAAGCTGAAGTTCAGCCAGACCCTCTTCATCAGCTCATCCTTCACTTTAGTCACAATGCTCTGACAGAAAGAAGGTGATGTGTTCATATATGTGCTGTAAAGATTATAGAAGTAAATACATGTTCATTTAATAATGGATAAACAACTGATTTTCTTACTGTGTTTTTGTAGTTTCCTAGAAGAGGATCCTCTCTTTCTTGCGTATGCTGACATGATGGCAAAAGTCAGTGTTGTATTGAATTCAATTAATCCTTCTAAATTAAACTGTAATTGTTTTAAAGAGTTAATATTCAATAATCAATATTTTAATTTACAGAGCTGTGCTGAGAATGAGGAAGAAGAAGAAGAGGAAGGAAAAGAAAAAACTTTTGAGGTATTCAATTCCTGAATTAAAAAATAATGCATATGAACAGGTACACTCCTCTTCCATACGTGCCAGGCATGATTTACCATAGTGTAAAGTACTATTCAGAGCACCAATGCCCAATTGGACACATTTTTTCCCAGACAGGAGCGACTGTTGCAAACATTCACCACTTAAAAAACACTAAAATAGACCCTGATCCCTTGCTAGCCCTCTGTGGTTTTCTCTAGACCCGCTTTAACAGCCCAAGATCGCAAGGTTGTTGCTTTTACTACGATCCTGACCAGACGGGCTATCCTTCTTAAGTGGAAGCATGCTTCTCCCCGACACATGACGGGTGGATACAGGACATTTTTTTACTGTATTAGACTTGAAAAGTTAAGATGCTCACTCTCTGGCTCACTTAAATCCTTTATAAGGCTTGGGATCCCGTTTTGAACTACGTTAAAGGCCTACGTTGCGTTCTGGAATCTGGTAACTGACAACAAATAATATTTGTCAGCGATTAGACAGAACTTTTTTTCTTAATCTATTTTATTTAAATTTTTATTTTATTTGACCTTTTCTCTTTATTTGCTGGTTTCTTGTCCATTTGAGTTAAAAGGGATCATGGAAAATATTAATAAAGGACAATGTCTTACTGTGTACCTCATTATCAATGTACCAGTCTGTATTGTCACACAAAACACCAATAAAAATAATTAATATGATGTTTCATGGACTGTAAGCAATATTCTGGTCAATTTTAATGTGTTTGTCTTGTCTCACAGGAAAAAGAAATGGAGAAGCAGAAGATCCTGTACCAGCAGGCCAGACTTCACGCCCGTGGGGCTGCTGAAATGGTCCTACAGATGATCAGTGCCAGTAAAGGTACACTTCTCTATTTCTGACCTGCTTTCGCTCTCTCTCTTAATCCATTTGATTTCTATAGCAGCATTTGTTTGTTTACAGGCCGACTTGGTCCTATGGTGACTGGCACCCTTAAACTGGGTATTTCTATCCTAAACGGAGGCAACGTTCTTGTCCAGCAGGTAAAGAGCTTGACTGGGCAGATCATGTTATTTTGTCCCACAGAGGACACTGAGCTCAGTAAATACTTGTAATTTATAATTTTTCAGAAAATGCTGGATTATTTGAAGGAAAAGCGAGATGCCGGCTTCTTTAAAAGTTTATCTGGACTGATGATGTCTTGCAGGTGGGTGTGAACACAGACCTGCACCGATTATCCATTTGACCCTACTGTGATTATTCATTTTGACAGTATCTCTTTATCTCTGACAGTGTGCTGGATTTGAATGCGTTTGAAAGGCAAAATAAAGCAGAGAGTCTTGGAATGATGACTGAAGAGGGGTCAAGTAAGCCAATAAATCTTTTTAATGAATACAATGAGTAATTAGTTAATGTATTTGATAACAACATCTGCATAATGTCTGTCCTGCCATTATACTACAATACAGACAAAAGTTTTTTGTTTAGAATGTGCAGAGTATATTTGCCTTTTTTAGTACTGTCAGGATTGAAAGTGGTACCAGTTCTGGTCCTTCCTTTGGCTAGCTGGGAAATGCTGCACCCTGATAACTTTGTGAAGTGCGTAGTTAATGTGTGTACATGGATTCACTGCAACAGTGGAAGTTGCAGTATTCTTCTCATGCAAAATGTCTATGGGATACCATTAACATTAGGGGCCGGGTGTATGATAGGGCCCTACATGTTTTATTATCCAGTAATTGAAGGGCTTCATCTTCAAAGGTGAAATGAAGGACCACAGTGGTGTGATGATGCTGTGCACAAAAAATAAAGAAATCATCATTGGTTTATTGAAACAATTTTTTTTTTTGCATTGTGACATTATTTTCTTGACAAGTCATCCTCATACTGTAATCCGTCCAGATGTTTGCAATTTTTATTATTCTCAATGATTTTTCTCATTAGATTATAATTACTATAAATAATGGGAATCATTTCATCCAGATTTATTAAACAAATTAAATTAATTTAATTTGGAACAAAAATTTCCATGATGTAATAAGTTACATTTTAAATAAATTCAGCATTACTGTAATGAAGAGATTTTTATACAATTAGCAGTTTTTTCATACAACTTCATACAAAATATTATATATATACATTTTATATATAAATATTAACCTAGGCATATTCTTGAAAGTGTAACCTAATAGCTTTATTTTATTAGCCATATTGTCGCCTTTGGCATCACATATCATATGAAAGGCATCGGATATCAAGTATGATACAGAACATGACTGAAATCACTGCACTGGAAATAATACTAACACCTTCCTTAACTACTGATTTTGCAGGATGACTGTGTACTCACAACTAAACAAATAAAGCCTTGTCCAATCCCAGTGAATAATATGCTGTATGTGTTACACAGTATGTGGTCCAACTTTAGTTTCATTGTTATAGATTGCATCTAATTAAAAAGCAGGTCTTACATTTCATGAAACACGTCTGAAGTCTGTCTCTGTTCACATCTGTAACTGCATGTCCATCCTCTGACTAAAAGTTTAATGACTCTTCTTTTTTCTTTCTGAAATTCAGTCTCTCTCCATTTGCTTATGTCTGCTCTCTTTGTGTTTGTTTTCCATCATTTATTACTGGATTGCAGGCAACATGAGAGAGCGGGGTAAATAAAGTTTAGCTACTCATTTCTTAATGCTGTTCCCTGGCATGTCTCCATTTCTTGTAACTTTTCTCTTCTCCTGCTACTAGTGATATGAATGTACTACTCTTCAGTGCTTGTAGAGACTAATGCATGCTGACACAGTATTAAGATAGAACTAAGACCAAAGCCAGGCTCATTTACCTAACTCCCTTTACTAAACTAGTACACTCAATGGGAACATTTTTTCTTCCATGTGAACTTTATGAATCATCTGTACTCATACTTTGTTGAAAAAGATGAATACATGTTAAAAAAAATAGGCGTACACTCAGCTAAAGATTAGAACACAGCTACAAAATGAGCAAAGAGCTTTGCCAGGCCGTGAATCTGTGGCTATTTCACAAAGCTGGTTCTTCAAATGACTAACTTTCACAAGTATGACATTGTGTAGAACATAATAAATACAACAGGATCTCCTCTTTATGTGTGCAGTATATAATAATTAAATTCTACAAAATATAGCACTATTTTTATCAAGTTCCAGTATAATCTGTTTGTATCTCCAGCAAATATACTGTACACCATCCTTGTGAAAGTTACTTCGCTAACCCAGCTTCTTGAAATTTCTGTGTATTAATCGACAAGCTTTTCTTTCTCCAGTCAGCTCTTGGGATGGTGTTGCGAGCCTCATCCTAAGTGAAGCAAGCTCCCAAAATATGTGCTAGTCACCTGCTTGCTTGAGACTGATGTAAATTTGTTATTTAGTTTTGCTTTAACCATATGGCCCAGAAATAATTTAATTTCTCTGTCATGTTTTAAGGTTCCAAAGTACTACAAAATGATGACTTTACAAAGGATCTATTCAGGTTTTTGCAACTTCTGTGTGAGGGCCACAATAATGGTAAGACTTGTAATTTCTTGTAAAAAATAAATAAATAAATATATATATATATATATATATATATATATATATATATATATATATATATATATATATATATAAAATATTATATTTTTTATATTATATCTTTATATAACAAATATAAATATATAAGTATATATTTTTCTGAATGTAATTACTTTTTAAAGTAAGTAATATATTTAATTTGCAGCAAATTGTTGGAATTTTTAATTTCCTTTACAGATTTCCAAAACTTCTTGCGGACCCAGACTGGAAACACTACTACAGTCAACATCATCATTAGCACTGTGGACTACCTATTACGTCTACAAGTAACACAAACTAAATACATTTGTAGATGCATTATATATGAGAACAACATAGTTCTGAATCCCCATGAATCTTCTCAACTTTAGTCTGTAATATTGGTTGTGCTTGTTTTCACTACCAGGAATCCATAAGCGATTTCTACTGGTATTACTCTGGGAAAGACGTCATGGATGAGGCTGGGCAACTTAACTTTTCCAAAGCTTTGGCAGTAGCCAAACAAATCTTTAACTCACTCACTGAGTACATTCAGGTAATGCACATACTCTACACCAGTGCACCAGCGCATGTTAGATTTCAATGGATTTCTGCATTTCATAATACTGTATTTCCTCTTTTTAGGGCCCTTGTATCGGGAATCAGCAGAGTTTGGCACACAGCAGGTTGTGGGATGCAGTGGTTGGGTTCCTGCATGTTTTCGCAAACATGCAAATGAAACTGTCACAGGTAACCCGTCAGGGCACTGTTAATGTCTAGCTTTTACCAAAGATGATGTCTCTCAAAACTGAATATTGTCCATTTGTTTCAGGATTCTAGTCAAATAGAGTTATTGAAGGAACTGATGGATTTGCAGAAGGATATGGTGGTCATGATGTTATCTCTTCTTGAGGGTGAGAGTGTATTGACCTTTCAAACATCACAATGGAGCTAGTGAGAGACTAGTAATGGTTAATGCGTCAACTGTATGTTACAGGTAATGTGGTGAATGGAACTATCGGTAAGCAGATGGTCGACACTTTAGTGGAGTCCTCCAGCAATGTGGAAATGATCCTCAAGTTCTTCGACATGTTCCTCAAACTGAAGGACCTCACTACATCTGATAACTTCAAGGAGTATGACCCAGATTGCAAAGGCGTTATATCCAAGAAGGAGTTCCAGAAGTCTATGGAGAGCCAGAAGCAATACACACAGTCTGAAATCGAGTTTCTTCTCTCCTGTGTGGAGGCAGATGAAAACGACGTATTCAACTACGAGGAGTTTGTGGAACGCTTCCATGAACCAGCCAAGGACATCGGCTTCAACGTGGTTGTGCTTCTCACTAACCTTTCAGAACACATGCCTCACGACTCGCGCCTGGCCACCTTCTTAGACCTGGCTGAAAGTGTGCTCAATTACTTTGAGCCGTACCTGGGCCGTATTGAGATCATGGGTGGTGCCAAGAGGATCGAGAGGGTTTACTTCGAGATCAGCGAGTCTAGCAGAACCCAGTGGGAGAAGCCACAAGTCAAAGAGTCCAAACGACAGTTCATCTTCGATGTGGTCAACGAAGGCGGTGAGAGCGAGAAGATGGAGTTATTTGTAAACTTCTGTGAGGACACCATTTTTGAAATGCAGTTGGCCTCTCAGATCTCCGAGCCAGATGCCGCAGAACGACCTGAGGAGGAAGAAGATGAAGAGTTGCACAGCCTGCTTGAAGGCTTGTCTGAGGAGGAAGACGCATCTCTTGAATCCACCTCGGCCTTCACGGCAGCCTGCGCCTCTGTGAAGAAGAGCGTGTCTAATTTCCGTCAAATGCTGACATTTAAGAGTATGAAGAAGCAGTTTAAGAAATTCAAGAAGCTGACCATCAGAGAAATGATCACAGGGTTCTTCTCCTTCTTCTGGATGCTCTTCACCGGGTTCTTCAAAGGCATTTTTGGCATCATCTTTGGGTTCTTCCATATAATTTGGTCCTCCATGTTTGGAGGGGGTTTTGTAGAGGGAGCTAAAAACATGAAAGTGACAGATATTTTGGGTAATATGCCTGATCCAACACAGTTTGGGATCCATGGCGATGTACTGGAAGCAGAAAAAACTGAGAGCAGTGAGATGGTGGTGTCGGCAGATATGGTGCAGATGACCGGTGCTGGTGCTGAGAAGCTGGAGCCGGATACGATCATGGATCTACTTAATACTGGTGTAAAGAAAGAAGGCAAGCATGGGGCAGAACCCGGTCTAGGCGATGTCTGTGAAGTCCTGACTGAAGCTAGTGCCCCTGCTGAGAAGAAGAAAAGCCAGGTTTGTCCATCTTATATGCCTGGTTTCACAGACAAGGCTTAAGCCTGGTCCCAGACTAAAATGCATGTTTGAGCAGTCTTAACTGAAAGCAACTTGCACTTAAGGCGGGCGTACACGGTACGATTTTTGTGTTTTGTATTTTTGAAAGTATACTGTTTTTTATTACACAGAAAGTAGCAGCAGAGAAGCCAGAATCTGAGCCAGAGAAAGCTGAGTAAGTTGACTATTGTAATAAGATATTGTCATATTATTTCTTTTGTCAAAATGTCCTGACATAGCAATGTTTTTTTTAGCACCGAGAATCAGGAGAAAGAAGACAAGGTTAAAGAGGAAACGCCTGAGGAACCAGCAGCAGAAAAACCAGCTCCAAAAGCCAAACGTGGCTCTTCCAAAGATAGAGCTCCAGCATTCATGGCCAGTTTCTTTGCAGTGCTTGAAGTCTACAAAACCAAAACGCTAGTAAGAAAAAGCTTTTTAGTTAAACAGGAAATGTTGTTAAAGTGGCAAACATGAAACATTTAAGTTTACTTCTTCTCTGTAGAACTACCTGGCTCGTAATTTCTACAACCTTCGTTTTCTGGCTCTGTTTGTGGCCTTCGCCATCAACTTCATCCTGCTCTTCTACAAGGTGTCATGCAAATTACTTTTCTATTAACTTGAATTGTGCTTATAAATATGAAGTAGACATTTATAGTATAAAAGACATTTTAAATGTCCTATTTGGTCATTTTGTAGTTGCTCTCTAACACGTTTGAATATTGCCACTCTAAAGGTGACTGGAGGTTTCGATGACGAGGAAGAGGAGGAGGGATCCTGGGGTGGAGAAGAGGAGGAGGGTGATGAAGATGACGAAGGACTGGAATACTTCATTCTTCAGGAGAGCACTGGCTACATGGCTCCCACATTGACTTTCTTGGCTATAACACACACGATCATCTCCTTGCTCTGTGTCTTTGGATATTACTACCTTAAGGTTTATCCCGTTTCCTCTAGTTTGGTTATACTTATCGGGATTAAGAGTGTCAAAGCCAGATGCTGCACAACAGTGTCCATGATTTGTGTCCTTGTTTTCTCTTCACTTCAGGTTCCTTTAGTCGTGTTCAAGCGGGAGAAGGAGATCGCTAGGAAGCTTGAGTTTGATGGTTTGTATATTACCGAGCAGCCGTCTGATGATGACATCAAAGGACAGTGGGATCGTTTGGTCATTGCAACTCCGTAAGAAACACTTTTGACTTTCTCTTAGGCCCAAGTGATTTGGTCAATCGGATCACAAGTAGATGAGGGAGACACATTCCGGTTTACTCCTGGTGTTTTAATCCGTCTCTTTTGTCCACTTTCAACCACTTCTGTCCTGATTTTTTCGAGGGGAGGGTCTAAGGGGCGGGTAAATGTATGAGCTTTTTCAGTCTAATGGATGAAATACAGTAAGCTTGTGCAATTTACATATGAATGCGACTAGAGACGGCACAAAAACATACGGAGAGCAGCAACTTTTGTTTATGCTCTAATAGCTGTAAGACCATGACAAACTTAGTTTGTGCTTAGTACTTTTTTCATCTTAAAACCAAACTTGGGTCTTCAGCCGACAAAGTTTAAATCCTGTCTGGCTTGCGCGCTTCCCAAAATGTTTACAAGTTAGGTCAGTAGATGGTCTTTTGTGGCTGTTCGAACACATTCAACCACATTAGTGTCTATACTACGAAAGCAATCTGGTCGAATGCGTTTTTGACTACCTTTGGAAGAGGTCGAAAGTGGACAAGCTTGAAACGTTTTCACCATTTTCACCTTCAAACTACCCCGTTTACACCTGTATTTTGCATCATCCACTTGTGATCCGATCAACCAAAACGTATCTTAATACCAGGGTGTAAACAGGGCCTTTTATTCAGTCCCTTATGTTACATTTACAATACAGTGTCAGTGTTTAAAAAAATATTATTTTTTCTATAGCATTGAGCACCACATACATACACATACCACATCTTTTGTGACATAAATTTACCGTCACTTTTGATTAATTTAATATGTCCTTGCTGAATAAAAATAGTATTAATTTCTTTAAAAATTAAAAATCTTACTGGCCCTAAACTATTGAATTGTAGTGTCAAGGCATAGTGTAGTGTACAATGGCATTAAATACTGTGGTAAGTTGATATGCTGTACTAGAATTTACAATAAATATGCATATCGAAACATTTTCACAGAAAAAAAAAGTCATAAACAATCAACATAAAGAAACATTTCACTTTTCAATCAATAGTACAATGCTATTTTAAACAGCATTTTAAAATTTCTTTATGGTACTTTTATGATTTAATATTTATTGAGAGGCTGCAATATTTGTAACTTAAATATATTTAAACCATTTAAAAAGAAACAGTGAAGGCAAATGTAATTCAAAAATGAATGGTGACCTGTTACAATTTTTTACAATTTAATATAAGACAACCCATTCAGATCATCCATTAATTATTGTCATGCATCTGTTAATATCCATTATTACTGGATTTTGTACTTGATTTTATCATGGATTTGAGTACTTAAAAACTAACTTACCTGTCTTTCAGGTCCTTCCCTAACAATTACTGGGACAAATTTGTTAAGAGGAAGGTAAGCAGAATCACAATAAACTTGTGATGTTACTCATTTACGGTGCTTGTATTCCACAATTTCCACTGTCTTCTTTAGGTCATCAATAAATACGGTGACCTGTACGGGGCCGAGCGCATAGCTGAACTCCTGGGTCTGGATAAGAGTGCTCTGGACTTTGATCCCACTGAAGAGGCCGTGGTGAAGGAAGCCTCCCTGCTGTCCTGGTGAGCTGACAGGACCCAAAAACATTTGGTTTTAAGGAGCTTTAAAGTATTCAGTCATGTTTTGGTTTCAATTGCAGGTTGAGCTCAATTGATACCAAGTACCACATCTGGAAAATGGGGGTGGTGATGACGGACAACGTGAGTACGGTTCAGATTTGAGAATGTTAGAAAGATTATCCCATTCCTGGACAATAATGTTTTGTCTTTCATCTCTAGTCTTACCTCTACCTGATCTGGTACACCACCATGTCGATTCTGGGGCATTATAATAACTTCTTCTTTGCCGCTCATTTGCTGGACATTGCGATGGGCTTCAAGACCTTGAGGACCATCCTCTCTTCTGTGACTCACAATGGCAAACAGGCAAGTGTCATCCAGCAGGGGGTGACTGCAGTACAGCTTTACCACCAAAATACTTCAGATCTGATGAAAACACCTTCTTGATTTGAACAGCTGGTGTTGACCGTGGGCCTCCTGGCTGTCGTGGTCTACCTGTACACTGTAGTGGCTTTTAACTTCTTCCGCAAGTTCTACAACAAGAGCGAGGATGAGGACGCACCTGACATGAAGTGTGATGATATGATGACTGTGAGTTTATGTTTTCGTTTCGAAAGGTTCCCTGGGCTTGAATGTGGATTTAGTCTGATCTGGAAGTCATCTTGGACTCATACTGACTATTGGTGTGGATGCGTTATTGCACAAAATAACGTTTTGCAAATGTTTTCCATGTGAAAAATGCAAAAACATTTTGCAGGGGAACACAAAACATTTGTGAGAGAACACAAAAGCATTGACATTTATTTTTTTCCCATCACTATGTCCCTTTAGGGGCTCCCTACTATTCAATTTTAAAAAGAAATGGGAATTTCTATTATTGAGAAATATATATATTAAAGCTTGATTTTTACATTTTTATTTTTTATATTCAAAGATTGTACTCTACCATTCAAAGGTTTTTGGTCAGTACTATTTTTTTTTTTTTTTAAAGAAATGAACACTTTTATTCAGCAAGGATGCATTAAATTGATAAAATAAAGACTGTAAATTGTAAAATATTGCAAATTAATTGAAATAAAGACATTTATAATGTTACAAAATAATTCTATTTTAAATAAACGCTGTTCTTTTGAACTTTCTATTCATCAAGGAATCCAGAATAAGAAAACTAAAAACTGTTTTCAACATATTACATTTTAAAATATATTCAAATAGAAAAGTTATTTTAAATTGTAATAATATTTAACAATATTACTGTTTTTACTGTATCAAATAAATGCAGCCTTGGTGAAAGAAATCTTAAAAAACAGAAGTGTGTGTGTATATGCCCAAACTGCTTTGCTAGATCATTAATAACTAAAACAAATCCCATGAATCCTCAGTGCTACCTGTTCCACATGTACGTGGGTGTGAGGGCTGGCGGTGGCATCGGTGATGAAATCGTGGACCCGGCCGGTGACCCTTACGAGCTCTACCGCATTCTGTTTGACATCACCTTCTTCTTCTTTGTCATCGTCATTCTGCTGGCCATCATTCAGGGTACTGATGCACTGCACTGATTTACATGCTCCATTAAACACTGCTCTTAAATAGCGCTGCCCAACCGATCATAATCAATATTGTATTATCAACCTCACACTCAATATTTGTATCTTCAGAACATCAACATAATAGTGAATGCTTTTTTTTTTTTTTTTCAAACCAGGTTTGATCATCGATGCCTTCGGCGAGTTGAGAGACCAGCAGGAGCAGGTGAAAGAGGACATGGAGGTGAGCAAAGTCACACGTCCTCCTGTGAAGTCTAAAAAGACCACAGTGTGTTCCTGTTTTAACGTTTTGTCTTCGGTCTAGACAAAATGCTTCATCTGTGGAATTGGGAATGACTACTTTGACAGAATCCCGCATGGTTTTGAGACCCATACCTTACAAGAGCACAATCTGGCCAACTATTTGTGAGTAAATCATCTATATGACGTAATTCAACTAACATGAACATACAGTATGTCATCTGATGACAACCTTTTTATAGTTAGAATGCTTCCTTTTAGGGGTGTAACGATACCTTCATGTCACGATTCGATACATATCACGATACTGACCTCACGATACGATATTATTGCGATATGGTAAAAGGTTAACAAAAAAATGTACCGTTGTTTAAATTGCTAAATTTGATTTGACATTGGGGTGGAATTGAATAGGCTTTGACTTGGTGCTGGTAACCCAATGCACAGGACAATGGTGACTCCAGAATAAAAATATTCATGATTCTGAAGCTGAAAATACAGAATTATTTTAGACAAATATGCTTGCACTCTTTCACTGACTAGATACATTAAATTTAAAATAATTTAGGCCACTTTTTACTGGTAACATTTGGCATTATCAGGAGCCACAAATATTGCCCCATTGTATTATTATACTTTATATTCAACATTATATATAGTGGTTTAATGTAGTACTGACACTAAAACTCTGAAAACTTTCATTTTTTCTCATTTTTTATTTTATTTTGAACTATCCACAATACATATTGTCACTATCCACAATACATATTGTTGCAGTTTTGTATTGCGATATATTGTGACACAATATATTGTTACACCCCTACTTCCTTTATAAACTAATCAAGTCAACACATCTAAAAATTCAAATATTCCTATTTAACAGATTCTTCCTGATGTACCTTATCAACAAAGATGAGACTGAATACACTGGTCAGGTAATCTACTAATCTAATTTCAATGAATTGATTATAAAATCATGTACTGTTCAAAGGTTTTGTGGTTGGTAAGATTTTTGTTTTTGTAAAAAGTATCAAAACAGTAATATTGTGAAATATTATTACAATTTATAGGACACGTATCTCAATACTTGGGCACTTCTTCAAAACTCTTCACACAGTGATCACAACAGCTGTCAATATGGCCTAAACTTTGGATTATTCATCATTGCTTTGGCACAAAATGCATTCAACGACTACATCTTTCAAATTATATCTATTCTTTTCTCATTTAGACACAAACACCGGCCAAACTGTTCAACTTTAGTTCCGTTTCAAAACTGAAAAAGATTTCCATTTCCATTTCCATAATAATACCAAACTGAAATATATTTTGATATATTCTATCAAAACAATTAGAATTAGATGTTGCTGAACACCTACACAGGTGTTAGTCTTTCAATTGCATTACCATCTGTATAAAAGGAATTATTTTGTACTGAAATTTAAACATGGACCATCTAACATACTGTAGTGAATTCTAAATAGTGTGTTTTAGTAATATCATGAATGTTATTTCATGTTTTGTAATTCTTTTTTACAATTTCTTGTTGACAAACTTTGCTAATGTTATGGGAGAATGAATTGAATGACATGACTGTGCGTTTTGACGAGTGTTTTGGTAGTTTTAATGAATTTTGAATGTGAAATCAACTGCTGTGCCAAGTTGAAAGTTGGTTGGAAGAACTGTGTGAAGAGTTTTGGAAAAGTGAGAAGTGACCCAAATATAGAAAAATGTGTCCTAGCAATTATCAAATATATATACTGTATATATATATATATATATATATAAATAGTAAAACAGTAAAATAACTGTTTTGTATTTTAATATATTTTAAAACTGTAATTTATTCCTGTGATTGCAAAGCTTAATTTTCGGCATCATTACTCCAGTCTTCAGTGTCACATGATCCTTCAGAAATCATTCTAATATGCTGATTTGCTGCTCAAGAAACATTTCTTATTATCAGTGTTGAAAAAAGTTGTGCTGCTTAAGATTTTTGTGGCAACTGTGATACATTTTTTTTTTTTCCAAGACTTTTGATGAATAGAATAGCCAAGTTCTGCATTTATTTGATAAAAAATATGCAATATGCGTGTTTAATAAAAAATATGTTTTTTTAAAATAAAATGACTGACCCCAAACATTTGAACGGTAGTGTATATTATATTTCATAAATTATATCATCACATTACTTCTCTATCCTTTTACTACAGGAGTCGTATGTTTGGAAGATGTATCAGGAGAGGTGCTGGGATTTCTTCCCTGCTGGAGACTGTTTCCGGAAGCAATACGAGGACCTGCTGGGCTAGAGGACGTACTGTTGTCCTCAGTCCAAATATGAGAGAAATCACATGTTCAACATACACGAGCTCCTAATATAAATGATTTTTAGGATCTTATGTAGGTTGGACACAACATCCTAAACTAGCTCTCATCAAATGCTGCTCACTGATTCATACAAACAAAAAAACCTCAGCCGTTTCTCCACCAGAAATGACAGCGACATACGAGAACTCATTGTGATCAAGCCAAAAATGTGAACTCAAGTCCAACATTGAGAAAAAAACAAAAAAGATTAAAAAAAAACATGTAGCACACATTGCCAAATTAAGACACAAGCCATGTTTGATTAAAAAAAAAAAAAAAAAAAAAAAAACAACAACATGGTAAATTGCCTCATTTGCTTAACTCACAAATGCACATGAAGTTGTGAGATGAGATGTTACCATATATATGTTTTTTGATGTGTTGAATGAACGTCTACACAAATATGCACAAGAATACCTTCTGAGTGCCAAACACAATTTATGCCTGTTTGATTTAAAAAACAAACAACAAAAAATACTATGAAGAATGTGCAATGCCTTTAAAGACAGTAATTTGACTGGTGGAATGAGAAATATAAAGATCATCTGCTTCAGTCCACTAGATGTTTCTCATACAGCAAAGTGCCTTATGACAAGAGACTATGCAAACATTTGGTTCCCGCTCGTATGATTTGCTAGTTTGCATTTTAGTTTAGACTCTCACTGACAGTCACTTGGGTTAGTAGTTTTGTAGCTTTAGTTCATGAGTAAAGATAATCACTGCTTTTTTTAAGTGTTTGGTTAAGGTTAAATAACTCAAGTCGTGTTTGCCTGATCATTTATGAAGTACGATTGCAAAACAATGGAAATCTATATTCAAGGACAAAAATGATTAACAAATGTATTGAACAGTCAATACTGTAAACTGCTATTGTATGGCCATTTGTATGTATGTAGTGGCTTTGGTGATTTGCATTTGTTTTGAGCAGGGGGAACGAAAATAAAGTAGCCAATGCAATAAATCCCAGTTGACCATAGATGCATTTAATCTGAATGAAATCTGAGTCAATTGAGGAGTCTGGAAACTGTTACATGGCATTACATCAGCATTTTTAGGAGTTACATATTGATGATGCATTTAATATTCCACATGACTGAATTAGTCTTGGCTATTATAAGACTTCATGAAGTGTCTGAGTATGATGTACACGTCCACACAGAAGTAACGCTGTCAGCATGTGCTGGTTTAATCCACAGCCGTGTCAGTCAGCAGGGAGAAAGTGCTTCTCTCAGGTCAGGAGATCATGCTGTCCAACCAGTCCTCCAGATCCTCCTCTGTCACTTCCTGTCTCGTGGGTTCAGGTTCACTCTCCACCTCTGGCTCGGTCTCTTTCATAACAACCGTTTGATTTTCTCGCTCTTCTTCCTCTGAATCCTCTGTTGAGGTGATAAAATCATATTTTTACACCATGTTCAGGAAGCTACTTTGAATCTATAACTTGCAAAGTAGTTCAACAGAATCGAAACTCAAGTATTTAAGGATTATATGTGTATCAGAGGATATTTTCAATCTGCAATAGAATTCAGGTCGAATTTTACAAAAAATAAAGGCTAACTATGTTATATATGCTAATGTTAAAAAAATGTGGTTGGTAAAATGTTTTTGAAAGAAGGCTCAGCAAGACTGCATTTCATTGATCAAAAATACAGTAAAAAAGTACAGTACTGATTTGTATTTGAATATATTTTAAAATGTAATTTGTTCCTGCGATGGTAAAGCTGCATTTTCAGCGGCTATTACTTCAGTCTCCAGTTATCCATGTTGAAAACAGTTTTTGTGGAAACCATACTTCGATTTTAGTTTTTAGGATTCTTTGATTAGAAAGTTGAATATTTGGAATAGATTTTTTTGCAACACTTAACTGTCACTTTTGATCAATGTAATGTGTCACTAATGAATAAAACTAATATTTTTCTCCACAAAAATCTTACTGACCTTATTTATATAGTGAAAAACAAAACAAACAAACAAAACACTGGGATTAAAATAATTTGGCAAAAAAATCAGCTTGAACTGAGAAGTTTACATGAACTGTGAAAATGAACTGTCTCACTAAATTGAATCTGATTTCCAAACACTACGCTACTTAGTGTTGGAGGGTACTGTAACTAACTAAAAGTAGTAACTTTCAGTGACAAATTAACTGTTTAAAGGGTAACTAAACGATAAAACAACTTTTTTTAGTTAATGATCTGTAAGACTGGGGATTTATTAATGGTGTTCATTGATTCAAGTCATTTTTTTGACATTTGGGTTTAGAGTGTTTTAATTCTCCAATATATGGTGTAAAAACGTCTGAGTGCTGCCCTCTGCAGGTTGAACAGTGGCTACTGCAGTTGAATTTTCCTATTGGAAGTTATGGTGGCCGGTGACGTCAGAGGGAACCAGCTAACCACGCCCTTGCCTACAGAGAGATGCGTCTCAGATGCTCTGCCCACTTTTCCAGCATTTTTCAAATATTGCCAGTGGGTGGAGTCAGGCTCTGACCAGGGGTTTAGTTACCCTTTAAACAAAAAAGAAACAAGATATACTAATTGATTTGGATACCTTGTGTTGGGGTGTTCAGTGCATCATCTGTTGTAGCGTGGGATTGAACTGAAGAAAGTTCTGTGACGGGTCTCTGCAAGCTGAGGAGAAGGTCGAGCTCCTGGTCAGCATCATCAGTGGCCGCAGGGACGGCTGTGGAGACCCCGAGTGACGCTGTGGTGGTTGAAACAGGCTTTACACTGCAGGAAATGCCCAGGGCTGACTCTTGGCCTGCCAGAGGAGCTGTCAGTGTCGAGTCGGTTCTGTGAGGGACTGTCACGGGCGGCAGTTCAACAGGAGTCGTCACCTGAAGCATATTAAAGCTCTAGTACATCATACTTTAATAGTAATAATAATAATAATTCGTTACATTTATATAGCATTTATAGGTACTCAAAGCGCTTTACATGGAAGGGGGAATCTCCTCAACCACCACCAATGTGCAGCATTCACCTGGATGATCGACGGCAGCCATATTGCACCAGAACGCCCACCACACACCAGCTTACTGGTGGAGAGGAGATGGAGATGAAGCCAATCAGTATGTATGGGGATGATTAGGAGGCCATGATGGACAGAGGCCAAGGGGCAAATTTGGCCAGGATGCCGGGGTTAAACCCCGACTCTTTTCTCCGAAGGACATCCTGGGATTTTTAATGACCACAGAGTCAGGACCTCGGTTTAACGTCTCATCCGAAGGACGGTGCTCTTTGACAGTATAGTGTCCCCGTCACTATACTGGGGTGTTAGGAACCACACAGACCACAGGGTGAGCGCCCCCTGCTGGCCTCATTAACACCTCGTCCAGCAGCAACCTGGTTTTCCCAGGAGTCTCCCATCCAGGTACTGACCAGGCTAAACCCTGCTTAGCTTCAGTGGGCTACAGTCGTGGGCTACAGGGTGATATGGCTGCAGGCTGAGTAGTATTTCACTAAATATTTCAGCAGTAGCATTTCAAAGTATTTCAACATAAAAAGCAATGGATCTACCTGAACAAGCTCAGCCTCCAGGTTCAGTCTGGTGTGCAGTGGAAGCTCTTGAAGTGACTGCGTTAAAGCTGGCAGGTCAATAAAAAGAGCTGGAATCTGGAGGTCACAATCAACCATAGGAGAATATATCCTCAAAAAACGCAATAATTGCACTGGAAAACATACAAGCAAATCTTAATATTTAGTGACTTGAGAAATGACTGATTATGCACCTGATTTTTTGCCAGTGAGTCCATGTCCCAGTCCTTCTCATCAGAGAACCTGAACTGTGTGAAGGAGTCCCCTAAAACAGATAAACATGCAATACATTGTTTAAAAAAAACAAAACAAAAAACTATGTTTATACAGTATATCAACCAGAGTATGTAAAGTGAGTCACCAGTTAATATCTTGGTTTTGTTTCAACACTTTCAGGAAGCTTGGAATGAATTCTTTATTTTGGTGAAATTCTTGATGTGTAAAGTTTTTTTTTTATTACTAATAACACTATTAAATCATCAACAAACTCAAAATTCTCAAAGTGTTATAATATTTACTATCAAATATTATTAATATTTGACAGTACATTTATATGAATCTTACTAAATATTATTACAAACAAATTAATAATAATAATTGATTTAATTCAATATTTAAAATCAATATTATAATAATGCAATAATATCATAGGTTATTTTGCCCACTCTGTGTTGATTCATTTACCAGGATTAAAATGATCCAGTTAACACATTTCATTGAAAATACTACAGTTGTGTTATTTTAGTGTTACTTTTGTTGTATTCTAAATTAGCATTAATTTTTATATTTTCAGATTTCATTTCAATTTAAGTTTAGTAATTATGTTATGTGCTTTTGTCATTTTTATTATTTTTTTTTTTACCATTTCTATTTAGCTTTAATTTTTTATTTCCGTTTTAGTAATTTCAACTTAAACCTATTTTAAGTTACCTTTTAGTTATTTTAGTAGTTTTTTTGTTTTTGTTTGAAATTTTTCCATATAATATCTGTATTTTATTGTAAGATTTATTTTGATGAACTAATCGTCAACAATAACTGCTGTACTACAGCTCACCTTCCAGACCCTATATTGCTGTTACAAGTCAATTATTAATAATGTCTTCCACTTTGTTTTCAATTCCAAATGGACATAATGACACGGGCCAAGAAGAAACATCTCAGTTCACTGCACACCATCACAGCCGCAGCTGAGCGCGTGTCATCTTTTGAAGTCATTTTCACCTTGACACAAGCAGCGTGAAATGTGAGGCGGCAGCAAGTTGGGACAGCCGAAGAAAGAAGCCGTGGGTCTGTCACACACAGCTGTCCAGCCAGGGTGAGGCAGAATAGCGGGCGTCCCGCCTCAGAAACACGCTTTCACTAAAGACACACTTGCCAACTGCAGTTGGCCAAACTGACAGGGATGATACAGCGCAGGGTCTCGAGGTCAAGTAGAGGGATCCTTCTTCAAAAGCGAGCATTCTGCCACTAAAGGCTCCATGTAAAGTAGCCTACATTAAACTGATGAAGAAGAACCTAAAGATGTCAAATTGTCTATATACCAGTCCAGTGACTCACAGTAAACCAGATTCCTCGTAAGGTGGAGCAGAATGCCAAGTACGCAGTGGTTGATGTCGCTGTTATGAGAGAATGAGGAGCTGTGGACAGGAGAAGACATCACGTTTCCTTCACTGGCAGTGACAGCGCCATGGAAACTGCTGCCATAACAATGAGCAAAAGTCCTGTCAGCATGTGTGATGAGGGTCAGCGAAGCATTATCACAGCGAGTGTGTGTGTGTGTAGTTGGCCAATATAACAAACCAGCTGCACGTGACATGCGTACTGCTGTGCGGCATTAATTATGGTAAAGACACCGTTTGTACAAGTGAAACAGTGCAAGAATAATTGAAGAAATAATCATATACGGTTTACTAGAGACACAAAAATATAGAATATCTTGGCTGAAACCAGATGCCACAATTTTTTGTTATGGCTGATGAATAATATAATTGAGCAATATCGCACACATAATAATCCTGATATTCAGAACTACACATAAAGTCCGAATTGTGCGAATTTATATATTGCAATTCTGTACAAATTGTTAGATAGAAAGTCGCAATTACATTTAAAAAAAATGTTTTGGTAACACTACAATAAGGTCTCATTTGTTAACATTAGTTAATGTGTTAATAAAGTTAAAGTCATTCATTGTTAGTTCACAGTGCATTAACTGATGTTAAAAAACAACTTTTGATTTGAATAATGCATAATGTTGAAATTAACATTAACTTAGATTAATAAATGCTGTAGAAGTATTGTTCGATCTTAGTTCATGTTAACTAGAGTAGTTAACTAATGAAACATCATGGAGTGTTACCATGGAAACAAGCCTCCATAAAAATAATCACTTTGCACAAAATAAATAACTTTTCACTTTTCAAGTGATTTATTAGATTTATTAACTATTTTAAATCTTTTTCTTAATCCATTTCTCAAATTATTGTATTTTTATTCTTTAGTTTAGAAGTTTAGAAAAATGCCATTGGACAGTTTTTAGACTTTCAAATGAAATGGATAACCAAAAGTTGACATATTGTGCATATCTACAAATAAGTAAAAATGTGTGGTGTGAGAGGAAGAGCAGCTCTGGTGCAGTGCTGGCACGATGTCAGTGTGGCAGATGTTGTCTCTCTGCAGGCTGGCGTCCTCTGACCCGCTCACAGGAAGCCACGCTACAAGCACAGGTCATTTCCTCCCAGAGAGTGGCACCATGCAGTCTGCCAACCCAAAACTGGCCAGTGTTCTGTGCTTTTTCAAGGGCCCCAATAAGACACTGGTGACAGGAGGACCACGAAGCGCTGTGTGGACCCACAAGCACAGCACCATTAAACCGAGCACAGGCCATCCACTGTTAGTCATTAAATGGCACTTAATGGAGGGAGGCTACAGCCCTTTGGAAGACGCTGCTAATTTGCTTTGTCGTCACGGCTCTTGAGCAAATCATTGCTAAGCCAATTAGCACAAAGCAACTCCGTAACGAACTGAACCATCAAAATAAATCAGACTGTGATGATTGCAATTAAAACATTTCAAGCCGAACATTCAAAACAATAAGACGGTTATTTAATATACGCTTCAGGATAGCTGCCATGGAGAACACCAAGAGTTTCCTATTAGTGTCTAGAGTTGAAAGGAAAGACTTTTGTGCAGTTCACACACTTGGTTCATTTGAAAACACATCTTTAAATGCAACACTGCTTGGATATCTGACAGAGGCCAAATGTGTAAAATAAAAATGTTTTCCTTCTTCAGATCATTAAAAGTTTGAGCTCTGCTTTCGGTTTTGATCTGTTGAAGTTGAACTGTTGCGTAACCTTCAAATCATTATGTTTATAAAGAGGTCTGAGCTTCCTAAACCAGAAACGGGGAATAAAACACATCTATTCAGTTAAATCACAATTGAAATGACTGGAACTATAGCTGTGAATCTCTTCATGTGGTGCAGAAAGTGTCAAATCAACTCTTATTTTGAAATCTTTAATGTATCAGAAATCAAATCAACCTTTAATTCAGCTCATTTTTAAATGCATTTACTTTCAATTTCCATATTATTTATCGCAATATTTAGTGCCTTACAGTTCACAATATAGCCTTCGTGACAACGAACAGATCTTCTTTACTGTCCCTAGAGTTAAGAGAGAAATTGGGAAATATGCTTTCTGTGTTAGAGCCCCTCGTGACGGGAACAGCCTTCCTGCATCCATTCGCTCGCTTACGTCTTTTCCTCTGTTCCAAACTGCTTTGTTAACACATCTTCAGAATACTTGTCTATGTTTCTAGCATTTCAGATTCAGCATCGATATGTGTCATGTTATGTATGTGTGTATATATGAATTTGTTTATGTATATATATGTACATATATAGTGATGATAACTTTGTCAGTTATATTTGGGATTATTGTGTTATATGCAATATGTTACACCAGTTGTTCTCAAACATCTCACACCAAATACCCCTCTTAAAACGCATGACTTCCAAAGCACCTTCATGCTGAGTCCTATATTAAAAAGGTTTTACTTAAAAGGGGTATAAAATAGGTTTTTGTTTTTTTTGTTGTATTATTATTTTATTATTATTATGATTTTTTTTTTGTTTTATTTGATTGTATCTACTCTGTTGTTCTGCTGTTCTATGTTGTTTGGACATGATCCTGAGGACCCCCATGAAAACGAGATGTTTCATCTCATGGGGTTGATCCTCTAATAAATGTTCATAAATAATAATAATAATAATAATAATATATTTATTTCTCTGTTTATATCTATGACGAGTCACGCAGATACTGGGCTACTCCGCAGTGGTACGACCCGAGCCAGTCTAAAATAGCTGTGTACCGTAGTGATTCAGGATAAAACAAAAACACGGTTTGGAAAATGGATTTATGATGCATTTATTTTTTTCAATTGGACAAAGAAAGAAAGAAAGAAAGATTATCAGACACAGGATTGAGTCTCATGATTGATGGGTTTTCCAGTGTTACAGACACAGTGTTTACGCCTACTGCTCTATATTAATCTATTTAATTCCTATTTATTTGTGAATGCACGTCCCCATATCTCCGGTGCATTAGTGTGTATGAGAACAGGGCTCTGGTGTGAGGTGCACCTCAAGTGAAAGATGCTAGATGCGAGCCATGGAATGAACGAAAGACCACAAAGAGCAGAAGTCGTCCAGAGTCCTTTCTTTCTCGGCACAACCTGACCTACACTACAAGAGCAGCAGTATTCTCCTTTCTTCTTGATATTTTTACCTGAACATAAAAGCTACACCAAGTTACATAACAACATGCGTGTTCACTTTCTACAAGTGGGGCCAGTATTGCAGCTGGGACAATGGGCTGAGCTGACCATCAGGTTAGCAGACAGCTGTGGCTCATCTTAATAAGACATTTAGAAGAGTTATTTATTTCCATAGAGATGAATCAAGCACTCAGTGCGCTACTCTTGATCAAAGGAGATGCGTTTCCCAATGATGAACACAGAGGAAACACATCTCAGGGAGGATCCTCTTCAGAAACTACTAAAAAAGCAATGTCAATATTTAAGAGGAAGATATTTTATAGAAATGATTAAAAGCATGTCATATAACACTGCAGTATATGGCTTTCTGTGAGAAGTAACAAAAGAAATCAAAAAGTATTTATTTCATTTATACAAGAAAAAAAGATCTATTTTAAAACTTAATACATGCATTATATTACTTAAAATATTTTTTATATTATTTATTTATTATGTAATATGTTTATTACTTTTATTAAGTAAACAAATTCATTATTTTATACCACTTAAAATAATAAATTTATTATAAACATTCAGACCTGAAATACTTGATATAGACTTGTGATGTGATAATGGCACTGATTCAGAACATTCAAAACCAAAATGCATTTGGACTAGAGCTGACCGATACATGATTACTACAAGCAATATTATTGCGATATCTTCTTTGCTGACATAAAATATATATAATTAGGGAATATCTCAATAATGTTGAAAGGCTCTTTTCAAGAGCAATTGCAAAAACATCTCTATATACTGAATATCATAAAAATTTAGAAAAATGTCGAGGTTTACATTTTTACTTAGTTTTATTGCCCAGGTCTAATTAGGACTGTATTCAATTCCAAGACGGACATTGAATCGGAAATCTATCTAGTGAACATGAGTACCATTTACATGGCATACATAACACCTGTGCAAAATTATATTTACTTATAGACTTCCCAACTACAGAGAATCTTGATTACAGAGGTATTTCAATGACAGCGCCCATTAAGAACATCCACTTCCAACCAAATACCAAAGGACTTCATGCCCCAAATATCAACACTGCCCCAAATAATGCATCTCTGGGCATACATGAATTTAAAGGGACAATCAGGGGACCATTTCCTGGCAGAATTATAAAACAGATTCATTGGGGACAAAATATTAGATCACTCAGGCTATTTATAGTCAAAAGCTATCATTATTACACAACCATATTTATGCAAAAGTGTCACTTGAACCTTTAACCTGTAAGTACGGTTTGAAAAAAGCTCCCATATTTCAGTGATGTGACAACAGGGAACAATCGCCACAGGAAACAAACAAGGAGTAAGTTATGGCGGACAGATAAAAAGATATGGAACGCTAATATGGAAATGATTAGAAACAAGTGGCCACTGTTGCTCTTCCCAACATTCATAAAGGTGTCAAAGTGGCTTTAAAATAATGAGCAGCCTCATGCAAATCGCACAGGTGTTATGGTAACAACAGCAGCGAGGGAAGAGAGCGAGTGTGAAGAGAGACACACACAGTCATTAACAGAGTGGTTGTTACTGTTACACATTATTACAGAGATGACATTCTGATACTCTGCGTGGGTGCAAACGCACACCCCCGCATCATAATTACTGTCCAATGCTTGAAGCAGGGGACTACAGTCACAGTAAAGCACGATCAAAAACACAGGTGCTCAGCATTTAAGTGAAGGTTGCTCCAGCATTCTTCCAGAAACACCAGTTTGTGCTGGATTTGTGTGATTACACTTAGCAGGCTGGAATCAACATCCATTTTGCATATTTTAACTTAAATCAACTAGGCTCAGATTCAGAGAAAACAAAGTCCATAATTGATATTCAATTAATCAAAGTTGGCAATGCATGTTTAGGTTTGGGGCCGGCAAGATTTTTAAGAATATTTCTGAAGTCTCTTTTGCTAACCATGGCTGCATTTATTTGATCAAAATACAGTAAAAACAGTAATAATGTAATATCATTACAATTTCAAATAACTGTTTTCTACTGTAATTCATTTTAGAAATTATTCTAATATGCTGATTTGCTCAAGAAACATTTTATTATCAATGTTGAAAATCGTGTTGCTTAAGATTTTTGTATGAACTGTGATAATGAAATAATGAAAAAAAAATTACTCTTTGATGAATAGAAAGTTCAAAAGGAGCATTCATTTGAAATAGAAATAGACTTTAATCACCATTGATGAATATAATGTGTCCTTGTCATTGATCAATTTAATATTTAAAAAATGTTTTTAAAAAAATACTCTGAATGCCTTTTCAGAGCATGCGCAACAACGCCGATTCCACTTGCATTCGACGAAGCCGAGCTACAATCACATTATCTAGGTCTGTTAGTCCAAATTCACAAAATCAGGACAGGTTAGTGACAATAAAAAAAGCTTAATTATTGCTTTAGTCCAACTGAAACTTATAAAGTGCATGTAAACAAACACATCTAGCATATGTTTATCAGCATGCTTAAAAACAATAAGGGTTCTATGGTGGTAATAATTTAATGGCTGACTTTGTGCAAGATACAGTAGGTTGTTGCCTGCCAAGAATATGAAAAAGAGAGAAATCTAGAAAGCTGTGTCCCACCAGGGTGCAGTCATTTGTGGAGGGTCCAGCTGGTGAAACTGCCAGCAGCAGGGCCACAGGTGGAGGTCCAAGGTACTGAAATAAAGGACAGCAAGTTGGGAGGGGGCAAGGTTTCCTACAGGTGCAATGTCATTGGTAATGAATCAACATCTCTTTGCTTCTCCGCAGGGACACAGACAGGTCGAAGTGCAGTCAACAGCTAAACAAGGTCGTGAAATTCAGGCAACATTTAGTATTCATTTTGCTGCTCTCACTGTCAAGTGTAACCCGAGTATGTAGCGCGTAGGGCTGAGTTGTGTCTGCTAGCCATCTGAGACCCAGAGGAGACGTACTACTCTAGGACAGACACGCAGATGCAGGCGAACACAGCGGAGCTGTCACTGTATATCTATACCCTTCATTATTAGTCCTCCTCCAGGGTACGTGATACGGCTCATATCCTCCATTATGATCTCATTATGATCAATAAACTTGGAGGCCTGGAAATCCTGCCCTACATGGAACTATCTTACATAAGCCATTTCCTGTCAACCTGACTGTACGACATGAAGATGTGAGATTGTGATCACACTGTGGCATTGTAAAAAAAAACAGGTGACGGCTGACAAAAGGAAAAAGTGTAAAAAGAAATGACCCTGAATTGGTCGATCTGTACTCAATCTCCAACCAGACAACGCTTACACGGACACAACTTGCAAGGACACAATGTCACTAATTTCCTGAGCGTCCTTACCCTCTTGCAACTTTATGTTTGTACTGTGTGTACTGAATCTTTTTTTTTCCCTCATTGATCATTCAAGGCTTCCTTTGATGGCCTGTGATGTAAGTGATTGCACCCATGCAGCTGTGAGAGCAGAATTAGAGGCATCATCTGCAAATGAACATTAATGCTAACCTCTTAAAATAGTGTTTAAAATAAAATAAATTACACTGCCATTCAAAAGTCGGTTTGATTTTGTCATGTTTTAAACAAAGTCCCTTATGCTCACCAAGACTGCATTTATTAGATACAAATTACAGTAAAAACAGTCATATTGTGATTCAATTGTATTACAATTTTAAATAACTGTTTTCTATTTTAATATATCTTAAAATGCAATTTATTCCTGTGTTGCAAAGCTGAATTTTTTCAGCATCATTACTCAGTGTCACATAATCCTTCAGAAATCACTCTAATATGCTGATTTGTTGCTCAGAAAAAAAAAAAAATCGTATTATTATCGAAGTTGAAAACAGTTGTGCTGCTTAATATTTTTTTGTGGAATGTGATGAATAGAAAAAGCTCAAAAGAACAGCATATATTTGAAATATACTTATTTTGTAACACTGTAAATGTTCATGCCATTTTTGATCAATTTAATGCATTTCTTTCAAAACTAAAATCTTTTGATCAGTATAAATAAATAAATAAATATATAAACAAATTCATAATGGTCAAGGATATATGAACAGCTAAATGCTGAAGTACACTTCCAGTGTGATGCAGTAGCATTGACTCAACTAATGATGTGAATTTGGGGTGAGGCTATTCATTTGGTTAACCAATGGTAGATGAAACTGTATAAAACAATTATTTACTTTATTTTTTGTTTGTTTGGTGAAGCTAGTGGAACAAAAACAATTTGAACATCAGACAAACAGCTATATTACCTCAAAATATATGGGAGAAACATCACCTGGCACCTTAATAAGTTGTACTATTTTAGAGGACAATTTTACTTTGAGTTGAGCTGAAGCAGCTCCTATACAGACAAAAAGTCATTAAATGACCCTCTTACTTCTGTATTTCTAGATAACCGATCATCTCCACCCACTTATTTGCTCGCAGCCATGCTATCTGTGTCAAAAGAGAGTAATTAATGCCTCCATTATGTTTCAGCGAGCATCATACCACCCTTTCACACACCCCCTCTGTCTCCAGCATGAGCATGAACGGTCTAACCTTCATCCCCTCATTTCTGCTTCGATTCAGCCCCCTGCTCTTCTCCTCTTCCTCCTCCCATTCTCGGCGTCTGCCTGTTGTTCACTGCCCCAAATCATGACGATCATCCCAGCCCAGAGGGAATGACCTCCTCCCAGCCATTCACATCTGTGTCTGTCAGAGCATCCACAGGCAGCAGCACATATTCATCCAAAGAAACAGCAGCAGCAGCGTTTCCCAATCATCCTCCACCACTGAGAGAAAAGGAGATGCTTAACAATGGACTTTGGCGTAGTCGGCACAACTTGAGACGGAGCGTTTTACTTTGACTCTCCCTTTGAGCACCAACAACCATCCAAAAACCGAGGAGAACATTTTACTACAACTTTGAGGATTATATAATTTAAGAACAGGCTGATGACTGGACGAAGAAGCAACATCTAGACACTCGATTCCAGAGTGGTGAGAGTTGACAATAGAGGAAAAGGTTTGGGATGAGTGACAGTGTGACCGAGCCAGATCTGTAGATGGAGTTCAAGGCTGAGATATGAAAACAGTGAGTACTGAATACATACATCTTTTACAGATAATTAGACAATGTAGTAATTAACTAGGTGGCTGAATATTAGGTCAACATTATTAAAGACAATAGATATCACTGACTGCTATTCTAATGAATTAGTTATATTTCAATTAAAATGTTTAAAATGTAAATGGGCAATTCATCCAAAAATGAAAATTCTGTCATCACTTTCTAACCCACATGTTTTTTCAAACCTTTATCAAAAATGTCTTTCTTCTGTGGAGGACAAAAGCAGAATTTTAGTATGGGCATACAACCTTGCCCGTTCAATGTCAATAGGGTTTATGTTGCTTTTATTTTCCACATAATAAAACAAAGTCATACAGGTTTGGAGATGAAGGTGAGTAAATGACAGACGTTTCATTTTGGGGTCTATTGTCCCTTTTAATAATAATAAAAAAACAGACATTGTTTTTACTTAGTTCCACTAAGCTGATTTAAATGGACAGAAAAAAAGCAGTAAAGAAAGCTCCTACCTACAGTAATTTGGAAATTGCCAAATAAATCAATATGTGCTATGATGTATACTCGGTGTAATAAACATATGCTTTCAATGATGTTGAATTTGTTAAATTAGTTAATGCATTAGCTTTCATAAAATAACCATGAACAATACTTTTACAGCATTTTACTTTTTTTTTTTCATAAACTAATACTCAAAGTTTGAAGTTTGAAACATTCAACATTAATGTAATGTGACTAATAAAGGCTGTAAAAATAGTTCATGGTACACAATGCATTAACTAATGTTAATAAATGTCACCTTTACTGTCATGCAAAGTACACCATTAATATTATATTTGCATGCACTATTGTTTTTTACATTTCCTGTAAATACAATTGTGTTGACAATACAGACTCCTTACCGAAACTAGAAATCAATGCAAAGCTTATATGGCTGTGTTTACAAAATGTTTAAATATTCAAGCATCTTAAGCGGGAAAAAGTGCATCAATATCATCTGAAGGAGATCATTATTACGTTGTAATACGAGGTAGCAATTACCACATTCATCCTCATAGTGGATTTTCAAAGCAATGTCAGTTGCAGGGTTATTCTGAGACCAACAAAAGACTCCCAATGCTTGAGCAATGTCCTATGATGCTGGCCCTAGCAACAAGTTCACCGCCACAGTGACAAGGTCTGGATGATGCAATTCAATTTGATCAAGAGTTTCTGACAGATTAATCTTTGATCAGCTGTGAGATTAGACAAAATAAAATTACCCATCTGTCTGAGTAATATGCACAAAAATGATCGCATCAAAGATTTGCTACAGCATGAAGCCTTTCGGTGAACAGATTTTCAAATTGTTATCTGACAAATGTAGTTTTCTATGAACTGCATGATGATTTCCTCACTCAAACTGATAGATTAAACACTACACACTACCATGTGGGTGACAAACAGGTGCAAGCACCTGCTGTCATGAAGAAGACAACTCATCTGTTTTAGTGTAATATGTGTAATAATGTGCAATATGTGTAAATGATCACCCCCATGTAGTTCCAAACCTGTAGAACTTTGAAGGTGACTAAATGATGACAATTTTAAATTTAGGCAAACCAACCCCGTTAAAGAATCCAGATTAAGTTATGATTTTGGTCATTTGTGAGAAAGCTCAAGGGTAATTGAAGGGTGTTCCTGGTGAAAGCTGAATTATACTCATTTGGCATGTAATCAGTCTGTTACCACCACACACACTAATCAGGGCCTGCTGGCAGAATCATAATAGGATAAAGGACAGTAAGTTGAGTATCGCAGGGGAGGTCAGGCAACTTTGAAAGACATGTGGAGCTGAACAAACCGGAACAGCCATTTTTCTATTTATAACTTACCTGAAGTCATTATATTGCAATATTTGACCAAGAGGTGTGACCATATTTACATATCTTGCCAAGTCAAACAAAACTTGTAAAGACTTTTTTCACTGTTAAAATATAAAATACAGAAAAGAAGATTCTTCATCAAAGCAGTCTGAACTATTTCTTTTGTTGTTATCATGGTGCTGTACAACCACATCATGATGGTAAAGCTGTCCTACATAATTCCTGAAGTCATGGATACAATACTTGTTCTGGAGAACAGATACAAATTCCACCCACATTCACAGGGATCAGCGAGTTTGAACCTCTGATGACTAATCGTAAATGTGCAGGGAACAACACAGGAAAAAATAGAGAGCAACAAAACAGATTAAGTGCTCCAATTTAGTTTGGAGTACAACTTTAACTGTTTGGCCACGACAAACAGAAACAGATTGCTACTAACAAATGAAATTTCCTAGTACGTATGTTATGCACTAGGGATAAATAGTCTTTCTTTTGCAATACCACAAGAGGCAGTGCAATCCTGCAGTACTTCACTGTTGTAAAATTAGATGCCACAAATATATCTCATGAATATCAATGTGGCTTTTGAGGAAGCAGATTAGGGAAATGAGAGGCAAATTGAGCAAAGAAAATTCCCTCAAGAGAACAGCGTAATGGAAACTCATTCTGCACTTACAGGGAATTTAGGCTCGTTAAATCTGAGGTACAAATGCCTTTGTAATGGTTAATTTTGAATAATTAGACAGTGTATGACCTGCCCTTGAACAAAATGTACAATCTCTGCATTCACTCACTGACATACATAAAGGAACCGGGCACATCAAATCGTGTATTGCTTTGGCTACAGGCATTCCCTGAAAACCCCTTACATCATGTTTTAACTTGCTTATACAGTACTGAAAAATATAGGGTCAGTAAGACTTTTATGTTTTTGAAAGAAGTCTCTCATGCTCACAAAGGCTTTCAATTTTCAGCATCACTACTTCCGTCTTCATTGACACATGATCCTTCAGAAATCATTAATGCTGATTTGCAGCTCAAGAAACATTTCTAATTAATATCAATACTTTTGTGGACACATGATATTTTTTTCAGGATTATTCGATGAATAAAAGTTCAATATAACAGTATTTATTTGAAATAGAAAACTTTTATAGTAATCATTAACTTACTGAAATCTTTTGTAACATTACAAATGTCTTTACTGGCATTTTTACTTATTGATTCTAAATTGGTTTCTAATAAACTATAAAAAACTATTTTAAAAATGAACATAGCAGTGATACAGTTAAACATGTAACAGTACTGATAGAGTAAAAGACAAATAGTACAGTAACCACTGCCAACACATTATAGTACAGTAATGTTACTACAGAAACACCATAAATTAAGTTTACAATTATTTTCCATTAATCTCATTCAAACAGTGTGACAGTCTCTCTTAATGCTTGTGACATTATTTTATTTTCACATAACGTTACTTAATATTTATGACATCTGTGTCTAATACCAAATAGCCAGAGTTTTATAGTATTCATTAACTTACTGAAATCTTTTGTAACATTACAAATGTCTTTACTGCCATTTTTGATTTAATGCATTTAATGCATACCTGCTGTATAAAATATTTTTACTAGTCCCAAACTTCTCATTCAGGCTGCATAACATAAACTCTGTGAGTGGTAATGGTTGCTCGCTGTGCTATCTGTAAACATGGCAAAAACTGTTGCTCATCATGAGATGAGTCCTCCTCCATCAATCAGATCCAACCGTGCAACAGAAATAGAGTTTTGCCCTTCTCGTCGCCTTTAGTATCTCAATAGCACACAGCAGGACAGCTGTTTAACACCACCGTTGTTCTACATTAATTTTAGTTTTGATCTCCTCCCTTCATGAGCTGTATCAGAGCAGAGGCACGGGGGAAATATGACACAGATTTAAGTGGGCAGTATGTCTTACCAGCTGAAGTGAGGAGGACATGATAGTCTGTGCCTCTTTGTGTGGGTACATCTTCATTAATTTCCTCTTTCTCCGATTCCTTATAACGGTCCCAGTTGGGCTCAAGCTTTCGTCGAGAGAAGGTGATGTGCTCCTCTACTTCCTCAAAGTTTTCTTTGTTGTCATGGTCATCTTGATTCTGAAAAGCAATCAGAAAAATTATGACAGTGAGCAAGCATGACACAATACATACAGTGAATACTTACTGATTCTAAATAGGTTTCTAATAAACTATAAAAAACTATTTTAAAAATGAACATGGTAGCAGTGATACAGTTAAACATGTAACAGTACTGATAGAGTAAAAGACAAATAGTACAGTAACCACTGCCAACACATTATAGTACAGTAATGTTACTACAGAAATACCATAAATTAAGTTCACAATTATTTTCCATTAATCTCATTCAAACAGTGTGACAGTCTCTCTTAATGCTAGTGACATTATTTTATTTTCACATAACGTTACTTAATATTTATGACATCTGTGTCTAATACCAAATAGCCAGAGTTTTATAGTAATCATTAACTTACTGTCATTGTATGGCATTATGGTAAACGTTACTCTGGTATTTCGGCATAAACTATGGTTGCCATGGAGCTTGTTTTGTATGGGTGACACTCACTCGTCGAAACTCTCTAAAGTCTGCGGGAGGTCCATATTCGCGCCCTCTTCCTCTACGATGGTCCCGTTTGCCTCTTCCACGATAGTGGCCCCCTCTTCCGCGACCCCTGTGCTCTCCCGAACTGCCAGTGTCCCCCTCACCTTCACCTCTACCTCCACCTCCTCTTTTCCAATGACCACCGCGTCCCCGACTATGTCTACTCTCCATAACTGAATATGAAAATTAGAACTACTACCGACCGAGACTGTAATCATGTAACACCACAACAGTTGTTACAGTTAAAAAGAACCCTCTTCAATGGAGAAACGTTCCCCCTCATTCAACTAGTTCCGCTTAATCATGAGTATGATATTGTCAACTTTAGGCTGGTCGAACTGGGGAAAAAAGTATGAGTATCAGTAGTATCAAAAGTAGTAGGACCAGGGG
Source organism: Abramis brama (assembly GCF_963993115.1). Classification (NCBI taxonomy): domain Eukaryota; kingdom Metazoa; phylum Chordata; class Actinopteri; order Cypriniformes; family Leuciscidae; genus Abramis; species Abramis brama. The sequence continues at coordinate 6,621,270 of NC_139980.1, forward strand.
TGAAACCAGCTCTTTTGAGGGCATGTGAGATCTGACCGGGTGCTCCCATGCAGTCCTGTCATTCCTTTGCATATAATGGACTGTAGTTATTACAGTCATCTTTAAGATATTGCGATGCATATAACTGTTATTGTGTGCTTGTCAGATTGAAAAAAATAAAAATACTTCCAAAGTTGATTAATCATAGAACATTAACACCCAGTTTCACAGACAAGGCTTAAACTATAGTCCCAGACTAAAATACACGTTTGAGCTGTTTTAAATTAAAGCAGCTTGCAGTAACATATCTTAAAATATGTCAGTGTCATTGTTTTATCTCAAGATGCACATCAGTAATGTTTTTTTTCCCCCTAAGGCACGCTTAAAAAATCTACTTAAACTAAATGTCTTTGAACTAAGGCCTAATACTAACTTAATCTAAGCCCTGTCTGTAAAACTGGGCCTAAGACAATTTTTATATTACAAGTTTTCTGAAATGCTATGTTAAATATGCAAATTTAAATAAGCAATATCTAATTAATTATGCTCTCATTTGCATGCATTTCCAAAATATTAAATCAGAACATTGGATAAAGCCAGGTTCATTCTTTCATTTTGTTGGCATATTAAAGTTTTTATATCTATTTTTTAATCACTCCATAAATCCATACTGTCAACAGCCAGAGAGAAAAAAAAAGTTTTTCTAAATAAAAGGTTATAGGAATCTTTTTGAAATTCGAACTAATAAGAATAAAACTGGAAATTATTGAATGCCTACTGAACAGCCTTTATGTATTTATAATTAAAAACAACAGACACAAAAAGATAATGTGTGATAAAATGAACTCTTGAATGTGCATTTTGGATGTTTTCTTTCCACCAGTCTAAAAGAAATGTCCATAAAAAAAATAATGCTTTGCCTGTAATGTCTTAGAAAAGTACACTATTTTTATGTTTAAATTTTCTGTTTTTGAAATCTTAAGTCTCTTTGTGCTCTGTTTTCAGATGATCCTTTGCCAAGTGAGCATGAAGAATACAGTGCAACTTTTATCCAGCATTTACTAACCTGTCAGCAATGGACATGGATATCCAAAATTTAACAGCAAGTGGAAATGTCTCTGCTGTCCTGCCAGCCCCATACAGTCTGTTGGAGGTCATAACCATTGCAACAGTGTCAGCTGTTGTGAGTCTCATCACAATAGTGGGGAACGTTCTGGTGATGCTCTCCTTCAAGGTCAACAGCCAACTTAAGACTGTTAACAACTACTACTTACTCAGTTTAGCTTTTGCAGACCTCATTATTGGCGTGTTCTCCATGAACCTGTACACATCCTACATTCTCATGGGATACTGGTCTTTAGGGAATATAGCATGTGATCTGTGGCTGGCCCTTGACTATGTTGCAAGTAATGCATCGGTGATGAACTTGCTGGTCATCAGCTTTGACAGATATTTCTCCATTACAAGACCACTTACCTACAGGGCTAAACGGACCCCGAAACGTGCAGGCATCATGATTGGCTTGGCCTGGTTGATATCGTTCATATTGTGGGCTCCACCCATTCTGTGCTGGCAGTACTTTGTCGGTAAGAGGACGGTTTCTCCCGACCAATGCGAGATCCAGTTTTTCTCAGAACCCACAATTACATTTGGTACAGCCATAGCAGCCTTTTATGTCCCGGTATCCATCATGACAATTTTATATTGCAAAATCTACAAAGAAACCGAGAAACGCACAAAGAACTTAGCAGAACTCCAAGGATACCCATCGCTGGACAGCCGTGAAGACTCTAAAGCACGAAAGCCAATACTACAATGCTTTAGCTTTAAAAACAAGAGGGACGGGACTCAAGCGTCATGGTCTTCGTCCAACCAGAGTTATGTAACTAGGACAACATTGCAGTCTGATGACCTGTGGACAAAATCAGACCAGGTCACCACCTTGAACAGTTATACATCCTCAGAAGATGACGAGCGGTCTGTCTCTGAGACGACCCCTCGAGAATCTTTCAAGAACCAAGAATCGACACTCAATAAAAATGGACAGATGGACTGTTATGAAGACAGCAAATATCTAAGTGATCTTGCAAAATGCTCCCAGACGAACAATAAAAAATGTATGTCATACAAGTTCAAGCCGATCCTTAGTGACAACACCGTTTTGCAAGGTAGTACCGAGACTGAGAGAACAAACACAGATCAATGTCAGTCCTCAGAGCCACAGGCTCCTTCATCCACATCGGCTTCAACCAAACCAGAAGATCCAAACTTGAAGATCCAGATGACCAAGCGTAAACGAATGGTCCTCATCAAGGAGAAAAAGGCTGCACAGACTCTCAGTGCCATCCTTCTGGCTTTCATCCTCACTTGGACCCCGTACAACATCATGGTGCTCATCTCCACCTTCTGTTCTAAATGCATCCCAATGTCCCTCTGGCATCTGGGCTACTGGCTCTGCTATGTCAACAGCACCATCAACCCTATGTGTTACGCCCTATGCAACAAGACCTTCCAGAAGACCTTTTGGATGTTATTCCTCTGCAAATGGAAGAAAAATAAAGGAGAGGAGAAACTGTACTGGTCTGGTCAAAACCATTAAATACAACAGAGATGGCTAATTCATTTTAGTTGAATACAGCACCATATTCCTTATTGTTTGAAAATATGATTTGTTAATATTTTATTTAGCTTCTAATCTGTTTTTATTTAAAGATCATTTAACATGTTTACATAGCATACATAACAATTTTTAATGTTGTGTAATGTCTAAAGGCCAGGGATGGTGAGGACAATAAATAAAGATATGGACTGTGACGTTTTAATTATAGATACCAAAAACATGGTTAACTTTTTGCGATAGAATGATTTTAAATATTATGTATTGTACGTCTTTGGTCATGTCAGTGACACTGCATGCATAGAAACGTAAATATTGAAATATCTAGTGTGCAAAGCAATGTTGTTGTATTATGTTTGCATAACTAGACATTGTTAAATATGGATCTTCAGATTTCTGAGCTGGCAAACCGTCACTTCTGTAGAGATACACACAAAAGGTAGCTTCACTCCGGATGTAATATCCATGATATGGCAGAGATTCCAACATTACATCATGTGAAATGAAACACAATTTAAACATTTCTACATCACCCATATAGTCCCAATGTGCAGTGGTTCATATTAAATAGAAAACAAATCCATATTTGTGGTGCCATGAACACATTAACACACACCACAGAAGACATTTATGGATGTTAACTGGCTGTTTTCCCATTCATGTTGTTTAATAAGTCTCTACTCTTTGTGTTGTGATGACATGCCATTTAATTTGTGAAATAAATGTTTTAAGATGAAATTCACCCAACTAATTGAAACATTTCATCAGTCTGATTTGGCAGGGGTTCCGTCTTCCATTAATGTTTTGAGTCAAACTAAAGCTTTCCAACTACCCAGAGTCTGACATACTTGCAATGTTTTATCAGTCACTTATTATCATAAACATGTTCTTAAACGTTGATCTCATTCTCCACACATCTTACCATGCAAGCAACATGCTGAGAAAAGTAGGCAAATAAGCAAGACGTTAAGGATATTTCCCACCAAAGTTTATTTCCATTCAGTTTAAATAAGTTTATACTTCATAGCTTAAATCGTACGCATTTCTCATCTTCATTCACAGTCGTGTACAAACCAAACAAGATATAGTAAATATAACCTAGAAGCTTTATTTCAAGTAGTTATGAAACAGAATTTGGGTCAATGTCACCTCCTCAGGTTGGTCTGAAAACACACAAGGCATCACTGCAAAGATGGAAAGATTTTTTCATCTATCTTGACCCTTAAGCTCATGTGTGCTTTTGAAATATCCCAGAAGGCTTTGTAACAAACTGAGCAAAACAACTACATACAGTGAGTACTGACTTCTGCATCTGACTTTATCAGTGAAGCAAAACTGCAGCTATTGCATCAACCCAAAGCACTCAACTGCCAAACAGCCACAATATGTTCAATTTTACTTAAATCTTGCTTTTATTCAAGTCGTAACGGAGGTGAAACTGCATTGCCCTCAATTCTGAGAAGGAATCATATCTGTGTGATGAATCGTATATGCAGCAGCAGAGAAAGCATAGACTATGTTAATTGCATGACAAGATATTGAAATGTTTCAGCAAAACTGAATATCTCAGTCTAACAATCTCCTCTAGGAATCCTGACCAATCTTTTTACTTTCACACTCATTCTACTTTTAAAGTTAAAACATCCTATTTGAGCTCTATTTTTTTTTTATTAAAAAAGATGAATTCATGCCTTACTCCATCTGTACTGGTCCATTTTTAAATGTTATGTATAGTTTTCAGTGTATCATACAATGATTAAAATAATCTGATTATTAACAATGACGCTAAAGAAGACAATTAAGCGTGGAAAAGTAGCACAGTGCAAACACAGTCCTGTTTTGTCAAGCATTTCAGTCGAAAAAGAAACGGTTCATTTAATAAAAAAAAGAAAAAAAAAAAGAAGAAAACCAGTAAAACAGTGTTAAAGAAAACCGACAAAATGATCCCAAACACACGGCACTACCTCCTCTTCAGAGCAACACTTCTGCTGCCTTTGTTCCCTCCGCCAGACTTACTGGAGCCCTTGGAGAACAATTTAGTCATCAATTCAGAAACATCTGGCAATTCAGGGTTAGGGTTCAACATATTCATAGATTGCTCCATTTCCTGCAGGAAAAAAAAGAAGAAGACAGAATTGTATGAATAAAGAAATATACAGTGGATGAGGATGTCTATTTAGCATATGTTTTGTATTACCTTTCTCATCTCAGGATCATTAGTATTTACCACCTTTGGGAGCAGGACAATGATTAATAAAGGAAGGACCATCATCATGACCTAAGGACAACAAAAACATTTTAAGAGTGAAGTCACAAGTATTAGAAACAATCAGCAACACATATTACGTCATAGATAATTCATACTATTATAAATGGCCCTGAAAATGTGCACTTGTAAAGCTTTACAATAAGGTTTCATTAGTTAACTGCATTAGTTAAATGATACAAATAAACTAACATGAACTAACATTAATAAATGCTATAGAAGTATTGTTCATTCTTAATCTCACCGTATACAACTACATTTTTAAGATCAAATGTTGTATCTGTTAACATTAGTTAATGCACTGTGAAGTAACATGAACAGTAATAAATGCTGTAAGAATATATTGCTTATTGTTAGTTCATGCATATAGAGAAGACTTATATAGTTAAAGTATAAGTAAACAAAAGAAAACAGACTGTGATTCATTTCCATTCAAATCACAAAAAGGACAACCAAATGTATCTGATAAAAAAATAATAATAATGAACAAACAGAAATCATATGATCATACCATTGGGTTCATCAGAAAATCAGTCCACCCCCAGGTTTCCCGCTTCATGAAGTACGTGTGTGGACCACCGGATCTGAGCTGAAGAGGGTATGGCTGTCGAAGAACTTCAGAGGTTTTGATGTAATTCACCAAGCGTGCCCTGTGGTTCAGCAACATCTTGATATTAACTGAGGTGATTGTGAATACACATGTTAGAAAGTAGAAGAATTCAGAATGTTAGCTACCTCATTTTCCCTTTGGAGGTAATGTCCACCCGAACAGGATCAAATCTGAAAGATGGTGATACAATTTCAACCACGTATGAGCCAGAGGGCACATCGTTGACAGCAAAGCTCCCATCAGTCCTATAAGGCAAATTGATGTGGTTAATTATGTCATCCTTGGCAAAACCTCATTTAATAAAGGAATGTTTTGAAACCCCTGCCCATTGAATCTGAATTTATCATACCCTGCAATGACATTACATATAACCAGCATATTATATTTCACAATAACACGGATTTATAAAACAGAATGCTTCCAACAAGATCATTATAATTGAGATTATCATTGTTATTTATGTGAGACGCTGCTGTAAATCGAGCAACACACACACACATTCATATTTACATCGCATTTTTGACGTTAGCATTGCTGGCGATATAACTCACTTGAGAAACCCAACATATTCCTCCCCCTCCACCAGGATTCGGGCTGTGGAGATCCAGTCTTGTGGTTTCACTCCAGGAACGACCGCTCGTCCTTCGATTTTGAAACGGTCTCCATTCGACTGAGAACCTGCTACGGGCCCCGGCTCCGTGTCAGAAAAACCCCATGACAACGCAAACAGAGCCTGCAACGCGATATATACATCTAACAGACGTTTAATGTATTGCATCGTGCTTTGTCACACGATATATACGACGTACAATAATGCACAATATTTCACTACGCGTCAATATGGACCACAGGAATAGGACTCAGCTGAAGGAAGTAAATGGTAAGCGGAAATCATAGAAGGCAGAGACCGGAAGAACGTTACACGTGATTATCGTTGAGGCGGGGCTTTTGATGGGAGTTCCGAGTCCGACTCGTTTTCTTGAATCCGTTCTTTCCTTCAAATAGTTCATGTTATAAACGCCACTTCAGATGATTTTACATCATGACATTGTGGTGCATCATATTAAATATTCCTAATCGTTCCAGTAAATTCATATGTAGGCACATATTGTCGTTTATTGCGTTTTATTTGATCATTTTGTATTTCATTGTCTCCCAGTTCAGTTTGTTGCAGCCATGACATAATGTGCATGACATTTAAACCCAGTTTAGGGTGTTCGTTAATAAATTATTTTAAACCCCATACAATTCGAGACAAATATATATTTCCAGTATCGTACTTCTGCTACTGCTGAGAAATTTATTTATTTTTGGTCCCAACAGTCAAAGCATCCGTTCTCGGTTCAGTCAGTATCATAAACGAATCGTTCAGACCGGTTTCGTAAATCGTCTTTGCATCAATATTATTGTAAAATACTGACTTCACTTTTTTTTTTGTCAGCAAATGTTGCAGGCTTATTTTTTTTGGTATTATTTAGCCACAATCTTTTACTCTCACAATCCACTACCCTTGTAATCAGGGTTGTGCCTGCACGGGATGGTTGGGAAATATTTCTTATCTTAGTTAAATAACATGTATGTAAAATATAAGTATTCATATAAACTTCAAGGTGAAAAAAAAAACAAACATTCAGATTAAGTAAATTTATTTGAAAGTTCATTAAAAGAAAATCACTATGTACACATTACACTCAAATATCCATTCATGATCGGGCAATGGACAACAAAACGCTAATAACTTAAAACTCCTGCAATTCAAGTGCATGACTGAAAAAACATCTAATAAAGGTACACTTACACAATCACATCCACTTAAGCAGATTCACACCATAGCACTACAAGTGCAACAGTTAAAACTTCTGCTTGGCACTTCAGTGAGTCACCTGATTCCAGAGAGTCTCATGGAGTTGATTATGTGCCCCTAAGCAAGTCCACTTCAATGTGAAGCAGTCATTCAGTGCCTGCAGGAAGAGTTCCTCCTCCAGTGCTGAAATCGGAGTGTCTGAATTGTTCAGTTCATCTATCCCCAATTCACCACAGCCAACCGAGCTTCAGATTCACCAGCTCCAAGCCGATCAAAGAGCTTAAAATGCACCAAGAGTTTGTAGTGGTTTTCTCCTTAGTGTGCTACATTGATACATCAGCGCAGTTGTGACAAATATGATTCTATAACCTGCAAAAGAAAAGCAAAACATGACAAGTAAGAGGAAAAAGTTTAAACTGATTATTGTAAAGTTGCCTTTTTTTTTTTTTTACTTCATTAAGAACACTTCACCTTTGCCGTATCACCTACAGTTCCTGGAACTGAGCTTAAGTGACTCTTTCCCTCCCACAGTTCAAGCAGCATTGTCTTCATTGCCTGAACATTCCTGCTGGATGCAAACATGTTCGGTTACACATCCCAGCAAACATTTATTAGATGTTCTGCCATTTTATTTATTTCCATATACATATAAAAATGAAGCACCTGTCATTTGAACAGCCATCACGCAAGCTTATGGTGTTTGTGGAGAGCTCAGACCACCAATTTTTTATGATAGATTGAACCCAGTGTAAAGCTACAATGAGGTGTCTGGAAAAGATTCAACAGTTTAAAAGATTAATTATTTTGGTCAAGCAACTAGCAACAAATGTATATTACAATTATATCTATATATACTGTACAGTGAGGAAATTAAGTATTTGAACACCCTGCTATTTTGCAAGTTCTCCCACTTAGAAATCATGGAGGGGTCTGAAATTGTCATCGTAGGTGCATGTCCACTGTGAGAGACATAATCTAAAAAAAAAATCCAGAAATCACAATGTATGATTTTTTAACTATTTATTTGTATGATACAGCTGCAAATAAGTATTTGAACACCTGAGAAAATCAATGTTAATATTTGGTACAGTAGCCTTTGTTTGCAATTACAGAGGTCAAACGTTTCCTGTAGTTTTTCACCAGGTTTGCACACACTGCAGGAGGGATTTTGGCCCACTCCTCCACACAGATCTTCTCTAGATCAGTCAGGTTTCTGGGCTGTCGCTGAGAAACACGGAGTTTGAGCTCCCTCCAAAGATTCTCTATTGGGTTTAGGTCTGGAGACTGGCTAGGCCACGCCAGAACCTTGATATGCTTCTTACAGAGCCACTCCTTGGTTATCCTGGCTGTGTGCTTCGGGTCATTGTCATGTTGGAAGACCCAGCCTCGACCCATCTTCAACGCTCTAACTGAGGGAAGGAGGTTGTTCCCCAAAATCTCGCAATACATGGCCCCGGTCATCCTCTCCTTAATACAGTGCAGTCGCCCTGTCCCATGTGCAGAAAAACACCCCAAAGCATGATGCTACCACCCCCATGCTTCACAGCAGGGATGGTGTTCTTGGGATGGTACTCATCATTCTTCTTCCTCCAAACACGTTTAGTGGAATTATGACCAAAAAGTTCTATTTTGGTCTCATCTGACCACATGACTTTCTCCCATGACTCCTCTGGATCATCCAAATGGTCATTGGCAAACTTAAGACGGGCCTTGACATGTGCTGGTTTAAGCAGGGGAACCTTCCGTGCCATGCATGATTTCAAACCATGACGTCTTAGTGTATTACCAACAGTAACCTTGGAAACGGTGGTCCCAGCTCTTTTCAGGTCATTGACCAGCTCCTCCCGTGTAGTTCTGGGCTGATTTCTCACCTTTCTTAGGATCATTGAGACCCCACGAGGTGAGATCTTGCATGGAGCCCCAGTCCGAGGGAGATTGACAGTCATGTTTAGCTTCTTCCATTTTCTAATGATTGCTCCAACAGTGGACCTTTTTTCACCAAGCTGCTTGGCAATTTCCCCGTAGCCCTTTCCAGCCTTGTGGAGGTGTACAATTTTGTCTCTAGTGTCTTTGGACAGCTCTTTGGTCTTGGCCATGTTAGTAGTTGGATTCTTACTGATTGTATGGGGTGGACAGGTGTCTTTATGCAGCTAACGACCTCAAACAGGTGCATCTAATTTAGGATAATAAATGGAGTGGAGGTGGACATTTTTAAGGCAGACTAACAGGTCTTTGAGGGTCAGAATTCTAGCTGATAGACAGGTGTTCAAATATTTATTTTCAGCTGTATCATACAAATAAATAGTTAAAAAAATCATATATTGTGATTTCTGGATTTTTTTTATTTTTTATTATGTCTCTCACAGTGGACATGCACCTACGATGACAATTTCAGACCCCTCCATGATTTCCAAGTGGGAGAACTTGCAAAATAGCAGGGTGTTCAAATACTTATTTTCCTCACTGTATGTGTGTGTGTGTGTTTGTGTAAAAAGGTCAAAAATGTATTAAAAAAAAGGTCAAAATACTTACTCTTCATATTTAGCGTTAAGAATCATTTTTACTTGTGGTAAAAGGTCAACACAACAGCCTATTGAAATGCATGGCTGTTCTTCCTGAAGACTATAGAGAGAGAAACTGGTATGAAACAACATGTCTGTCAAATCTATAACAAGTCTATCAAACTTTGAGTTTACATGTTGTGAAAAGGTTTTAAATGCATTACCTTTTAGTAAGTACAGGCAAGCAGTCAACAAGCACCCCTGTGTCTTGTATTCTGGGGAAAAAGTGAAAATAAGTTACCAAATTACCATGGTATTCTACTGACGACACATAAAATGTAGAATTGCAAACATCAATATGCCAACAAAAAAAAGCAATTCATCATACTGTAAAGACAAATCTATAGATATCAGCAATATTTCATTTACACTACTGTTTAAAGGTTTGGAGTTGATTCCCCCCATATTTTCAAAAGAAGTCTCATGCTCACCAAGGCTTGATTTATTTGATCAAAAATTCAGTAAAAACAGTAATAATGTAGAATGATTACAATTTTGAACAACAGTTTTCTATTTTAATACATATTAAAATGTATTAAAAAGCATTTTAAAACTCCAGTCTTTAGTATGCTAATTTGTTGCTCAAGAAACTTTTCTTATTATTTTCAATGTTGAAAACAGTTGTGCTGCTTAATATTTTTACATTTAATAACCATGTACAAGTCTGTTTACTGTCACCTTTACTGAATAAAATTATTAATTTTTCAAAACAAAATTATGGTAGTGTATAGAAGTGTATATTTTGTGTCATTATGAACAGTTACAGTAAATGTCAAATTGCTAACCTGTTCAAATATGCCACTAATTCACTTGCGTTTTTCCGCCAAAGAGTCAAAGCAACATTCAGCCTGAGATTCCTTCCAAAGAGCACGTGAGTCATTGCTTCATGGTCCTTTGATAACTGAAATTCAACAAATGATTAAGTTAATACAAATAATACAGTTTTCTGATAGACCACACATAACAGATGTCCCAAAAGTTAAGGGTGCATCAATCAGTCGCCGATCAGATGACGCAAAACTTGAGACAATTTTTCTATGCGCAGCTAAAATTACTTCACTATATTCACCAGTCTGGCAGTTCTACCAGGTGTCTGAAAATGACAATAAATTTGCAATGTCATTGCGGAGAACGGAGACATTGCAACACTACAGCAATGACAGCAAGAAACTAAGGCTGAGAGATTTTAGGGCATTTCTTTCCTTCACAGCAGTGCGCTTTCATTCCTCCCTAAAAGCCCAAACTTCACATCCAAATCATCTAAATCAGCGATTATCATAAAATAAAGTCTACTGCTAAACTCCAGGAAGTGCTAGATAAAATAATTTTTCAATTTTTAAGCCATGAAAGTGATACAGTGTTTCCCAGGCGGCTTTCTGTGCGCGTGCTCGGATACAGAGCAACAAGGAACATTGACGCGCAAAGTGATCGGGTTCAGTCAGAAAACACACAGAAATATGTCAAAATGCCTGGCTTGGTGAGTATTCATTAAAACACTGTTGGTTATGTCTTAAGTGAACATAAACAGTAGGGAAATAAGTCACATGTGTAACAGTATATTGGATTCATGCAATCGGTCTTCAAGTGACAGCAGCCTAATATTCTTGTGCAGTCTGTGTAATTAATGTTAATCAAACAAGAAAAGACAGAGAAAATCACTCATTGCTCTTTAGTAGATTAATATAGATTCTGTTGACAGAGACTGTTGTTTTTTATTTTTATTATTTATTTCTCAGGAATTGCTATATTTGTTCAGCTCTAAGCTGTTCCTAATCACCTCTAGGACAGGGAACAGCTGCTTGCCAATAAATAAATAGTTGTCAATTCATGATACTTTCTCATCTCTTATTTTTTTTAATAGAATCATTAGTATTATAAGCAACTCTTATAGTATTATTTATTTCAGTGATCGGTATAGATCGTATCGACCAATACTGCTTCTAGTGATCGTAATCGGCCACAAAAATCCTGATCGGAGCACCCTTTCCAAAAATAGAGGGGATAAAGACTATATCATAATAACAGGTGGACCATCATGAATAAGAATCAACACAGGAAAGTTTCCAGAACACTAGCTTAGAATGACATGAACAGTCAACACAACAGCACAATAACTGGCACTGGCATTCAGCTTAACTCACCTCAGTGAAATAATCACTGTACTTTGAGCCAGCTCCTGCCATTTTTGAGGAGTCTGTTGAGTTCACAGGGAACCCACAGTTGTCACTGTAAAGAATAGCCTGCACGTCATCAGGGCAGGTCAGTTCATTTTCTTTGTTTGCCATGTCAGACGTCCTGCTTGCAGTGGGCGATCTCCGACATACTCTTGATCCCACTCCGGATTGGCGCGTTTTCTTCTTGCTAATCAACGCTCGCTTTGCTTTGCTGTATTTGTGCACACAACGGCCCACTGGAAATCTGTGGAATGGAGGATAAAACATGCTCATACCTAAGAAGTGTTCCCATGTGAGCTTGTGAAACCAAGGAATAACACAAAGAGTTATTTAGTTTGCATTTCACACCCAAAAACATACCTCTCTTGATCGGTTTCGTCCTTAAGTGAATAATCCACCTGAAAAGAAATAACAGTTAAAGCTAGCGTTCCTAAAGGCTGGAATAAATGACACGAGTCTTAACACCTAAAAGGTTTTAAATCATACATACATTTTTGCATCATACACACTAAACGACTGACGACCACACAATACCAGACTTTCAAGCCATTCCCGAAAACAAACATACATTATAAACAAACAACTGTCAATTTTTTAACCGATTCCTCTCTCACCTCCCTCATGTTCTTCTCATCTCCAGAACAAACCATACGTTTGAGAAGATCATGGGGCTGGGCCTGCTTGAGCCTGTGGACTTCTGCATGACTTCCAACATGACTTCCAGTGGCCATAATAAGGGACTCTAGAGTACAATGCAAACAACACATTAGCTGGTACAGGATGCATGATGTTGTTAAAGCAAATAGCTGCAGTCTGTTTACTCAAAGTCTCGATTGTATTTATTCCATTTAAGAGCTTATAGTCATGCTATAATCAAACCCTCATTAAACTTTAAAATGTAAAGCTGTTGCCATTGTTAGAAAGTCTGGCACAGTACAATGTAGCATTGATGGCTTCATCATAAACAGCTAACGTTAACATTTTTGATTCCTACAACGTTCTGCGAACTTTTTTGATTATAAAGCAAAACCTATAATAATAACCATTAGAAAAAGTTCTCCTTATGTAGTCACAAAAAAACTCGTTCTGTGAAGGTTCTTTTTGTAGTTGTTACAAAAACCTACAGAGAACGTTATTACATTGTATTTTCAAGAAGTGATGCGTCTCAAAACCTATCAAGACAACACTACATACATGTTATGCACAAGTTATAACATTTATACCAACCTACTGTTAAGCATATTGCATATTTCATTACCACATACAAAAAAAAAAAAAGAACAACAAAAAAAAAAAGAGTAGCTTTGTCATTTTTCAAACGGACGTCTTACCACGTAGCACGTTATGCTGAGTCAGAGGACTAATCTATGAATCGTTTGAAACCCAACTAATAAGTTTCCGAATAACAAGCTAATATTCCTGGTAAATGTCTGAACATCTGTCAGACGAAGCTTTAGGCCTCCGATGATATGACGTCGCTGTTTAGGTTTAAGATCTGTTAGCACTAGCGCGCTAATTAAGTCAACTACGCTTTGACAAACAGTCAATAATTTGTGACTAAATTGCAAAAGACAAGTCTCGAGATTAGTCTACACTCACACTGGCCTGCGCATATCAAAGCAGTTGCTAAAAAAACACCAGATAGCTAGTTGCTAAACAAACAAGCCAGGCTAATCACCTGCTAGCAAACAAGGACTTGGCACGTACAAAACATTTAACGTTAACTTGTACAACGTTGGAAGACAATCGTATTTCGTAAGCACCCACCATAACATTGTGTAAAGTTGTCTATGCATCCTTGAGCACGTTATATATCCTAGAGCATGTCCATGCACAACCAGGAAGAAACGGGAATTTGAGTGGATTTCAGAGGGAAGGAAGAACCATTCAAATAAATACAAACTTGAAATTCTGGGATGGGTGAAGCACCGGAGGATTGAGGGTTTAGCGACATCTGGTGGGGCATAATGGACCTGCGCGGCTTTGGGGAACGAAATGAATATCATAGTAACAAGTCAACAGAAACTATGAAACAATACAAATAAAAGTATGAGATTTATAACGTTACCAACACGTTTTAAAAAAGTAAAAACTATTTGCACATACAACTTCACGAGGTTCATCTGGATTCCAACAGTCCTGAAGGAATTTCCATGCATGCCCTTACAATCTAGTCCAACACAACACATCCATTTTGAATCAATGTCCAACATAAAATTCGTAGGTAAAAGATAAGATATGTCCTGTATATTCTGTTTTGATTATGGCAGGAGCTGATGACTGTATGGTTTATTATTGATAAATTACATTAACCATGATTCATTTTGTGATTCTAGAAATTTCAAGAACTGTCAACTGTAGTTATACAACTGAAAGAAACTTGAGTTGCCGTTTACATCTTGATTTTATGTTTTAATTTAAATTAGAGTTCGATTATGTTAACAGATTAGCCTAATAAATTCTAGATGTAAATATTTGAAGTCACCCTGTGGCCCCCTTGGAAATTTGCCTCTTGGTTGAGATCCACTGTTTAATATTAATAAATAAAAAGAAGCATAGGCCTTTAGATACAAAGGTCTTTAAGATAATCAAAAATAATATTAAATGTGTTTCACTGTAGTTTTACAAAGTGATGCTGAACAGAAATGTTTTCAGAAACGACAAAAACATCAAAAATAAAGGTCCTTAATCACTATCACTGTAATGCCACTTTAATCTTCAGTAAGAATCTTGTTAGGATTGATGTTTGTTAAAGGTATAAGCTCATTTTGCTCCTCATGATGACTTTAAGTTCAAATGTGTCAACAAAGGTGATGATGACTATCAAGGCAAACAGTGCTGATGTGATCATTAGTTCATGAAACCACAAACTAGAATAAAGGGAAACACATTACTGGTAAATTTCACTCATGAATCTTACTGTACTGAATTTTACTGAATCTCTTACTGTAAATCTAATAAATATATAGAAGTTCAGCCAACTTACAATGGATTTAAAACTGTGCATATTGCCATAAAACTACATCTCTGAAGGATATACTGGTGTAGACTCATATTATGAATGCAGGAAGATTTATGAGCTGAACTGAAATGTATTTGAATGTACAGAAGCGGCACGCCGCCAACAGACATCCATCATTTTTTTATCAATCTGCTTTCAGTTATAAAATTATTTCTGAAGTTAAGCACAAGAAATCAATGCCATTTCTTGAGAATGTGAAGACAAATCTTCCCACATGGAAATGTGGTTACAAACAAATCATGGAAGACAAATCTTACCACAGTTCAAATAAAAAGCTGCTGAACTGATGGGGGGAAACTGAATAAAATAGCCGACATAGGACTCATATTCAGACAGCCACAAAAATTCACTAACATCTCCACCATTATTTGGGTTGAGCCTTTCAATAAAAATAATTAGTTACAATATTAGACTGCAATAATAGCTACTTCAATATGTGTAAAAATAGTCTAACAGTAAAAAAACAAACAAAGAAAAAAAACCCCTTAAGATAAACAGACTTAACTTTCTTAGTTTTCATTGGAATGAAAATGGCAGATGCTGGGGAACATAAATACATTCTTCACAGCACTTGTTTTAAACAAAATATTGGAAAAATTACATTTAATTGACTTATTCAAATGTACGCTTTCGTTCAATGATTTGGGGACAGTGAGATTTTTTTAAAAACGTTTTTAAAAGAAGTCTCTTATGATCACCAAGTCTGCATTTATTTGACCAAATACAAGTACAAACAGAAATATTGTGACAATTTATTACAATTTAAAATATCTATTTTAATATATTTTAAAGTGTCATTTATTTTTGAAAACAGTTGTGCTGCTTAATATTTTTTTGTAGAAACCATGGTGCAAATTAAAAAACACATTGTTGATGCATTTGACGGAAGCTTTTTGTAACATTTGAAACAGGCAGAGAAGCAGGCTGGGAAGCGGATTCACGTGCAGGTTAGATTTATTAAAGTGCTAAAACAAAGTAACTGGTGAAAACAAATGAAACCACGGATCGGGAGGAAACACTAAACCAGGGAATGTCCACTCAACGACTGACAAAGGACAAGTGAAACAAAGGGCTATATATATACACAGGCAGACAAGCTTAACATGATAACAAGGGGGCGTGGCTAATAAGAAACACTTGGGGAGACTAATCAACAGTAAACGTAACAAGGAACTGCAAAACATAGAGCAAGACAGGAAATAACATAAAAGTCCAGGAACACAAGTTGGAATCATAACACTTTTATTTTAAACATTTGCATTTATATATTTTTCTTTTCATGCATTCCCTGGGAATTGAACGCATGACCTTGGTGTTTGTAGCGTTAATGCTGTTTATTGCTGAGCTTTAATAATGTAATCAAGGTTGAGTTCTGACGTCCGAGTCCTCTAGTTTGTCTTAATTTAAGGGTGCAAGCACATGGATACAGATCGTTGGATCCACTTGTTTCTCTATTTCACAGATGTTATAGCCACATATTATATTTGCAAGTGATGATATAATGATGATATAATCTATAAAGAAGGTGACATTTGATATATCAGCTATTCAGGCTTGTAACATTTTGCTCCTTAAATGGACATCTAATCTCTGATCTTTTGTATTATTATGACTAGGCAGACATCCACCTGTGATGTAACATCTTAAGTCAATAGTAAAGAGGGGAATGTGTTTGACACATTTACCATCTGTTCTCCTCTTCATTCGATTGTTGAGATCACTGAGGTTTTGGGACGATGGCTCTCATTTCACCTTTAATGACAAAACCTGGGATCAGACTGATGCTGGCTCCTGCTTGCGCTGTGAGATATATAAAAAAATATGAAAGATTGTAACATTTTTTTAGCATGAATTTACAGACAAAACCATAAAAAGCTAAGAAAAGCAAGTATAAAGATAACTGAAAACTTATACATCAGAGAGAATAATATATCATTGATTAGTAAAAAAAAGGGGGGTCTGCAACCACCAGATGGCGATATGAAGCTGTGAAACCTCAAGTGTGTGGGGGTGAGCTGTTATTTATGAACCTCACATCTCAATCTCAAACGTTCTTTTGTGGCGTAACCATCATTTTTGTACATATTGAAATTAGTTTGAACAAGGGAATTCAAACCTCAAATTAGCATTAGTGATAGTTTAACCAGCCATCGTTTGTGTCTTCAGATAGCCTACTCTATGACCTTACTAACCCTAATGTAAACTTTGACCTCTGAACTCATTTTGCTTGGTTAACCTGACATTACACATAACCTAGCTTAGAATAAATACAATTTATGGTCAATTCAGTTCTCTAGGTTTTCAATTCAATGTTCACCTATGACATCTATTCAAACTTCTCATAGGTGTGCTAACAAAAGCAACCAATACAAACAAACAAACAAAAAAAGTAATGCGAGTCAGGGATAATTTTCCTCATTTGTTTCCATACATATATATTCTGTAAGTGCATCACATTACTGACATTTTTCAAGCATGTCATTGGAAAGCAATAAGGGCAGTTTTTACTTCAACTGCCATCCTGTCTGGCTCAATGGCTGTTTGGATTTCAGGTAGCCCTCTTGATGCAATCGTTTTCTTCAGACGTTGATGTGAACAGGATTATGAAGAGTTAATTCAGTGCAGATTCGTCGAGGGGCATGTGCAGGAGCTCTAGTATGGGTTATATGTCCAATCTGGAGTATCTGTACACTGGAACCTAAACCTACACATTTCGGAGTCCTGTGTTATAAGCATGAGTACTGCAGTTATATGTGAATGTTTTTAAAAAATTGTTTGAAAATTCCTTATATCTTTAAAAAATGTTTTTAAAGACATTTAGTAGAGCAAGTTTTAATGTAACATGCATATTTAAAAGTGATAGTTCATCCATAATTGATCCTTGATCCTTCATTTCTTGTCAGTCAGAACTAGATTAGTCTGATTTATAAACCATTCAGTCCAGATTGTACAGCAACATAAATATAGCACACGTATGGCATAGACCACGTTTATGAGACTTTTTGTGCTTTTTTTATAATATTGTAAAGAGTGGCCAGAATATTAAGAATACACAAGCAAGTTCATGTAGATTTGGAAAACCATAGTTCACTCAGTTCTGGAGTGAACCATCTCCTTAAGAAGGTAAAATAAAAGGCATGAATCAAAACAAGTTTTTACAAATATGATCCATGGCCTTTAATTAAATCTGTTTTGACTTGTTATAGTGAATGCATTCTGAAAAGACATTTGAAAACTCTCAAGAGGATATGATCAACTCTTTCAAAACAACTGAACACTGAATGCACGCGCACACACACGCTCTGTTTCGCTATATATCTTTGTGGGTGATTTCAGGTTTTACTATCCTATGCAATGTAAACCTGTACACACACACACACACACGCAAAGACCAGACAATATAACTCTGTGTGATGAAATTAGAAAAAGGAAGTGCTGGAAAAACAGCACTGATGGTAGGAAAACAGTCATTGTTTTTCAGCCAGTATTTGCTGTGTGTGGGAAGATTGACAGGGCTGAGATTCCAGATCCTGACAGGCTGCAGACTCTCTCCTCTCTGCAGGGAGGTAAGATGATACCTCGAGTGGTGTATGAGACTTGACTGCCAACATGGAGCAGGGGTGTATTCATCATGGTGCCCGTAGACTTAAACCTGCCACTGCAGGCAACCTATGCCAAGATTTACTTCATCTGAAAGAGACATTACAAAGAGATCATGTATGACAGTTGGGTTCCGCCTTAAAAATAAACTAAAGGTAATTACGATTGTCTCAGTCTAAGTGCCTCACAGTGTGACTTCAATCACACAATGTATTTACACACAAAATGACCACACCAATCACAAATTTCAGATGCCATCTTTATTTTTTTAGCTTAACTGTCACAGAATGGAAAGCCCACGATTGTGTGAAATCAAAGGCAGAGAAAGACACATCTATGCTGCCTTCAAAAATCGATCAGATGACGGTATCTCAGGAGACAGGAAGTGAAGCTAACACTGGATTCGGATGTGCATTGATGCCTTCCTACTTTGGAATGTGTCCTCCAAAGGCAGCATTTTTAAGCTTTCGAATGCATCCATAATAGATTTCTTTTAACATCTTAATGATAACGACACAAAGGAATAACATTGGAATCACTTGCAGAACATTTTTCTTCCCCAGGTGATAGAAGATAAAAACATTGACAGCCAATCAAAATCCATCCGAATTTAAAGGGCTTGATTGCACACTTATAGTAAATAAAGGTAGAAACTAATGTGAACGGGCCTTAAACATGCAGTTATTTCGTCCACCGATTCTGATCAGTCAATATTTTGTTCATCAGCTGGGAAAGAAAAACGCTCTGAAAGAAGTTGTTAGCATTAGTTGTGGTATAGACTTCCCTCTTCTTGTAGATTTATAACTAAACTTTATTAGTTATTGTTAAACAGTACTTGTCATCCTTGGTGTGAATGGATCTTAATTGATGATAGAATTTTCATTTTTGGGTGAACTTTTCCTTTAACACTTCTATAAATCTGTGGATGCAAAAAACACAAAAGATGCTTTCTTTGTATTCAACTATTTGAGCCACCTAAACACTGGAGTCTGGCCAAACAGCACATATGCCAGCATTCTGAATCGTGCAGATTTGCGTATGTATTACGCAGGCTGTCCTGCTTTATGTACGGTTTCCCTGGTGTAATGAATCGATAATGTACTGTTGATTTTCACAAGATGGGTTACTTCCTGACTGTGCCAAAGTTCCTCAGAGGACCCTGACATCAAACAGCCACACATTTTCATGTGATTTTTCACAACAAATTACATTTACCACAAACTTAGAGAAAATAGTTTCCATTTGACTTTTCGCAGTCCACCCTTTGCCTCAAGACAAAGCAAGGCCTTGGGAGTGTGATATCAGATGAGCTAAGAATGCACATTTTTGCATTTGGCAGATACTTTTAACCAAAGCAACTTCATTCAATATATACTGTATATTTATATTAAAAGTCAGTGTGTTCCCTGGGAATCAAACCCATGAAGTCAGTGTTGATAGTGCCATGCATCTGTTTAGCTAGGAACAATTATAAATCAGTCAGGTGTTATCAGCCACATGAAGAACTTTTTCAGGTAGTATTATAAATAAGACTAATATCACTAATGCACTAACTTGTATAGTCTGTGTAGGTCGTGTGAAAGCGTGAACGTCATAAAGCCTTCACCACATGTTTGTGGGAGTCATGACGACCGCACACTGATCCAGCTGTAGTCTGAGTGAAACCAGAATCACTCTGGGGGTAATTTCAAAATTTCAGACACATTCAGACCAATAAATCCATAGAAGATTCATAAAGGGCCACCAAATTGTCAACAAGTCCTGAGGCCACACGCTAAGTAGCGAGATTCTGCTCCGCATCAGTTCATCTGTTCTTACTTTTTCATGGGGATCCAGGCACTGAGTCAGTATTTGGCTTGCTGCTCATGACATCACTGTCATATTTCATACAGAAACCAAAGTGACAGAGTGAGAAGAGTTCATAACTTCCAATAGATGAGGTCCAGAGTCGCAGCTTTGCAGTATTTTGTTGTTGTTGGTTGTTCTCATCTGCCTAGCAGTGAAAAGACAACTAGGTAACGCAAACATATCGAGCTGGATTTTTTTTTACACTTTTTATCACAATTATGAGAATACTTTGGAAATTAAAAGGGTAGTTCACTCAAAAATGTAAATTCTGTCATCATTTTCTCATGTCGTTCCAACCCTATGACTTTCTTTTTTTCTGTGGAACATGTTGGTAACCAAATAGTTTTGGTTACACTGACTTCTGTTGTGTGCACAAAAAACGCTTTTTGACATTTCTCAAAATATCTTTATTTTTTACAGGAGAAAGAAAGTCATTCAGGATTGGATTCAAATGAGGGTGAGTAAATGATGACAGAATTTTAATTTGTGGGTAAACTAGAACTTTAAACTAGTCAAAACAACATAGCACAGCACTGTTTATGATACTACAAAAGTCATTTGCAGCCTTTAATAAGTGGATTAAATATCCTAATTATGAGATATGTGCACATGAATGACCAAGCAAAGCCATATTTACCTGTGGGACATTTTGAATTCTCAATTATAGCAAAGTTGTGACTCTGGAAGTAGTATGCCCAAATTATTAGTTCATAGTCAACACCCTTTGTGGTTTGCTTTGTGAAGATTAATTTGTTAAATTACCTTACATTTAATTCATGTTAAGTTGTTTTTATTTAGACACCATGCGTAAATAGTTAAGTAAAAGTACTTGTCCACTAATGCAGGAAAAAAAGATTTGGTAACACTTTATTTTACGGTGCCCTTGATACAGAGTAATTACTTAATTAGGTACTTAGTAATAGACGTTGTAATAACATGTAACAAAATGTACTTAACATGTAACTAAGTTATGGAACAGCCTGTACTTACAGATTGTAATTACACACATGTAATAGGCAGCTACTGTTACACATGTGTAACAAGCCGAGTTGGATAAGGTTTATAGATACACATGAAGTACACTTAAGTACATTCTTGATACACTTTATTTTACGTAGCTTATACCTGTGTAATATTATGTAATTACAATGTAATTAGGAAACTACTGCATGCATTTAAGCTGTGAACTAGTGAGTAAAATCAAACTAAGGCAGAGATGGATAAGGTATGTATACACAAAGTACACTTAAGTACATTCTTGATACACTTTATTTTACGTAGCTTATACCTGTGTAATATTATGTAATTACAATGTAATTAGGAAACTACTGCATGCATTTAAGCTGTGAACTAGTGAGTAAAATCAAACTAAGGCAGAGATGGATAAGGTATGTATACACAAAGTACACTTAAGTACATTCTTGATACACTTTATTTTACGTAGCTTATCCCTGTGTAATATTATGTAATTACAATGTAATTAGGAAGCTAATGCATGTATTTAAGCTGTGAACTAGTGGGTTAATTCAGATGGATAACATATGTAGATACACAGGAAGTGCACTTAAGTACAATCTTGATACACTTTATTTTATGTTACATACAAGTAATGTTACAGAACATACACATTTACCATGTGTAACTGCAGACCTTAGTAGCCTAACAAATTTAAGTACTTGTTGTTACATTGCGTTATACTAAGTACTTTCTTACATAATTACAGTGTACCAAGTCCGTAACACGTATGTAACAGACTCGGCTTGTTACACATGTGTAACAGTAGCTGCCTATTACATGTGCGTAATTACAATCTGTAAGTACAGGCTGTTCCATAACTTAGTTACATGTTAAGTACATTTTGTTACATGTTATTACAAAGTCTATTACTAAGTAATTAATTAAGTAATTACTCTGTATCAAGGGCACCGTAAAATAAAGTGTTATTTGTTTTGGCTATGTTTATGTAGTTTCCAACTTGAATGCATGACCTTGGCTTTCCAGGTCTATTTGAAATCAGAGAAGGTCAGCAAACTTTGCTCTCTAGAAAGTTTTTACTTTACCTTGAACATGAACCATTTTCATCAGTTTGGATGTGCACAAAACTGGTCATGTGATATCTGATAGTTTCCACAGAATTCTTAAGGACAAAAGGACAAACAGGGACATGAATCATCGGGTCAAAGATGAAGAGCTACTGCTGGAATTGTTTAAATTAGAGAGTTTCCAAACTTCGCTTTGTTTGATTATCCATGAAAGGATCTTGTCAAGTGATCACGTGCAGTCCCACACTGGAACAGACTCGACAAATTACCCTGAAAAACAAAACAAAATCTGCTGTTATGTACAAAGAGAAGCTTTACCACCATCCTAGACTACTAGTGCATGTTTACTTGGATTTGAAACTTAAATATGCTCACATGTAAGAGGACCATACTTTTCTCATCACTGTGACAAATTTATATCAAAACCACTTCAAATTAGCTTTGACGGATGATTCGATTTAGCAGCAAAATCAAGCCCTTTACTTTCCGTCTGTCATTGAGGTTAATGTGATTAAGGCGGATAGACAAACAGGCGCATGGGAAAATATTGTAATGCCATGCAGGACGGTTGAGGCTACTTGTAAATGTTTGAGGCAATGTAAACACTGCAATGCACGTAATACACATAGGGACAAATATTGACTAACACTAAACTCCCACACACGCTCATACAGCCAAAGAGGAAGCTGTTGGCTCTTTCCATTCTGATTACATGCAGACGTAAACTTGGACCCACACACGCTTATTGACACCAGCTGGGAAGGGTTCCATTCTGAACTCGTGTCTGAGTATATCATATATATATAACTTCATTGATATATATATATATATATATATATATATCATCGTTACTTCATTATAATACATTGGAAGGGGTTGGCATGGATTTGAGTATTTATATCTGCCATTCAAAGTTTAGGACCTTTAATGACATGGAACAGCTATTAAGTGGACCTACTGTAAACACAACTTAGAACTAATGCAGCTCAGTCCGATACAGTGATGGGAACAATCGCTGCATGCTATGTGCTAATAGCCTGAACCTCAAAGGCATTTTTGTTTCCCAGAACAGTTCGGCACGGCTACAATCCCCTGTGGAGTTGCAAACATCTAATGTGGAAAGTGTAGAGTGAGCTACTGAACGTCTGAATGCTGTGAAAAGAGGCAGAGCGTGTGGAAAGCCAGCCTCCCTCTGCGCACAGACATGATGTGTGTGATTTATGAACATGGCCTAGATATGTATAGGTAATTATTGCTGCTTCAGGATATCACTAACTGTGTTGTAAAATCTCCCCAAAAAAGAGCCTTGCTCCAAAGTTGTGTATTCAACACTTACCACACAAAATAATCAATTCATATATTAAAGAACATAAGAATTAAAGGGATAGTTCACCCAAAAATTAAAATTTCTCCATGATTTACTCACCCTTAAGCCATAGGTGTATATGACATTCTTCTTTCAGACGAATACAATAGGAGTTATATTATTAATAGGAGTTATATTAAAAAATGTCCTGGCTCTTCCAAGATTTATAATGGCAGTGAATGGCTCTATATTTTTTCCATCATATTAAAAGTCCATCAAAGTGCATCCATTCATGATTAAAGTGCTCCACACGGCTCTGGGCTCTCCATATCGAAAACTTTATAGACTAAAATAACTAGCTTCCGGCAGACGGCTGTAAGCATCGATTTATGGTGGAAGAGTAACCCTTGAACTTGACGCACAACGTAATGAAGAATGCAGAAGCGCAGAGGATAGAGCAAAACAAAACACCAGTCACGAATCAGAAGTCTAAAACGAGAATTTTTAAAGAGAAATGTCAGAGGAGCTTGAGTTTGTTGCCCAGCCCAGTTTGTTTGAACCGTGAGAGGCGTCAAAGCTTACGCAACTCATCAAGTGAGAAAATGTAATGTTTCAAGGATAACAGATATATACCACTGTTCAAAAGTTTGGGGTATGTAAAAGTTTTGAATGTTTTTGAAAAAAGTATCTTGTGCTTACCAAGGCTGCATTCATTTGATCAAAAATTCATTAAAATCTGTAATATTGTTTTTGTTATCATTTTTAATATAAAAAAGTAATTCATCCCTGTGATGCAAAGCTGAACTTTCGCCATCATTAGTCCAGTCTTCAGTGTCCCATGATCCTTCAGAAATCATTCTAATATGCTGATTTGCTGCTCAAGAAACATTTCTTATTATCAGTGTTGAAAACAGCTGTGCTGCTTAATATTTTTGTGGAAACCGTGACATTTTTTAGGATTCTATGAAAAACAGAAAGTTCAAATGTATAGCATTTATTAAAAGCAGAAATCTTTTGCAACATTATAAATGCTGTACTTTCTTTAAAAAACATAAAAATCTTACTGAACTCAAACAAGTAGTGTACATTTTTTTGCAATATCCTATAAAAGCATTATGAGGGCAGTGTGCCATATGAACTGCTTGTATCTAATTAGCAGCAAAGCCCAAGCTTTGTTATTACAGTTAACAAATTTAAACACCAACAAATCCTTGTCCTTTGACCCTATACTGCTCTCTCTATATCCATTAACATTGGGAATTATAAAACAAAATTCAAAGCATGAGTGGAATGGAGGTGGGAATAATCTTGGTGTGTAATCTTCAATGTGTGGCTGAATACAAAGTGTGTTGCACATGAATGGAAAGAAAAAAATATATAGCAAAGAGAACAATTTAGTGACATATCAGAAAGATGACACAAGTTCAGTACCTTTTTGTGAAATTGTGAATTATTTGGAATTAGAATAACACCCTATTGAGGTTAACAAAAATAGTCTTTTCAATTTGTTGCTCCATCCAAACTGGCCTTCCTGGGACTTTTACACACTTCAGACATTAGGGTGAAAAGATCATACACTGTCTGAAACAGTATCCAGTTCACCTCTCTGAAGGTCAGATTCCCAAATTCCTCCTGAAGCAGAGCTCACCCCCTCCCTGCAATGCAATATTTCAAGCAGAAAGCTCAGACAACAACCCATAAACTGGGTGCAAGGGCATAGATATTACATGACATGCACAAATGAAGACCTTTTATACCCTGTAACATTGGGATTTGTTGACATTATGTATATAACCCAATTCAACATGGTTCCCCGGATTAGACTTTAACTTGCCCAGTTGTAACAAAGAGAAAAGTGTTTTAATTACAATTTGATGACGCCCAAGTATAATGAATTGATAAATATCTGATATTTGAGAATATTGGCAAAATTTTAATTGTTAAGAAATTTGCTATTTTTAATTATTATTTATTACTCAAAAAGACAAATCTATATTTTCCCCACATCTTCATCATTTTCAGACTTAAATGGCACAAAGCAACATCTAAAGGAATAAAATATTACATTTTAGATACTTTTTTGTTATTATTGCAAATGTTTAAATCTAACAGTAATAATTTGCATAATTTGTGCATAATTTGTGCTGGAATTTTGTTGATCTTCTCTTCGCACACATACTTGGCTCAAAACGTAATGAAATGCTTGTCTGTCTCTTTATCTTCAGAACTTGGACAAGAGATCTGACACAAACGACACAGGCCACAGCAAAATAAATAAATAAATACAAATGTGCTGTTTCTAACCACCCCAAATATCTTTGTGATGAAACTGAAACCTCTCTAAAAGTGAGGGTGTGATGAAGCATCTACATAAGGATGAAACAGAGAGGTCAACTTGGAAAATGCAAACTCTACTCAAATGCTTGGCCAGGAACAACACTGTCATCAAAGGAGATTCCAGAGACAGTAGGAAAGATCCACATGGCAAATCAACAATGTTTAGATCTTGCTTATCCTTCACCAAACCAGAATTCTCACCAGTTGGAAAACTCCCGAGAGATGCCACTAATGCGTGTTGTTTGATAGTGTAAGGATCAAGGACACATATTAAGGAACAGTCTTCCATAAACTCTCTCTTCCTGGAAGCTCAGTCTGTCTTAATGAGCTGGCTTTGGTAAAAAGAAAACACGTCGTCGATTTTGCTCTTTAAAGTGCTGCTTTGGAATACCATCAATCCACGCGCTCATCCTCATCGTCTTCGTTCTCAACGTGCCACAGAGTTGGGGAGACTCCATTACAAAGAGTTCCAGTGGGTATCTTGGAGGATCTCAGTTACGCAATTGCGCAAATTCTTATTTTAAAAACTGTCCCACCAGCTGGAGGCAACAAAATATGAAGTAAACAGGATGACTAATGGAAAAATGTTTCTGAAGAATGAAAAAAACAACAATAATAATAATAATAAATATATATATATATATATATATATAAACATGCTACTTAAATATACCTATTCATTAAAGTTTTCTTTACATCATTTTTTTCTTTTCTTTTTTTTTAACACATGTTTTTGTGTGTGTTTTTAGTAATTGTTGGTTTGGTGTGTTTGAGTGCTCATTGTTACAATTACACAGCAAAAGTTCAGTGACTTTTTTTATTTGTGCATGGTAGAAATCACACAGTGAACTCAGAGAAAACACTATGCTTGAGCAAACAGTTTGTGAATAGGCTACTATAAATGATGCCCATGAAAGAGACTGTGAACGCATTGAAAAGGATATGTTTAGTTGGTGAATAGCATAGGCTACTATTACACAGTAGCGATAACGTTAAGCGCACCAGAATGAAATATAATATTCAGAAGTAAACAGCATAGCTGACTTACAGATTCAGTTAACATCCACAAATGAATAAGTGTTTTTAGTAATTGTTGGTTTGGTGTGTTTGAGTGCTCATTGTTACAATTACACAGCAAAAGATCAGTGACATTTTTATTTGTGCATGGTAGAAAGCAAATACTGATACTGACATAATGACATACAATAAATGTGGAACATTAAACTACACGATTCAGGGAGCAGGCTACACAGGGAACTCCAAGCTAGCAATGTCAAACTTGGCACTCCACTTACTCATGCCCGTAGCGAGACACCTGTCAAGTTTGAAATCCATCGGACTAACGGTTCGAGAGATATGCGAATAACACACACACAGACACACACACACACACAGGCAGACAGACGTTTCTGTAATTTATAGATAGATTGTGATAACAGGGCAGTTTTTAATCACCCTGACATTATGAGACTTTAATTAATTTTTATTAAGAAATTAAAAAATATGTTCATGGTGTATTCAATTCATTTGACGTATGAATTGAATTTTTTATATATTTTTTTAATACGTGATAAGGACGTTGACCCTAATAATCATTTTTATCATTATTGATTCAATGTCACCATGAAAGATTACCATATTGCACTGCATTGCTTGTTTGATCAGGCACTAAGCATTAGAGTTTATTGAGCTTTTCGCTTAGACTGACTAAGGTTTCCCTGCACAATACCTCTCTCTGTTTGCCACTGTTCTCAAAAAACAACCCTGAACATTCCATCCATGTCCAGCAGATATGCAATGGGGCCCATCTTGTGTTGTTGTATATTTCCCTTTCATTTTCTTTCTGCATGACACAGGTCCACAGATACACAACTGACCTCTTCCACTAATAAATTAACATTTAAACATGTCACCTTCACTGCCTGCCGAGGTGGGTCAATTGGACTCATTGAGTGAATCTGAGAACAGAGGGCCCCACGGTAATAAAACGTGGTGTCTGATTTTGCACTGTTAGGCGATGTTATTTTAGCCGGTGTTTGACTTTTGTGGCTGAGGCTAGACTTGTTAGTTTAGGTTCCTGCCCTTCTGCCAATGTTGTTAGCCACATTCAGAGCCACCCTCAACATATTAGATGACTTTTTGCTGTTTAGCTTTTGAAAATAACATAGCAGAGTGTCCCCCACCTGAAGTGTTTTGCTCAGAGGAGCATCTGATTCCACTCTGAGGTGGAAACTTTTGAGCTTTGGCTTCAAATGAATCTTGCTCTTTTGATTGAGCAGCATGGAAATGTGTTTGACTTGCTAAATGAAGAGGTTCACCAGCGCATAAAGCAGCATGATGATTTTGAAAGTGTGCATCTATTCAGTCTACGGTTATATAACAGAAAAAATTTGCTTGTGGTTTCACTCAGCCACAGCTTTGAAAAAGGGCACCACAGTTAACAAGGCTCAAGAGAGGATCATGTCCTTAACGTCTGTCTACCTTTTGAAAAATAAATATAAAATCAAGTACACATTAATGGCTTGAAAATTACATAAAACCCAACCCTTGAAAAAAAAAAAAAAAACCTTGCAGTATATTAACCTAACTCATATGTTTTCAAACTGGGGTCCAGGGAAATAAAAAAATAAAAAAATTACAAGAAAAGTAAAGAAATGAAAAGAAAATGAAATGAAATGAAAGTGCATGTCTTCAGTTCAACCTGTGTTCAGTACCGCAAGAGTTTAAGCCTTGTGAACAATGTCATTAATCTGTGTGAGGAATGACAGTAAGTAATGTATGAGCAAACATTTAGAGCATGACCTCTGACAAAACAGGTTGAAGTGCTTCCTTTTTGGGAACTTACACTAAGGTACAGAATTTTTTACTTATAAATGGCTCACAAGGTGTAAATATTTGCAGTACTGAACACTCGGGCCGCAGTGCAGACAAGCACTCTTATCTCAAATCGCAGTTCTCTGTGGTGTTTAAGGGATAGTTCGTTCAAAAATAAAAAATTCTGTCATCATTTACTCACTCTTAAGTTGTTCCAAATAACCTGTATGAATTTCTTTCTTCTGCTGAACCAGCGCTATCTCACGGCCAATTCGTACGAGTGATAAAAAGGTGGTTAATTCGTACGAATTCGTATGACCTCACTCGTACGAATTTGTACGATTTGTCTAAACCCACGTGATGGGTAGGTTTAGGGGCGGGGTCAGGGGTAGGTCATTCGTATGAATTCATACGAATTGGGCAATTCGTAAAATATGTACGATTTAGCAAAAATCTTACTAATTCGTACGAGTGAGGTCGTATGAATTCGTACGAATTAGCCACCTCATAGAATTCATACGAATTGCCGTGAGATCAGGCTGAACACAAAAGAAGATATTTTGAAGAATCTGGTTAACCAAACAGTTGATGGACCCCATTGACTTCCATATTATGTTAAAAAAAATTGTCAATGGGGTCCATCAACTGTTTGGTTAACCAGATTCTTCAAAATATCTTCGTTTGTGCTCACACAAATGCCCCTTATGTACTGCAAGCTAGCACAGGAAACCGTTGGGATTGCATGAGAAGGAAACCAGTGCTTTTATAGTGTACCCCAGTGCTTTCAAGTATATCCCATCAACACCACAAGAAGGTAAAGAATGTGTAAGTAGCAAGCAGCAAGAAGTAATAAAATGTAGGGGCAAAAACAAGGTAATTCTTTGTACTCATAGCGTACCTAACAGTGTTCTCTCTACATGGCGTGGTATGGTCCTGAAAAGGTGTTACTAAAGTGTTTGACATGAAACCCTACAAAACATAAAAACATCACCACCACGGTGGGGCTGAGGGCCGTTGAAAGGTCCCCGGTCCAATCAGTTCAACTTGCGGCATTAACACCTCATTGAGCTGCCAGAGGGAGTGACTGACACCCTACAGGACAGAACTGTGTGAAAGCACACACTGCTCATAAACATCATCACTAGTTAATAAAAAAAAAAAACTGCTTATAGGCTCTATGCATTATTAAGATTCCCACAATGGAAGTCATAACCATGGCAGGACATAGTGAACTACTGAAAAGGCCAACGGCTGATTATGTAAGTGTTCCCTGTGCAGGAAAAGGTCAGGCAAAATGTGCTACCTCTTCTGAACTTTGATGCTAATGAAAAGCAATCATGCATAATTATGGCACAACTTCTTTGGCTTAAGTATGGCTTAATAAGCCCCATCTTCTAAATAAAAGAGCCAAATGCAAATTGGTAAATTCATTGCGTCACTGCAGCAGCTGTCAAAAGCTCAGATTCCCATAAAAAAAAAACAACAGTGTCTTGTTAATGCACGCTTGGGAGTGCACATGCGCATTGGCTAGATCAACCAGAAAATCAGGCATTTTTTTGCTATTTTAAGCATAATAAACAACATTTAACAGACAGTCCATGTCTGATTTTATTGGTGATTTGAAATGTGAGCTTGGCAAAACGTTTTTTTGAGATTTCAGTATTTCACTATTCTAGTAGACAGGAGTTGGTCTTGCATGCCCCAAATAGGACTGACATGGCAATTTGTCGTAAATAAGATCTGAACTGTTAAGGGGAAGAAGGGGGCTGTAATTATCTTTTATAGAAGTTAATTTCTAAAGTAAATTCAAATAAAAAAAAATATAAAATAAAAATATTAATTCAGTATTGAGAGATATAAAGTAAGTTATAAAGTTATGAGAAACAGTCACATTTCCACCTAGCCACCATCCTCTGCACTACACTTCCCAGCATCCCTCCTGGTCCCCACCTGCACGTCATCATCACCCTCATCACTGCCACTACAAATGCACACTCCTCACCACAGTTCATTGTCCGACCTCGTTCATGCGTGGACTATTCCCCCCGTCTCCAGTGACTTCCTTTCCTCTGTTTCTCCATTAAGATCATCCTTTGGACTCCACTACCCTGCTTACCTCATCACTGCACCTTTATATTATCAATAAATCACTATTCACCATCCATCTTCCTCTCCTGTGTCTGCATATCCGTAACAGAAACAATGTCACATTGTGAGATAAAAAGTCACAATTGCGATAAAGGTAATTATGATAAAGTCACAATTACGAGGAAAAGTTGAAATTGCGAAATATAGTCGCATAGTGGGAGAAATTAAATACATTTGCAATTGTGAGATATAAAGTCAAGATTACTTTTTAATTTCTCCATTCTGTGGCTTAAATGGGCTTCCAAGTTGCTTCAAGATCGTCAGATTTATGTTTTAATAGAAGGAGGATGTTTTAATGGCCCATTATCCTGCTATTTTGACACAGACAGTGATTCTTCAACGAGGCTTATGGTGCACTTAACTCAGTTCTCTCAGTGTAAGCTGGAAGTCTTTGAAGCTGTTTCCTGGTGCGTGAGATGCTGAATTGCAGCCAGTTCTTACTAAGGGAGTAATGCAACCGGGTATCCTCCCTGCTCCTTAAGGTCTCCAAACTATCAAGGAAAACCTCCAACAGTGAGGTCTATGGAAAGATCATATCATCATTTTGAGCTTACTACATTTTATTTAATTTTTATATAAATATTCATAATAACTCAAAGGGCTTGTAAACATTTGTTCAGTCCCATAAATCCATTTAATGTTGCATTTTGTAGCTCTGGTTTATGGTGTTTCTAAGTGCCTGCTTTTCAGGACAGCGCTAAAGCTTTCAAGAGCCAATGTTTTCCATTAATACGATTTTTGGAAGTCCCGCTTGGCATGTGGTCATCGCTTTCATCAGCCAGACAGGTCAGGGTGACTGGCACTTCTTTTGCTCTGGCACTGTCTGTAGGAGTATGAGACCGTTCAAAGCTGCAGCCAGGCACAAAGGGGAGACTTGTTCCCCTCAACTCACTGACCTGAGATCAAATATGAAGCTCACACAGACTGCAGGGGAGAGTCAAATCAAAGACATAATTCTGCCACCTTCGCAAAATCTTGCATCGGTGAACGTTTGGGTCAGACGTCACCGCTGAGAGAGACCTTGGCCGGCAGTAAAGCTGCGCTCTTGACAAATCCTCTAAAGAAATCTGTAGCCGTTTGAAGACAAACAAGAAACTCAATCTGTATGTTACATTTTCCTGGGGTAAATGGCCTAAGGGATGTGTTATGAATGAATAAAACAAAATGTAAAAGCCAAATCTGTCATTTGTACCATGAATTTCTTTACATTATTTACAATTATTTAGGAAATAAATCATAGTACAGTTTGTTTTTATTTGCCATGTTTAGAGAGTTTACCAGATGGAAAATTTTACCTATCTTTTTAAGGCTTCTAAAACTCTAATGTACTGTCTGTGTATTTAAGCCCTTAGTTTCCACAGTTCATGGTCTGGTTGTGTCTGTTATTTGGGTTGTATAATAATTATTATCTCTTCTTGAGTTTTCCTGTGCCCATTGGATTTAATTATTAAAGACTATTTCCTCGAATCTCGATCTCATCAATTACTCACCCTCATGCCATCTCAGATGTACACTCACCTAAAGGATTATTAGGAACACCATACTAATACTGTGTTTGACCCCCTTTCGCCTTCAGAACTGCCTTAATTCTACGTGGCATTGATTCAACAAGGTGCTGAAAGCATTCTTTAGAAATGTTGGCCCATATTGATAGGATAGCATCTTGCAGTTGATGGAGATTTGTGGGATGCACATCCAGGGCACGAAGCTCCCGTTCCACCACATCCCAAAGATGCTCTATTGGGTTGAGATCTGGTGACTGTGGGGGCCATTTTAGTACAGTGAACTCATTGTCATGTTCAAGAAACCAGTTTGAAATGATTCAAGCTTTGTGACATGGTGCATTATCCTGCTGGAAGTAGCCATCAGAGGATGGGTACATGGTGGTCATAAAGGGATGGACATGGTCAGAAACAATGCTCAGGTAGGCCGTGGCATTTAAATGATGCCCAATTGGCACTAAGGGGCCTAAAGTGTGCCAAGAAAACATCCCCCACACCATTACACCACCACCACCAGCCTGCACAGTGGTAACAAGGCATGATGGATCCATGTTCTCATTCTGTTTACGCCAAATTCTGACTCTACCATCTGAATGTCTCAACAGAAATCGAGACTCATCAGACCAGGCAACATTTTTCCAGTCTTCAACTGTCCAATTTTGGTGAGCTTGTGCAAATTGTAGCCTCTTTTTCCTATTTGTAGTGGAGATGAGTGGTTCCCGGTGGGGTCTTCTGCTGTTGTAGCCCATCCGCCTCAAGGTTGTGCGTGTTGTGGCTTCACAAATGCTTTGCTGCATACCTCGGATGTAACGAGTGGTTATTTCAGTCAAAGTTGCTCTTCTATCAGCTTGAATCAGTCGGCCCATTCTCCTCTGACCTCTAGCATCAACAAGGCATTTTCGCCCACAGGACTGCCGCATACTGGATGTTTTTCCCTTTTCACACCATTCTTTGTAAACCCTAGAAATGGTTGTGCGTGAAAATCCCAGTAACTGAGCAGATTGTGAAATACTCAGACTGGCCCGTCTGGCACCAACAACCATGCCACGCTCAAAATTGCTTAAATCACCTTTCTTTCCCATTCTGACATTCAGTTTGGAGTTCAGGAGATTGTCTTGACCAGGACCACACCCCTAAATGCACTGAAGCAACTGCCATGTGATTGGTTGATTAGATAATTGCATTAATGAGAAATTGAATAGGTGTTCCTAATAATCCTTTAGGTGAGTGTATGTTAGTTTCTTTCTTCAGTGGAACACATATGGAGATTTTAGAAAAATAATATATCTCTGAGTCTATACAATGCAAGTGGATAGTAACCCAAAAGTCGATGCTTCAAAAACCACGAAAACGAACACAATGGTAATCCATACAGTTGATGAATTATTGCCTTCTGAAGCAAAAAGACAGGTGTGTTTAATAGGAAACATTGTCAATTTTACTTTGTTTTTGAAGCATAATCTTTTGAGTTACTGTCCATTCGCATTATATGGACTCACAGAGACTGATTATTTTTCTAAAATCTCAGTTTGTGTTCATCTGATGAAAGAAAGTCATTTATATCTGGGATGACATGAAGATGAGTAAATTGTGAGAGGATTTTTATTTTTGGGTGGAGTATCTCTTTAATTTTTTGGGGACTAATTGGTTGTCATGTAGCATGATTTTAACTTTGTTGCACTTCTCCTCATACCATCAATGGTCTACCAGACAAGCCAAACTTTAGACGCTTAAAAAGGACCAAATGAGGCATGCAGGAAGATGGGGGACTGGA
The DNA here is from genome assembly GCF_963993115.1 of Abramis brama. Classification (NCBI taxonomy): domain Eukaryota; kingdom Metazoa; phylum Chordata; class Actinopteri; order Cypriniformes; family Leuciscidae; genus Abramis; species Abramis brama. Next base: position 6,655,674 of record NC_139980.1, read on the forward strand.
GAGAAAATCTTTATACTTAGCATCATGCATTCACCCATCCATCCATCTCTCCCAGCGCACACATTAATCCAGCACATTAGACTGTCAGCTTGAATACATTGACTACTGCATGTGTCAACAAGGATCTGCTTGTCTTGCCCACAGAGCAGGTGAGGTATACATGACCTGACACTCGCACAGAGACTCGTCTGAATGCCTGGAGAAAAGGGAAGAGAGGGAGTCAACAAACTTACATGAGGTCTATTGCGAGGTCACAGATTAAAGAGGCACCCACTGGCCTCAAACGGGAGTAAAACTGAAAGTATGTGTGATATGAGGGTCCAAGCTGTTTCAACAGAACAAGATCAGGTGTTGAAATGAATTCGTTTGGGACCGGCCGCCTTTGCTGGAATGCAGCGTTTGTGTGTTTAACATAAGCCTGGGATTTCACGTCTCTTCAGATGTTTCTTCAGATAACAAAACATCTATGCAGGTAAAAATAATTATTTGAGAATGATTCTCTTTGTAACAATTCAAATGCTGAGAAAGTGAAAACAAGGCCGAAACGCGCACAGAACAATCACAATATCTGAGGAGAGGTGAAAAAAGCCTGGCATGTCCTCAAAAAGACATCTGACTGATAGTGTTTTATACACGTTAGGTTTTCATTCGTATGATGTAAACTCTTCAGGCTCTTGTGGGTTTGTGCAGAGCTACAATCTGGAATGATTTTAATACACACAAACACTTTCCTGGCAGTACAACCAATTGAAACAGTTATACCAATATCGTTTACGGTCCGCAGAGGGGTTCTCCTTGGCCACTTCATGTAGGATTATATGAAGACATTAGTGGGTCGCTGAACAGTGTGTACCTGTACGCAAATTTCGATCTTAGGGTCATTGTCACTGGGAAAAATTTCTGGAATGTTTTCTGCCCTCTGGCCCATGAGGCTAGATTACTGCAGCCCTAAAGTGATGTTCTACATTCCCCCAACAGATCCTGTGAGCTTTTGAAGAAAAACTTCAAAAAGTGGAGAAACATTCCTCACTTGTTATTGACTTCAATCAGATGAGAAGACTTCTCCTGTCTATTGGTCCTTAGCACGCATCTGGAGGAGAAACCGAGACACTCGCTGTCTCCAGGATTGTCGGACCAGTGCTATGGAAACAAAAAGGCTGCAGCGCTGCTGTCACTTAAGAATGAACAAATATTAAAGATTGAGACCCAAATCCGGATAACAATCTAAAAATAAAACTCCTTGACAAATTTCCCACACCAATCACTAGAATAATCTTAACCACAGCCCTCTGTCTGCAATCCTTTAACTCTGTCTGGCTTCAACCATAAATGTTCTGGGTTTGCTTGTGTTTGCCATTAAAGAAATATTTTAACTCCAAAAAAAAAATTCTGCCATGCCGTTATGACTATGTTGCTATTTTTTTTCAGTGGAACAGAGAAGAAGAACATTTTGAACAATGTTAATGTTTAATGCAGTATATTATAGAACAACACTAAAAAAATGTCCAGTTTTTGATTCACTAAAAAGAATCGACTCAAACTGACATTTTTCTGTAATCAGACTACAATTGGTCACACTATATGTTTTTGATTCACAAAAAACAAACAAAAAAAAGTTCTGTAATCAGACCCACACTGCTCACCATGTATGTTTTATGATTCACTACAAAACAACCAACTCATAAGAGTCATTCGCTCAGGAATTGGACTACACTGGTCACACGGTTTGTTTTTGATTTATTAAAAAGAATCGGCTCACAAGAGTCATTCGTTCAGGAATCAGACTACAATGGCTGTGCTGTATGTGTTTGATTCACAAAAAACAACCATATCCTAGGATTCATTCTCTCAGGAACTGGACTACACTGGTCACACTGCATGATTTTGATTTTGTAATTTGTAATTTGTTTGGGAATCATACTACAGTGGTTGCACTGTATGTCTTTGATTGACAAAAAAAAAAAAAAAAACGGGCTAATTAGTGTCATTCCTTCAGAAATCAGACTACACTGCATCCGAAATTGCATACTTCCCAATTATAAAGTAGGCGAAAAACAGTATGTGACAAAAGTAGTATATTAAAATTCACAGTACTCATAAAAGAGTAGGCAAAAAGTACCCAGATGACCTACTACAGTACTTCCGGCGAGATTCTGAAGTGTGCATACGATGGACACTTTACTATCCCTTGAGGCCACGGGCAAGGATTTGTGAATGGCAGTGAAGTGATGTAACCGACGCTGGTAGGTCACATGACAGCATGGCGGATGTAATACGTCCAAATTACATTCATACTATATAGAACATCATTTTTTAGCGGTCGTGAAGTAATTACTTATTCAAAATAAGTACACACTCAAGAGAGATTGCGATTTCGGATGCAGCCTTTATGAATCGCTAAATCATTCACTCAACAGTTTCATTCAGAAACTCATTTGTCAGGAATCAGGTTACACTGGTTCTGCTGTATGTGTTTGATTCACTAAAAACAGCCACCTAAGAGTCATTAACTTGGAAATTGGACTACACTGGTCACACTGTATGCTTTATTCACTAAAAAAGGACCAGCTCATACAAGTCATTTTATGTCTAATCAGACTTCACTGGTCGTTCATCATTCAGGTCTAGTGTTTTTTTTTAAAGAAACTGGTTCAGAAAAGGCAGACTTTACCTTTTTTTCCAAGCTTGATACTTACAGTGCCTCTGGGAAGAGATAACATGACTTTTTAGAGCACTGTTTTTCCACAGGGCCAAGAGTCTTTTGATAGACGTGTTTGCATAACTGGGCTGTCTGTGGTGTTAGAGGGTCTGAAAAATCAGGCCAGCCAAGGAAAGTAACACAGCTGCAACTGCTGGCCCCCTTGCTTTAAATTAGACCTTAGGCTATCACAAAGATACCTTTATGATGAGAGCCACTGAGTTCAGGGGAAGGAAAGAGAGAACACACACACACACACACACTGTGAACACAACATGTCAGAGCACAAGGAGAGAGGCAAGTATGTTCAAATGGAAATGTGAAGGTGCAAAAGGTTGCATTGCTATTTAGGTACTTCACATTTGCAGAGAACTATTTGGGACAAATATACACATTTTAGTTTAAAATAGAAAAAACACTGACGCAGGAGGAGCCCAGACATCTCAAACAGGAGGAGTAAAAAAAAAAAAAGATTCTCTGCGTAGACGGTGATAAAAAATTAAAAAAAAAAAACATTTGTTTGTAATGGATCAAAAAGCACTGGGAAACAACATCAAATGGACTAAAATCCATCTCATAATCACTGAATAGCCACAAGGGTCATGTAAACATTTTCAATCAGTCTCAGACAGAGAAAAACAGTTTTGTAGACGGAGTATTCTTTCCTGGAATAAGAGTGTTTTTATTCACTGAAATATTACAATGCACACGCTAGAATACCACCATGCTAATTCCTCTATTTTGAAAAGAACAACCTCAATCAATTTTATTGCATTTTTGAATTTCTTTCTACACTTTAAGCATCATGAGAATGACCAGATGTGGCCCAGGCTTTCACTAGAGGTTTAGGCGGTTGATATAGATATCATCCAACAATCTAGTGGCCCCTGGCGCAACATCAGCAGTCTGCCATCATCCAAAGTCTTTAGTAAGAACGATGAAGCAGAGATCTCTTCAGGTCCAATCTCAGAGATTTCATTTCATTGTCATTCCAGGTATATGTATTTAGTCATATGTATACCAACCATTTCATTGTCCCAGCTGCTGAAGAGCCTTTCAGTGACATTAGATACTTTCAGTGAAGATAGAGCTGTCTGTCAGAGATTGGCTTTGGGGCATTTCCAGTAAAATGGTCTTAAGTTTAAAACGCTGAAGTTTAGATGACAGCTATAAACCATCAAGTGTACATTTGGTCTGAACTATTTTTAAGCCAAACTAAGGAGGCATCTTAAAATATCATACGTGTATTTTAGAGCTGCAAGATTAATCGTTAAAAGATCGCAATCTCGATTCAAATATTTACACAATCTTATTCCTAAATGACAACAATTCGCATGTGTCTATTGACAAAATCACTTTCAAATCTGCGTCAGAGAGAGAGCAGTTGTCATGTATAGGTATGAAATCTGATCCATCAAGTAACGAAACAAGTGAATTATAGAGTGGTGCAGGTATGACATAACTTTGTAGGCCAAAACGGGGAAGCGAGTTAGCATTTTAGCACTTCTGGTTCCATCGTCCAAAAGTCAATGGGTTTCTGGAATGGGATTTTGGTTTAATAGCTGAAATAGGTCTGTGGTGAACACAAGCTCAAGACACTTTCGTGTTTTATTCTGCAACATAAAATACATCAGTATTACCCCACTTGTGATTTTTGAAACTGTAACGTGTCTTGATAAAGGCGGTTGCTAACAAGTGGCTAAATGGGACTAGAGTCTGTCGAGGAGATTAAACGTCATCGCGCCGAACAGGTCAGCTCAGTTCGCTTTTACAGCTTTGTTATGGTTATAATTGTGCTCTTACAAACTATTCTAACTCAAACTTTCTGGGAAAATATTTTTAGATAAAGACTGAAAGAGTTGTCGGAAGCTTAGTGATGGTGACGTTAAATTCATGCGACCGTAGTGTAGCTCGTTTAGCCTACCTTTACTAGCTTTTTACTTCTGGCAACTGCATTTAGGCTTTAAAATTCATAAAAGATGTGTTTATCTGTGAAAATTATCTTGATGGACAAAACGTGCAAGTATCATATACTTTTGGATTATAGCAAAAATGTATCTCTGTGATCAACAAAAGCCTATGGAAAAATCCTATTGGGTTTTTGTTGAGGGAACCAGTGTGATGTTAACTGTCGATTGGCCTTCAAAGTGACTTCATACATGCAACACTCTATTTATGAGTGAGTCATTGAATTATTCATTCAAACAAACCAATTTAATTCATTCAAATTAATTAAATATTTTTAAATAGACTGCAGCAATGAATATTTTGTCAGAACCTCTAGTAAATTGCATGTTATTTTGTTTAATTAGTCTGTTCAGAATCATGGGAGAATTTTGATCTCTATTTGAAAGAAAAAAATTGTGATTCTCCTTTAGTCCCCTTTAGTTTCCAATGGAAAATTAAATTAAATCCCTCATTAAAGAATCAGAGAGTCAAATTTGGAACTAACAAACTCCACATTCTCTCATAGAATCCAGTCTATAAAAATTCTGACACCCTAGCAGTCACCCAGCAACTATCCAAAACAGCCTAGTAACCGCCTAGCAATCACCCACAACACTGTAGCAATCACATAGCAACATCCTAGCAACCGGCTAGCAACCATCCAGAACACCATAGCAACCACAGTGTGATTTAAAGTACATTTAAATGTTTTGCCACTTGCTTGAGCAACTTAATGTATAAATCTATAGCCTAAGTAATTAATTGAATAATTTAAAGTTAATGCATTTAAAAGTGACTGTACTGTGTACAAAGAGAATCACAATGCTGAAAACCACTTTCAAGTTTTGGATTTGAAATCATGAATAAATGTTGTGTTTGTGGTATACAGCCGTGGATCAGTTGCGCACATCATATGAGCCCGTGCTGCTTCTGCACCGCATACATACTACAATACGTACCGCAAAAGGAGTATGTGTGAACCGGGCGTAAGATGAAGTACGCCCGGTCACACCAACATTAGTCATCCAACATAGTTGTAGAGGCTGCTGTGTGGAGACGCTGCCCAAATGCAACCATACAAAGGTCTCATTCTGTAGTAAAGAGGAGGTTCAGGAATGTCCACGGAAGGTATTAGACAGCGGACATGTAAATATTTCCACATCGCTTCAGTTAAACTTCCTGGGGGCAGTTTTCCTTTGCTCTCAGCACTACATTTAAAGGAAATGAATCCTGGCACAAACTATGGAAGTGTATTTTCAGTAGAAAGGGTTGATGGGGGGATGCTGGGTTTTACTTAAGTTTATAAGACAAGAAACATTTTAGAGACGAAGACAGAAATGGACAAATGTAGTAAGGTGTGTAGAAGTTCAGATGGATGACAGAGAAACCACTGGTGTGGACAGATAGTGAAGAGTTACATTAAAGGAGGAGGAGGGCCACCATATATGAAAGGTGCTTCATAAAATTCCTCATCGCTTATTTTTTCATCAGCTAACTTTAATGATGAAAAGGTGGGGAGAACTTTGTGAGGAAGCTGGGGGAAGTATCCTCACAGAAACTTCTTTATGAGTTTCACGCACGATGCGCACCTGCAGAGACACACACCGTGTGTCAATGGAAATGCACCGAGAGCTGCAGATAAACACGCAGCCACAGAGTGCCTGTGTTTGGCTGATCGTTGCACATAGGAAAACTCTGTTTATTGAGCCAATCGCTCCTCATGGATTGAAAACACAAGGGCAGTTCATGAGGAAAATTAGCAGGAAAGTAAAAAAAAGAGCATATGTTTCCTATAAAAGCATGAAGAAATGTGACCAAAATTGAAAAACCAAAAAAGACAGCACTGGCTTTGGAGTTTTCTTACAGATATTCATATTTAACGGTTCTTCAATATCTGGTATATTGTTAAATGCCATTCAAAGGTAAAGTAACTTATTTGACCCATTCATTCATTAATTTGAGTTATTCATTATGACAAAGCCAAAAATAAATTTGCAAGCATTTAGATTGATAAACAACTTTGCATTATTATGATAGTGATTAACAATAATAATCATTTTTAGATGGTCACAAATGTATGAATTTTTAATAATAATAATAATAAATATAAATAAATGTGTGACCATCTAGATTATTATTGCTATTAGTAATATATTTTTGTTATTATTATTATTATCATAATTATTAATACAGATATGTGTAATTATAACAATAGCAATACTGTCTAATCTCTACTCAAAACTGCTTTTCCAGTTGATTGCCCATAATTTCAGCACTATGTGGGAAAATCACAATACACTAAATACATACCAAATAAGACATAATGCCACCAATCAAACAACTGTTATAACACAAAAGACTAATAAAGCTAGTGAACTATTCAAATACATTCATTTGAAATGCCTGCATTCAGCTTTCTCTATATGGCACATGGCTAGCAAACTAGATAAAGTAAACAACTGTTTAAGAACATTTTGAATTTTTAAATATTTAACATCTTTTATTAAATACAGCGAGAGTCTCACATGCATAGAATTCATTTAATGTGTGGTAATCCTTCAAACGGGCCTGGCAGCATGGCCATTAAAGCCACCATAAGAGATCCTCTAATGAATATTGATGAGCTGGACACCAACACTAGGGCAATGTTAGAGCTCTTGGACTCTAATATTCTGGCATTATATAAGTTACCATTTCCATCTTGACTTTGCCAGGTGGTTAAGGGAGGTCCGGATGATGATTTGGGGGCCTCACATTAGGTTTGTTTAACTATGTTTAAATACATAAAGATTTCTCCAGAAATATCAAGAACTATTGGGTAGTAGAGTGATTAGATCCAATCTGATGGCAAGGTTTTGACACAAGATTTAAGAACAATCTTGTGGTTCATGATCCCGATTGACCTGAGAACCTGTTTGGATTCTCAGTGAATGCATGGATGATACCTCCCAAATCAGATGCAACTTTTACTTTTCCCTGATCGTCAATGGAGCTTTTCCAACATCTTCACTCTTAATTTTTGAGGGAAGGCCATAATATACAATAATGACTGGAGTCACAGAAACTCTCAAAAGAGGGAAAACACTCTTTGAGACACGTGTGGAGAAATCAGCCTCACGTGATAGGAAAAACAGAGCCACAATATTTTCAGACTGTGTTACAGCACTATATCATATACTTTTCATAACCACACGCTTATGAAAAGTGGGGCTTATGGGTAGAATATAACGCACTTTTAGCATTAACATACAGTACTGAGTCATGGTCACCTTTCACTGTATGGAAGACAGCAGCTTAGACATTCTGATAAATGTCTTTTTTGTGTTCTATTCAAAAGCGAAAGTAAAACAGCTTTGAAATAATATTAGGGTGAGTAAATGTTGAATTTTTATTTTGGGGTGAACAGTCTGTGGTCAGAAGAGATCAGAAGAGAGCGCTGAAGTGGAAGCACATGCAGACTGCCCGCTGACAGCATTCATTCGGCAGAAACAAAGTAAACATCTGTAATGTGACTAACATGCATAGCCTCAAATGTGGTGACTTGGAAAAGCATTTCTTAGCAACTGTCAAAAATAAAGATGTTTTCCAAGCTTTACTGAAAAAAAAAAGAATAAGTCCACTATCACTGCTAACGTTCAAAAGTTTGGGGTCAGTACTTTTTTAAATGTTTTTGTAAGAAGTTTTTTATGCTCACTAAGGCTGCATTTGTTTTCTATTTTAATATGTAGCCTAATTTATTTCTGTGATGGCAAAACTGAATTTTCAGCATCATTACTCCAGTCTTCAGCGTCACATGATCCTTCAGAAATCACTCTAATATGATGATTTGGTGCGAAAAAACATTTCTTGTTATTATAAATGTTGAAAACAATTGTGCTGCTTAATTTTTGTTGAAAATATAATTATTATTTTTTTCAGGATCTTTGATAAATAAAAAGTTTTAAAAATTTGAAACAGAAATCTTTTGCAACAAGTCTTTATACTGTATCATTTGATCAATTGAATGAATCCTTGCTGAATAAAAGCATTAATTTCTTAAATAAAATACTACTGAACCCAAACTTTTGAACGGTAGTGTCCAAGAGCCTGAAACCACTTTAAAAATCAAGGATTCAAAGTCAAATATAAATAATAATATAAACAGAATGAGTTTTTAAAGAACTCTAATTAATAAGAATTATTTAAGGTTCTATTTTAAAATTTGTGATACTGATCTTGCAAACTGTGTTTGTACAGACAGTCAGATGTTATTGCTTCCATTGCACAAGCACAAGATGCTCTTTGAATCATTCTCAAATCATGAGAAAATTATCATCAGGTTTTACACAAACTTGTGAAGTTATTGCAGCTCGAGTGCTGCTGTCATTAAAGCTACAATATGTAATTTTTTTCGCCACTAGGGGTCGCTAACCTCTTACAATAACAAAGGCGTCGGTTGATGACGCATAAGCAGAATTATGGAACTTGTCTTCATGATGATGGATCTAATAATGTTTATGGATGAGTGAATACATTCATGTTTTTAACATGTGGTATGAAGCATAGCACGATTGCTAATGAGAGACAGATATCAGCGCCACACGCGAGTCCCACGGATATAAAGGAATAAGGACATTTCATTCTACCGAACTAACTTACCCGCAAGTGCAGAATTAATACTCACACAGGTCAGTTTATTTGACGAATTAAACTTGTGAGGTAACGCAGTGCTGTTTCACTTGGTCTTCACTATCACACTAAACTGCATTTAAATGTGTTGAAAGTTATAATGTTATTCTATGTGTTAGTTTGTCCGTATGAGACTAGCTGTAAACTAGATCAACATTAGAATAACATACTGATCATATTCTAACATTTCATCATGTTGAGCTATATATATTTTATGTACATTTGCTCACCTGTCTAATAAAATACATGCAAGACTAACATCTCTGTCAAGTCGAAGTTTGTCACGGACGCGGAGCTCTCGGCATCTCGAAAACGCCACGCTGATATTGATCCTCGTTTTAGTTCTCCTTTTGTCCCAACGTCTGCTTGCCATGGTCCATAATGTTTGAACGAAACAACAACAGTGTGAGCGTGCCGCTAGACGTAACGCAGTTGTCCACGTCTGTCACCATGGTTACTATGGCAGTACGAGCGGAAACCAGGGAAAAAGCGGATATTACGTCATTGACAGGCGACAGTGAACAGGGACGAGCCATTATCTAAAATTGGAATTTCTCTGAAATTAAAAATCTTTGGGAACTTTTGGGATATTGTAAGTACACAACTGCAGGAAATATATCACACTGTTGCAAGTGATTTTTGAATATTTTATTCCAAAAATCTTACTGTACCTTTAAAGCAAAAAAGGGACTCTTTAAAAATATTACATTATGTCACAGTTATTTTTAATTCAACTTTTTACTCAAACTGTCAATACAATCATATAATTTGCAATGGGAAAATGTTAAACTCCTAGTTGGCCCATATATTTTTGAACCTCTAGGGAGGAGGTAAATAGGTAAAAGAGAAGAGCACTTTACTCAGAACATCTAAGCTGGATTTAAATACTATAGTAACTAAATACTAATAATGTGCCCATAAACCAACTATTGCCTCACATTTTGGATTTTTGGGTTCACGTTGACCACAGACATGTGGCTGACACAGTGCGACTAGCTATGTGAACACAATGTGATTCCAAGCCCTGTCTAACACAACACAGACTCATATCAGCAGTCCTCTGGTACTACGTCAGAAAGATGGATTCTGGCTATAAAATATCTTGTGGATCATTTTAGAAATGACACAGACTGAATGAATTAAGCTTGTACTCATTTTAAATCAGAGGTTCATGAGAAAATCTTTTGATTCCAGTGCTATCATTCTGCTTATGACACCAGAAACGGCTCATGGTGAAATGGGGCGCAAATATGAAAAACACTAAATGCAAAATAGGCAAGAACAACATGTGATTTGTGCTTTGAGAGGGCCATGAAGATTTAATTCAGCATGTGGAATCAATTCACCCAATCATCAGTTCACTAGTGAGTGACTAATTACAGCCTCAGGGAAAAATGGATAAACTTTGTCATATGTAAAACAATGTTTTCTTGAGGAAAATTGGACAAATAACAACTCTGAGGAGCATTTAACTGTCATAATTTAACAGAACATGTATAAGAGAAACAAACCAACTACAGTACTTGATCTGCTGATCTCTGAATCCTTCCTCTGAAGGTTATACATAAAGTTTAGAAAGCCCAAACACCTAAATAGGAAAGAAAACGTTAGCTGACATTAACCAGTTTTGAACTGGATTCATATATCAGATTTCTCTAAAATTAATAAGAACCTCTAGAATTATTCAAGAATACTTTATCCGAAACACATGCATTTGATCTAAGCAGTGTTGCATGATCGCAATATATAAAAAAAGTTACAAACAAAGCCCATCTCCGAGTAACACACAGTGACGTGCCTGAATGAATCATTTCTGAACAAAACTGTTGAGTGAATGATTTAGCGATTCATAAAGGCTGCGTCCGAAATTGCATAGTCTCTTGAGTAGGTACTTATTTTGGATAACTAATTACTTCATGACTGTGAAAAAAAGGCTGTTCTATATAGTATGAGTGTGCGTAATATGAATGTAATCCGGACGTACAACATTCGCCAAGCTGTCATTGTCATGTGACCTACCAGCGTCAGTTATGTCACTTCACTGCCATTCATAAATCCTCTCCCGTGGCCTCATGGGATAGTAAAGTGTCCATTGTATGCACACTTCAGAGGAAGTAGTAGGTAACCTGTGTACTTTTTATCTACTCTTTTAAGAGTACTGTGAATTGGGACATACGTCACATACTGTTTTTCGCCTACTACATAATAGGGAAGTATGCAATTTTGGATGCAGCCATAGACTTTAATTCTTGAATGAAGCATTGTGTTTCAAGAAAGATGAATTAATTATTTAATGACTTACTCATAAAACATCTCTTGTCACCACCTACTGGGTTAAAAGAGTCACTGAAAAATCATCACCACTATTATTTTAACTGAAAGTCAGTCTGAAACACAAATACAAACAATTGGAGTGATACCAACAGTTGCTATGTTTCCGTCCATTTTATGTGAATTTTGGGATATTGCATTAAATAAAATGCTGGATGGAAATGCCAAGATGCGAATAAATTATAAAAACGTGCATAAAATAAATATATGAGCTCAATTTTAAAATTGCAATTTTGGATGGAAACATAGCTAGTGAACAGTCCTAGTGCAGTTGGACTGTTTTTTTCAGCACAGCATCTTTTGGTAATCTTGTAGAGAAGGAAAAACATCCTTCAAGGTCTTTCTCTAACCAGAGCAGCTTTACAGTGAACACAGCCTGACCCCATGTACAGAGGAAGGGTGTGTCAAATGGAAGGATATTCAGCAGCAGAGGCTGGAATATAATGTGGCCTTTTTTGTGCCACATACCAGTAGCTTTAATTTTTGCTAAAGAAATGAGGCAACACAGAACTTCCTATGTCAAGCTTGGCTGAAAGTACTGATGTCATTCCCCTACCACAAAAATAAATAAAAATCTGTTTTCTCATTGAAAGTTAGCTTCTGTCACAGTGGATGTATACTGAGAGCAATTAACATTTTCAAGCATATTAACATACAAGCTGAAAATGCAATAACACGCTTAGGCTTATGACTTAAAGGTCTGGTGGAATATTTAATGTTACAATAACTACACAGTTTTATGAATTAAGAAACCTGGTACCCCATCATAACTAAACTATGTGGGTCTTGGGTCTGAAAAAGTCTTTTGGTTTGGGTGAAGTCAGTGAACAGTCAAACAAGAATAATGACCATCTCTAAAGATGTGGTGATGATAATATAACTTAGAATTTTTATTTATTCACTGTGGATTTTTAAACCCGTCGTTTAGAGGTTTTGGTACCATACGTGTATGCCGGCTTGTCACAAAGGGAGAGAATATCTATAACTCTACATATAATTCCTCAGGCAGGTCTGCATGAGACCATTTAATATGGTTTTCAAATTAGGTCATTAAAAGACTTATCCTACAATATTTCTATCATCGTAACTCATGACCTTATTTCCATTCAGAGCGTATTTCATCATGGCTGTGCAATAAATTCTCTGTGAAAATCAATTCCTTTGGCTGGTTTATTCTATTAAAAAAAGTTCAGCTATGAACATGATTTGTATGTGATTCTTTCTGTCATTGCAAGTTTACAGTATGATTTCTTGTTCAAATTATTAATGAAATAAGTGATCTACTGTAGCAGTACAGGAGCTCTAACACATGAAACCCTGGTGCTCATGCTGTAAGTTCAAATCTGTTCATATTTATTTTCTGTCCTATGACCACACTGGTGAATGTGATTTCACCAAATACAACATGCCCCTGGATCAACATCTTTGTTAAAAAACTGGGAAAACACTGTTTATATACAGTATATATATATATATATATATATATATATATATGCATACAGTGTGTATATATATATATAACTCAGTTGAAGTAGTTCACAATTGGTTGGAATGATTCATTAGCAAATTAATTTGAATAAGAATCCTAAAAAAAATCCTAGAAAATTATAAAACAGAAATAATAGATGGTTGTATGACATTCTATGCTATATTCTTATGTGATCTTTTGATCAAATTTTTTGTTTCCAGAGAGTCCAGATAAGAGAGGATCAGATAAGTTCTGATCAATCTTTATCCCAACTAACCCTAACCCCAAAAGTCAAACCTTTCAGATGCTATCAAGATGCTGTCAAGGGTAGATCTGGTTCATGTTAAACTTAAAATGTCACATACATTCTATATAAATGTATATCTATATAAATATATCATAAATACAAATTGTATATCAAAAACTTGGAGGCACAGCTGTTTCTTCTTATAAACAAATACATATAAAATTTTTCCATACTTCAACAATCTCTGGAAATAATCAGTTAATCACATAACTTCAGTTTTACTATCCTCATGCTAAGTTTCACATAATAAACAAACTAAATATTCACAAGAAACATAAGGTGGAGGTTCTTGTTGAATAAAACCCCCTCCCAATAAAATGTATGTATGTGGGGGGGACAGAAGAGTTACTGGAAGTGAGGCAGCAGGGAATGGAAAGTGAAAACGGAGACAGCATTAATGAATGACGGGTACGTGCCAACCATGGTCCATATTCAAGCTTGGAAGACACAGCAGGGAGAGCAGCTCCTGAAGTTATATATGAAGAGTTCAGATGCAAAAGCCTCTAAGTGCCATCTGAAATTTTCTTCTAGAATGATAATTTTTATCAAGCTTGTATATTTAAGTTCAATAATTTCACTTAAATGGCAATGCAAATTACCTATTAATTGTCATTTAAGTGAAATTACTGAACTTAAATATACAAGCTTTATAAAAATGATCATTCTAGAAGAAAATTTCAGATGGCACTTAGAGGCTTTTGCATCTGAACTCTTCATACAGTTGTGTGTGTGGGGGGGTGGGGGTATTAAAAATGAAACATTAATATTTTAATACTACTAAATAAACATGGGAGACATCTTCATGTATTCAAAATACTGGATGCCCTAGGGAAACTTGTTTTTTTTAAGGGAAAGAGGCCTTTAAGGCCCCAATATACTTCAAGTGAAATCGAAGAATGTGAATGGTTTCGAACAAAATCAGGCCAAAATGAAGATCGTTTTGTGAGTTTGAAACAGCTTGCCAAAGCGAACTTTCAGGAGTTCACTCCGGCTGGTAAACAACAGAAGAACAACAGAAGAACATTGTAGCCAGAGCTACTTCTATGACGAGTCACATGTACTGGGATATTCCGCAACAGTTGGCGTCCCATTTAGTCAAAAATAGTCAGAATATAAACACTTTAGGCGTATCATAGTGATTCATGATAGAACAAAAACACAGTTTGGAAGATGGATTCATGATGTACTCACTCATTCTATAAATTTTGAAAACAAAAAAAGTTACACAGTGCACCTTTAAGACATGAAATGCAGAGAGAGCATGGAGAAAACTCGTGCCTCAAGGCTCTGAGCTGTGACCCACCAAGTGAAATTTCGTTTAATGTTTATTACATTTATTTTTTCAAGTAACAAAAATGTCTTTTTTACGGTTTTAGTCGTCCTTAGATTTCTGCAAACCTCCCCTAGACAGAGTGCGTGAAGGACAAGTCTCTAAGCATCTTGTCTTGGTTTGTCCAGCCCACAACCTCTATTATCCCTTTCAGCAGGGATGCAAGTAGACCAGCAATTACATAATGAGCTTATAAACTGCAAAAAGAAAAAGAGAATAGCAAGAGGGCTCTGTTCCATGCCACTGGGCTCCTCACCTATGTCCCATTACAGAATGCCTGGAATGTCCTGAAATCTGGCGTTCCAGGGGGTCACCACAGGAACAACATGGCGTCAGTCCAGCTGAGAACAAACAGAGCAGTTATTGTTCTATTACTCAGCGATCCATTGACCCTCTTCAAACACACACACTCATATGCAAACAGTAAAATCCAACAATTTGTTTTTGTTTTGAGGCAATGGCTTGTGTGAGCAGCAGCACCCATGGGATGCAGGTGATGATAGCTGGAAGATCAAATTCATCGTTGCATATTATAAACCAGCAGCTTGTCCAAAACCCTTGTTAAAACTGGCAGCTTTTAAGAAGAGCGTGAGACGTGACAAAAAAACATAAAATGATCATTGCAAAATGATTGATTGTGAGCCGTGGTGTGGATCATTTCTCACAGCTGCCTTCGCAAAACTATATTTTGGATAATTCTCACGAATAACATCAAGAAAGCAATTTAGTCATGATGTATGAGTCCTGTAGGAGACAAAATGTGCATAGTTAAAAAATACCAGACACTGAATGACAAAAAAAAAAAAAAAAAGCCATCATACGGAACGCATCATTAACTTGTCAGCTGAAATGACATCACGTAGACCTTTCTCAAAGTCACAAAATCTCTGTGTTAAAGCATAATTTAAATGACGTTAACAGTGAACTTGATCAGTTTTAATGGTCAAACTCAGGTTAAGTTTGTTAACATTAGTTAATGCTTGACATGAATTAACAACAAATATATTGTTCATTAAAAATGAATGTTTTTTAAATAAAAAAAGCATTTAGAAATCCAGGTAATGTTATTTTCTACATGCACATGCAAAACATTTTTAACATTTAAAGTTGTACACATTAATGTATTACAAACAAACATGAATAACAATGAACAATAGTATTGTATTATAGCAAATTATCTTTTAAGAATTACCAAATTACAGATTAAGAAATGCAGTGAATTTTTTTTTTTTTAGTTCATGATACCTAATGTTAACAAATTTAATCTTATTTTAAACCTAACATATTTTTAATCTTAAGTTTATTTCTTTTTTGTTTGTGATTTATGTCTATGTACTTTAACAATGGGGCCATTGTATTTATATAACAATACAGCACATACAGTACATCAATACTGTTTTGTGAAAATGTTTTGATTGCAGTGCAAAGTTTTCCGAAGCATTTTGTGAGCATGAAGGATATATAAGAACGGAACCTTGAAAAGTAGCTATTTTAAAGCAACACAAACAGAAGCATAAACTACTATACAAAGAGTCACAGTCACTCTTGGTTAATGTTTTGTGCTATCAAAGGTCAATGCTTCAAATACACGCTGACATCACCAAGACTGGTGGTCCAGACCTGCAACGACTTTCTACAGAGCAGACCTCATGGCTTAGATTAGCAGAGAAATCAGTGATATCACTCTCCCCTGGGCATCAAACTCAATTGTGTAAATGACTGCAGTAACTGCTATCTAAGAAGACCAAGTACTCCAACAGACGCTTGAGAAGTTAAATTTAACAGGTGTATTTCTTTGGCTGCTCCCTGACGGTCTAGTTCAGATGTCATTTTTATCAGGCCGTTTGGGTGGCTTTTACCATGTGCAGCATGAACACTATGAGAATTGTTCACTGAAATATGCTTATCTCTGGAAGTGAGTGATATAGCTTGTCTTCCATGTTTTTAGGCATGTATTTATAATATTTGTGAGTAAACCTACAATTTTAAGGGTATTACATGAGCTTATATACATCTTTCTAAATCATGTCCAAGCAGCCTAAATGTATTAACAAAAATGCATAGCATATTTGTCAGACTGGCTTGGCGATTGGCAAATTGTTGCTCATTCCTCAGCCAGGTCACTGAGGCCAACCTGAGAAAGTAAAATGTGAAAGAAATTATCAGTAGATATAGAATGCTATTAAGCTAAACAGCCGTGAACAAAAATATAAATGGCCTTACCAGGATATTTATGACAATGAGTTGCTGGCAGAACAAAAAGAACATGCATACTTTTTATCCATATCACATACGTTTCATGTACACAGTGATTTAATTCTATAGCATTATATTGCATATAGCATTGGCAGCAACAGCAAGTAATGAATCTTAAAACTTTAGTCTTACCAAGAGAAACATATGTGGCATAAGGAAGCAAGTTGGCAGTCATAAATCTTGTTGACATATGGTTTTCCCTCCTGGATTTGTACAACACCATCTGCATTCTTCCTGAGCTTAAACTTGAATATGGAAAATTGTGTCAATCAAGTGATAGCATCATGAGTGGAAAATTGTTCAGCAAATTGTTTTCACCACAATTTTCTGTTCTACATATATGATGCTTTTAAAGGATAAAATGGGCTTCAAATTATGATCACTTTAAAAGTGATAAACTATGCCTTGCACTATATTATATGGCAGGAAGTAAAAATATTTAAATGTTTTGACTATTCAAAATCAGCACAAAGTATCCATTCCTGAACAGTTTGTTATGGCCAAATGAAACTAATCTAGATTATTTCATATCCAGACACGTCTCCGAAGATGTCCAGCTATGCACCTCATAATCTATGTACAAGATGAACTTGAAATAATATTAATGTGACATCATCCTTCTAATCTGTCTCCATGATGCCTTCCATGGCTGCCAGTCATTCCAGGGCAGTTTACACACTAATACCCCAGAGACATTATAGTTATTCAGATGCCCAGAGGCCTGCAGTCTATTCACTGATAATGTTGCCTAGATCTAATACATGTTAGGGTCAATAGTTACCCTTGCAGTTATCAGCATTTTTTCAGGAATTTAGCTTGAGAGTAAATGGAAGCGCATTTAAAAGTGGAGACATGGAACGTCTACTTAGCAACGTCACTGACATTATTTAGTTCCCCTAATGCTACTTTTTACAACACCCAATTTAGTTGCCAAAATGCAAGCTTCCCGAATACAAAGTGTGTCTTAAGTGACTCACTGCCCATTATTGGTCTAATCATATATTTCTCAGTCTTCTTCAACTCTCCTTTCTGCTAATATAGCCTCCTTAATCTCTATAGTTTAAGATTGCATTTGACCTGAGACCCGTCTCTCAGCTCATATTCTCACTCTATGGATGAACAGAGAGATTAGACTCGTTTAGAGGAGATATTCTCTCCTGCAAGGCTTGCTTGACTGAGGTGTGAAACTCACACTGGTTCCACCTCAACTTCAGCAGGGCAGTGACCTCCACTGGCCACCCACTAGCACACAGAACAGATCGCGTTTGTCAAGGTTTCATTCCTGGGACGGGACGAGGAAGTTAAGAGCCACTCTGTGCGGTCTGAGAACATCTATTTATGGCTTTTAACCTAAGCATGAAAACGACCAAGACTGATGTGGTGGTGTGATGTTTCAGAGCACATTCCCTTGACTCAGGAATGCACGGCAAAGGGGCCCAACAAATTTTAGTCACACTTGAAAGTGAATGAAAAAATAAACAAATGTATACTCAGCATACACCACAATAAACTAAATGTCAATTTGAGAATACTTTGATGTTTTTTGAAAAACACCAAGGGTTATATAATTTATTTGGAGTTGACCCATGGCTCAAGTTTAAAATTTAAACTATAAATACATATTTTTTTTTACAGCAAACCTTTGTTATACATTTTGCTATTATATAAAATAAATAAATAATAATAATAATAATAATAATTATAATTACACAAAGCAATATTTTTAATATTTTTTTAAACGTATATGGACAAAAAATAAATTTTATACACACACACACAATTTATAATAAAAAAATTATCCATATACATTTAAAAAAATACATACAAATATTTTAGAAAATATTGCTTTGTGTAATAATAATAATAATACTTATTTTTTTGTATGTTCCACATAATAAATAAAGTCATAGAGGTTTTGAACAACATGATAGTGAATAAATGAACTACTCCTTTACTCTTTCCTGTAAATTATGCTCTCACACACGCACATCTGAAGAATGTCTTATCCTCTTGTGTCTTTAAATTCATCTCTTACATAAACATGGCCATTATGGTTAACGCCAAATCTTAAATTCAAAACACAACATTTATCAGTCATTCCCTGAAGAGACAACCACAAATGCAAACATTTGGTAATTGGGAAAACCAGAAAGGTAAAATGTCAAATACTTTTGCACCTTCAAAATAAGACTCGTCTTGCGTAATATTTGTGTGAAGGAAAATGAAATGTCACTCTCGATTATTATTAGCTATAATGGCTAAAGACCGGAGGGTATTACACATAATTGCTAAACATATGCTACAGAATCCTACAAACACTGTGGCTGTGGCTCTGATTTAGTCTGAAGCTCAGACTGTTTTGTCATACCTTACAGACAGACAAGCCACAAAGAATCTCATGACGCTGCAAAACAGCTCCTGCATGAGTTTATTCATCAGAGGCAGATATTCAATACATGTGATCTGACCACGATTTGATGAGATCTCTGTATTTACTTCAAGATGCTACTTCAAGACTAGATTTATTATCTTTTATTAACAGATTGTGTAAAAATGCCTTGTGGTGCATGACATTGTGTTTATTGGCCATAACTCTTAATAAAATGTAACACAATCCAAAAGTAGGTTTCATGCTTAAAGGGATAGTCCACCCAAAAATGAATATTTTGTCATTATTTACTATGAACAAAGAAACAAAAGATCTTTGTATGTATTAACAGAAGAAAGCCATACTGCTTTGGAACATGAAAATTGAGTAAATGATAACAGAATTCCAATTTTGGGGTGAACTATCCCTTTAAGATATTGTTAGGACTTCTGTTGTACATCAGCTTTTACTTAATCTGTGACCACAAGAACTATTCCTTCACGCGTGCACGTGCAGAAAAAACCACGCTCAATTTTAGTTTCCTCATCTTAACTGCCTGAATTATTTTTCTCTGTCAAGTGATTGCGCAGTGTTTTGGATTAAGGAATAATCTGAGGTAAATTGAGAACGTAACCTCAGCAATACAGTTTGAGTCCTGTCAGCTGACCGTGGACCTCACATGGTGGTTTACCCGGTGATTAATGTGGATTGCAGCTAATTCGCTTTTTGTCTTCACCCTGTTCTTACAGTAAGCATGAATGAAAGGACCAGTCAACTGTAATCGCGTAAGATTAGATCAGTTCAACTATTTTTAAGTGGTTTTATTCATCATCTTCATCCAAAGTCATTAGACGCACTGAAATGCACACAACCCTTCTAGATCTACTGCAGCCATAAGGTCTTTGAAAATGTAAAGACTCTCTGATGTTTAAGTATTAAATGTTGACTTTAGCAGATCAAAGGTATTCTTGATTACCGTTTTGTGATTTATGCAGCTGCTGTAAGGACACTGACAGTGTTACAGTAGATCTAGTGCCACAGATATACATTTCTCCTTCCTTTCTCATCAATCTCCAGTTCCTTAGATTGTCTTGCACCTCTATCATAATGATAACCGTACAATAGCGCTATAGTCATATATATATTATCAGGTAACATAATAGGTCTGATGCACGTTGGATAGAGGCGTTATTCAACAATATTTGACACTCAGACCTAAGGTCATTTTTTGCCAGACTGTAGCAAATGAGGAAATATGAAAATATGCAGAAACATTATACATACATAAACAAAATCAAAAAGAAAAAAGCTCCCTTTTCCTGCAAACCCCCCCCAAAATTGTTCAGACTAGAAAGCATCCATGAGCTTTGCTTTCTTAAAATCTAAAGAGCTTCCATCAGAAACTGCTTCCATCTTTGTGAGCTAAATTCCTCAGATATTCCCTAAAATATGCCTAGGAACTGAAGGGAAATATTCTGGAGGAAAACAACGACTTTCCACAATTTATTAAAGTAAGATTCCGCTGTATTAAATATTATTAAAACAAAATCCATCAACTTACAAGAGAAATGTATGCAATAAAGACATAAGATGTAAACCATTTTAGCTGATTGATAGTTTGGTTCAGTTCCTACAAAATATGTGTGCTTCCTTTCGGTGACAGCTTAAGCTTTTTAATCATCTGAAGGCTGACAAGGCACAGGAGATAAGAACAGCACGCGTGTGAAGCTCATAGGAAGCAGCGTGACAAGTTCAGAAAGCATGTCAGCTCCAGACTTATCAAAGCGAGTTAAGCATTCTTGCCTGATCCAATATCTGCCACACCATTAACCACTGCACGAGCTCCCAGACACAACACACAACTGCCTGTGATGCACAGTTTCTTTTGTTATCTACTTTTACACCATTATTTCATTAGAGGAGGAGTTCTGTGTTGTTCACAATGAGATGCTTTTGCTTTAAGAGTTCAGTACAGGAAGTGTATGTAAAACTTTGAGTGTAATTTTCTCTATAAGTGCGTGTAAGGACGTACATGTGTTTGTTCAGGGCCTGAGCCAAAATAGCACTAGCAGAAAAAGGAAAGGTGTGGGTAGAATAAGAAAACAGTAATTTTACGAATGGACGTGGGCCCTGTTATTAAATGACACCGGCAGGGGCCTTATTTATAAAGACACGTGTGTAAGCAGCCAAAATGTGAACTTATGATAATTTCCTGAATGTTCCCATGAACGATTTAGAACTATTTAGAAGAGCAAACAAGTGGCTGAAGGATAAATTTGGAATGTTGTGCAGCATTTTTGCGTGTCTGAATATAGATTTATATTATTATACTTTTTTTGTATTTGTAGAAAGTCTTTACTCTGTCCCAAATAGTGTGCTTGACTTCATACAACTGGCCAAATGATCTCTTAGGCCCTTAAAATTACCAGCACAAATACAGCATAAACACAAATTACAGATACTATGCGGAAACACATATTATTCAAAGGTTTGGGATCAGTAAGATTTATTTCTTGACAGAAATTAATTAAGAAAGGATTCATTAAATTGATCAAAAGTGACATTAAAGACATTTATTAAGTTACAAAAGCTTTCTATTTCAAATAAAGGCTGTTGCATTGGTAATATTAAGAAATGTTTCTTGAGCATCAAATCAGCATATTAGAACGATTTCTGAAGGATCATGTGACACTGAAGACTGGAGTAATGATGCTGAAAATTCAGCTTTGCCATAACAGGAATAAATTACATTTTAAAATATATTAAAATATAAAAGTTATACACTGAAAAAAATGATTCGTTGAATTTAATAAACATTTTTAGCGTAAGTGGTTGCACACAATTGATTTTAGCTACATTAAAACAAATGCATTAAGTTGAACTAAAATTGATTAAGTTCAACTTAATGCATTTGTTAAATGTAGCTAAAATCAATTGTGTGCAACCACTTACGCTAAAAATGTTTATTAAATTCAACAAATCATTTTTTTCAGTGTATATATTATATATTTTGGATCAAATGAATACAACCTAAGTGAGTCAAAGAAACTTTGGCAGAAAAAAACCCTCCAAACTTTTGAACGGTAACTTATTATGAATAACTCAAGTAGGTTTTCCATATACAGTTGTTTAAATGAACATAAATGAGTGACCACATTTATATGCACAAAATATTTTGATATGGATCCAAAATTTGCCTTTTTTTTTACTCACTTTGCACTTTGATAACTTAAAGCAAGCAGTGCATCAAGGTACAAAATGTTGGCATGCATGCTTCTCTGCCTTTAAAGATTGCTGCTCACTTTTAATGTAGGCTCAAATTCATGGATGTGATTGTACGCGTGCTTTCTAAATGAGGCCCTGGAGCATAAACAGATGCCCAGTCTTACTCATGCGCCTGACAAGATAATTCATCACGTCTTACAATGAACAAAATGCTGTTCACCATGCACCATCCCAAGATCGATTTCTTTTGGAAGACGAATGTGTTCACGGTGACGCACTACTGCGATACATTGACAGGGGAAAGGATTGGCCCTGTGTGCTTGACAGAGGTGAAGGCACGCTTTGACCTCGTTTGACTTCAGTGTTTCTGACAAACAAATGCGTTAAGGGTTTGTTGCTGGAGTAACGGAGCTGTGAGAACTGGCATGCAGAAGCTCTAGTGGTCTAGACAGAGAAACACAGGACAGGCCATGCTTATCATGTAAATTCATCTCGTTTAAAGGAAATCCAGGTCATTTTACAAGAGAAACATATTAAGAAAATTATTACTATATTTATTTTCCTCCTTTCATTATTATTATTTATTTTTATCTCCGCAGTCTTGTGGAGGAAAAGTAGATGAGTTTATTGCTGAAGGAGGGCAGAATGTTGAGTCCTGGCCCGTGGTGCTGACAGTGTATCTCACTCAGGCCATTTTTGGCTGGCATCCCAGACGAAGGTCTTGGTGAGCTCTCAACTTCTGTCATGGAGTCACCAGGACAAAAACAGCGCCAGTTCGTCTGCTGTCTGATTGAGCCTGTACCCATTCAACCGTTCCCATGAGTATCAGACATATCTGTCTCACACATATAGAGGCCATAGATCTGTGGAGAATGGGGTGTTTTATCAGTATTAAAAATAATTTAGTATGACATGAAGACTGTATTGCTACAGGGTCACCATGAAATCAAAACAGACAATTCTTCTTTTTTTTTATGGAATACTGCAGTATTTATTATAAATGATTTATCCATGCACATTATTTTTTGGCGTGAGGGCGGAACAACCCTGTCACTCACATGAAATCACAGCAATAGCAAACCACAACGATCCAATCCATTCCCTATTGACAAAATAAAGTCCTGCCCTGGTTTTTTTCTTGTTTGAGAAGCCGTTTCACTCTGATAAATGTCACAATAGGGGACTAATCGCAACTTCCGTTACATGCCGACTTTAAAGGTGGGGTATGTGATTTGCAAAACGGCCGGCAGATTTTGAAAATACACAACTCAAATGGTCCTACCTTCTTTCCTTTGACTCCACCCATTCAAAGAACATGGACATGGATGGGGGGAGGGGGGATGGTACGACCGTTTGATTGATGCACTTACTGTCCAATGATTCTAGGTGGTCTTGGAAATGATTGGCTGGAGTTTTTCGAGTCCTGCCCGTTCCACAGATGATTAAATTGCTTAATTTTTATTTCAGTGCTTCTAACTCAGTGGCTGTAAGTGGGTTAGGAATAGGATTTTAAGTGATTTTGAAAAAATGGCCAAAAAAGAGAATTACATACCCCACCTTTAAGCTTTTAAAGATTGCTCATTAAAGTGGTTAAAATGGGTTAAAAGTGGTCAGGTGCTTTTGAAATGAAAATAATATATGATAAATAATTAACTAAGTCACTGAAATATCATTAGATTTATAATTAAATAACAATTTTGTACTGAATTTTACCATATTGACCACTTTGTATCACAACATGTTCAAGTTACAAGCTCAAGTTTCATGTTCAAATTAAACATACCAAACAAATGCAGACCTTTTCAATATTTAGAGCACTGGTTTTGGTGTGAGGAAGAAGCCAAAGGGAACAATCATATTAGCCATTGTCTTCACTCCCTTTTATGGTCAGACACTAGCATTGGCGTCGGAAGAAAAAAAAAAGTGGGTGGGTCCTCCCCCAGAAAAATGTTACTGGAGTAAATACCATTTCATTCTGGTGCCTTTTTAACAAGTAAACTAAACTCCACTTAACGTCGGGCGGTTCTTTGCCTCCACGTCGTGCATTAAATGCACAGCTATCCGTGGATTATCCCCCTAATACGGTCATCTGCCAGCAATGACAACTTAAAGCTGTTATTGATGTTTGCAACGCAATATTTGACTGGAAAGGTACAACGGGCGGTTACTTTCGTCAGTTGCGGCTCGTTGAGAAACATAATGTAGCGATTCAGCGGAAATGGAGTTTAATTTATTCATTTTAATAAAAAAAAATATTTATTTTAATTCCTCAAGTGGAATGGATTTGACTGACGGCGCTCTGAAAAGCGAACAGACAAATGCGCTGAATTAGAGACGGTAAAAGTGAGTGGGTCCAATATCATTGATCTTAAAAAGTGGGTGGGTCCTGTCCCACCCATATACAATGGTTCCGACGCCCATGGACACTAGTACAAGCTAGTAAAATGTAGTCATTCCAGTCATCGATTTGACAAACAAGCCAGCAGAAAAGATCAAGGAAAGGACATGAGCTACAGGACAATGTGAGTCAAGAGAACCACATGCACAAACCATGAACTTAATTTCCTTAAAACACCATGATTATTCCACACAAGATGTTCCATATGACACCTTTTATGGCTGTTAATGCAGTACGTTCAACCCTGAAGTCAACAGAACGCCTGTGAGATCAGCTACCTCACGTCAACAACTCTTTATGTGTCCTTTATCCACACAGGATCCTTCAAAATCATTATAATATGCTGATTTTCTGCTCAAGAAACATTATTATCAATGTTGAAAACAGTTGTGCTGATTAAAATATTTGTGGAAACCTATGCATTTTTTTGTCTTAAGATTAACCATGAATTATGAAAAGTGAAATTCTGTGCCAGATAATTTGTAATAATTTCCTAACCCTTAAAGGCCAATAACATAGAGTGTAAAAAGGGTCAGCTTTCCATTCTATGAAATATATTTTAGTGAACGGATCTTGGCATCCAGCCACCTGTTGAAAGGTGCCAAAAATAAAGATGGAGTCTGCTGCACTACCTTTTTACACCTGCTTTTGAGTTACTGCTTAATTTGACATGGACATCTGGCCACAGTAAGCCAAACGTATGCAGCTCTTCCAAAGAAGAGGTCCCCATTGTGGAATAAGACCTTTGTTTAACAGGAAACAAAGCAATCACAGGCTTAACTCAGGTTTGTCTATAACAATTGTAAAAAAAGAAACAAACTTGTGGTTAGAGACCAAGCTAAGCCTTGATGGACAGGTTGAGACTTGAACAGATCTATGTGCTCTGCCGGTATAAAAAAAAAATGGTAATACAAATCAGTATTGTTCATGAAACAGTGGAAACAATAAAATATTATATATGAAATATGAATATTAAATGCAAGATCAAGATAAAAATAGCAATGTATGAACATGCACCAGGTAGGAGGGTAACTATAACTTCAAACCTGAATGGTTTTCCCTGGCTAACACAAAGCTCACTGGACTAATAGGTGTAGGATTTTACTGCCAGGTCTTGTAAGGGAGTTTATATAAACCACAGACTTTTAAAACTGGACTGGAAAAGCAGGTCAAGGTTATGCTTAGTTGACCTGAAATTATCCTCCACAGGGGGTAAAACTGGTGAAATATTAAATTTAAGCTCTCCGATGTCGATGTGACGTTAGCTTATGATTGTCTCTGAACTAAAGTCTAAATACTTCCTTTAAAACATGGTAAAATCTATATCATAATGACAGTCACTTAACTGCATATTTTAGTCACATGAATCAATGAACATGAATGGAAACAATATGATGCTTCGGATGGGATATATTGGGTATAAGACGGGGCATGTCCCAGCCAATTTCACAAAAAAGCTGTTAAAATGTCAGACTAAACCTAGCTCAAGACAGGCTTTATATTGTCAACACACAATGTTCCCTATTAAACCCCAAATATACACTACATCAATCATGTATTACATAAAACATCAAAAGTATTCAATTTTAGACATCTTTTCCATCAACAAGAGCAAAGGTGGGATTGGTTTTACATATACAGTCAATGGTTTTTCTGTGCAGTGAATATCAAACTAAATGGTCCAGCAAGGAGCGGTTCAGGGGATATGCGAGACAGAAACAGACAGGTATGGCAATAACGTACAACACAAACATATGGCTACTATTACATGAAGTGCACCGCTGAGAAGAACTCCACAGACAGATGCCAGCTTCAACCATGTGAATTTGCAATTAGCGGTACTTAGTGCGGAGTTCAAAGGCTACCGTCTGGAAAGGTGCGGGATTCTATTGAAATAAGGAACAGTCTGTGGTAAAATGCTCCCAGTAGTTGAAAACTACTACCATAGTGCTTCCGACCACCCAAACTTCCTATAAAGAAACCTTTTACAGTAATCTTCAATGCTTCAGATTTTAAATGCTGCAAGTAAAGTTTTGCTAAAGAATACATTTAACTGTTTTTTTAAAGACAAACTTTCAGTGAGAATTAGATGATGGTACAAGTAATCTAATATGTAAAGCATGCACAATTAAATATGCAATATTGATCAATAAACACTACTGTTCAAAAGTTTGGGGTCAGTAAGATTGTTGATTCTAAAGTAATTAATACTTTTATTTGGCAAGGATGCATTAAATTGACACTAAAAATATTTGTAATGTTACAAAAGATTACTTTCCATAAAATATTGAGCAGCACAACTGTTTTCAACACTGATAATAATAATAATAATAATAATAATCAGCATATTGTAATGATATCTGAAGGATCGTGTGACACTGAATTCAGCTTTAACCTCACAGGAATAATTTAAATTTTAAAATAAAATGTTGTGGAAATATAATAATATCGATCAATCGATATACAGGTATGATCAATTAAATATGCAGCCATGGCGAGCTAAAGAAACTTCCTTTTTAAAAACATTTTAAAATCTTACTGACCTCAAATTTCTGTACGGTTACCTAATATTACATGGAGGAAAAAATCAAATGTTGGCTGATAACCAATGTATTGTGCATCTTTTGCAACAAATATTCATTGAGGCTTGAGGCTATTTTTTTTTTCACCTGTGTTCCACTTGACTTCTCAGAATGAACTGTCACTGCACAAAATGTCTGTTTGGCATTCTTCAGAAACATCAGGCCTCCCAGGATATACTGTAATTCCATTAAACATAGCCAAGTGTACATTGTGGATTTATGGTCTTTAACGGCATTCTGGTGTTCAGATCTTCAAACAGATGATATTCTGAGTAAAAGACACAAAATTGCCAGTCCAGGGACCTGAAGAGAATATACACTCTCCAAAGAACACAAAGTAAGCCATTCGCTTCTATTCACATGTCCTTTACCACAAAGAGCACACAATGCATGTGGAAACTCATGCTGCTATTCTCAGACTTTGAACCACAGACTCGCAGGCTGGAGTTGTGATTTCTGAAAAGTTTAACATGCTGAACGTTGCAGACAGTGTCTTTAGATCTTAGATGGCCATATTTAAACATAACTGTGTTATATAGAGACTGAGAGCATTTCACTTGATTGTGCATGTGTTACTTGTAAATTCTGAGCTGATAAGATTCAAAATAGGACAAACAGCCTTTGCTCCACCAAGAAAGAACCGATGCCACTGGACTCCCACAAAAAATACATTTTTATCTATAGCCACACACTTACATCCAAAGCCAAAACAAACACGCAAAAAGGAAATTGCTAGGGTCTAGCCTATATTTCAGGGTAATTTGCAGTTATTCAGAAGAAAAATGACTTCCAGCACCTCCAAGAGCATATCTGAGAAGCACTTTCTGAACTTCTGGAGAGGAGGACTGCTCAAGTACAACAGCGTCTCAAATCAAAGCTAGTAAATTTAAGATGCCTTTTAACACTTATGCTGTTCCAGTCAGTGCCAACTGCTCAGTTACACATGGCTTAAAGATCCAGTATGTCCTTATTCAAGTGTCAGTCTTGGACTACACTCTCAAGAATGTTCAATCTCCAAGCACAAAATGTCTGTTGATGAAGGTCAGCTGGTTATGTCTGATTTCCAGGGAAAACTGACTGTGTCAAAAATCAAAGACAGCTGCCTCTGTGCTCAGTCAGTGATTGGTTCACCAAAAGGTACTTTCTCAATAAACTACAATGTTTATTTAAATGGAATCATGCATCAAATAAAAATAATTTATGAACTCATTTACTCCTTTGAAACACCCCATAAGACGCCATTTTATTCATTTTACCAGTCGGAGATCCACACACACAATTTTATGGGAAATCATAGGCAGCAAAGGTCACATCTATGATCTTAGTAGACCCTACACTGCTTGTGAAAGCATGGTTTAGCAGTCTATAGGTGATTATGCTACAGCCTTCTCAGGAAATGGATCTTAAGGCCTGATTTCAACACACAATCTCGATGATTCTACTAGGGAAATAACAGTAAACAGCACACAAGTGATAATCCTTAAGTCCACAGGGTTCACAAAAGGTATTAGTTACAGTGACATTTCTGACTTTTCTCACTTCCGTGATTAGTTTTCTGAACTGTAAGTACACAGTGGGGACAGCATCAAAAATTCAAGATTTACAAAAAATGTTTTGACCAAAAATTATAACGTAAAACAAATATTTCTAGGTCAATAATCAAATATGTGCAATTTTGTGACAGTGACCATGTGAACAAAAACACATTTCACATTTCATTGACTCACAACTTTCACAAAAGTTCTAAGACACCTTTAATAGGTTTATTCTGCATTTTTGTACTCTGATTCACAGTCAACTCCAGTCTAGGAAAGGGATTTAGTGTTACCATGCCTATCTACTGAAACAGCACCTGTTGTGAGTAGATCTTTTTGGCCTCACTGGTCATGTTATGGGAGAGGACAGGACATTGGACAAATGAGAGCAAAAAGTAAAAAAAAAAAAAAAAAAAGGGAATGAACGAATTTTTAGATCCCCAGCATAATGTCAAGACAACATGTTAACGTTTATCCTTGTAGACAGGTTGTGGAGCAACAAAGCTAATAAGAAAATTGTGTAGAACAAAGGCAACATTCCTTCAAGAGGATATGTTGCCAGTGGAGGAAACTGGTTTTACATAACTTAAGTTTTAGCAGGAGCACGCAGATAAACTCACATTAGAACATTTTGTGCACACAGAAAAAAATAATTTAAACCAGAGAGAAAAGGAAAATATATATTTTTTATTCTAATGTTGAATCCAGACCTTCTGTTAATTTTTTATATCATTAGATCCATTACATAGTAGCAGGAAAGCAAGGCGGGTGAAGCGAAAGCATTACTCTCCATCCACAAGTCACTATTTTGATTTTGATCAGATCACACCAGGAGTGTTGAAAAGGACACATTCCAGCAGATCTCACCAAGGGTGAACTGAAGAGCCGCTCTCTGCTGTTAGTCCAAAGCCTTCTGTTATTAACTTTATCTGTGCCGGAGCTGCCACTGAAATATTTTGCTCACAATGCCCTCAGGGATAATTCTGATAGCATCTGGACCTAATGAACCCTGCAGTGAGTGCGGCCACATTAGAAGCTTTCACATAAATGCTGCTTCTGGCTCAGGTTGGCAATACTATGTTCGAATAGCAGAAATACAGCAGAGATCAAAATCTTGTCAATCAATTTACTGTGATGGTATTTTTACAACTAATTCTTTCCAAATAAAAATGAATTTAATCTGTTATGGAGTATGACACTTGAACCAGGCAGTGACAATCAAAGCAGACAGTAGTTTTTAGACATGGGTTTCTATTTACTCAACAGAAGAACATCCAATTACTTGAGACAATGGTGCTGTACTATCCAAGCACAAGAATTTTGCACTAATTCTGCGTTCTTCAGAACAACGTCTACTCTGTTCTACTGATCCATCACAGTCACATTTCCCTGTGTGTCAAAACCCATGCCTTGAAGGCCGAACAGGTCATGACTGGCCTTCTGGGCCTGTGTGTTTAAACCGTGAACTCTTTCTCTCTCTAACTGGCAAAGACCATGACATGTACATATTAGTTATGTCAAAAAGTGTTCACCTCACAAGCCAAGAGCAAAAATAACCTGGTCTCCTTTCCACTCCGGTTGGGTTTTGCGGACCAGAGTCTATTTGCCATCAAAGTTCAGTTCATTTGGTAGGTGTGAGGTGTGAACACCTCAAGGACAGGAGATATGGGTGTAACACAGTATGTAGTTACGGGAAGAAGGAGACGGGAACCGGCGAACAATCCACAAACTTTAATAATAAAATAAATCAATACAAAAATTAAAGTAAAGCGGCTCGACGCTCCTCCGCCTCCTTGCGGACGGCGATGGCTCCTCCGGTCGAAGGCAGCCAGCAGCGAGTCCCCCGTTCCTTGCTCCGCCCCCATCATGGCAGACGGCAACAGGCTCCGGCCCACGGCGAACGGGAGCAACATTGATGAATGGCCCAAAGAAAGGACCTTGTCCACCCTGTACTCCCTCAAAGTACAAGCTCCTCCAAAGCTAAGCCACGACCAGCTCTGAAATTTTCTACAAGAAGTCAATCAAGACCCGCAGCCCCTTTCTACCAACGAAGTGCCGTCTTTTCCCCGAGCCACTGGCCGTAAAGCCACAGAGAAAAGAAGGAATACTTCCACCGACCAGACGTCTCTAACTCCAAAAAACGCAAAATCATCTCATCCCTCTCAAGCGCTGGAATCACAAAGCTCAGCTTCCGCACATCGGGTGATGTTCGACGGGCAGACTTCCAGCTCGACTTCAGACCGCGCCTTCGCTCTCGATCCGGCTGCTAATCTTCCTAGAAGAACTCTCAAATCAGCGTTACCTGCAGCTTCCACAGGGGCACCTTTCTTCCCCCCCGCAGCCGCTATTTCTCCTCAAGTGCGCGCTCAAATTCTGTCAGTGTCAGGTAACGACATCAACCTAGTTAAAATATTGTTATGTGCAGAAACTAACGAACAAAGGATAGTGGATTCTAGGGACGTATCAGTCATTCTAAAAGATAGTGACCTAAGACTTACTAAGAGTTTAACTATGGCTGAATTTAACGTCGCTTTCGGCGTGTTCAGAGACATCATCTGCAAAGCATATCCAGGAAGGAGAGAGGAACTAGACACTAGGGATGGGAATTGATAAGAATTTAACGATTCCGATTCCATTATCGATATTGCTTATCGATCCGATTCCTTATCGATTCTCTTATCGATTCTTATTGGGTGAGGAAATAAGTACAAATTTGTTTGTATTAACTCGCTTTAATATCTGATCAGAAGACACAGCACAGAGTATACACAAATTATGTGTAGCAACCTCAGAACAAACCTAAAAGTAGGTGAGCTACTTCTCAAAGTAAAGTCCAGGGACCTATAGCCTAGGGCAGTGTTTCTCAACCTGTGTGCCTTGAAAGATTATCAAGAAGAGTGCCTTAGGATTAGGAAATTGACAATTTTCACATTCATTGGTCCGGACAAAAAAATAAATAAAACTGCCATTTATGTGCCATAAAAACTAAAAACACAGACTGAAAACAGTTTAGGAAGAGCTTGTGTCTTTTGGAATATTAACAGTGCTCATTTGGATTAGGCTATTGAGTTTTTTGTTTCCATTTGTTTAATTTCAAGATCTGATGTGACTTATCCATTGTTGTTTTTACAGCTACAAAGCTGGGAGCACTAAATGATATTCAGTCACATTATAGGCCTACACGCTTTTAACATAAATAAAGCACAAAAATAGTACCTGATATTATCATTGCCACACTTTGAGATTGTTGTTCCAGCGCGACGTCGCAGTAAAATAGGATCCGTTTCAAATAGAATCGTCGCGTGTCGCGGCTGGTTAAACTTTGATTAACATGGAAAATGATACTTTTTATCGCGTGTCGCGCCGTCGCGTCGCATGTAGTTAGGACGCGGTCAGAGCGCTTCTGCCTCGATGCCATGTTTGCTCATAGTGTTTGCTACGTTCTGAACCAAAACAACGCAGCACGTGTGTGACGTCGTGTCACATTTGAACGAGCGGAACCGATAAGCGGAATCGTTAAGCAGGCATGCTAACGGTTCCAAGGAATCGATTCACTGGGCACCGGTTCTGAAGAAGAACCGGTTCTCGGTTCCCATCCCTACTAGACACCCATCTAGCCATAATTTCGGATCTCGGCATGTCTTACGGAGGCACACTATTTTACGAATACCACAAACCCGAAGGACAAAATCCTCTTTGTTTTAATTACAATGAGAATGTCTGTACTCATAATAATTGTACATTTTTTCATGCTTGCAGAGTTTTTGGGAACAGTCACCCGAAGTTTTCATGTCCACGCCGCACAAAATTCCCCAAAAAGAAATAAACATTCCGGTGAACACTAAAGAGCTATCTAAAGCTCTGACAAAGCATCCAAACCGCTGCTTTGTGTCTTACCTTATTTTAGGGCTCA
This sequence comes from Abramis brama, assembly GCF_963993115.1. NCBI lineage: Eukaryota > Metazoa > Chordata > Actinopteri > Cypriniformes > Leuciscidae > Abramis > Abramis brama. The sequence continues at coordinate 6,688,700 of NC_139980.1, forward strand.
TGCACGGGTTCCTAGCTGGTCTTTCCTATCTGCCCACATTCTCCTTCACCTGTTAAAACCTTCAGTCGGCTATCAAAGACCCACAGGCCGTAGACGATCTGTTGGGGAAAGAAATAGAGAAGGGGTATATGATCAGACCTTTCGATCAACTTCCTTTCAAACTTTTCCATATTAACCCTGTAGGAGTTGCAGTCAGGAAATACTCAGGAAAAGAAAAAGTCTAATCATTGATTTATCCGCTCCCCACTCCACCGCAATGCTACACCTGCATCAACAGTTTAATTCCCTCAGAACCTTTTTCCCTGTTATTCCACTGTGGACAACGCAATTAAACTCATCAAATTATCACTGGATATCACTGACGCATTCAAAATCATGCCCTTATACTCGTCTCAGTGGCATCTTTTCGGAGTTAGTTGGCGGAAGAAATATTATTTTTCAGTCAGACTCGCATTCAGGTGTAAAAGCAGCCCAAATATTTTTGATACACTGTCTGAAGCACTCTGTCCTACTGAATAGTTTTAAACTGCCATTCATTCTTCATCTGTTGGACGACTTTCTGCTCATTGACTTTCCAGATGCCAACCCACCGCACAGCATCAATTCCCTGGTTAAAGCATTCAACAAATTTGGTATTCCTCTAGCAGAAGAGAAAACAAAAGGTCCATCTCGTGTCCTGGATTTTCTAGGGATCACGCTAGATTCCGCAAAAATGCAAGCATCTCTTCCGCTAGATAAACTAGAAAGGATTAGAGGTTTTATAAGATCTTATTCCCTATTAACTACCTTTACAAAAAGGGATATTCTTTCTCTGCTGGGGCATATCAATTTTGCTATGAGGATCATTCCCCAAGGTCGTTCTTTTATTTCCAGACTTCCAGAACAAAACGGTCGAGAAAATGCATGACACAGTCATGCTAGACGAGGGCTGCAGGTCCGATTTAATATTCTGGTCACAACTATGCGATAACTGGAACGGCATTTCCTTCTTCTACGAAGAAAACATAGAGACCTCAGTCAAACTAAAATTGTTCACCAACGCAGCTCCTTCCGTCGGGTTCGGAGGGATATTTAATAAACAATGGTTCGCAGAGAGATGGCCAAAAGAACTTCAGGAACTAGCTCCCTCAATTCACAGATAAATGGACCAGGAAAAATATCCTCGTTTTCTGTGACAGTGAAGCTACAGTGAATATTATTAACAAAGGTCGTTCCTCAGTGCTGTTCATTAACCGTTTTATTAGGGGACTGAACTGGATCTCAGTTATGAACAATTTTACAATTAGAGCTACTCACATACCCGGGCTGGATAATAAAATAGTTGACTCTCTGTCCCAGTTCAATTTCCAGGAATTCAGACGCCTGTGTCCGGGAGCTGCTTCATCACGACTGGGCTGCCCGGACTTCAGCCAAACAGTCCTAGACTGAATGCAACATTGCAAAAATATCGAAATTCAGCCACACACTATATGAGATCAGGGCTAGCAAAGACGACACAAAAAACGTATGACTCGCCGTAGTCGTCTTTTTCAGATTTCTGCAACACTTTCTCGGTGCCTAAAATCCCAGCCAATATACCCATCATATGCGCTTTTATTACGTACTGCTTCGATTCTAGGAAGCTTCAGCCTTCCACCATCAAGATCATGATTTCAGGCATCCAATTCCACATGTCTTCTTCGAGCAGTTAATACCTCTCATTATGTTTGGAGGGTTAATGCTAAAGCTCTGTATGTCATCAATTATGGAGCAAGAACCCCCATAAGGAACCATGCCGCCAAAGATAAATTGTGTTCAGTAAACTCAAGTATCTTGCCAAAGTGGTCTCGTCTGAAATCGAGCGCAGCGTTAGTTCAGAAAGGCCACGTAGGCATAGGCCGCGATCAGCTGTCAAATCGCACCAACCACTACCATTCTCCTATTAGACCAGGAGGATATATATACGTGGTACTGCCCAGGAAACATGCTCAAACTACTCGCAACCCTCCCGCCCTCCCACTATAAGTATCAAGCATACTTCCGTGCACTTTCTGGCTGTTATCTTTCTTTAGTTTCAGATTAGTCCTAGCGTCACGGACATCATCGCAAAGAGACACTCATCCTCATAGCCAAGCTATAGACGTCCCGGATTTCACTGCTACGTCTACATGTTAAAACTGTTGCTTAAAGACATTACTAAACTGTCTTAAATCTGTATATCTCTCAAGCTGATGGTTCTATGGGGGGTTAATGCTAAAGCTCTGTATGTTATTAATTATGGAGCAAGAACCCCCATAAGGAACCATACCGCCAAAGATAAATTGTGTTCAAATTGTGTCGCGCAGGTGTCGCTCATTAAAAATCACGCCACCGGCCTCGCGCCGTTCTCTCATGGCCCTCTGCCCCGTCCTGCTCGCCACAATGGGGTATAGTTAAAAAATGCTGGAATGGTTCACAGTTGGAATGTACAATATATGGCAAATACAAAAGTGACAAAAACATGAATAAAACAGTAAACATACAATTAAACAATCACAATTAAACAGTAATATTGTGAAATATTACCATTTAAAATATCTGTTTTCTATTTTAATATATTTTAAAATGTAATATATTCCTGTGATGGCAAAGCTAAATCATTTCAGCAGCCATTTCTCCAGTCTTCAGTGTCACATGATCCTTCAGAAATCATTCTAATATGCTGATTTGCTGCTCAAAAAACATTTCTTCATATTATTACATTATTACATTACATACATTTTTTCATAATTATTCTATGAATAGGAAGTTCAAAAGAACAACATTTATTTGAAATAGAAATATTTCATAACATTAAAAATGCATTTAGTAAATGTAACAGAAATATTTTATAACATTATGAATGCATTTACTGTCACTTTTGATCAATTCAGTGTGTCCTTGAAAAAAAAAAAACTTACTAAGCCCAACCTTTTGATCGGTAGTGTATACTAAACCTATATTAACTTTTAAGTGGTGTTATTTTTACATGAATTAACATGTATTTTTTATGTATTATGAACAAACAAACAAACAAAATAATAAATAATTCTTATCAATTAACTTTAACCTAGATTAATCAATTCGTCAAAAAAATTTCATGTTAGTTCATGATATTGTAGCTCATGTAGAAACTAATGTTTACGAACTGTACCTTGTTTTAATGTGTTATCCGTGACCTTTGGATCATGACCCTATAATAATCCCTTTAATCGTGTATATGTTCTCATACCTCCACTGAATAGTTGGGGTGTGGCTAAAGCACAGGCAAATTTGGCCAACATCACACAGACTTAAAACCCTCTTACAAAGTCTGTGGTGTTCAGGTCTGAACACATCTGTACAATCTGTTAAAGATTTTAGCTGATACTTCATGAACAGCCTGAAAACATACCTGGTGTATTACAATAAAAGTTCATAAAGGTGTGGTGATGACTACAGTACAGCGAATTATGTCACTAGTGCCAGGAGTCAAGGAGTTCAGGATAAAATGTGCTTTATTAAGAAGCCTTCACAGAATCTGTGCCAGCACTACTCCAAAAAAAGGATTTCTGCCTAAATTGTTTATCCCCTTGCATGTTTGTTTATAAAATATATTGGTTAAGTTGATTAACTTAGGCTATCAATAGGAATTCATATTGGACAAAAGTCAACAGATTCAATCAAGGCCTACTTATATATTTCTAAATAATTTGTTTTAAGGTACACCTTTGTACCTAAAGAGTGCATATTAGTCCCTCAAAGGTACATATTGGTACCAAAAGTGTACATATTAGTACCTAAATGGTACATATTAGAACCCTTTTGAAGGGTACTGTCTCAGTGACAGCTTTTGTACCTTTTTTTATGAGAGTGAATAATGACTCATATAAAATGAGCGATTCATACACCAACAATGTACTTAATAAAACAGATCAATACAGTTAGTCATGATGCGTTTTTGTCTTCCTTTCCTGTTGCATGCAAAAGAAAAGCTGCATCAGTTTGCTCTGGAAAACAAAACAAAACAAAAAAACACCAAAGCTCCTTAACTGCGTGTATAGAAGTGTGACACATTCAATGTCGGGCACACAGGAAATTCCATGGAATTAAATCAGAAGTTCTAAATGTTCTACATTTCAGTCAATGTTATCAACAAGAAGCTGACAATAGTGTGTTTCTTTGCATTTCTGGAACCCATACGACACAAACACATCTTTTTTAGCAGTTGAGCTACAATGTGCACTAAAATACAGTGATAAACAGCTATATTTTTCCCTTAAAGGATATTTTGTAAATCACCATCTTATGAAAGGGAGCCTTTACAATCAACACACGAATTTCAGAGACCTCAAAATCAGTTACATCTGATTAAAAAATCAGTTACATAGAGATCATCTCATCTCTTAAGAGTGTATGTTAATTTGAAAGAAATCAATGTCATTTTATTACAGCTTGGCTTCCGAGGAACTGATCAAACCACTATCAAAATCAGGCAATAACAGGGTTACAGAGCTGTGAATAAAGGAACATGACAGCCCAGCCCAAATGACCTGACAACCCCCTCACATCCACATATCTACCTGAGCTTGCACAGGTTATAAACAGATATTAGAGAGAGAGAGAGAGAGAGAGAGAGAGAGAGAGAGAGAGAGAGAGAGAGAGACTATTATAATAATGCAAACGGTAAGACAAGTGCCTACACAGTGGCCTAATGATTTTAATGATGAAGTCGATAACTGGATTGTAAAGCAAAAGCAGCCAGCAAAGTATGTATGTACACATACATGGCATGCACAAGCACACATACACGCACACATACACACACACACACACTCAAAAGTTGGGTGTCAGTAAGAATATTTAGCAAGAATGCATTCAATTGATCAAAAGTGAAAGTAAAAACATTTAAAGTCCCCTTAGTCATTAATTGTATCCCTTAAAACTCATCTTTGATCACCAAAATTAGGGTACATATTTAAAAGTTTTTTCCTTGAAAAAAAGTTTATTCATGCCTTAAAATAGCTTGAATTTAACTCTACACCCTTAACTCATTTCTATGCGGTTCTATGAATATGCAAATTAGCCCTGTCTCCACTCACTCGCACCAGCTCAGAGATCCACTCGCTGACGATCACACGTTGATTGTTTACAAGGTAGTTTGTGACGTCAGAAACACCAGCAATCTTTGGTTCACTGCTTATTTAAGGAGAAAATACTCAGCAATGGTGTTGATTTATGAATTTGCACATGGTTTGTCTTAAAGCACATTAAAAACACCACATATATAAACAACAGCTGGATTTTCACTATACAGGGGGACTTTAAAATGTTACAACAAATACTGTTCTTCTGAACTTTCTATTCATCAAAGAATGATAATAATAAGAAATGTTTCTTGAGCACCAAATCACTAAATTAGAATGATTTCTGAAGGATCATGTGACACTAAAGACTGGAGTAATGAAAATTCAGCATCACAGGTATAGATTAAAAAAACATTCAAATAGAAAAATTGCAATAATATTTTACAATATTATAATTTACTGTATTTTTGATCAAATAAATATAGCCTTGGTAGTGAAAAAACAGAACTGCAAGCAGAGAGTTTAAAAGTCATTGTTTCTTTGTTTCTGTACAGTAAATCTAAGTGGCTTAATAACAGGAAACATTAAATCCATAACTTTTTTTTCCTTGCCGGACGCGATAAAAGATTTATTCTCAATCTTGCTGAGTAATGCCTCCTTCTTACCAAACCCTAATGCTAATTGCAACGTCTATGAATCCATTGTGAAGCTTAAACTTTAAATCAGCTCAACATAATCTCATCATCAAAAGTTGTGACTGGCAGATGACCCAACAGCATTACACTGTTCCACATTCAGACTTGCTTAACAGCATGAAAGAGAGAAACAAAGGGCCGTCTGGTGGACCTCCCAGCCACTTTCACTGGAATGATCCTCAAAAAAGGGGTTCCTCATTCCATGAGCGTTACGTAACATCTGTGCGGCTTCAGTGCAGGGTCTTGTGTGCAGCAGGCTTCAGTTTATTTTAACAAGCTCCCATCTAAGAGCCTTGATTGGCATGACACAATAACAGTAATTAGTAAATCATGTGGGTGGCCTGCAAGAACAAATCAGCTGTAGGGTTTAAATTAAGGTGTTTTCTCTAATTATACATGCATGTAAATGACAGCTAAATGGTAAAAAGCAAGATCTACAACTCTGTTGAGTATCTGAAAAACAAAAACAAACAAAAAACATTTGGCCAACTTTTTACGTTTAATTAAATTTTAAATTAAATTAGATTAAATTAAATTAATCAATTTAAAGGGACGGTTACACTGCACTTTCCGTTCGTTTGATTTCATACACATGCGAATGCTGGAGACCGGAAACGCAAGCTCATACAAAGAAGTTTCACAATTCACTGCATTCCAAAGTTCAAAATTTTGGAACTCTGACGTGTGAATTCTTACCACGTGAAGACATAAGACCAACAGAAGATTGATTTGTCATGGCATGAACTCAATAACACATGAACTCTGCGTTGCAGAAAGTGGAGTAGATTGTATATTTTTACATTTTAGATTTATTATTATTTGTTTTATGTTGAATTATGTTTTTATATATTTATGCTGAACAGTGTGACGTCATATCACGACCAGTGTCAGAATTTTTTTTTGCATGTTCGAAGTGTGACCACCGCTTAAGAGAGCAGGACATACACAACATATTAATAAGGCATTCATTCAATTTATCCTCACACATTTGGAAACCCAAAAATAAGAAATAATTTTGAACGTCATGCACTAAAACACATTTTATCTTGATCCTTATCCCGGAACAGACTAAAACAAAGCAACTCAGGCAGCGGAGCGAGATACTGTAGGCCGCTCTAATCCGCCTCAATATTTCAAACAAAGGCTCATCTCTGCAGAGAGAAGAGAGTCACAGGATCTTACCGATGTCAAAACAAGCTTGATAACTGTTGAGAGCTTAGTATCAGACCATTTACATCCACCTCCATACTGAGAACAGAGCGACAAAGCCACCCAAATGCACCTATTTATGGGTCACCTAAACTTTCCCAGGACTCAATGTCAGAGGCTGCACCTTATACCCGCTCATCACCTCACTCACAAGGGCTTGGGTTACACCGGTCTACACATCCTCACAGAGTCTGAGGACTTCAATTGCTCTCATAGTCTCATTGTTCTTTGTCTGAGGGCGGAAATCGGTTGATAGACTAAATATACAGTGTGCTATGAATTATCTTTATTTATCGTACAAGTGTGTTTTCTACATCTCTGTTTCTGTTTAAAAAGCACGCAAACCTTTTATAGATGAGCAAAATACCTTTCTTGCAACAGTCTGGAAACTACATGAAGAAGGTTTCTCATTTCTAAATGGCAAAGACATCCTCCCTTGAAAGTTTTCAGCAGAAAGTTATCAGTTGCATATCTATGTACTTCCAGCATACACAGTTGGAATTTTTATTATACCCCCCCCCCCCCCCCAAAAAAAAAATAAAATAAAATATGGGGAAAGTAATACTAATTTAAAACATGTGTTAAATTAGTTAATGTCAAAGCAAATAAAGTTACTTTAACTAAATAATTTACATGTACTCATCAATTCAGACTTAGGCTATCATGATGCTTTTTATATGAATAAAAGCTTAAATGAAATCTGTTCATCATATAAAGCAATTGTGTCTCTACAGAAAATTCGGACTAAACCGCTCAACTCGTATGGATTAGTTTTACGATCTCTTTATGAACTTTGTGAAGTGTCAAAGTGGTAGTTTTGTAGACTGTCAGTGTAATGCTTCCTGTCTGGTGTTTCCCTTGTCTTGTGTGGACTTTAGTTATTTCCTGTTTTGTGTCATGTTTTGTAGTCCTTTGTAGTTTTTCTAGTTTATTAGTATCCCCAGGTGTTTCTGATTAACCACGCCCTCTTGTTATCTTGTTTAGCTTGTTAGTCTCTGTATTTAAACCATGTGTCTTGTTACAGTGTTTGTGGGTTCATGATGTTGTTAGATGTTGGTTGTGCCGTTCTGTTTCCTATGCCTGAGATTTTGAGTCTGTCTAGTCTTTAGTTTATTTAATAAAAGTACTATTACTGCATTTGGATCCTGCTTCCTTCTATGTTCCAGCCTGCCACGTTATAGATGAACCCACCACTAACATGGATCCAGCAGCAATGACCTCCAGGAATCCAGTAGCACGGATTATGTGTCTCCGTCAGGGAGACCGGCCCATTGAGGAGTATGTACAGGATTTTATCGATCTGGCAAATGTTACTCCTACTGACCCTCTGTGCCTCATGATATTTTTTAGAGGGGGATTATCAGAGCCACTTTGGTCAACCATGCCACTGCACCCTCCCCATGGCACTTTAGGATTTTATATTGGCTTGGCCCTGCAACTGAGTGATTCGGGATATGCTGTGGGGATCACGGAAGAGAAACGTGGTACTCCCACATTAGCCCTCATTCCGCAGACTTGTCACGTCACGTCTGCCGATCCAGAGACTGTTCACGTCACTTCTGCTGATCCAGAGACTTTTCACGTCACGTCTGCCGATCCAGAGACTGTTCACGTCACGTCTGCCGATCCAGAGACTGTTCACGTCACGTCTGCCGATCCAGAGACTGTTCACGTCACGTCTGCCGATCCAGAGACTGTTCACGTCACGTCTGCCGATCCAGAGACTATTTCACGTCACTTCTGCCGATCCAGAGACTGTTCACGTCACTTCTGCCGATCCAGAGACTGTTCACGTCACTTCTGCCAATCCAGAGACTGTTCACGTCACTTCTGCCGATCCAGAGACTGTTCACGTCACTTCTGCCGATCCAGAGACTGTTCAGGTCACGCACGCCGAGCCAGTGTCTCCGAACAAGATGGCCGCAGTCGAGCCAGTGTCTCTGGACAAAATGGTCGCCGCCGCCGAACCAGTGTCTCAGGACAAGATGGTCTCCGCCAAGCCAGTGTCTTCGGACAAGAGGGCCACCGCCGAGCCTGTGTCTTCGGACAAGATGGCCGCCGCCCAGCCAGTGTCTCCGGACAAGATGTCTGTTCCTGAGCCGGAGTCTGTTCCTGAGCCGGAGTCTGTTCCTGAGCCAGTGTCTGTTCCTGCCCATGATCCCATGGACGCCCCCAAGGAAATTTGGGGGGGGGGGGGGGGGGGCAATAAGGCCCTGCCATGGTCGGCCGAAGGGTCGCCTCCGCCCTGGCCGCCTGAAGGGTCGCCTCCGCCCTGGCCGCCTGAAGGGTCGCCTCCGCCCTGGCCGCCTGAAGGGTCGTCTCCTCTGCCCTGGCAGCCTGAAGGGTCGTCTCCTCTGCCCTGGCCGCCTGAAGGGTCGTCTCCTCTGCCCTGGCCGCCTGAAGGGTCGTCTCCTCTGCCCTGGCCGCCTGAAGGGTCGTCTGCTCCGCCCTGGCCGCCTGAAGGGTCGTCTCCGCCCTGGCCACCTGAAGGGTCGTCTCCACCCTGGCCGCCTGCTCCACCCTGGCCTCTCGTCCTGTCGCAGTCTCCAGGCCCTCTTCCATTCCACGGGCCTGGCCCTCCATCCCACCCCCAGATCCGTCTCCGACCCACCACCCTCCTGGACTATTGTTTTCTGAGGAGCGTCTGGAATCCGCTCCTTAAGTGGGGGGCTATGTAATGATTCCTGTCTGGTGTTTCCCTTGTCTTGTGTGGACTTTAGTTATTTCCTGTTCTGTGTCATGTTTTGTAGTCCTTTGTAGTTTTTCTAGTTTATTAGTGGGTTCATGATGTTGTTAGATGTTGGTTGTGCCGTTCTGTTTCCTATGCCTGAGATTTTGAGTCTGTCTAGTCTTTAGTTTATTTAATAAAAGTACTACTACTGCTGCATTTGGATCCTGCTTCCTTCTATGTTCCAGCCTGCCACATTACAGTCAGTGGAGAGACAGAAAATATTTTCTAAAGATGAACAAAAGTCTTACGGGTTTGGAACAACATGAAGGTGAGTAAATGATGATTTAGATTTCGATTTTTGGGTGAACTAACCCTTTAATCTTTAATTTGTTTCATTTGTGTTTTGTTTTCTCTTTTTTTTGCACTTTTCTTTTTTCACACTCAAAATGTATAGGGAAGCAGAGAGAAAACTTGTAACCGTAACTGTACAAAAGTGTTAAAAAAAAACTCACCTGTGTCAAACATACAGTTACTGGCCTGGATTATTTACTATATTATGATATAATATAATATAATAAGTGTAGTATTAACATGATATTGATATTTCTTTTTTTTTTTATATCATGGTAAACGTCAATAACAGTATGTTGCGACACCCCTTAAGTAGGGCTGGGCGATATATCGCATGACATTGTTATGTGCATCTCGTCAGTAAAGCCGGTTCCTTGATTAGTAGTAAATCGCCTTCACCTGCTTTCAGATGGAGCGGCATTTACTACACAGAGCCGTAGTTCACTGACAAGCTGAGCCATATCGCATTAATTATCGCGGACGTATCGCCTGCGATAATTAATGCGATATGGCTCAGCTTGTCAGTGAACTACGCTCCACCTGAAAGCAGGTTATGGCGATTTACTACTAATCAAGGAACCGGCTTTACTGACGAGATGCGCATAACAATGTCATGCGATATATCGCCCAGCCCTACCCTTAAGTACACTATTCAAAAGACTGTAAAATTCAATTCATTGAAAATATGTCATACAAATGAAATGCGTAAATCTTTCAAATTAATTTGTTGTGTGTACCAAATAGCTGCAATGATTATTCCATAGATGCCAAATGAGTTGTGTATTAACTCTGCTAATGTGTGTACAGCTGATGTGAGATGTTTCAGTTCTCAATGGGGCTTCTGTTACACATCATCTAACATGCTTACTGATCTGTGACATCTTACTGTATGTCAGATCTTTGCAGAGGCCCTGAGCTCTCCATGAGAAATAGTCTGAGATCTTCCACATGACTTGGAAAGGGTTAGTTTGCGGAACCCCACTGACTATAGACCACATCTTTCCTCCAAGAGGCTGGAGGTCAAGAGAGAAGGATTGGCTTTTCAGCTCTTGCTGTCTGGCTTTAGTAGAACTGTGATATTGTGCACAAATTATATGGACTACATTATGATACCTTTTACGGTACTTTTTGAAGCTTGAAAGAAGAAAAAAAGGTTTGGAGCAACACGAGGACGAATAAATTATGACTCTATTTGTATTTTTTGGTGATAATCTCTTACATGTTAAGCCAGGGACACACCAAGCCGACAGTCGGCCTTTGGGCAACGTTGGGCCATTTTTGAGCGTCGACCGACTTTTTTTCGGTGTGTTCCGCACCATTAGCTCTAATCGGATGCTGTCTGTTTTTTGTTTTTTTGTCCGATTCAACATATAGAATCTGCGTTGCGCCGTCGGTGAGAGAGAGAACTCTGATTGGCTCTTCAGTTTAGCAAACGAGTCAGTGCACGAGAATAAGAGTAAAAGTGATGAAAGCAAGCAAATTTTATTCTAATTTTACATCATCTTACCTGAGCATTCCACTGCTAGAATATTTTCATAATAACATGAGTAGAGTGGAATAAAGAACGTGATCAGCAAGATTGATATTCAAAATGGTAAGCAAGCGCTGCTTTGTTTACGGTTTGTATACCTGCAGTCTTTGTTTCGCTTTCCTTTTTTGAATGACGAATATATCTGCTTAAATAGACAGTTATCTCCTTTACACGGAGGCATGCTAGTTGACAGTCGCCAGTAGTCCTTTCAGTGAGTTCAAGCACAGATTTTTTCCCGACGCAGGAGACAACACAGGTTTTCATCAGCACTAGTTCTTCGGTGTCAGTTTGGTGAGTCCCTACCGTTACCCTTTTGGCCTCACTTAAAAAGCCTTGACCACTCATGTTTTTTTCTCTTACTATCCACTTGTTAAGACATGATGTAAGGAATGTTGTTTCCTGGTCCAAGCCTCTACCTTCAGTAAATTTAGGATTACGATTTATCGGCAGTATACACATACAGTACACCATGAGTGTCAGCACTGTTTGTTGTTTGCGTTTGCCATCTGATAGAGCTTTTGGACCTGAAACGGTGGCCTCAGATACACCTTACAAGGTCTTATACTGGTGTCTTCCCAATACCATCCTGACCGTATACTTATAAAACAGTAGCAGAGAAAGTTGAAGAAAAGCACATGTTAAACATCTAATTTTAGAGCGGCTGAGTTTGTGCTCCACGAGTAAAACCGTAGCAGGTGGTTGCGTGTAGCTCATTTAGTTCGCCAGATGTTTTGTGAATGACAGACACTCTTTGGCATCTCTGATTACGGCGGTCTTGAACATCCACTTTTTTTATAAGCCTGAAATCTCAAGAATTGCACCCATGACACGGACAAAGTTTCATCGTGTGCATTAGGCCGAGGCCAATCCTTAGCCTCGAGCGCCAACACACCCACACTCCCAAATCTTATTTCCTTTCAACGTGGTTGAGCGAAAGTGGAACATTCCAGACTGCCAGACTAAAAGGTGAGAGAGCACAAGCAGTAAACACACTGTCACATGCTCCTGCTCCTTCCTGTCTAACCCTCTCTAGTTTCATTTCAACTCCGTCCTGGGCCAAAGGGCCAACAGAGAACCACATCCACGAGCCGGCGCTTAGCTGAGCGCAGCTGGAGTTTTCTCACTGCCTACCTGAACAACACCATAATAGACCATCCAACAGCTTGTCTGTCAGCACAGCTCTGTTTTTCTGAGACCCCTCGCTGCTCCATTGCGAGACCACTGAAAAAAGTCACTTCCTGTGTAAATATGGATTTTAGAGATCTGTAAAGGGAAACAGACCTCAGACAGGAAATTCTGAATAACTTGCAATCAACCTCATATCCCCTCTCTCATCCGATTAGCATTTTTAGCATAGCATTCCTTTCTTTGAGCACCCGTTTGACCTTCTTGTGTCAGACGTGTATCATGGAAAAAAATACTATCAGACTCTAAATTTCTCCGGGCTTCCTGTTATTTGGAACATTCCATGAACAAACTTTGACTGTATCAACGCTGCTAATGAGGCTCCGCACTTGTTTTCCATTGCTTTGATGTTAATAGTATGCAAAATGCTGACTAATGACTTGAGCATTGCTGCCTTACAGACAGCTGCCAATAGGAGGACCACAACGGACAGATGATTTCAGTAAACGTAACGAGTCAGAGACTACAGGGTAGAAAACGAATTCAGGTATGAATGTCAAAACAATGGCCCAAGTTACTTGAAACTACCCTATAAATAATAGTTATTTTATTCTCTATACGCTAGCACTTGTTGACTGCTTTTTCCTCAATATCTGGCCCAATTAATCCATTTTAAACAAATAAATACATATTAAAACTATATTATATTTGTACTGTATCATGTATTTGTTTTGTTTTTATATATTTATAATATACCATTCAATAGTTTGGGGTCAATACGATTTTTTTAAATAAGAAATTATACTTTTGTTCCACATGAATGCATTAAATTGATCAAAAGTGAAAATTCTAGGTGGAAAGAAAAATACTTTTCTCTGCCGGCAGAGACTAGGGTTAGGGTAAGAGGTTTTGACTGGAATGCATGGCTCCTACAGTACAGTTCTGTGTCTCTGTTATGCAATGCCATGTGCTTCTCTCGAATGTGCTTTTGGTCTGTGTAATGAAGAGTTATTGAGAGTTATCGGAACCCTTTTCTTCATTGCGCGCTTCAGTAAATTAATGTTTAAATCATTGTTGAACAATTGGCCCTCTAAGAGAACTATAGTACAATAAGTTGCTTGTATAAAAAAGCATCTAATACCTACAACCTTAATGATGCATTTTTTTTATAAAAGCTGGATGATAAGATTATTATTATGTCCTGCAGCTCTTATTTTTGAACTTGAAAAAAATGTTTTCTAGTAACATCCAAGAATATTGTGAGCACATCACGGAAACATTCACGATTGAACCCCAAGATCAACATGGTGCTACTGATTACGCTGCTTAATGTGGGCTGTTTAAGCCACACCACACTATAGGAAGCTAAATAATAAACATTTATGTTTGGTGGAAATAAATCTGTTTCTGTCTAAATGATAAACCTGCGGTTCTCAACGCCACTTTCACTGAAAACACGCAAGGTTTAATATATCTCATTAGCCAAGCATTCTATCTGAACCACTGCTATAATGTGTTGTGCTGCTGAGAGGCTACATCATTTGTTTTGTGTAGAAGGCAAACTATTGCTCTTTTGAGTCCTATTGGGTCTTTTAGAGTCTCTAATCAGAATCTGTTTAGCCCAAGCCACAAACTCATGATCTTACTGATGTCTTTAACAATCCCAGCAGTGAATGAGGGAACAAAGAGAGAGACTAAAAACATATACAGCACACCAACCTTTTTTTTTTTTTTTTTTGCTGAAACGGCCTCAATCCTAATGGCAGACAAAGTTTAAGAAAACAGTAGGTGCAGACAGATGTAATATAACCTGCTCTGTCTGGCCATGTGCCTCTGTCACTGCTCTGGTGTAAGTTTTCTGCTTTATCTAGTCAATTCTTCATAAAACTAATAGCTTTTTACAGATTTATATTCCATGTTAAAGGAATGTTTCACCCAAATTCATCCACCCTCATGTCGTTCCAAAGCTGTATGAGAAAATTATATTTTTCATATTTTAAATTATTATTATATTTCTAAAAAATTAAAGATTACACATGTATTTAAAAATATACATATACATTCATATAATGTATTAGTATAAATATTATTATAATGGGGGAGAGTAGGCTAAAATATGTAAAATGTGCGTAACTTTATATATTTAAATAAAATAAAGCACATACCTTAAATAAATATAAAATATTCTTTTAAAACATGGTGAAAACATTTAAATTCAATGCTACATTTACATTCCATGAATAATTTTTATATATTTTCCTGCTTGTGAAATAAAGAAAATATAAATACTTTTTCGTCTGCAACTACTCATATGAGACGTAACAAGTGAGAAGATTTCCAGGAAGACCATTAGTCAGTGTGCAATCATGTGTTCAAGTGGAAAGAGAACCTGCCAGCACCATGTCTTGTCATACTTATTGATGATAATGAGGGTTGTATCACTGACTCCAAGCTGCAATAGAGTAGAGACCTTGACCCTTTAAGTCGACTCAAATTCAGGCCTTAGGAAACAACTCTCAACATAACCCAACATATCAATGTCAGAATGTCTCTCACTTTTTTTTTCTTTTTTCACATAGAACATTTTGTTCTCTATATCAACCCAAGGCACTGATCGATGACAGAGAAACATGCTCTGGCCTCTCCGGCACTGAATCTCCTTAAATGGCAGACACTGTCAATAAATCACTAAAAGGCCGCTTTTACATCTGTTCTGCCTTATTATTACAAAAATGTATATCAGAGATGCCTTGAGGGTACTATCATCACATGTTCTGTGATGAGCCCTACGGGGTCGAGTACTCCTGGCATGCGGTAGTAAAATTAATCATTAAACCTATGAACATGGCCATGCTTGTGGCACACCACAATCATAACAGAGCCATACCCCATCACCTGCAATCCTCCATCTGCGCTCTGTTTGGACGCTTAAATTACTTCAAATCATTTCACACCTTTAGATATGAGTACTATTTTATAGTACTCAAATAAAAAAAAGTTATGTCACAATGTTTTGTCTGCTAGCTTCTACATGCAGAATTTGCATATTACACATACAGCAAGACATTGCACACACAGACCTCACAACATTTCCTTCAAAATTTTACCACATCAACTTCAACTATATGCTGGCAGCTGGTATCAGAATCCCAGTTTTATGCAAAAAGGGATGCATAAAAAAAAAATTATGCTAAAAACTTTAAACATTAAAGCAAACAAGCCTGAAGGAATGGCTTCACTCATCGCTCATTAAAACTACTGAAACCTACTACTGAAGCTGACTTGTCCACACTGGGAGCAATGATAATGATGATGACTAATGTATTCACATGGTTCTTTCTGACATGGCAGGTTATCCAATCACTGATTTGAAACATTCGCCTGTGCGATGTCCCAGTGCACCTGTGAGTTTCTCTGCCAAGTTAGAGCTGGTGGTCCTTCAAGCTTGACTTGTTGCTTAATTCTGGTGGACTCCACTAACTCAAAAAGGAAATACTTGAACGGCACAGATAAATGCTCACAGTTAGGGGTCAGTGGTTAAAGTATTTTGATGAGAAATGACCATTCAAAACACAAGAAGTGATGTAAGTCCAAGTTCAATGAGTTTGGGTGAACAGTAGTCTTTTGATCTCCCTGGTTCCACCATGGTAGCTCTTTTTAATCCAGGATGGAATTAACAAAACATTTTGTGAATCATTTTTTTTCTTAGCATAGTTATTTCTAACTTTTATACTGTCCTTTGTTACATTCCTTGAATATTTCCAACATGATCTCATTAGTATTCACTTGTAAATAATTTTTGTATGCAGACATTAAATGTACATACTGACATAACATCAAAAATGTAAGCATATTATGTACAAATTAGTTTAGAGACATATGTTTATGATTCCTGTAAGGTTCACAGAATATTGAAATCATGGAATAGGTTGACTTTATTTCATCAATGTAGTTAATGAGATATGTTCAATGCCATCGCATTTATTTAACAAATTTACCTAATTTTACATTATAACCGTTAAATGTTCTGTATGATTCCTGGTGTCATATTTAACACAGTTCAAAGGATTCCATCACTTTACCCAAGCCTTAAAATGAATGAAAAATCCACCATTTAATAATTAATCATTAATCAATTAATCAAACTGAATCATTGTTTTGTTTGGGACAGCTGCAGCTAATAAAATGACAAGCGCACAATGAAATAAACCATATAGCAGAAGCCATGACATACTTTTATGGTCATAAAAGACCATCATTTAGTTTAAGTGTAGGGATGGGGTTAAGGGATCATAAATATTTCTATAATAGAAAAGGTATAACAACACAAATGTATTTAAAATATAAAGGATAAATAACAATATGTGCGTAAATGGTTTTACATTTTAAATGTTGTCAATAAATCCATATTGTATATGTACACTACCCCTCAAATATTTGGGGTCATTATTTATTTATTTATTTTGAAGGAAATTGATATTTTTATTCCGCAAGTATGCATTAAATTAAAGACTTTTTACATTGTTACAAAAATTCTATTTAAAGTCCGCGTGAACCGGAAGTTGCAAACGACTTTTCTCCAGTGTTGTGACGTATTTCCCAGTGAAAAGGAATATTGAACAGAGGGCAGGGTTTTACTCTAGCGCTCCTCCTCTCCATCTCTCGCTCATAACAGACTAACGGTTTGAGGGGAGTGGTTAAGCGTTTCCCAACCCAAGTCCTCAAAGCTACGTCATCAGGGAAGGTCCTCCAATGCAGAGGGGAGGGGCATTTTCAGATTTTGATTAAAGATTACGAAGCCAAAAAATTTTTTTTTGTGGATTGACTTGCATGGATGAATTGTTCACCACAAAACGATCAATTTAGGCAAACAAAGTAAATATGGTCAATTTTGATTTCATGTGGACTTTAAAATAAATTGTATTTTTCTGAAC
This sequence comes from Abramis brama, assembly GCF_963993115.1. Classification (NCBI taxonomy): domain Eukaryota; kingdom Metazoa; phylum Chordata; class Actinopteri; order Cypriniformes; family Leuciscidae; genus Abramis; species Abramis brama. The sequence continues at coordinate 6,706,279 of NC_139980.1, forward strand.
TCTTTGTTTATCAAAGAACGATCACGATTTACATAAAAATATAAAACAGCACAACTAATAATAAGAAATGTTTCTTAAGCATAACAGCATATTAGAATGATTTCTGAAGGATCGTGTGACACTGACGACTGGAGTAATAATGCTGAAAATTCAGTTTTGCCGTCACATGAATAAATTACATTCTAAAATATGTTATTAATTAAAATAACAGCTAATTTTAATAGTAAAATTTCACAATATTACTATTTTTATTGTATTGTTGATCAAATAAAGGCAGCCTTGGTGAGTATAAGAGACGTACTGTATTTCAAAAGGCATACTGGAGGCATGTGGTCAGTAGTACACATGGTATCCAGATGAGAGCATTTTTGTGAAATAGTGAGGGGGTCGGGCTTAATGTTTCATAACCAACATCTACCCCACTTGACTTGCTATGTTCCCTTTCACTGCTATTTCCAGCACACTCTCTGACCTCCATCCAGAGTAGCTGGAAGTTGACTCACCTGCAGTCGAGGGAGGCAGATATTGGAGGACAGTTGGGAGGGAGGGAGGGGATTCCCAGCAAACTTGCAAAGATACAAAATACCTATAACAAAGCCATTGTCTAACTAACACGCCAGTAAATTCACCATTAGACAAGGACAAACGCAGATGGCAGACATTCCAGACATTCCTAGCCATGCCAGTAGATACTCTTTCAGTGTCCAAACCCCATATTATTTTTGCTTGTCTTGGCCATTTCCCTCTAAACACTGTTAAGTATCTTCTGGGATATCTACTTTGTGTTTGTTCACACTTTCATCTGCCCATTTGTATGCGAAGAGCACGTAACAATAGAAGCTCTCATTTACAAAGACACATGTGGACCACATGTGCAGCTTTTCCATCCCAGCTTGTACATCTCAGCTACTCTCCAGTCTCTAATCACTTCCTAAACAAGCTCAAACAGTGATCTGGCTGTTAATTTTATCTAAATATTAGTCTTTCCCTAAACAGACCATGCTTTCCAACAAGCTCTTCGAATCAGTTGTAAAAGAAGACACTTACTGTAATTCTGCCGCCTCAGTTTTCGTGAAGTAGGAGGCTGGAAAGTCAAACCTGATGACCATGAATGGTGATGATACAAGAATATTTCACTTAAAAATAAAAACGGTCATTATTTACTCATCGTCACGTCATTCCAAACCCATATGCCTTTATTTTTGTTTGCAATGGGGTTTTTTTGTGTGGTTTTTTGGTGATTTTCCTTTTATTGTGACAGGACAGAAAAGAGATGACAGGAAACGAGGTGGGAGAGAGACGGGGGATGGGATCGGGAAAGGTCCACGAGCCGGGACTCGAACTCGGGCCGCCCGAGCGCAAAGGCGATACATGTCGGCGCACTGACCAGGAGGCCATTGGCGCCAACTGCAATGGTTTTTTTTTGTGGAATAAAAATAACATTTTGAAGAACATACACAAGCTTCTTTTCCAAACAATAAAGGGACAAAATAACACTATAAAAGTATCAATAGTCAATATGACTCACTTACTATGCCCGTTATTCGCTGAACATAACTTGTGGAATATCATATCGACTTCAGAAAATTATGTGTGTGTGTGTGTGGGAGGGATACAAGTCAAACAACTTTTAGCGTGTTTTATTGGCCATTTCAGAGCTTGACACTAGACAGCAATGATAAGGCCTGTTCACACCAGCACAAAAATTAGGTCTGATTTTTTTAATGCAATTTGTCTGTTCAGACCATTGCATAAAAAATTGCAGATATGTTGAATGAAAATGCAAATTCAACTTTTCATTTCTGACACACGCTTGTCACAGAGAAGAAAGTAGGTAAAACAGTTTACATCACCAAGCATTCATCTTGGTGTGAAGTTGTGAACATGCCTTTACCATGAACTGTCATTCTATGTACAAGAAAAGCACATTTGCTCTATTAAATGTATGCTGTTGTGTTCCAAATTGTAAAAAAACACACACACACACACACACACACACAAAAAAAAAAAAACAGGATCACAAGTTTGGAATGATGCGTTTTCATTTTTGGGTGAAGTATTCCTTTAAATATACCAGCAGAATTTGTTAAGCCTAAAATATTTCCTGTGAGATTTCAGAAATCAGCTTTGCACGTCTTGACTGTGTAACACATATCCTGCATAGCCAGAGTACTTATATACTTTGGTTGTGAATGGCAGGTTTAATGTCATTATGTGTGCATGGCATCCAGACAAACAGTACTTAGTCACCAACACTTATAAGCTTCACAGCAGTTAGCACAATGGTAGGCCCTATAGCATGACATTTTGAGGCTTATTCCATCAGTGAGCAAGCACAAGACATCAATTATGGAAAATAAAAACTCAAATAAAAGGTATGACTTACTGCTGTTACTTGTCTTTGCGTTGTCTTGATAACAATGATGAAACTCTCCACTTGACTTGGAGGGAGGGGTTATTTGGACTGCACAAAATCGTCTCTTAAACATTTACCTGCACGAAAGAAAGACTTGACCAAAATAAAATCTATTATGTAAACAAACGAATTTCACTTAATGTTTTAAAAAAAAGTTGGATCATTTTAACCGTGTTTATGCACGCACTACTGCAATCTGCATATAATTACCGAACGAATTGTTGTCCTATATTTTTTGAGTGTATTCTTTGAACCGATTCACAAAACTGATTTGACTGATTTGGATAGTCACGATTCAGGGGTGCATTTCCTCAAAGCATATAGGGTCGCAAGTTCCGTCGTTACCAAACGTACCAACAGAAATCAATGGAACTTTCGACCATATTGGCTAACGATGCTTTTGGGAAACGCACATCAGCAATCCGACTGAACCGATTCATTGAACCAATCGATAGGCGAAATACTTCAATAGCAGAATATTTTGCTTTAATAAACAGCATTTATTATAACGTTCAAAAACATTTTAGATAAAAGTGAATTTAGTATGTTTAATTTATTTAATAGTTGTGTTTTAACCACGTGATGACGCAAATTAATCATTAAATCGTTGTTTGAACTGAACAGTTTGGGGTCTTCGATTCTTGGCTGACACGAATCGTGAGGCCTTTCTGTGTTGAGCTTGCATTGTATTATCTCCGTGTTAGCGTTGGTTTTTCTTGTTACTCTGGTTTCAGAATCCAAAAAGATTTACAGTTTACGTTTAGGCTACTGGAGACTAAAATATTTATAATTTTATGTTGTTTTTTGGCTTTAAAGTTGGTGAAATTATTTCAGTGTATGAGTGACATTCCCTGCACATTTTAACAATACCATGATCATTTTAGTCACTATAATCATGATATGAATTTTTTAATTCCGCTTCATGGTATTCATTCCGCTAGAGGTATTCCTCTGCTAAGAGAAGAAAAAAAAGTAAATTGTAGGTGATTTAGGGGAGCTATGTGACTGACAGAGTGATCAGATCTTGAAGGATGACCCTGCGATTCAAAGGCAAACAGGAAAAGAACCAAGACAGCTATTCTTCCCATAAATATGCCCAGATGGTGCACATGTGCGTGTGCTGTGTGTCTTGATAAAGTGTCCAACCAACATAAGCGTCTGGAACTGTCCAGAGTATTATATTGCCAAGTGACAAAATTTAAGTGAAAATTACAGATGTTAGAAACCAAAGAGGAAATTGTTAATATGTGCAGGAATTTAATACAATGGAATTGTATTGTAGAAAGTTATTAGGTGTGTGCATAAAACAGGAGTCTCTGCAGGCTCTTTGGCTTAAGTACAAACGATTATTTCTAGTGTTATTAAACAATTTTATGAGCCAGTGATTGCTACGTCATATTTCCAGATAATGATATAAAATGAAGACAAAATGTACAGATTCATTAAATCATGGGCATTTGTAATGATTACAACATAGTACTTCAAGTACACTGTTTTTACTTTAGCTTTTAGTTGATATTAAACAGAGGTTTTTTTTTAAGGAACAGTCCCTTTCTTACACAGTGGCTTCTCAGAGAATTATATTTGCTATATAATATTTCTATTTATTTGTAAAATATAATAATTAAAGCTGCAGTCCCAAACTTTTTTGGGTTAAAAATTATCCAAAATAGATTTTTGGATAATAACCAGCCAGTGTTCAAAACGATCTGCTTGCCTTAGCTCAATTCAAAACGGTAAGCTTGTAATAATGTTTCCACGGAAAATTCGAGCATGTCTTTGCGTAATTACGTCACATCTGTACACATAAGAAGGTGTCCTGGCTAGTAGGCTATATTGCGTGTGAGGATGTTGGAGGTGGAGATGTATAGCCTTTTCTCACAGCACTTGATATAATTAAACTTATCAATTTGATGGCGGATCCAGAAAGGTTCAAATGACAATCACCAGTGAATACAGGAGATTTACCCATTGTAAAATGCAAAAGACTTCGGACTCCGGAGTGGCTACAGAAAAAAAGAGACTGCAACCGGCCCACGCGAAAACAAGGATAAATATCGGAAGGGCATTAAATGTAGTCACGCAATGCTGATGTTTTTAACATTAACAATTTGAGAACAAAGTATAATTTGCACGGTTTGACGTGATATGATAAGCAATCGTTAGATTTAATCAGCGCAATTAACTGCAATGCTTTTTTCACCTTAGTTGGTCAGAACAAAAGTGGATGTTACTTACTTGTTTAGATGACATTTTCTGGTGAAAATTCTTATGTTGGTCATACTGATTTCATACTTCATGTGATTCCGAATGACCAAGTGTCCACACCGGCGGTGACTGACTCCTCATTCTCCTCAAAACATTGGATTCATCCGTGCTGTGCCGTGCCGAGGCACAACCCACTTAAAGTTGATAATTCCGCGAATAACTGCAATTGCAGATTTCGAACAGAGATGGCGACAAAGAGGAAAAACTACGGACTGCAGCTTTAACATTTTGAAGTTTAGTTTGTTAATTGGTAGGTTATGTTTTTGTGCTTATTGTGTGAAAAATAATTCATTTACAAAATATTTTTTTACACTTTTTGTGACTTGTTAGTGTCGTTTTTTTTTTCCGAATCTTTTTTTGATCTGCATTTTATTCATTGCCATGATCAAAGCCATGGCAGTCTTGCCCAGACAAAAATTTACATGTATTTAGGTGTCAAAGTTTGTAAGTCAAGCATGGACATTGACTGCTTTTATGCTTGGAAACCCAAGCAAACATGACCTCTGTGACTCCACACACAGCGGGAGAGACGGAAAGGACCCCTTGTCCGTTTATGACTCTATTAAGAGTCTTGGAGAATGTCCAGATTTCCATATAAAGTTATAATTTGGCCTGTTTCCCTTGCTCCTGTGGGCAAGAAAATGAAACTAATTTGTGGCTAAAGAGAGGTTTTCATGGAATGGGCTCAATTTGTGTTACAGCATTGGCAAGTCTGCAAGTATACAGGATAGACAATGGCATTATATAATCTAGGAATCCTGCTGGCCAATCATGCTGACAGTTTTAAGAGTCTGGCTCAAGAAAATATAAGATAAGATGATCAAAAGTTTCTAAATAAGAATTGAAGTTTAACAGTTTTATAACAGGCAAACACATCTTTAAGGCCTGCATGTTTAATGCGCAACATGTCTAACTATATGCCAGCTGTCTCCTGTGGTCTCTTTATATCAGGAAAGTCTTTTAATAATTTCCTGTTTGTTTTCCTTTGGAAGTGAGTCAGGAGAAGTATTTCAAGATACCAAAAAACTGAAAAAAAGATCATAAGCTGGTTGTGTTATCGCTTGGCAACAAAACATTTGCAATAGTTTAGTTGAAAAGGACAGAACAGTATCTGGATCACACTCTTCCTTACAAAGTTTTTCATAGCTAATCTAGGAACTGTGAGGTTTTTATCATGATGTTCTGCTTTATGTCAGATTATGTTTACATAATAATTACTTGGCAATTTGCTTTGTGGGAGCACAGACTTTCATAGTCATACTTGCACCACAGACCATTCTAATAGCATATCAAGAGTGCCTGTATAAAGCATTATCCTTTAGACCAAAAATATCCAGACAGCAGCACTGAAAATTCATTCTTAAATGTAATTTAATCTCATAAATAAATGAAGTGATAAAATGTGGACGGCATGTGATACTACAAATTACTGTGTCAAGGAAGTCACTGATGCACAACTGCAAATGAGATTAAATATGGCAGTGTGAATACAGACTTATTTATTGTGATGAGTGTGATCTTGGGTACATAGTGTGACCGGAGGCATGAGGACGTGGAAAAACGCCAAGATTATGTGCTTGGCAAGGTCAGATTACAGGCAACAGAAATAATAGCCCCGGTTAAGAATTACTACAGTCGTAAAAAAGACTAATTTATTACAGCTTTGTGTTCTTAAATGAGACGCATTCCACTGATGGGTATCCTAGCAGAGTCAAAGAAATGTTAGAGATGAACACTTCTGAGATGGCACTGAGGGCCTACTTGACAACCTAGTTTGGGCCTCAGCATTTTCACTAGAATAGGGGTTTTCAAATGCCATAGACCCCCCAAAATAAGTTGATGCCCTTACTGCACTCTCAAAAAAAAAACCAAAAACCGGGGTAGTCACCGGGGTAGTACCCTTTCAAAAGGTAATACCATACTAATATGTACACTTTAGGTACCAATATGCACCCTTAAGGGGCAAATAAGGTACCTTTTGAAAGGGTATCACCTCAGTGACAGCTTTTGTACCTTTTTATGAAAGTTTAGGCACCTACTTTTAGAGATAGTTCAGTCTTAGTCTTACAAATATCTTGGGTCTATTTGGACAGTAAATTAAATTGGAAGAAAAGTGGAATTGTGTTTAAGAAAGCACAATCGAGATTATTATTTTTGAGGAAGCTAAGATCAGTTGGTATTAGTAAGACGCCTCTTCATGTTTTTTATCAGGGAATCTTGGCCAATGTTTTGTTTTATGTTATGCTCTGTTGGGGAGGTAGAATTATGTAGATGATAAAAATAGGATAAATAAAATGATTATGAAGGCTGGTTCAGTGATCGGCCTTACCACAAATTCACTAGAGCTTATATTGTTGAAAAGAGAAAATATTCTGTGTTATGAAGGTCATCCACTGCATAATGTTTTTGGTAGACTAAAAAGTTACTTTAGTGAGAGACTGGTGATGGCTCAGTGTTCTAAATGATATAGAAGGTATTTTATTCCTGCTGCAGTTTTTAATGAAACTTTATATTTATTGTATTGTTTGAGTTTTTTTGGTTACGCTTTATTTTAATGTGTCCCTGTTACAGTGTAATTATACTACATTCAATTATACTATATACTGAGTAATATTAATTAACTACATGTTTTTACTATAGGGTTTGGGTAGGATTAGGGTTTGGTTTAGGGGTAGTTGCATGTAATTATGCCTAATTTATGGTTATTACTAGAGTAAGTACATGTAACGTGTAACAAGGACACATTAAAATAAAGCGTCACCGTTTTTTAAATATATGGCAAATTAGTTCCCCCTCCAAGGGGATTATTAAAGTCCCCCTGTAATCAATAGTTTTATCTCTTACAACTCATCTTTGTTTACCAAAAATTACGTATTTAAAAGTTTTTTTCCTTTAAATAAAATTATTCATGCCTTAAAATAGCTTGAATGTAACTCCACACCCTTGCCTCATTTATACATGGTTATACATAGACATTGGCTGTACACTCGTTATTGCGGTGCAATGTGGGAATGAGTGCACTCGATAATGTTCAGACACCACTACAAATGGCTGTCCCCTCAAATAATGCCCTATTTGAAGGTATGGGAGCGATTTCGGAAGAAAAACTATTATAAATGTGCAAATATATCTGGTACATTATCTGGGAATTATTATTATTTTTATTTATTTTTTTCACTTTGAACTTTTCTGTGGCCCCTCTTGCACCTAGCAACTTTTCTCCAAACCCCAGTCTGAAAACCACTGTACTAGAACATTCATGACTGGTTAGTTGTCTATATACTCAATAGAGAACATTGTGCTACACACTTAACTTTGTGCTCATTATGTTCTGTACTGTGACTTGAAATAATAGGTCAAGGGTGTTTTCTTTTCTCTGGCATTTTTGAGATATGTGAATGGTCATCTGCTTTATGTGAAGCATTTTGAAAGCAAGAGACATGTTTGTTTTCTGCACAATAGATAAATTAAGTGAATGAAAACAAGATCCAGCTGAGTGCACCGCTGAAGAGAGACCCAACGAAGCTTGCCAATGACATCCACTGGGAATGGACCATTAGACACACATGCGTGAATGCATTTATGTGCCACAGCTTGATGCCTAAGGCTGCTAAAAGCTAGTATGACTATGACACCAAAGCAAAAAGAGAAGGATGGATTTTTCATAATTCTTTGCACATTTAGTCTCCCCAAGGATGCCCTTAAAAAAAATTTGCATACAATTCTACATTTGTGAAGATTTTTCATTGTGGCAAACAAGTAATTTAACATTTTTAAGACATACGGTTTTCAAAATAACCACATGAATTCAATAAAACACATACCAAAATCAGGTTTTTAATTATAGTGAAAAGATCAGTGAAGAACTAAATGATTCATCTGCTTCAGCTAAACCTCTAATCAAATTTTTAAAAAAGTACATTGTGGTGATAAACCATCTGTCATTTCTCATTCCTGTGGTTGAATTAAACTTCTCATCTCATACCCGGATATTAAATGTTATTGATTAAAAGTTTGTGTCACCTGTTTCACATTTCCAGAACACGCAAGGACGTTTGCACAAGTCATCTATAATGAAGAATCCACAGGGTTTTCCTCATACAAAATGTTCTTGAAGCAACAGATAAATGGTGAAATTTTATACAGTGCCATATACAAAGGACTATATAGAAAACGAATGACAAAGAATAATATAAAAAGAAAAAATGTAATAGGAGAATATTCTTTTATTAATATGACCTTGTTGACTCCACAGTGCACTAGGAATGAACCATAGGTGTGACTTATGTTTGCCTAACCTAAATATCGAGGAATGTGTGAATGGATGTATGGCCTCCTAAAGAATTCCAGTGAAGTAAATGATCTCAAGAGTCATTAACAAGGGTCATCAGAGCAATGGGACTTGCGGTCAGTGAAACCTTTCTGGCGACAATAATGCATTCATTGAAAAATACGCTTTTCTAATGAACTTTAGTGTTCTCCATTTGCTGCAGACAAAACCTACCGCATCCTTGGTTGCGATTGTATATAAAGCGAAGCTCAAACATGCCGTCTTTCATAGAATGCAGATGGTAAGCAGAGAACACAGTGGGCTGGGATTATTCACTGAGACGAATGCCTATTTTGGATTAAATCTTCAGGAAGACCCCTCATGGACAGACACAATGCTCCAGCTGTGCTCTCGCTCTCAAAGGGTGGGACCACTTTTTTCATCAAAATGTCTTTAATAAAGCTGATGAAAGCTCGGCTGCCCCAAGAATCAACATGTTGAAGGATACATGCCTTTGGGGGAAAAATGCTATGCATGGCGGAGACATGTATATTCACCACAACTCATTTGTCTGTTGTTGTGTAGACGACGCTCATCGTCCAAAAAAACAACAGTTTGATCTAAACCTGTCGTGACAGCACATGTGCTTCAAAAAATTTTCCTCACGCATTATTCATTGCACCCCTTCCCTCAGCTCATCGTTTCCTCTCAGACACGGCAGGAAGGATAAAAGAAAAAGATAGTTTGACAGGGGAAAACCACAAGTGAGACAATACTACTCAGCATGGGGGTGTTATTCTTCAGAATCTTTTATCTTATTTAAGCTCGGCAGATGTTCAGAAAGTGAGTTTTATGGGTGAGTTTACTTCATCCTCCTTACAGAGTCTCATGCACATGCACATTTTTATGCATTACATCTGAACAGGAATGTTTTCACTCAGAAATCATGATTCATCATGAATTTATTCTACATTTACAACCAAATGCAGTCTTATGTAACAACCAAATATCTCTACAAAAATAATAATGGCATGACAAAATGCGGCCTGTGTAGGTGTATTCACACAGCTGGCAATCTGGAGTCTGAAATGTGATTGTGTGTATAGTCATAAAAACTGTTTATTGTGTTTTAAGTGGTTTTGACAATGGCACACGAGAGAGAAAGCCAGCAGAAGAAAGCGAGGTGAGATATGCTCACGGTTTAAAACATGTTTTATGCAAATAACTAGCTTAGAATAAATAGGATTAAGCAACATTAGAACTACTGTAAGAACAAATGTATGTGCGAACGCACCTGTTGTGAATCAGGTGGACATTTTTGGTGCGAGACATTTTTTCTCCACACAGTTAGGTTAGGTGTCCACAGAAATACATGCTCAGATAGAATTATGGGATTCACAGTGAATCGGTAAAAAGTGTCCAAAAAAGCGCCCAAAAGTTGAAAAGGAAATGCTAAACTTCATACAAATGTTTATAGAGAAAAAAGCTGGTAGCAGCCAATTGCTGTGAGGTTCAGGTTGTCTGCCATGTGCACTTTAAAATCTGCCAAGCATGCTGGAGTTTCTGATGAATTTGGTGCATAAATCATATCATAAATCATACTACCATATTTCAACATTTTATATTGCAACAGATTATCTGTAATCACTTTTATAAATCAATTGGCTTTTTCTATTCCATATTTTTATTCATTAATGTAGCCGGTATCAATTAAAAATGATATAGCAATTTCACTTCATTTTCACAGCTGCCAGTATTCTTATCTAATGACCTTGCCTTGGTCTCCCGGGTGTCTCTGTTCTGTCAGGTATCTCGCAGTGTTAGATCTTCAAGTCATAGTAACCCTTAGCAATGACATAAATACTCCCATGGTTTGCTGATAAATAAAACAACTTTCTTCCATTACATTTGGTGTGCAGATAGAAAATGATGAAACGCCTAAATATTGACAGAGCAACGGTATCAGAGAACAAAGGTCATCTTAATCAAAAGCTGCAGAGTCTAAAAATGCTGTTGATATTATGATGGTGAGTAATCAAATACCTTTCAAGAAAGCCAAATCTTTCAGCATTCATTTTCAAAGCTAAAGACATATGCAAAATGTCTAAACATTATCAGTGACTATATTTTAGTTATATGTTACTGGAATATGTTTGCCATGCTTTATAGCCTCACAAGAGGCTATTAAATATCATACTTCCAAAATGTACCTACTAGCATTAGGAAAAATGTCTCATTCATGTCACTAAAATACCCCATTTTTTCGTAACTTCTTTACTGCCGACCTCTATACTGTAAGTGTGATTTTTAGAAGCGATGTGACCCTGAAAGGATACCAAATGCCACATTTGTCACATATATCAGCAATTATATTTAATCACTGAGAAATAAATGCTAAGAAAATGTCATTAAAAAACAAGCACATTTCTTCAAAAATATACAGTGAGGAAAATAAGTATTTGAACACCCTGCTATTTTGCAAGTTCTCCCACTTAGAAATCATGGAGGGGTCTGAAATTGTCATCGTAGGTGCATGTCCACTGTGAGAGACATAATCTAAAAAAAAAAAATCCAGAAATCACAATGTATGATTTTTTAACTATTTATTTGTATGATACAGCTGCAAATAAGTATTTGAACACCTGAGAAAATCAATGTTAATATTTGGTACAGTAGCCTTTGTTTGCAATTACAGAGGTCAAACGTTTCCTGTAGTTTTTCACCAGGTTTGCACACACTGCAGGAGGGATTTTGGCCCACTCCTCCACACAGATCTTCTCTAGATCAGTCAGGTTTCTGGGCTGTCGCTGAGAAACACTGAGTTTGAGCTCCCTCCAAAGATTCTCTATTGGGTTTAGGTCTGGAGACTGGCTAGGCCACGCCAGAACCTTGATATGCTTCTTACAGAGCCACTCCTTGGTTATCCTGGCTGTGTGCTTCGGGTCATTGTCATGTTGGAAGACCCAGCCTCGACCCATCTTCAATGCTCTAACTGAGGGAAGGAGGTTGTTCCCGAAAATCTCGCAATACATGGCCCCGGTCATCCTCTCCTTAATACAGTGCAGTCGCCCTGTCCCATGTGCAGAAAAACACCCCAAAGCATAATGCTACCACCCCCATGCTTCACAGTAGGGATGGTGTTCTTGGGATGGTACTCATCATTCTTCTTCCTCCAAACACGTTTAGTGGAATTATGACCAAAAAGTTCTATTTTGGTCTCATCTGACCACATGACTTTCTCCCATGACTCCTCTGGATCATCCAAATGGTCATTGGCAAACTTAAGACGGGCCTTGACATGTGCTGGTTTAAGCAGGGGAACCTTCCGTGCCATGCATGATTTCAAACCATGACGTCTTAGTGTATTACCAACAGTAACCTTGGAAACGGTGGTCCCAGCTCTTTTCAGGTCATTGACCAGCTCCTCCCGTGTAGTTCTGGGCTGATTTCTCACCTTTCTTAGGAAGATCTCACGAGATCTTGCACGAGGTGAGATCTTGCATGGAGCCCCAGTCCGAGGGAGATTGACAGTCATGTTTAGCTTCTTCCATTTTCTAATGATTGCTCCAACGGTGGACCTTTTTTCACCAAGCTGCTTGGCAATTTCCCCGTAGCCCTTTCCAGCCTTGTGGAGGTGTACAATTTTGTCTCTAGTGTCTTTGGACAGCTCTTTGGTCTTGGCCATGTTAGTAGTTGGATTCTTACTGATTGTATGGGGTGGACAGGTGTCTTTATGCAGCTAACGACCTCAAACAGGTGCATCTAATTTAGGATAATAAACGGAGTGGAGGTGGACATTTTAAAGGCAGACTAACAGGTCTTTGAGGGTCAGAATTCTAGCTGATAGACAGGTGTTCAAATACTTATTTGCAGCTGTATCATACAAATAAATAGTTAAAAAATCATATATTGTGATTTATGGATTTTTTTTTTTAGATTATGTCTCTCACAGTGGACATGCACCTACGATGACAATTTCAGACCCCTCCATGATTTCCAAATGGGAGAACTTGCAAAATAGCAGGGTGTTCAAATACTTATTTTCCTCACTGTAATTATCAGAGGGCATGGATTCTGTGCACTTACTCATCAAGTACACAAACATGTTTTATGAATTAATAGTTCTAACTTAGCAAGATGTCTTGGGGAAAAAAGAATACAAGTGTGTACCTGAGTAAATTATATCAGTGTATGATTACCAAGAACAAGGTTGACACCCCTTTACGCCTAGTCTGTACAAGACAGGAGGGAGATTTCTGGCTAATTGCGTGTTTGTTGATTCTCAGTGGCTGAGCCTTGGGATGTCAAACACGTCTGGGCCGGTTCTTCCCGAAAACAGTTTGCAGGACAGCACAATTTTGAGTAGGTATGAACCCAGGGGCAATTGAAGAAGTGACGCTAGAGCACCATCCCACTGAGACGACTAGCTTCCAAACTACCACTTTTGAAACGTCCCATCAGCTGAGTCAAGCAGGATAAATGAAGTCTGCTGCTCTGAGCTTGGAATGACTCAGTGTGTGTAAATGTCTCCTAGAATATTTTCCTATAGTATGCAACGATGCCAGGAATGTGGGCATGGCAGGTGAACTTCTAATATCCCCAAATATGGGTGGTGCAGTCAAGTTTATTACAGTTGGTTCTTTGGGATTGGAGTGTTTGTGTTTGTGTATGTGTAGGTGGAATGTTCATTCGTATATATCGAGAGGAAATGGCTTAACATTCCTTGTCGATGCATGTTAAATGGCAATTCTTGGCAGTTCTTGATTTGATTATGCAACATTGCAATATTTATTATGAATTATATATCTGTGCGCAATGAATTCCCGATGGACATTTTTATCCCGATATTTTTGTTGATGTTGTTCAGGAAGCTGTTTCACTCACAATCATATCACAACATTCGTGTCATGCCGACTTCATCAAACATCATCACAAATGTAGATAATTTGTTTTGACAATAGTAAGGTTATAATAGACATGGAGTGAACCAATATTTTAGTAAACCAGCTCATACATTACTGCAGCATATTTCTTTTGCTTGTGTTCTGATCTACAAATAATAAAAGGGAAACACATGAGTTTTTATGATATTCATTTTGAATAAATAAATAAATGAACGAAAATCGAGCCATGCTGCAGAGATCCTTTTGATTTACACTATTTAAATTAATTAAAAAGAAAAATAAATATAAATTTTATAAAACTATTATACTTATTTATTATAAAATAAAAATAAAAAATTGAATTACTAAATGCATTGTAATTATTACATTTATTTGAATTATTAAATTACTGGATTCATTCAAATAATTAAAGAAATGATATATTAACAAATGTTGCTCAAATTAGATTGAGGTTGATTAAAGGTTATTAGGAAATGGTGTATGCTTCTGTCTGGTTTGATGGAGTCAAGTGATGTCTGTCTATGTCTGTAAAACATCACTGATGATGTGTGTCTGGTTTGGTAGAGATAAGATCATGGACAACGGTATAGCAGAATGGTTAAAGCTCTTAATGATGACGGCATGCATGTGGTCTCCTGCCACCTGGGTCAACAAGGTTGTGCTTCTGTGTAAAATATACAGATGTTTCCACTTCTCTGGGAAAGTTAATACTGTGATAAGCAACTAGCAGATGAGAAATCAGTTTGCCAGGAGTGCAATGATGTCATGTCCATTTTTAAGTTACACAAGTAAGGAACGTTCTGAGCGAGACCGAATTTTAACTACATCCTGAGAACAGACCACAACACCAATACACTTCGGGTTATGAAATTAACAAGATGATACAGACTGATTTTGCAAAAATCTAAAATTTAAAAGCAGGTGCTCAACCAACTGTAGAGGAGGTTCAAAGTGCAACACTCACTCTACAAACATTAAAACAATGATGACAATCAAAGTTCATGTTTGCTTAGTGAGTGTTGCAATTTTTTCTAGAGTTATGAATGTATTTGCCTCAGTAAATATCTTCATGTTATTGTGCTTAAGCGTATCCAAATCAGAGGTGCCAATCGGGCTACCGTGCAATTAACAATCACGACTTTTATGTAACAAAGGGTTCCCTTCAGACTGGCCAAATATGGTGTGAATCTTCAGGAGTGGAATGAACTGGCTTGCTCTCAGGCAACCACTGCAAAATTATTCAGAACATAGTGTGTTTCTTTTTTACCGCTAACTAGACTCAGGAATGCAAATTACATTGTGCATGGAAACACATTAAAAGAAAGCTGGTACACCATGACCTTCTGCTAGAGAGATGATGGAACAGACGCTGAAAACATTCTCTGACACTGAAAGATATTTAGCAACTCGCATAATATGGGGACCTGTGGAAACAAATCTCCTTTCATCTGTTAGATCTGCTGGACATGATCCTGGCACGCTCACCGAGTGTCTCTGGTCTAATGGCTTTACTCTGATGTTGTACAGGTAAAGTGTGGATTACTGGAACAGCTGCACAGGTGGTCACAGTCCGTCCTAATCCTACATCTGAAACGGTCCAGCTGTTTTGTTCTAATTCAAGACCGGTTTAAGGATGAATTACTACATTCAGGCTCAAAATACTCATACAAAATAGCCTGTGACAAAATATACAGACCAAATCTGCCTCTTTAGTTACTTAATGATCCTGTGTGGCCTGTGACCTCACCTCGGGTTAGAGATGAATTCATATGAACATGCCATTCTGCTGATTCAATGCTCTTCAATACAGCTTTTCCTGCACATAACTTGCTGAGAAACATAAACAAGATGCTTAAGTGTCTCTGAATCAACACTCCAAAGCTTGGCTGGTCTCAGACAGAAGTTGTTTTTGATTCAGTATGGGAATGTATTCCAGTCCATTAGGAATATTTAAGTGGGGCTTAACACTGCTCATCTTGAAAATAAAAAAATCATTATGTTCAGTACTGTAAAAAAAATGACATGTCATGACAGCATATGTTTTTACAGTACTTCAACTCATCAAAGCCATTTTAAACTATATTTTTAAAGTTTTTACAATTCAACTCATTTTTTTAAAGTCAGTGTAATGTAATTTAAGTTGAAATTACTTACAGTCAAGTTGATTGCACTTAAAAAGTTTTTTTGTTTTACAGTTTATGAATGATTTAAAATGATCTATAGCCACAAACATGTATGATTTTTAAATTAAATTAAATTAAATTAAATTTTACATTTAAATATATCAATATATTTGATTACCACAAAAGGCACAGTATATATATATACAGTATATAAAACTAAAACAACAGAATCATCTCTCAAGACATCAAAATTATGTATAAAATCCTATATACTGTATATGTATATCATTTTGATGTCTTACATTGATTTTGTTGTTTATTGGTTTATCTACTTCTGAATTCTCTGGTTACCATATTTAAAGAAAACATGCTTTATTTATACACATAGAACTCATAGTTTATTCTGTCGGGAATACGCTACTCAAAACATTAGGTAACCCCCTCACACAGCCCACTTCACAAAAATGATCTGAGTTTTTGTGCATGTAAGTGTCCAAACAAGCTTACAAATAAACCCCATGGCACTTTCTGCAAAGAGGCAAGAAATGGTGGTTGTGCAAGGTTGTTTTTAAATCTGCAGGAACTGCGATGAGTAATAACAGGACTGAAATCGCCTGCCCCTCCTGTATTTATAGGGCAGTGAGTAGATAATTGCTCAGTCTGATGGGTCATATCTTACGCACTTATCTCCTGGACTTGTGCATGTCATGACAGCTCAGACATCTGATGAATACTGCTTTACAAGTAAGCTTAAAAAAGAATCCAGAAAATATGCATAAACATGAAAATGTGATCGTTCGGGAAGGATTCTTCTAGTCATGTCTTTATTTATGAAGCTTTACACCAAATGTAAGCAGCTGCCCCATAACTAGAATATTTTCTCCTTCACCTTTGCAACCAGTCCTCTCAAGTTCCACACTTGAAGCTTGTGTGCGTCATTGGGAGAAAGTATGGTTTCCATGACAGAGCTTTGGAAGCCATTTAGCTGAGTTATGTTGCAGACGCTCAGACTGACAGCATCTCTTGAGTCCGGGTGCCGTATCTGTGAGCACAATAGACCTGCGTGGCCACGGGACACAGAGAGTAAACACAAAGCAATGATGGGCCTTATGGCTGACTGATGCATAACACTGTAAAAAAATTGCTGTAGTTATGCAGCTATTTGCCAGTAACTTACTGTAGATTTAAATGTATGTTATTTACTGGCAACAGTTTGTTCAAAGTTAAATGAACATTAAACATTAACAAGTCTTTGTCTTTACAGAATAAAACTATAAAATAACCATCTAATGCAAAGCATTCTGGGAACCAGAAATCTTCATCAACCTTTTTCTGTTTTTTTTCCTTCAGATTTTGGTTCCCAGAATGCTTTGCACGAGGCTGTTATTTTAGTTTTATTCTGTAAAGATAAAGACTTGTTAATTTTTAATGTTCATTTAACTTTGAGCAAACTGTTGCCAGTAAATAACATCAATTTAAATCTACAGTAAGTTACTGGCAAGCAGCTGCCAATAATACTGTAATTTCTACAGATTTTTTTTACAGTGAACCTCTTGTATCATCAGTTACCCAGAGAGGTCTCTGAGGTGAGGTTTATAATCACCTCCAAACAATACAGCTAGCACCCCTGTCTGACGTCCCCCAGGATCAGCCAGATTAAACTTTCACTAACTTCTACTGTTCACAACTGAGGCATTCATCACTGTGAAAAGCAAAAATGCTCATTCAGTTGAAGAAGTGTCTTCATTCCTGTTATGTTTCACTGAAAAATCAACAACCACCAAGGTGGGCGTCAGGTCTAAGTATTAGAAGTCTGCAAATCCTCAGTTCAAATAGACTGTTTTGAGTAGGAATGGGAAATGGATGGCTGATCCCTTTTAATCATCTCAACGCGTGCAGTCAGTCAAAGATGCGGAACCTTAAGCAGAAAAACATTACAGCTCCGCATCTCTCACCTTAAAATGTGTGTTCAAATATTTTACGCTTCGGTATGGGTAGATTTTCATACACGCAAGTTAGACATAACAACAGTCATGCTAGTCGCCATATGGGAAACTACAAGGACTGAAAAGTCCAAGTGTAGAAGTGTTTTTTTATGCTGGTTTCAAAAATTTCAGACTTTTAAAGTGTCTTAAGTTATAATTATGTGTATGACTTATATCAACCTAGCATTCTTGTATCTTTGGATAAACAAGTAAACATGATTAAACCACAAAATATATTTAGACAAGAGTCGACTGTACAGATGTGGATTTTAACTGAAATTCTGATATGATTTTTCATAAATGTAAAGCAAGTTGTCTCAAATTTACTATAGCAAGTTGTCAGATGCATTTTAAATGATATAACTTTATACCAATGTACAATTATAAAGTTACTTATGTTTACCGCAGGCTTTATTTTACACATAAATTGAAAAACCCCATTCTAAAACCCCATAGGAAAATCTTGAAGGAACCAGCGTCAAATGAAGTCTTCCAGGTTCTGATGTCATACTTTTTTTATATTTATTGCTGTGATGTCGTGTGAGTGACATGTTTTCCTGGTAAAGACATCATCAGTGAAGGGAAGTCAATGCAAGAGGGACGGGAAGTTTTTATTTTATTTTATTTTATTTTTTATATATATGGCCACAGATAAATCTTTTATAATAATATACAATATTCCATAAAAATAAGAATTGTCCATTTTACTTTAAAATGGTGACTTTAAGGTTACGTTTTAAACAATTTTGAAAATTGTGTTTTATTGTTTCAAAGGGTTTTTGCAAATAAGTCAATAGGCTACTTCATGGCAGCTTAACAACGTCCCACATATAGCCTAATGTGACAAAATACCCCGTTATTAACTGATTTTATGGATTTAAGTTGCTTTAACCGAAAAACAACAGCAACATTTATAGAAATCAACATTGGGACCCATTTGAGGAGAACCAAAGTGCACAAATAAACACAGAACGGCCTCTAGCGGAGACGAAAGTTACTGCAGCCTTTTCTTCACGAGCATCCTATCAGATGCTGCGAATGGTACCGAGCTCTCAGATAAAGCGTTATAAGAAAGTTATAAGAAACACTTTCTCGAAAATAAATTAGCCACTTGAACATGCAAACGTAGCTTTGGTCATTAATTATAGATGGCTTGAAATAAAATACAATATGTAGGCCTACACAAGCGCAGGGTAGAGCCTTCTTCAGTGCCTTTATGAAATAACAGGAATTATTGAATGACTTATTGAATGAAGCCGAACGTCGATACAAAATAATCAGGACCGCGGCAAATAAAAAGGCACTAAACGGAAGCAGCGGTCATGAAAATCATAAGTAGGCTAGCTATGTATGTTTATGGAATGTGTTCGCTGGAATGTGGTGCGTTTTTCCCCTCGTGTATAACTCAGAAAAACTCTCTGTGAGGTAACGCAAGCTCGTCCCTTTTTCCTTCCAGCATCTGATTGGAGGAGACGCGTGCTCAGGAATGTCATGAAACTATTTAAATAGCACTTTGTTCTCTATAGTGATAGTTAGATTGACCACTGTAACTACAGCAAAGTAACATTGAGTGCTGTAGATCGCGAATAGAGAGGAAAATCATTATTTTGAAACGACATTTGATTGACGAATCTTAGGAATTATTTCACTTTTCCCTGGATTTGCTGATGTTTTAAACGCGTTAAAGGTGCGTTTTCCTATTCTTTTTTTTTTTTAACATTGATTGATCAACCTGTTAAGGTTACGTTTTGCTGAATTTTCTATAACTTATACCTTTATGATTCCAGATTGGTAAAAGAATAAGTGACAAAATGAAGTCAAGTGCAATCTTTTTGCTACTGATGCTTTGGAACTGCGAGAGCGCGAGAGTCGCAGGTGAGCGAACTAGACCAACTGATGGCGTTTAGCGTTAGTGAGTGCTGCTGTGGTTTACTGTATAACTAGCTGTTACATATTCAAATAATAATTGACAGTCACTTGTAAATTATCGCAAAATAAACTCAAACGAGGTCAAGGGGTTTTATGTACGAGTTTATTTTGGCTTTCTGTTGGCTACTTTTTGGCTTTCTATACATTATCCCACTTATTTTACGGCTTCTTAACAAAAAAATAATAATAAAATACTGATTCATCTTGATTCTGATTCATGAGCGGTCAGTTATATTTATTCAGAAAATTTTGACCGCTGAATTGACCTATCAGAATCAAGCATTCCAAAGAGCCGTGTAATAAATTCACAAATATACGTTACAGTTTAGTACATTATAATGAGATTTCGTTCACTTCTGAATTCCTGGTAGAAAGTCGAGACGACAACAGTGTTTACGATCTGTTTGAGCTCGTCCAAGTGCCGAGGAAAAACCACGGGGTCACCCTGGTGAAAGGCGACGACCCGTACAGCCCCGCCTACAAGATCCTGAACCCCGACCTGATTCCCCCGGTTCCCGAGAGCGCCTTCAGGGACCTAATCGATTCCATTCACGCCGAGAGAGGATTTCTGCTCCTGGTCAATTTCAAGCAGTTCAAGCACACACGGGGAAGCCTTCTGACCGTGGAGAAGAATGACGGCTCCGGACCCGTTTTCGAAATCGTTTCTAACGGGAAAGCCAACACTCTGGACATTGTGTTTTCCACTGAAAACAAGCAACAGATCGTTTCCATCGAGGAAGCGGATTTGGCGGTGGGACACTGGAAAAACATCACTCTTTTCGTGCAGGAGGACAGGGTTCAGTTCTACGTGGGATGTGAAGAGGTTAACACTGCGGAGCTTGATGCTTCGATCCAGTCGATCCTCACTCAGGAGACCCCAGGTGTGGCGAGCTTGAGGATCGGCAAGGGCGCAGTAAAGGACAGGTTTATGGTGAGTGGACAGTTCACTGTATGAATCTTGTTGCATGGTAAATGCAGCGAGAAGCATTAATAACTTGTGGATTTTTTAGGGGGTGTTGCAAAACGTGCGCTTTGTGTTCGGAACCACACTGGATGCGATTCTGAGGAATAAAGGATGCCAAAACTGTAAGTGTAATTCCGAAAACATGCATGCGAATCAAGAAGAAAAGATGATAAATGAAATCTTTGTGCCCATGTTCATTAGTTTTCTTAAATATGAATAATATTTAAACAAATAATTGTATTCACTTTTAAAAAAAAGAATAAAAAAAAAAGGCCAAACTACACAGGCCGACAATTATTGAGACAGAAAATTATAGAAAATAGATTCGGGCTAAAAAAAATATGAAGAAGCAGCGCATCATGTCATCATTCCACTTGCATTACATTTTGTGCCAGTGAATGAGCAATAGTAATACAAGATAAAAACTTAAAGCTGCCATTCACTGTCATTAGCTTTTCATTCAACTTTTCCATTAGCTCAATATTTTTTATAATAAACTAACTTTAATCCACCTGAATGCCCTTTCCTCTTGCAGCAGTTATGACTGATATCATCACCCTTGACAATCCCATAAATGGATCCAGACCTGCAATCAGGACTGATTACACTGGCCACAAAACAAAAGGTAATCCTTTCTTTTCAGTAATCCATACAAATAAAATGTACAAAATATACACGTAGGTTGAGAACGTGAATGCAATTTTAAACTGTGCAAACTGCATATTTCTTCTATGTAGATCTTCAGATGATTTGTGGTTTCTCTTGTGAGGAACTGGCTGGCATGTTCAAGGAACTGAGAGGTCTTGGTGTGGTGGTGCAAGAACTGTCCAAAGAACTCCGCAAAGTGGTGAGGAGAAAAGTTGCTGCATGTAGATATATTAAACTATATATTGAACTTGTGTAGTGGACATGCTGTAGATTAATACACTCCACATAATCAAACCCCAATGTTTGTTTGGTTTTCCAGATGGACGAGAAAAACGTGCTCATGAATCACATTGGCATTCATGCTGGTGTCTGTATTCACAATGGAATTGTGCACAAAAACAAAGAGGAATGGACGGTGGACGATTGCACGGAGTGCACTTGCCAGGTAAGAACCCAAGACATGTTAGACTCTCAGAGCTGCCTGCTCTGTCATTGAACCACTAATTAGTGTGTTAGCGAGATGAGAGCAATGTCACTGTAGGAGCTATGATACACAGTACTGGTCTTAGTCTTGTCCATTATGGCAGACTTAAGCTGGGTGTATCCATTTCCCTAAACTGCCTAGCCTCTAATTAAAAGTGGGACATGGATGTAACTAAAGGAATACAGTCAACTGAACAAAACCTTATAAACTAAATGTAAAATGATTTGAGTTAAAATATTTTCATGCCTTCAGCCTAGTTTTTCTGCAGTGCCACATCATATCAACACTGAGGAATATTTACATGCCTAATTACACAGACTTAAACACAACTACACTTTACTTAAATCAAAATTGTAATGTTGAATGTGGTGTTGCACTACAGCCAGAGACTATTGTTTTTAATGTCATATGCACTAGTTGTGGCAGATCCTTTAACAAATGATTAATGAGAGTCATTTTGTCAACCGCAGAAGTCTGCAACGGTGTGCCGCAAGATTTCGTGTCCCATAATCCCGTGTGCAAACGCCACAGTGCCTGATGGGGAATGCTGCCCTCGTTGTGGAACCCGTAAGTGCAACTGAGCTGCTTCACAACAACTTTTAGACACTTGTAATTGAAATCATTTTAATAATATAATTTATATGTTGGTTATATATACACTACTGTTCAAAAGCTTAAGGTCAGTACATATTTAAAAAAAAAAAGCAAGGGCACATTAAGTAATCAAAAGACATTTACGTTGGAAAAAAATTACATTTCAGATTTCCATTTGTTACAAAAGATTAGTATTTAAAAGAAATCACAGTTTCCACAAAAATATTTAGCAGCACAACTGTTTTCAATATTAAAATAATAATAAAAGTTTTTTATACTTCACAATGTTACTCTTTTACTGTATTTTTGATCAAATAAATGCAGCTTTGGAGAGGAAAAGATTTATCCCTAGGCTAAAAGCCATGTTCACAAACTGTAAATGTACAAGCGGAAAAAAAACTTTGGTGTAAACTTAAACGTATTGTAAAAAGAGCAACATTTTGACTTTTAAAAGCTTTTTTATTGAAAGAGCTATTGCTACCCAAACATCCACAGTCATTGTTGCGTCACACAATAGACTTCAACTGAAGTTTAACTAATGAATGGAACACTAGAGCTTTGTGCATCACTGAATCGCTAAATGGCCATAATTGTCTAAATTGGTTAAAGAGAGGTGGAAAATTGGTGCTGTTTGGCAGCGACTCAAAAAAGAAACCGCATTCTCCTCACGTCTTGAGGCCTTGCCATGCATAGCAAGAATTTACATTAATATCAGCCTTAAGTGTTTGAACTTATGGCATAATCAAGGGTGTTTGCAAATACCATTTCCACATTTGGAGAAGGACTCAAAGGTATCCCTATGCATTAAGTACACTGACATTTCCCCAGCATTCCAACTGCTTAGTTCATGCCAGGGTTCCCTGGAGTGCTCTGTCTCGAGCTGCCCAGGCTAAATTGAGTCCATTAAGGCCCAGTATTAAAAGCTTTTCTCCATTTTGCTGCTTTAGAAAGAAGGAATAGCTCTGCTATTGTCTTGTTTTGCTCTCTCGACAGCGAGCGACTCCGCTGAGGATGGCTGGTCCCCCTGGTCTGAATGGACCCATTGTTCTGTGTCTTGTGGAAGGGGCATTCAGCAGCGCGGCCGCTCTTGCGACCGCATCAATAACAACTGCGAGGGCACGTCGGTGCAGACGAGAGACTGCTACCTCCAGGAGTGTGACAAGCGCTGTGAGTGGTGTCCAACGACAATAAGCGTCTACAGGTTTTCCTCACAGTCGAGGGGAAAAGTAACAATTTGCATCTTTCATTTTCACCAGTTAAACAAGATGGCAGCTGGAGTCACTGGTCACCCTGGTCCTCCTGCTCGGTCACCTGTGGTGCTGGCGTTATCACTCGCATTCGTCTCTGTAACTCTCCAACACCGCAAATGGAAGGCAAAGATTGCCAGGGTGAAGGTCGGCAAACCGAGAGGTGTGAGAAATCACCATGTCCGAGTAAGTGAACGCCGCGTGTAGTGTTTAAAAAAGAAATGTAAATTGAAAAATCTAATTTTTTTTATTGTATATTTTTTCATAGTCAATGGTGGCTGGGGACCATGGTCACCCTGGGACACTTGCTCCGTTACCTGTGGCGGTGGCGTCCAAAATCGTAAGCGTCTTTGCAATAATCCAGTGCCCAAGTATGACGGCAAAGACTGCGTGGGAGACGCAAAAGCCAGCCAGCTTTGCAACAAACAAGCCTGTCCAATTGGTGAGTTGTAGTGTCACTCAACCCTTCAGATGGTACTAGTCTGTGTTTCCAAGTTAAATCAATCACTTATGTGCATTTCCACAGATGGATGTCTTTCAAGTCCATGCTTTGAAGGAGCCCAGTGTACAAGCTTCCCAGATGGCTCCTGGAAATGTGGAAAATGCCCCACAGGATACACTGGCAATGGAATCAACTGCAAGGATATCAATGAGGTGCAGTCAAAAAGTCAAATCACTTTTAGATTAGATTTATAAAATTATTAGGCCTGGTTTCACAAACAGGGTTTGGATAAAACCAGGATTAGGCCCTAGTTCAATTAGGACATTTAAGTAGCTTTTATAAATGTGCCTTAGAAAAAAACATTACTGGTGTGCATCTTGAGACAAAACAATGGTAGTGACATATTTTAAGATATCTCAGTGCAAGTTCAGTAACTTTAAGTTAACACAGTTCAAAAACAGTTCAAACATGGGACTAGGCTTAAGCCTTGTCTTAGGCCTTGCATTGGTTAAAGGTAATAGAAATGTAAAAATAGAGGAAATCAGCATGCATTGTTAAATGTGAAATATCATCCGATATGTATATCCAAAATCAATCGAAACCAATAAATTGAATAAAATAAAATAAAAATAATACATTTGCTTATGCTCTTATGACTACAATGCATTGGGATGCGAAAATCTCATTATTCATTTTCTCTTCATTACAGTGTGAGGATGTCCCTGATGCCTGCTTTGAATTTAATGGAGTCCATAGGTGTGAGAACACAGTGCCGGGCTACAACTGCCTGCCATGCCCCACTCGCTACACCGGCCCACAGCCGTTTGGTCGAGGAGTGGAGGACGCTGCTGCCAAGAAACAGGTAAATGAGAGAACACAGATAGATTACAGATTACCAGCGTGCACCTGCTCATGAACTGATTCACGCTGACTGATTCATCTTTGCTGCAGGTGTGCACGCCTCGTAATCCCTGCCTCGATGGAAGCCACGACTGCAATAAGAACGCTCGCTGCAACTACCTGGGCCATTTCTCAGACCCTATGTTCCGCTGTGAGTGCAGACCTGGCTTTGCTGGAAATGGACACATTTGTGGAGAGGACACTGATCTTGATGGCTGGCCTAATGCTGATCTTGTGTGTGTCGAGAACGCAACCTATCACTGCAAAAAGGTTGGCATATAATGGCTTCATTTGTTATTTAAAAAATACAAATAACATCATTGTGGCTATTTTAAATGTTCATACTCTATTCTTTTTGAAGGACAACTGCCCCAATCTTCCCAACTCTGGGCAAGAGGACTACGACAAGGATGGAATCGGTGATGCTTGTGATAATGATGATGACGACGATGGCATTCCTGATGACAGGGTAAAAAATATAGTTGCAATACTGTCCACTGTATATATTCCACAGATGCTTAATCCAGTCAAGTGAATATTTGTTCATTTTGCACAGTGCATGAATGAAGAGAAAAAGTAAAGCCGTTTGAAATTCAGGCTGAGGTGTGGAAAAAAAATGCTGTGTAAAGTAAACTCAGTTTCTCTTGGAGACAAACCTCAAATTCCACCGAAGAAGTACCTTTCTGAAAGACCTGCAGTGTATCTTGCTAATCCAATATTATCCTTGGTCCAAATCCTAAAATAAGGCTCGCTTTTATCGTTGCGCTCCTCTAAATAGACCTACACAGCCGCAGCCAAATTACAAGCCTAACATCTATAAGAAATAACCTACATGTGAGAGGGCCCTGTGAAGAGTTGCTTTGCCATATTTCTCCATCTGAAGTTCTGAACTGTGGTCTCTTTTAAAATAGGACAACTGCCCACTCATCTTCAACCCAAGACAGTACGACTATGATCGCGATGACGTGGGAGACCGCTGCGATAACTGTCCGTACAACAGTAACCCAGACCAAACTGACACTGACAACAATGGTGAAGGTGACGCCTGTGCTGTGGACATTGATGGAGATGGTACGAAATTGCTCTTTATTTATCCATACACTGAAAAAAACGATTTGTTGAATTTACTAAAAAAAATGATGGTAAGTGGTTCCACACAATTGATTTAAGCTACATTTAAACAAATGCATTAAGTTGAACTAAAATTTATTAAGTTCAACTTAATGCATTTCTTTAAATGTAGCTAAAATCAATTGTGTGGAACCACTTACCATAAACATTTTTAGTAAATTCAACGAATCATTTTTTTCAGTGTACATGGGCCATTCCTTGACAAACCTGTCAAGAAAATATTCATAATTCACTCCATAATCAAGAAATTACTAAATAAACTGTTTTGTTTTTTTTTCATTATCACATTTAGCATATTTTACCCCAGCAATTATCAATATCATAATAAATCCTGATTTTTTTAAGTGAAATCTTGACAGGTTTAATGAGAATCCTCTCTTGCTCAGAGATAAATGTCATTCAGTCTTCACCATGATATCATTCTTTTTGACAGGTATTTTGAATGAGAATGATAACTGCCCATATCTATACAATGTCGACCAGAAAGACACTGATCTCGATGGAGTCGGTGACCAGTGTGACAACTGCCCTCTGGAACACAACCCAGATCAGGTATGTATATGTATGTGAGACTTAGAACGAGTGAGTGAATATAGCAGGTGTTTTCAAACCATTATATAAATCCACAGAGATCTATGTGCTGTTCAGTTCAGCTGCTAAAAAAATACCCAGAGGGTAGTCTCAGTCTTTACTAAGCTATGTATGGGAGGAGTAAATCCTCTTCTCCTTGAAGCCAAAGCCACACGAGAAAGCAATAGGAGGCTTTTCAGGTACACTCACTAGTGTTCAATTAACCCAAAGGATATGTGGAGGTAAAGAATGGTTATTAGTGAGGAGTGAGAGATTTGCCGTTGGGTTTATGCATGCCCTGTCGGCACTCAATCCCTGCGGATCACACCTGTGCCATGGTTAACTGAAGAGAAGGAATGCACCCCTCCTTTCCTCATTAGACTCTGAAATGTGACTGTGGTAGTGCCAAGCTTTAGGAACATGAGATTACTTTTTGAGAAATCCTACACAGATGGGCCAACTACAACAGATCTTTTTTGTGAAAAAAGTGGGAATATTTTAATTGAGAAAAGCCATAGAGATTCACTTGAAAAACAGTGGGATTTAGATGCTTACTGATTCTGCACTCTCACTCTTAACAGCTCGACTCTGATTCGGACCGCGTTGGAGATAAATGTGACAGCAACCAGGATATCGATGAGGACGGTCACCAAAACAACCTTGACAACTGCCCGTACATCCCCAATGCGAACCAGGCTGACCACGACAAGGATGGTAAAGGAGATGCCTGTGACTACGATGATGATAATGATGGCATCCCTGATGAAAAAGACAACTGCAGATTGGTTTTCAATCCAGATCAACTGGATTCTGATGGTCAGTTTTGCCTCTGAATATTCATAACTATTGCATTTATTAATATAAAGATTTATACTTACGAGTTTAACTTCTTCATTTGTAGGCGACGGACGCGGTGATGCCTGTAAAGACGACTTTGACCAGGACAATGTCCTAGATATCTATGATGTGTGTCCTGAGAACTTTGACATTAGTGTTACAGACTTCCGCAAATTCCAGATGGTACCTCTGGATCCCAAGGGCACTTCTCAGATTGACCCCAACTGGGTGGTGCGTCACCAAGGAAAAGAACTGGTTCAGACAGTCAACTGCGACCCCGGCATTGCTGTTGGTACGTCTAGTCTTAAAAAAAATGAAAAAAATAAAAATACAATAAATAGAAAAACCTTGCACATCTAAAAAAAATACTGGGCAGTGTGTAAGATATAAAGTAATATCATAAATAGAGAAGAAAAATCCCACAGAACCATAGCTTGCAAAAACTGACAATATTAATGCAACTTTTTGGTCACTATTCATGAACGAAAACTAAAATGAAAACCAACTGAAAACATTTTAATCTACTGAAATAGAAATAAAAAATGAATGAAACTCACAATTGCGAGAAAAAAAGTCAGAATTTTACAAAGAGCAAGCAACAACAAAATTCTGACCTGTTTTTCTAATTTTCTTCAAAGGTTTTGATGAATTCAATGCAGTCGACTTCAGTGGAACATTCTTCATCAACACAGAGAGGGATGATGACTATGCCGGCTTTGTTTTCGGATACCAATCCAGCTCTCGCTTCTATGTGGTCATGTGGAAACAGATCACACAGACCTACTGGTCCAACACACCTACCAAAGCACAGGGTTACTCAGGGCTATCAATCAAAGTGGTTAATTCCACCACAGGGCCAGGCGAGCATCTGAGGAATGCCCTTTGGCACACCGGAGACACTCCAGGACAGGTACGTCTCACTACAGGTCACTGTGATGAAGTCAGGTTTGAAAGCTGTCATACGAATACCAACATTTCTGAACTCAATTCATTTTAGGTGCGCACACTGTGGCATGACCCGAAGAACGTGGGATGGAAGGACTTCACTGCGTACAGATGGCACCTGACTCATAGACCAAGAACTGGACATATGAGGTATATTTTAATTTATATCTACTGAGGACATATTGTTATTGATTTGTCCTCTGAGGATATTTTAATGTGCTAACAACATTTTCTCTACAAATTTCAGAGTGGTCATGTATGAAGGCAAAAAGATCATGGCAGATTCTGGCAGAATTTATGACAAAACATATGCAGGCGGAAGACTGGGTCTCTTTGTCTTCTCACAAGAGATGGTGTACTTCTCAGACCTCAAATACGAATGCAGAGGTGAGTGTCAACACATCCCATAGGCATCCAAATAAATATTTACATACTCTATAGCATTAACACTTTCTGTCTTTCGCTTCATTTTCAGATGTGTAATTGCACAGTCAGGAAGTTTATCAAAGAATGCACCTTTCCATATAATTATGTATTCCGGGCAAAGTCCAGGGACAGATTTGATTCTACTTGTTCTGCTCGCGCACTGGTGGAGTGAGAAAGCAGGAGGTCAATTTCAATGTAATTGTCACTGGTTGGGATAGATAACAAGTGACTGCCGATTCAGAATATCTGGACTCCTCCACCATTAGCAGGTAGAGCAGAAGAAAGTCTTCCTCGCTTTGCTTAATTGGGAAGACTGAGATCTCTCTCTGAAAAACCTCATTCAGCTCTGTGTGGGAAGAGCTCCCAACAGACAGCTATGCACTTCAAAACCTTTATTCTCTCTCTCTCATGTGTTTTCATGCTCTCTTCCTGAAAAGATCTCCAAATTATTGCTACTTAAGAGAGAGCAAAACCCTTTTAAAAAGATTACTATTGTAATATTCAGTATTTATCAAAACCTTAAACCGATTTCTTGACTAGGAACAAAGCAATGAGAATGTTTTAAGATATTGAAGCAATCAACAAATTATTAAACAAAATATATATATATATTTTTTTTTTTTGCTGACAGTCTAAGCAGGGGATTTTTAAGAGGACCAATCTGTCATTTATTGAATTTGATCTAAATTTCTGTTTGTCTATTTAAAAGTTTTGCTTGGCAGTGGCTAATCTTAAGTATAATGTACATTCATAAAGGTCTGGCAGGAGATAACTCTTGGTTTAGTGGGCATAGTTTTCTCAGGGCTAGATGGTTAAACCATTTTAACAATACATTAGAAATGGCATAATGAAAGTTTGTATGAAGAGCAATTGGACAGACCCAGGATAGAAGATTCTCCGTTACAGGAAATGATTTAGCCACGTACGGATACTAGATTACCAAGTACTCTAGCCTTCTTCTCAAATAAAATACGAGGTTTGATTTGAGATGCTAATTTCTAAGGGAATGTTGAGTTTAAGTCTTTTAGACTTAATGCTTTTCGCATTTGGCTAGACTGTGCTGTGATTTTGCTTCGAGAAGCACAAGAGAGGGTCTTGCTAAAGATAAGCCTCGTTAAAAAACAACTATTTCAACATTTAAAAAAAAAAAAAAAACTTCACAACCAAGGGCCTGTCCAATACTACTCGTCCAAGCCTTTCCAGTCAAGAACCATTCATCCATCACTTCCAAAGGAGATGATCTTCTGACCTGTTTGCCTTTTCTGTAAGAGAGAGAGATAAAGGAAAACTTTAATGTACAAATATTACCTCATTGCTGTTTTGTAATTTGATCAAACAAAAGCTTTTAAATACTTATTCCTTTGCTTAAAGAAAACAAATTTGGTTGCCTTATTGCTACTGTAGCACAAGTTGTAAATAGTATATAGAACAAACAGCCAGCCCCACATCCCAATGGAAAATAGAGTAAAACGGGAGACAAAACTTTTTTTTAGGAATACATTTGCCAGTGCTTCAATGTCCAGTACCTTTTTTTTTTTTTTAAGTCGATAAATTATTGCTCTATTTGTTGTCTCTGTTTGTAAGACTGTTTCATATGTGTGTGTAGAT
Organism: Abramis brama; assembly: GCF_963993115.1. Classification (NCBI taxonomy): domain Eukaryota; kingdom Metazoa; phylum Chordata; class Actinopteri; order Cypriniformes; family Leuciscidae; genus Abramis; species Abramis brama. Next base: position 6,736,970 of record NC_139980.1, read on the forward strand.
AAATGCTATTTAAATAATTTATCACGGAATGCCACCTGAGAATGATGCATTTCCGTCTGTATAAACAGTTTGCACACTGACGTGAGGATGTTCTGTTCTTCATTGTTTGTATCTTTATTGTGTTGTTATTTTTGTACATTTAGTGATGCTTGACTGTAAACATTTTTACTTAGTTACACAATGCTATTTTTATGTTATAGCAATTATTTTGGTACATACTTCAGAATAATAAACAGATGATAGACATTGTAAAACAGATGTTTATTGGCTGTGGCTGCTTTTTATTACTGCGTGTTTGTGTCTCATGAGAATTTAGTTGTGCAAAAGCAAGTCTAAATGAATGAAATCTTCTGTGCATGGCACGAAAGGTCAAAGTGATTATAAAACAAGTTCTTAAAGGGTATAACATGTGCTTGAAAGCAAACTGCTACATGGCAGAAATACCTTATAAACTCTCAAAATAGATTATGTAGACCAAGGTCAATATTAGTTCCAAGTTGAAGGCTGAGACAAGTCCACCTACTTTTTCTGAAGACAGGCATACATCTTCAGAAGAAGTGTGGAATGTTACAGCAGCGCCTCTCCTCAGGGTTAATCTTTTAATTCCTCGCTCGCCTGTGGGGAGAGCGTGAACCTCCCTGACCCACTGTGTGGCATTCTGGGTATACTCAACACAGATCTGGCTGATTTAGTGCTCCTCTGACAGGTGCGGGTCTGTAAACACGTTCATATCACACTGGCCAGGGATCAGAGAAGATCTCAGGGTTACGGTGGAGATCCAGAGACAATATGGGCACAAGATTGCAAAATTGGCCAAAATTCCAACAGGCAAAAACTGTTAGAGAGACCTTAATGTGATATGTATATATCATGGAGATGATCTGCTTACTGGGAGGTTTAAGTCTACTTCTAAGTCTGCTTTTTTGGTCATGTTCCATAACTTTTGTGTTTTTATGGTGGTCAGCCCTCCCATTCATATTTACGACTTAAATAAACGTGCAATAAAAATAACGTTTTTGCTATATGAATAGAAGCTGTAAATTCAAAATGTCTGAGGTACTGTCTGGTTATATATAAATCTTGAGGTTGTTTCTTGAGGCGGTAAAAACAGTAATACTGCTCTGTTCAACAGACAGAGGTTTTAGTTCCTAAGTCTGAATTATTTTTAAATTTAGTGTGTGTGCTGATTTTTTTTGTTTTGTTATAAAACTAGAGATTTGGGCAGTAATTTAGCCTGGTAAATGTCATGGTTTCTCACCAAAATGATCTGTGTGGTTTTTAAATGTGTTGCCATATATACTCAAACATAAATATAAAATATCTGAAAGAAATGAAAGTGTATAAGTAGCATCAGAGAGAACACTGTAGTTTGCAATACAGTTTTGGGTCTATATACAAATGTTTATTTTTTTTACATCTCTTATGCTCACAATGGCTGCATTTATTTGTTCAAAAATACAGTAAAAACAGTAATATTGTAAAAAATTTAAAAATAGAAAAAAAAAATCTATTTTAATATATTTGAAAATGTAATTTATTCCTGTGATGGCAAAGCATTATTACTCCAGTCTTCAGATTTGCTGCTCAAGAAACATTTCTCATTATCAATGGTGAAAACTATGTTGTGCTGCTTAATATTTTTGTGGAAACCACGATACATTGTGTGACACTTATTCTGAACAGAAAGCTACAGCTATTGTGGCTTTACTGTGGTAATTTTGACCAGTTAGCATCTAACAATAGGAAAAGTGTGATGCCATTCTTACATCTGTAATGTCAATTTTCTTTCTCAGTTGAACAATATGAAACCACTGTGCATAGTGCACAGCATCCCACATGTTTATTTAGAGTGTGCAATAGCATGAAATGTCTATTTCAAGGTGAATGTCTACTGTAAACTGTCTGTGACAAAAAGGAAGCCAGAGACTAATAATTTACTATTCATTAGGGCACTGGCACAAGATGAGAGGCCGTGCGGGAAGTTGAAAGGAAGTAGCTCTAGCTTTTAATTTCCTGCAGTGAGCGCGCCTGCTAACTCATGGTTAAAGCGGATCCTGTAATTCATGCAGCTCCCACCACTTTACTGTATCAGACAGCAACAAACAGATCAAATCACTGCAAAGCTACATTACATGTCAAAATAAAACAGCACATGATGAATTATGACTTTCATGCTTATTTTCATCAAAGTGAAAGTTGCAGGAAAAGTAAACAAACTTTTGGATTTACATTGGATGTGAATATTGTATTATTAATTGGTCATAACATTTGATCTGATCGCCAACTATAGGTCACAATAACAGACAAATACAATCTGCTTAAACAACTAATATACACAAAGTGATATATTTCCATGTCTTTATTGGAAAAAAAGGATGTACTGATTGTATAAATATAAATGCCCAATATTAAAATGATGAAAATTTAAAAAATGAAACACTAAAGACTAAAATTTGTTGTTTTATACATAAATTAATGTAGGCATCACAACATTATAATGCACAGTACATTCATTTAAAGATTACATTTATTAGTGTTAATAATCATCTTTTAAAAGATAAACTGAGTGTTAAATGGCAGCAACGGTAATCTAAATCTAAAAGTAGGAGAAATGAGCATGAACTATTAAATATCTACTATGATAACTGATATAATACTGATACATCATGCATCCCTAAAAATACATAAATAAATCTATGGCAAATTCAATGGTTCGCATCAGTGTTGTTTTAGTATTATTTATATGTTATTAAAGTAGCCTATGTATTCATCTTTTGAATTAGCTTTTATTTTCATAGTTTCAGTTTTCGTTTTAATTTAAGTTTTAGGACATTTGTTATGTGCTTTTGTAATTATCTCAGTTTTAGTTTAGAAATTCAATTTCAACTTATTTTTTTTAGTTGCCAAGTCAAGTCAACTAGTTTTTTTAAGTTTGGGTTTTTCATCTAATATTTATATTTTATTTTATTTCAACTTTATTTCAATTAGTGAAAACGATTTTTAATAGTTTTAGTTAACAATAACAACACTGGTTCGTATTATGTTTTCTTGCAACTATATAAGGATGTGGTTGCCATTCCACCAAAGGCAGAAATCAGAAAGTGCCACTAACCAGTTATTTGAATGCCTAGATTAGGTTCAAAGATCTCATTTAGCCACAGATGCTGGATGATCATTTTCTAAAATGTGACTTTGAGAAACAGGGTATCTTAAAAAGATATAACATGAAAATCTGGACTTCAAGCTTGAATCCAGTCCTGTTAGGACTGAAGAGTTGCTAAGCAGTAAAAAAGAAAGACTGACGCTTCAGCAAGAGCATGTTGTTACCGTTTACAACCACACGCTGCCCTCACAGATGTGTGAAATACCAGGCTTCCCCGCCATATGCATACATCCTAGTACTAACCGTGCTCTCCTGCAGCCCACTTGACTTAGCGTGAGAGGGGATGTTACACCTACAGCTGTTTGTTTTTCCATTTTGTTTCAAGCACGGGAAAAGGGCCGACAAGGTTGTGACATCATATGCTTGCTTTGTGACAGACAGCTGAGAAGCATTACTTCGCGTGTAGAGATCGCCACTTTCAGTCACCCTGAAGAGAAACACAAGTCATAAATGGACACATTCATTCTGGCCTGACAGAACAGAAGAGCTCTCTGTATACCTACTTTCCATAGCATAACACAGTTTGAGGAGTATGTTATGACACACATGTCTCTATTAAAGTGAACTGCATCTCTTTAAACTGGATCAGGTTTCACAGCTCCTGTAAACACAGTAGTACTCACTAAGCATTGCACAACAATGGTCACATTAGATGCTCTGTACAAATGCTAGTAAACGGTAATATTGAATAACTAATGTTTTAGATCAAATATGGTCAGGTATTTTTGTTTATTTTGACTCCTGCAATAGAAAGAGTTACAAACGAAGCCGCAACAGAAGAATCAACCATTGTGTATCGGACCGACAGACAGTAGTGAATACATCGATATTCTTGAACGAATCGGTTGAGTAAATGATTCAATGACTCACTTGTAAAGTGAATGAATCAGTGTTTTGGACGAATCAGTTGAAGGAACGATTCAATGACTCAATCATTTGTTTTGAATCTGTTGAAAGAATTATTTAGCTCACTCATAAATACAGTCCCTTGTCGCTACCAAGCGGCAACCTCCCTGTCTCTCTCTTGAAACCAACACGGAAGTGAATTAAACGGCAATTCATCGACTGGCCGCTTGAGGCTGGGTGCAGAAGTGAGTCAAATCTATATCTCCCCCATGTTAAAATACCCAACTTTACAGCAGAAAAAAAAACACATTTACAGCCTGGTGCAAAAAGTGGCTTTGGTCTATATAGCTTATTTTTCCCTTCATGACAACTGTGAGGGGGGTGAATTTTTTTATAACTCATCAGTTTACATTATATTAAGCTTTAAAGTTCTGCATAATTAAGGGTGTCCACTTTTGAGTGACAGGTGGATTCCCACTGCAGTGGTCATTAGTCATCATTAGCCGTTTGTCTGCTGTTTGTTAGCTGTCACTTTACCTCAGCTAATTGTCTGACTGTAAAAATAAATAAATTCGGGAGTGACGCGCTACCAAGATGGCGACGGTCGGCCACGCCCACTTTAGGCTTCAAAAACGGTCTTCAGAAACCTACGGGTGACGTCACGGACACTACATCCATATTTTTTTTACAGTCTATGGTCGCTACCTACTGGTAATGATGTAATATTTTCTTGTCATGATTAAAGTTACGTAGTGCAGTTTGTGGGGTTGACTGGCACAGTATTAAAACAAAATGATTCATTTTATGATTATTAATTTAAATATTACATTTCTGAAATATTACTAATTAGGTTAATTCTAATGATTAATTAGATGATTAAAGGCACACTATGCAGGATTTGTACCTTAATATAACAGCTTCGAAATCATTTTGATGGTAAACGAACTCGTAGTAGAATCATCCCGATAGCATAAGAAAAATGCATATCGATCAACCATCTCTAGATAATTTTAAATAGATAATAAACAGGCGGCTAGTTTTCATTTGTGTTTCGATTATAAATATCACTTTACCTCAACGGCCTTTGACTGTTTAATGCCTTGATAAGACCAAAATATTCAGATGTTACATCTGACAACACCATAATATGACCCATAAATGAACCCAACAACCCCAGTCTCCTGTGTTAACAATGAGTTGATTTAAAGTCAATCAGTTTAACTTTAGACAATTGTCTTCTGATGATCTCCATTAATACACTGGGTGAATCACCTCAGAAATTAAATTCCTTTCTGTTAACTCATCTGTTACCTAAGCTCTGAAGCAGATCCTCCAGTGTTTGAACAGTGGGAGTGGCTGTCTGGATAAGATGGATGAACTGAGGTGCCGTGTTGCATAAGGTCTGGCCAACAGTGTGCACTTCTTAGGCATTTTACAGCAGTCCATCTGTAAGTGACCACCACAGACAGCTGAGAGATGCCTCTCTGCCACAATATTTACCCTGCAAATGTTTTGGTTTCCATATTTGAAACTGATAGAGAATCACACTGTATACTTGTTTAAAGCTTTACTTCAAAACAAGTCAATTAAATGTAAAATGTATATAACCTATAGTATATAAACTATACTATATATATAGTTTATTTTATTCTGTTTTTATATACTAGATTTCTCTTTTTACTAATTTCATTAGTAAAAGAAATAAATATACATGCTAAGACTTGTTCTACTTCCAGGGAACTTTCGCCCATTCGGTATGATACCGAAGAACAGAGGAGCGAGTGAACAAACATGAGGGCTAATATTGGGTTGCGCACATCCCTATTTCCCGAGCACTCTCTGCGGGACCGGACAAAAGGCCCACAGTAACGTGAGCCTGCGGAGTGCAGGTCTCTTTGCCTCAGATGCATGAATGAGCTCCTTTAGAGAATGAGGCTGGAGCGAACACCTCACAGCAACACATAGTGGTGAACGAGATAAAAAACACACACTCTCACACACATAATCCTCCTCGGGCTCTCACTCGAACAATGAACATTAGACCTACAACACTGCCAACACTTGCAGCTCAGCAGCTGTGCCCATCTGATTCAGTCGCTCAAAGGAGAACGCTGCATATCTTTAATATGAAACTAGAGCTTTGTCCGAACAGCTACTTTACTGAAACAAATACTTGTTGCTGTTGTAGCCACTGTTCAAATCAACACCATCTATTGATCCAGTTTCTCATATACACTTAGCAGGAACAGGCACTGAAAGAGAATAGCGCAGCTTTTGTCCCCAGTGTGGGAAATTTCTGCTGATTTCAACAAACCCCAGAATGCTGCCCACCAGGTGAGAGCTCTATAGAAAATTTGTCAACAAAATCTTTGTGCATGAACACCTGGTTTGTTCATGTTTAGACATTCAAATCAGTGTTGATTTCACTACAGTGTACTGGTCTGAAGAAGACAGTATTTGATAGTTTTTCCTCACAGCGGAGGGTGGCTCATTTTTTGTCCAAAACTATTAATTTATACAAAAATACATTAAAAAGGCAATTCATACATATAATGACTTGAATTCACATCTTTCTATGAGAAGCATGTTTTTAAAATTAAGGCATAAAGTAAAAAAATGTGAGACAACTGTCCTGATTTCATAATGAAGAAAAAAGACTTATTAAAATAATTAATCAAATTAAGCATTTTGCCATAATATTTTATAATTTCTTTAAAAAAAACAAAACAACAACAGTGAAACAGTTTTGTTAAAATATTATTAATATTATTTTTGGTAAAAGGTTGTAAAATATCACACACACATTTCCAATGGCTGCACCACATGACATTTTTAGAGTCAATATTTTTCAAACCAAATAAAGCCAAAATATATACAAAAAGTAACTTTCTAAGAACTTGGCACATGGGTTTTTAAAATACTTTTCCTTTCCTTTATCTTGGACACTCCTATTTGTTTTTGACCCAAGTATCCTGTGCAAAAATCAAAACAATCCATGTGGAAACTGTGGAAAAAGGTGTTTTCAAGCTAGGGTGTTGGACAATATTACTCATATATAACCGCAAAGCAAGGGGATAAAATATTGAGGCACATATCCACTTGTGGGTTGAAATCTAACGATCGTTCCTCTGGTGACACTCCAATAATTCACCTTTTGAAACGAAACCAAAGTTTTTGCAAAGTCTCTCCATCAAACCTGTCTGTGCTCACTTACATTCCCACATGAGCGATATCACACCTTGATCTGAGACATCTGCGCACATTCCTGCAGCTCGCTCCCAAATGGAAGTGTTTGAAAGGAACGAATTGATCAAAACAAGAGGGCCCATATGCACTTAAACTTTGCATAACATGAAAAAAGGATGCTGGGAATGTTTTCACTAGCATTCAAGTCCACTGCTGATCCAGGGTTCCTTCGCTTGCAAAGCTTTGCTTATCGTCACCCCCATCATCCAACCATCTATCCAAACATAGACAATCTCTAGTTGATCTCATCCGCTCTGTCTCGTATCACACACCTGCGGTAGATAAAACTGAATGTGGGATGACATTCATTTTAAAAAATGGGAAGAACATTCGGATGTTTTTGCTCAAATTGAACATGGCTGTAAAAACATTGACAGCAAATGATTTCAATATTACACGTATATTGCACGTTTGGCATATATATTGTTAACTGTTAACCTGCTCTCCGTATTCATGTCTGAAATATAATTTTTTGGGGTTCTTTGCCAAATACGCTCCTAATTTGTGGTCATGCTATGATATTCATCACTGAGAACAAAAAGACAACTGCTGATCACACGTTACAAAACCGCCACCAACCACAGATAAAACCCTTTCACACAGAGATCAGCTGTGTATGTTTGCAGATTTTCCAAAGCCTGTGATTACAGAGCTAATTACCAGCATTCCTCGTGGACTGTTTAGAGAGCAGCACAAACACTAAACACCTTATTCTGAGCCTTGAGCTGCTGCTGCACTTTTTAATGCTTTACACAGACATTGTAATGCTTTATCTGGGTTGTAACTAACAAGGACAAAACAGCATTGTACAAAAATTCAGTTTGCTGTCAATATGCATACTGTAGCCTATATAATTATCACCTTATCAATTAATCTATAACATTCATAATATTACTAATTGTTATTATTGTTGCTGTTTACTAGTACACTGTAAAAAATTATCGTGATTTTAACAGTAAAAGACGCTACAGTAGCGTGTAAAATGCTACAGTGAAAAACTGTTAATTGGTTAACAGAAAGTTTCCTTACTATATACGGTAAATAACTGTGATAGATCTAATGGTACATTTAATGTAATTTTACCGTAAAATACCATTAAATTTCCAGTTTTTGGAAGTGAAAACGAACAAGTCATTGTATAATTTTCACTGAAAAACTGTAAATTGACATTCCCACAATTCCCTGCGTGACACTTCACATTTGATGTATTTTTGTTGAAATAACTATGTTTCGTCATAGTTTTCTTAGTTTTTTCTAATCAGTTATGTACATTAGAGTTTTGTGTTACATTTAATGCTGTTTAATGTTGTACAAAACAGAAATTAATACTTCAATTAACATTGTAGCAGATAAAGTCTGTAAAACCTAAAATGTTGCTACCGTATTTTTTACGGGAAATTTCCGGTAACCACAGCTGCCAGTTTTTTAGTTTTTTTTTACAGTGTATTTCTTTTATTCATGCTAAAGAAAAGTATGAGGCTAATCATAGAAGCTCTTTGAAAGCCTCAGCATTGTTTTTGTGGGAACTGTCCCAAAAAATGGAAAATGTCACTAGCTAAAAAATCTCAAAGGGGGAAAATTTCACTCGAGGGAAACAATCAAAACATTATGAGCCCAAACCAGTGGTAGAAAACATTGAGTCTTATTTAAGGAGCGTGTTGGCTTGAGAAAACTGTAGAGCTGGCCAGCAATGACAGAGTCCAGGATACCCACCAGACAAATTTATAGCACAGAGCTTTGAACCACCTTGAGGCTATCAGGAAAATACCTGGGCATAATACATTTAGTGAAACAGCTTACTGGAAATACTTGCAACAACAAAAAAAAAAAAACTGTTATACTTTTATTCTATAAATGGTACCTCACCATAATCATTGATATTAGAAATAAATAATTCTCTGGCCTTCACGAGTGGGTTCTCCAGTCACTGAAGAGTGTTTGATGACCCGACGTTTGACATGTCGCTTGCACAGTAGATGCTGAAAATTAATAGTTCTGACTTATACATTACATGTGTTTTCCAATGCCTCGTATAATAGCAGTTTACTTTCCATGTAGAAAGTTATTAGTGTCAAATGCGACAAACACTTCAGATTCACCTCATTTTGGGGCCTAAATGATTTATAGTTATAACTCTGTGATTAAGTATTGTTGAAAATGCAATTGAGAGAGGTGAATCCAAAAGCTATATAGCAAGATACAACCTAAACACCTTGAATGACCATAAAAAGGCTCTAATCCTAGTATGTTGTTGAGCTGATGTAGTCAAGACTGGTATTAGCTGGTTGTATAATGGTTAGGTTGACTTTTGGACTAAGCTTGATAGTTGTTGAAGGACCACCTTCATGCTGAAGGATGTTGATCCAGGTACACATCCTTGGTAAAATCATGGCCCCTGTAATAGGTCAATAAAGAATCACTGGCAGCACAGCTGCACGCTAACAGAAACAACAGCAATTTACTTGAGTCTACTTGATCTGTGAGCCAGACAGCACAAATACACAATTGCATGCTTTCTATTTTTAAGTCTGGTGTTATAAATGACATAAAAGCCCTCTAATTACACCGTTTAGAATATTTCAAGCGTTCCACTTTAGTAGCGCAGCTTTTGTAGAATTATCTGCACATGCATCTTAAAATTAAAGAGGGTTTTTTTTTTTTTTTGTCTTGCAAACCACAACACAAAGTGATTTTTTTTTCCTCTTCTGCTCCTGTTGGAAGGTTTAAAGCTGTTTGCTGAACACTCTTTGTAGGACATACAGCTTTAGTCAGACAAACAGTAGTCAGACAAAACAAAAAAATGATTTTATCATTAGTTGCATGTTGTAAAAAAAAAACTAAAAAAAAACATTTATTTCAAACTATATACTACAAATCCATTAACATATTTACTGACATATTGCTTGAGAATTACTGATATAATTATAATTAAACTTTATTTGGAGTACTTCTTTATTGCACATTGTACATTTCTTAATATTAGGCCTTAAAATGTGTTTAATATTACTATTAGTAAGGATAGTATGATCTCTGTTTAATATCAGTCTTTAAATGCAAGCTATTTAAAGTGTACCTAAAGTACACTTGCAATAGTTCCACTTTAGCACAGTCAAATATATTTAAGTAATCTTAGTTGAACTTCAGCACTATTTCTGGATAACTAAATTGCATTAATGACATAATTAGTTGGTCCAATTTAGCAGACTTTTAGTATACCAATTTAGTATACTAAAAGTACAATTGCAGGTTATTTATATTAAGTACATAAATATGTAAATGTATTTGTAGCATAAAATAACTGTATTTCAAATACGTTTTAGTATATTTATTTTTGACTATAGGGCTGTCAACAAAATTTCAGATTGTCTAACACAACATCTGTTTGGCCAACAAAATCTCATTACAAACATAAACCGTTAATGTAAATAAACTCAGCAAAAATAAATAAAAGAAATGTCCCTTTTTCAGGATACTGTATTTTAAAGATAATTTTGTAAAATCCAAATAAGCTTTACAGATCTTTATTGGAAAGAGTTTAAACAATGTTATTCATGCTTGTTCAATGAACCATAAACAATTATATGGAACAGTCCTTAAAACACGAACAGTTTACAGGCGGTAGACAATTAAGGTCACAGTTACAATAACTTAGGACACTAAAGAGACCTTTCTAATGACACTGAAAAACACCAGAAGAACGAAGCCCAGGGTCCTTGATCACCTGTGTGTCCAGGAAGGACAGCTGATCATCTTTGTGTGCCAAACCATGTGTAACCATATGACCCACCCCAATCCCTCCCCCCATTTCCTGTTCAGTTTCATTGGAAAGACCACCTTGCGGGTGAGCAGATGATAACAATTTTCATTTTGAATGTACTATATCCCAATAGATCTATTTCATTCTAGTCCTCTTTTCTTCATGTTGCTGTTTACACGCTGTGAAGCATGTTCAAAACATGAGTTTATTCAGATTACAGTCACCAAAAAAAAAATCCTGCGGCCTCTTCTGAGGTTGAATTTTGGTTCTTCACAGATCCCAAATTTCAAATTAAAATCATGGTTAGGTTTAGAGTGTGGTTAGGCTTAGGAAAAATGCACTGCTGGAAGGTGAACAGAAATTGGTCAGTTGAATAATTTGTCACAATGGGAGTAAAACTTATCATCAAGGTAGAAAACAGCACACTCGTAACTATAAATCCCTAATATTCCAATAAATCCATTTGTGAATCTAGTCACTTTTAAATGTATAATTAGCATTTCATACCAGTTTCACAAAAACGTCAATAAATTGTCCTATTTTATTTAAAAATATATATAAAGCTACAACCGTATGTCAGAAGACATAAACTTTTAAATAAGACATTGTACATTACTGTCTATTCTTATCAGCATTGATTAGAAAGTCTTTGCTGACATCACAACAGTAACTCTTTTCCTTCAACACCCTGAAAGAGTTAAATATGTTTTGTCCAAGTATGCTTATGATACACTTGTTTTTAAATTATAGGATTAAATGCTTTGCTAAAAGCGCTCTTAGCAACAAAGCAGCCTGTGACAGCAACAACACAGAGCACACAAGTCCAGCACTGACATATAAGACATGTTCACTAAAAGACAACTTGGAACTAATGCACAGTCTGAGAACTCATTTGGAATGGAATTATCATTATTGGTTCCCAACAGCAGCAGATGAAATTAGCAGCAAAACACCAAGGAGGTTCCCAATTAAAGGGGAAAGGAAACGACAAAAACAGGCAGAATGCTGGAAAGATCCGGTTCAGCTAAACACAGACTCTGTCAGTGTATTTTTTTCCTCTAGCTTTCACACTTATTTATACTCAAATGCATGTGCAAGCCTTTCAGGGGAAGCCCTCAATGCCCTGGACGACTGGTGTAATGACAGTGTGGTTAGAGACCATTCCAACACCACCAAACCACTTCAACAATAAAGCCAGTAAAATTTTGCTATTCAAAACACAATAAATAATATAATAAATGCATAAGATTTAATCATTTACATAAATTAAAAGATAATCATTGCTATAATTTATGAGAAGATATTAAACCCAGGCCACAGACTCACATCACACTGTGGACCTGACAAAGTGGCTAATAAACTGCTTCACGGAGTATAATGTTGAGGTGATTGGGGGGGCTGCTACTCATATCTCCTTATCTCCCAACACTTCCTGTTGGAACTTGGGGATTATTGCAAAGTTCAAGTCAAACTGGCAACAGTAAAATCCGATTATTAATAACGAACAGTCTGCATAGACTGGTCACCTTACATTTTAGGAATTACATAAACCTGAAAATTTACTGGAAACCAAGAGCATGTTCTATCAGACTTCCACAATAAATAACACAAAAAAGCAATATAAGAATATGAGCACTAGCATATGCAAACATATTTTGTCTTCGTTGCATGAAGACTATGTAAAGCCAATGAACTAGATAGACATTTCAAGAAATAGCCAATGCATTACATGACGAGATGCTTCTTTGTTTTGCTCTTAAAAGGCCTACAAAAACACTTAAGCTTTCTAAGCTTGCAATGGAAAATCACAATTGAAAATCAGCCTCTATATGTTCATTCTTCCAAAAACATTCCTCATTTTGAATCTTGGCAACCAAGCCTTTTGGGAGCCACATCAATTGTGCCCAAACTCAATGTCATAGAGAGTAGCCTGGAGTGAGGCGGGGCTCAGCTCTTCCCAGGGGACCCCAGTCAGCCGAATATTGGGTGAATACAAAAATAACTGATTTGACGGCTGATGAATGAGACTAATGAACCTGTGGATCATCCAATTATGGGCTTTTTAGGCCACAAAGGCCATGAAATGCTACCAAGAGGAAATGTAGAGGAAATTCTGGTGCTATTCAAGAATTCAATTAAAAAAGAAATATATATATTTTCTATAGTTCTTTTAAATGAATAAATTTAAAATGTATAAACACAAAGAACATGAAAATGGAAAGCTTTTTACCTTTTTTGCTTTTATTATTTTAGCATAAACATTTTATATTCACATTTTATTTTCAATTTATATATACAATTTATAAAAATCAATTTAGTTTGTCTTTTCAAATATGTTTTATTTATAATCTAAAGAAACACAATATGCTTATTTACTGTAGATCTGGTTGCCGTGCAAGTTTCAAAAATGCATGTTCATCCAAAACATCCCATATGTTTGAGGCATTACAGTTTTGTTTTTTTGGTTTTTTTTGCGGAAATAATAGCATATTCTAAATTCAAATGGTTGGGTTTCTCAACCAGTGATTAGCACCACAGTTGTAACTATAGAAAAGAAATGTTTGGAACAAAATATTTAAGTCAAACACAGGTTGATTACAGCCAACCATTATTTCATCTTGTTCTTCAGCATGCTATTTTTTTTCTCTTTGCCATGAAGCAAGGCTAAACCGTTCCATTCCTTAATCTGAGGGTCATATTTAGGTGACCACGATTATAGCCCTTACGATTCCATATAAATAGCTGATTTAAGCGAGAGGATCTCAAATTGGCCACAAATTTCCCCTTTATATAGTGAAGCTTCCGTCATGCCTCTCGCTGACCCGCCGCACAACCTTGCTGAATGGACAGTTTCAGTTGTGCTCACTGGTAGTAACCACACTATAAGAGGGTGTGTAGTTTGGCATAAGCTATTTCCAACACACAAAACTGTAAACGCTCAGTGAACTTCTGCAAAAACCAAAAACATTTCTCTCTAACACCAGAAAATAGAATTGTGATAAATGTCTTCTTGTGCAATCGCACTAAACCAACTCTATTGTGTACATTTTCTCGTACTTGGTGTGCTTAAAAATATGAGATTTTGATAGCATCCCATGAAAATATAGGTGGCACAGCAGACATTTTTGATGTGGTTCCTTTGGTTTCACCTTCCTGGAGCCTGTTGCCTCCCTGCTGATTTATACCATCCAGGTTTCTCACTCTGCCAACCAGCTAATTGTTTCAGGCTCCTGATGATCGTCTATCAAGGCAAAAACAGAATAATGGAGAAAGTTAGTCTCTATCTAGATGGTATGTATATAGACAGACTGTAAAGACTAGTAAGGAAAGGTTTAGATCCTCATGCCAGTCTGACATTTCATTTTAAAATGAAGCTCAATGTTTTACTAAAAACCAGGGCTAGTCACGTTCTGTGTACAGTCCCCATGTTTATTTGGATACAGGGCAAATAATATACAGCAGAGAGAAAATAACATACTGTAGTACATTAACCAACACGGTAATATAATAACACAAATGTATAACTCTGCTCGGTAACTCCCCGTGGAGAAATTACTGCAAACGTAAATATACGGCAAGGTAAATATTAGGAACATAAATCTCACAAATGTCTTCAGGACAGCATGTAATACGCTGAAAGCACATTTACTGTAGCCATACCTCCATCTCAGTCTTATTGAACACAATTGCTTGGACCAGTGCCACTTTGCATCAGTATGGCAAATGGTAGTGCTGCCTGCTGTAAATTAAGGGCCCGTTAGACCCCTGGCCCAGACTTTTACAAGTTTCCTTGCTGTCCTAACTTTTTTAAGTGTAAATATCTCTAAAAATGTAATCAAAATTAAAACTTAGAAAAGCTCATTCATTTGTTGCAGATTGATTCAACAGTAACTTCACATTAAATGCCTATTTGTCTTGGTGCACATTTATTGCAATCCTCAAATGCCGAGTATACTATCAAACTGTCAAAAGGCTTCTTACAGTAATTCAGAAGGCACGTTATGAGGATTTTGCCAGAAAGTGGCTCAAATATTATTCTAGAGTGTAAATATTTCTGAATGGTGGCAGAGAGGACACTGTATGTTTCTCTGGGTGGGTTTTATTTGATCCCTGGGAGAATGTGGCAGGTCTGCGATGTGCTTTATTCCAGAATGGAGGAAAGCTAGCTTATCTGGGAACGCCTGGCATTTCCTCTGGTCTGGGCTCCATCAGGAACGTTTCTACAGACAGGATGACTTTCACAAATAGCTTGCACTGGCAGATGTAAAAAAGAGTGAGAAAGCTGTGTGCAATTTTCCTAATAAGAACTTAAGGAACAACAAGTACTGACTTCCTGGTCAGGAAAACTGCTTAAAAAACAAAAACTGTGTGAATCCAAAGGTGTTCACATTAAATAATTACATGAATGTGGTTTGAACTTGTTTGAGTACTTTCATCATTCAACACAATAAGTTAAACAAACTTCAAATATTATCATAGAAATGAAACAAACACTGCACCCACTGTATACTCACTCAGATAAGCATCAAGGTCATTAGATATCAATGCAAAGCAGCAGCATAAGTGAAGTATTAAACACATAAATTGTGACTGGTTATAAACTACCCAGATCTTTAGCCGTCTGTTTATATGTCAGCTCAATCTTTCAGAGAGGAATCTCATGCTGTGGGGGGAATCTCAGTCCCTTAGAGGGAAACAGTAAATCTCAGGGCCTATAAAAATGTAAAGAAGCATGGTAAACCTTCTCCTCCATGACCTGCAGTTCCACCCCTTGAAAGTATTTCACATTTTGTTTGCACCTGGTCTGTACTCTCTTCTTACAATCTGATGCCTGGGTCTGGTCAGGAGGGACTGTGGAAGGGTGTGTGAACCCTGGATGGCAGACAATGGCATGAATGCATGAGCAGTTTCTATAGCAGGAGACTCACCACGTGCCTTGTCTAAGAGCCTAACGTGTTTGATAGTCTGTACAAAAAAAGAAATGAGAATCCATCTCTGACAGGCAAATAGATACGTTTAATCTGAATTAAGACCACAAGCCACTTAACGTAGGTTACTATAAAACTGAACATGGCTTAACCATGTCTGTAAATTATAGGCATCACATTACCAATGATGTCTCGAAGCATTTGATATTTAAAGTTCTACCGCCGAGTAGGCATATAATTTGTCATCTGTGTCCACGGGCGGCTGAGGCTTCATTTCCATAAAAACAGACACCAGAAAGAAATAGTACATCCAAAAATTTCTCATCATTTACATCTTTCCAAACCTGTATGACTTTCGGGATTTTTAACACTTTTCCATCAATGAGAATGAGGACTGGGCTGTCATGCAAGATGACAAAAAGCAAAACAAAAGTTTCATAAAAGTAATTCATACAACTTGTGTGTCATATTTCAAGTCTTCCGAAGCAACACGATTGGAAAAGATTTAAGACATTATCCGCTGAAAATTTTGCTCTCCAACATTTCTCTAATCAGCAGCAAGGAGAGCTAGATTTGAAGATATGAAGATTTGGTACTTTTTCCGTCATTAATGGATAACTGCAGGAACAAATGAGTAACGCAATATAAACATTCTGGGAACTACTATTAACTAACAAGAAACTGATTTACAAATTAGTAAGTAATAGCACTCACTAATAGTAATAGTTCACTATTAGCTAATCAAAAACTACTATTTTTGTTCATACCTTCCAGAGGACTACTAAGAGATACTATAGAGGTTCATAATTAATTTGAATAATGCATAATATATCATTAATTCTAAAGTAAAGATCATGGGATCCTACTGACTTGAGTATTACCAAATCCTTCAGAAGGTATTACTAATTATTTAGAACAGTATTCTAACGTGAAAAGTATGATAACTCTCTAGTAGTAATGACTGAAATCATAGCTTTTGAGGTGTTTGTAAGGATTTGGAATAGACTTCCTTCTGATGGATTTGGTACCACTTGAACCATTACTAGTGGGTTACCATGATCTTCACTTTAGAATACTGATCCAAATAATTAGTAATTCCTTTAGAAGGATGTAGTCATACTTGTTTTGTTACCACCCAAAACCTTTAAAAAAAAACTCAAAAGCTTACAATAATCTTAGTTATTAATAGGGAGTAATTAGTAATTCCTTTAGAAGGATGTCTTAATACTTCAGTCATTACTAGTGGGTTACCATTATATTCACATTAGAATACTGTTCCAAATAATTAGTAATTCCCTCTGAAGGATTTGGTAATACTGGAGTCATCACTAGTGGGTTACCATGATCTTCACTTTAGAATCAATTATACATTATTCACATTAATTATGAACCTGTATGTGTATATAGTAGTTCTTAGGTTTTGCAAGTGAAGATAGAGATCATGACTTTAACAGGTGAGTAAATCCACACACACACCTTAAGTTTTAAGGAGACAATGATTTCAATTTTAATCAGTTCCTTACAAAAAATGTTTTGTCTGTGTGGTTGACAAACTTCTTCATTGTATGGAAAGGATTAGCCAGGATATTCTTCAATAATTCATCTCTGTGTCCCACAGAGGAAAAACATCATGAGGGTGAGTAAATGATGACGGCATTTTCATCTTTTGGGTGAACTATCCCTTTAAGATTTCAGTCAAAATATAGTTCTAAATGCTGCATAAGCCGAAAAAAAAGTGATTTGGCCCAGACAGTGTAATTCTCAAGGGTGGTCTTACCTGGTTTTCTGCATGGAGAACTCGTGCACTGAGGTTCACCTCAGGCTGGAGTTGGCACAGGGGAAATGTATTCGGCATGAGCTGAATCTCAACACTATACACCTCAAAGTAAAAGAAAGCGGCTCTTTATGCCGCTTGCCACGTGGCAGAAGAGCGGCTGCCATGTATTAAGAACCTAGCAAGTTTAAGAATGCAGGAACTCATAGTGAGCCAGACTGCACTGCCCATGCCTGACAGCTTGACAAGTGTTCGGCCAATCCTGTGGTTTGTGCTCCTCTGCCTCAGTTCAGAACTGACGAGCATAAGAACTGGGAACAAACACTGCTTACGACTGTCCAAATAACACAAAGTAAAATTATAGTGCAGGCACTACTGATTAACTTGATGGATATGGATTTTTTTTTCAGGAGCAGTTTGAATAAAGCCAGTAATAATATCATTAATAATATGCCAGCATGTTTGTGGCAGGCCTACCTTTAAAAAAAATTAAACTAGCAAACTAGCATTTTATCAGAAAAATTGTTGTTTTAATGACACACTCACAGCATATGAGATTCATAATTTCTTCCCTCCAGAAATCCACTCAAAGTAATCCCTGGCAACAGATAAAATATCATAATGATTCAAAAAGACATTAATGGGACACAACAATGATTTACCTAAAAGACTTTTGGTATAACCTAAAACTGATTTAGTGTCATCAGAAACAGGAATGTCACATCCAGCATAACATAAAAAGTAAATCAGTTAGCAGACAAAAACAAGCCATTCAACGAAATGTGATTTTACCAACCTTTATCTCATCTTAGAAAGATGATAACTGACTAGTCTAATTCAGTTCAGAAAAATGTGTTGTGTTTGTGCACTTATGTGTGTGTCAAAATCTGGGTCAGACTCAAATCTGCATGACATGCCATTCTTGATTATTTTTGCAGACACATTTTTGCAGGTTTACTGCATCTCATTGATTAGCCATTGCCTTTAACAGAGGAAATTAGATCAGAGGACATTTGAGGACCTTTGCAGAACATTCACTCTGGCCACACATCAGACCATTCATGGTACAGAGGTGGATGTAAGCAGATGACTTCACTCCCACAGAAGCCATTAAAGCAACGGTAATAAAGATACGGTAGTTGCAGAGCCAGGTCTGCCTCATAATGATATTTAAGCCTTTTGGAAGTGACCTGTAGAATGCTTCAAACTAAATGACTGCATGCTTTTATGAGCGAGGGCGAGCGTCCCGATGTAACACAATGCTCCAAGAACTGTGAGAGAGACTGCGCTCACTAATACAAGCAAAACAGTTCACGTGGACTCTTGGAGAAACTTGGAGAAACAAGCAGTAAGCTGGCTGTGACTGAAGCCTTTGGATCAAGTGAATGAATATTATTGGGGCTTTCTAATGTCAAGGTGGAAATTAAGGGTTTCAGACAGATTACTGACTCAAATTTGTCATAGACTGGGCTACAAATAAAGAGAAAGAACACTGTTGACATGCCAAGTGAGGACTTGAGCAGGAAGCGAGAGCTGGTTAGACTTTAAAATGACTTTACTGGAACCATTTGAAATGTCATAGAACTTAATGTGAGAGTTTAGTTTAAACCAGTACCCATTTGTGTTTCTGAAAACGTTGTAGTCTTGAGTTTTCTTCCTGGATCGTACACGTCGCGATATTCCTCATTTTATCTACATTGCCAGTTCCTCTGTCACCTTGATCTGCTTCATTAAACCATTTGAAACCAGTTGAAACCAGAGTTACTAGTAACTAGTAAATTAGCAAATGATGACCATAATTTTATCTCAGAACCCCTTACAAATGCTAACGGTGGTCTTCAGAGCACACTATAGATAACTTATTAATGTAAGACATTACAAAAACCACCAATACTTCTCTTGACCGGTGAACCACCTCTCCTACATTGGGATTTTAACAAGCAGTATTTGTGCATTTACATTATACCAATGAAATTCAATCCCAAGTTTCTTGGCCTGTCTCTGTTTTGCTTTAGCAAGCTTGCCAGCTGTGGCAAAAACAATTCAACTGGGTACATACTTGGGCTTTCCACATTGGTGGATGGATTATTTTTTAACCACAAAACAGTACCAAACAAGGTAATTCTGTTATGAATATCAAACAGTTGCAATCGAGTGCAACAGTCGGTTTCCAGAAGTAAAAAAAATTCCACAAGGGAACTGATTTTTAACAATAACATATAAACCTTTAAAGACAGACATACTGTGAGCTACGAGGTTGTTAATCAATGGTATACAACCTTTTGACATACTATTTCAACGTATGCTTTTGTTGAAGGTATCATTTTAAAATAATTGTGCTTAAAAGTGGAATTCTTGCTGAAAAACTACATTACCCATGATTCTGCAAAGAAATCTCCACCAATCAGAGAATCAAAACAAGCAAATTCTGCCAAAAGAATTGTTTAGTGCTCACCCACTCCCATGAATCACTGCAAATGGTGTAACAGTCAGTTTCCCTACACTCTCTAACTACTTTTTTCATATTTTTGTGTGTATATATATATATATATACTGCAATATATATACATATATATACAATATCTCACGAAAGTGAGTACACCCCTCACATTTCAGCAAACATTTTAGTATATCTTCTCAAGGGACAATACTATAGAAATGGAACTTGGATAGATTTTAGAGAAGTCGATGTGCTGCTTGTTTAGCAGTATATATTTAATGTCCTCTGAAAATAACTCAACATACAGCCATTATTGTCAAAATAGCTGGCAACAAAAGTGAGTACACCCTAAGTGATAATAGCTGTACGTCGTTTAACCATGCAAAGCCACATGTCCTATTCATCATGTTCATGTTTTTGTCTGCTTGACAGGACCATACAAATTTGTGTATACTGACCACTGGATGTTCAACATGGCACCTCATGGCAAAGAACTCTCTAAGGATTTGAGAATTAGAATTGTTGCTCTCCACAAAGATGACCTAGGCTATAAGAAGATTGGTAACACCCTGAAACTGAGTTACAGTACAGTGGCCAGGGTCATACAGAGGTTTTCCAAGACGGGTTCCTCTCGGAACAGGCCTCGCAAGGGTCAATCAAAGAAGTTGAGTCCTCGTGCTGTGCTTCAGGTGCAGAAGCTGGCTTCAAAAACAGACGCATGAGTGCTGCCAGCATTGCTTTAGAGGTTGCAGAAGCGGAAGGTCAGCTTGTCAGTGCTCAGACCATACGGCACACACTGCAACAAGTCGGTTTGCATGGCCGTCGTCCCAGAAGGAAGCCTCTTCTGAAGCTGGCTCACAAGAAAGTCCGCAAACAGTTTGCTCAAAGCTACCTGTCCAAGAGCATGAATTACTGGAACTATGTCCTGTGGTCTGATGAGACTAAGATAAACTTGTTTGGCTCAGATGGTGTCCAGCATGTGTGGCGACACCCTGGTAAGGAGTACCAAGAAAATTGTGTCTTGCCTACAGTCAAGCATGGTTGTGGTAGCATCATAATCTGGGGCTGCATGAGTGCTGCTGGTACTGGGGAGCTGCGCTTCATTGAGGAAAACATGGATTCCAACATGTACTGTGACATTCTGAAGCTGAACATGATGCCCTCCCTTCAGAAACTGGGTCGAACGGTATGATAACAACTCCAAACACACCGCCAAGATGACAACTGCCTTGCTGAGGAAGCTGAAGGTGAAGATGATGGAGTGGCCAAGTATGTCTCCAGACCTGAACCCTATTGAGCACCTGTGGGGCGTCCTCAAACAGAATGTGGAGAGTGCCATGTGTCTAACAGCCAGCAGCTCCGTCATGTCATTATGGAGGAGTGGAAGAGGATCCCAGCAACAACCTGTGCAGCTCTGGTGAACTCCATGCCTAGGAGGATTAAGGCAGTGCTAGATAACAAAGGTGCTCACTCAAAATATTGACACTTTGGACACAGTTTTGACATGTTCACTTAGGGTGTACTCACTTTTGTTGCCAGCTATTTTGACAAAAATGGCTGTATGTTGAGTTATTTTCAGAGGACAGTAAATATATACTGCTATACAAGCAGCACATATACTACTCTAAAATCTATCCAAGTTTCATTTCTATTGTATTGTCCCTTGAGAAGATATACTAAAATGTTTGCTGAAATGTGAGGAGTGTACTCACTTTTGTGAGATACTGTGTATATATATATATTTATATATAGCAAATAACTTAAAATATATTTGTGGCGAGCAGGATGAGGCCGAGGGCCGTGACAGAACGGCGCGAGGCCGGTGGCATGATTGATAATGAGCGACACCTGCGCGACGCACCGGTCTCGTATCTCTCACGGAGGAGCGGAGGCATAAAAGGAGGAGCGAGGACCATAAAAAGAGGAGAGGACCAGGCCTGGACTTTTTTATTTGATGTTTTGTTTTATTATATGTGGCAGCAGTCGTCCGTGAGGGCCTTTGCTTTCGGTTTGGTTTGTCTTTTAAATCTTGGTTTGTCTTTTAAATCTTTAAACAAAGACTTGGTGGGAAAAATATTTCCAGAACCAAGGTCACTGAAATGGGAGGGGCACTTTAACCAAAATTAATATAATAATAAAATAAAAAAAGACAGGGTGAATAAATAGTCTACTTTGTGTGCAAGATGACATTTTGTCACAAATAATCACATCTACGCTGTTACAAGTTCATAAAATCTGTCCGGATGTGACCCCTAAGTAATTTTTAGAGCATCACATCAGAAAGTAATGGTTGGGTCCTCAGCGGGTGCCTCAGCTGAGGGCCCCAGGAGACAGACGCCACTGTGGCTTTCCCCCACACTCCAGACTGGCCCTTAGCAGCAGCACCCAATCCAAAATAGCATAACAAACCACCCACAAATACTGAGTGAGAGAGAGCTGCACCGCACTGACAGATGTTTCTCAACGCAGCTTCTAAAGGCCTGTTCCTAGTTCGGTGTGTGTGGTTACCCAGCCCAGAAGGGCCTCTGCCTGTTTACTAAAGAAATGTGATGGATAATTCAAGATTTAAGCGATTTCTTTGGTGTTTCGTTACTCTTTGATGCTTTCAATTAAGACAACTTTAAGCTCAGCTTGCCCCATATCTCAAGTCTCTAAAATATCTCTTTAAACTTTTTTCTCTCAAAACCACAGTAACAATTCAAATACAGGAGGTTTTAACTGATCCGTCAATCGTCAGTGACAATGCGGTCCTGAGCCAATAGGGTTTTCATAAAAGCAGCAGATGTTCTTTCAATAGAGTGACAAAAAACTAGGGTCGACACAACGAGTCAGCCAGAAGTCCAGATGACCATGAATCCACTTTATTACAACATGATCAGAGCCTGGAACTTCAAGAAGGTGAGGGTTATTTGCTCAGACATGAAATGAGTTAGTGATGTCGAAGACTTGATCTTGGGGGGCACTTCAAAGAGGAGAAGTATTACTTTCTGAACTTCTTGTGGTGCTGGAATGCATGGGCTAAGAGCAAGGGCTTCTCTAGTTTAAATCAAAACCACAAAATGTCTTCTAACAGGTTAAGTTGTTTTTGAAGAGTTAGACACCCTGATAGGCTCAAGTCAGAATAAAAATAACTCTCAATAGGTGCATAACAGTAAATTTGCAGGTGTATTTTTGTAAACAGCCATGCTTTACTTAGTCATAAAACTGAAATGATGATATTCTCTCATCAACACCAAAACACAAAAATCCTGCATCTTTTCTACCCCAAACAGAGCTCCAGACTGTGACTAAAAAATGACTAGAAAATAAAAATGCGCAACAATAATTTAAAGTTTAATCTTTATCGATGACAGTCGGGAAAGCTTTTTGCACATCCGCATGAGGTTTTGTCCGAGGTTTCATCTTGTAAGAAAGCACTCTTGAACTGATTCTTTTCATTGAGTCAGTCAAAAAAATTCACAAATCAGCCTCAAACCCCCTCGTGAGTTAGACCTTTAAATCAAACTCAACCTGTCACCGATTCATTCATCACTCGCAGTTCAGTGAGGAAGTCAACTGTGAACTCAGTAGCAGCTCTGGGCTGTTTTTCTCAAAAACGTTGTAAGCCCAAGCAGATTGTAGAGACCATTGGTGCAAATGGTTACTACGAGAAACACAGCCCACAGCTGCTACTGAGTTGACCAGTAGATCAGTAGATCAGTTGACCTCCTCACTGAACTGCAAGCTATTTTCAAGTATGTCCGATTCAAAATGTACTGGGAATTATTACTGCAATGTATAATTTAGGCTTGTGTCTCACATTAGTCTTGCAGTCTTGTAATGTAGGCTTACATTAGTCTATATGTTTTGTTGTATAAATTATTATTCTTTAATAAATTAATAATGATATTCTAAAATCTTTAAAATGTTTATAAAATGTTTAAAAAATATATACTATTGGTTATTGTTTAACATGTTTTGCTTTTTAAACCCCCAAAAGAGGCAGAAATATTCTTACATTGTCATGTCTGTTCTGGGTTTGAGTTTTCCCAGTTAATTTTCTTGTGTTAGTATATATGTTTCCTTTGTTCCAGTTAATCTGTTGCCATGGTTTTTGATTTGCCCTCATGTGTTACATCTGTGTCTAGTTAATTATCTTATTTAGTCCTTAGTGTTTCAGTGTATGTATATAAACTAAGGGTACGTTTACACGGCAACGGTATGCTTAAAACGGAGAAGTTTCTCCTTTGAGTTTTCCGCGTACAGACGACACCATTGTCAAAACGAACCCCATTCACACGGATCCGCGAAAACGACTAAAAACCCTGTATTCTGCTGCCAGGCCATTAGATGGCGATGAAACATTATATACTGAACACATAATACGCATGTGCATGACGTCATCGTCTTTAGAGATTCGCGTTTTTGTTGTTTACACAGAGACTGTTTTCAAAAACTTGCACTTTGAAACCCATTTTCAAAACTTTGCGTTTTCAGGCACCCAAAACGCTAATGTCGTGTTAACGAACGGCCAAAAAAGTTTTACGTTTTTAGTTGAAAACGGTGTACGCAGCCCCTAAGGGTGCGTTTACACAACAACAATGTACTAAAAATTTAAAAGTTTTTCCTTTGCCCTTTTTTTTGTGTACAGACAACAACATTGTCAAAACAATCCCCGTTCACACGGATCTGCAAAAACGATTGAAAACGCTGTATTATACTGCCAGGCCAGTAGTTGGCGTTGGCGATGTCACTTTGTAAAGTGCCTATAGACTGAACATATTATACGCATGCGCATGACGTCACCGTTTTCACAAATTCACGTTTTCGTAGTTTACATTGAGAAATCTTGCACTTTGAAACCCGTTTTCAAAAGTTTGTATTTTAACAACCAAAAATGCCATTGTCGTGTAAATGAACGGTCAAAACGCATTAAAAAGTTTTCCATATTTAGTATAAAATGCTGTTGTGTAAACGGCCGCTAAAGTAAGAACTATGCAATGCTACTATGCAATGAACTGAAGAACTTCTGTACAACCATCTTTATCAAGTCATGTGGATACTAAATGTTTTATTTTAGGAGTCAATGGTTTTTTTATCTGGATCTCTGCCAAAAAAAGATTTAAACAAGCTGTGATCTGCCGGTCTGTCTGTGAAATCTGCACTTCAGATCCATTTTGCGTTCTCTTTATCTTTTTTTCCTACTGCCTTCTGTCACTGTGACAAAGAAAAACAGCAGTTGGTAATGTGACATATACTTTTTGGATATAATTACTTTGCATTCTCCATTGCATGTGAACAGATATAGCCTACTCCCTAAATATCAGGTCAGGGAAAGCATGAAGAAAACCAGGTTCTTCCATTGGTGCATCTTGTCCATTTCAACAAGAAAAGAATTGCTTTTAAAAAATCAGCCTTGGTCAAAGTACTCTTCCTGCTGTTAAGAGCAGGTCGGAATGTGTCATTACTTTAGCTGAACACAAATTTTTCCTCTTCACTTTTAATACTGAGGTTATGGTTGCACGTGCATTAGTCTAAAAACCCTGTCACAATCAATCTTCCAGGAACCACTGGAAATAGTGAGTTAATAATTTAAGGAAAAACAGGCTGCAGTCTAGTCATATTCAAAATAATATGCAAAATCTGAGCAGTGTGAACCCAACAACATACCTGATACCTCTATTTTGTGGAGTCTAAGAAGCTTGCCCTTGACAGCACAGATGAAACCCCTTCACCTTTGGATCATAATTATGAGTGGATATCCGGCCTCTGATTTTGAAACAATATTTTGGTTGGTTGACAGTGTTTGATACAGATAAAGGGGCTAAAAAATCACTCTCAATAAGAACAGCTCACCGAAAATGTGTCCTTTATGGCTCGAAAAGAAAATTACTTTGTCTTTTACAAGCAGCAATAGAAATGAGACACAAATGGAGGAGATAATGATGATAAATGCTTACCCAGACTTTTACACGTTTGAGGTCCTTGTGTGTATGCTGAAAGAAAAAAGAGATGCCAGTTGGGCCTTGTTCTGTGCATATTGGTGGCTTTCTAGGTAGCCTACCTGTTTTATGTCATGTTTAGGTCCTCTGACTCACTTCTGTGACTGGCGGTTATTATCTGAAAAACTATAGCCTAATATTTTGTTCTGTTTGACTTTTACATATATGCAGTCGGTGTAATGTTTTGGATTGAGATAAACAAACTAATACCACAAAACATAGGCTAAAATTAATAAAACGATTATGCTAATATTTACTGATATGTAGCCTATGTTGTTTTCCCATCAAATACATTGTAACTTCCTGTGTATTCTTACTGAATTATTTTTGGGAATATATAAATATATGTATGTAATAATCTGTAATATTTCATTGGGCCCGCTCAAAACAGTCGCTGAATGGAACTGGAAGGTCAATCAGCGCTAAACATGACGTCACTCGCCTTGAGCGCCAAATCAAAATAAATAGGATGATAATAAAAACAAAACTGTGTAATTTTGCAGCTTTCCTCACGTAGTGGAGGAGGAGGGCTATCAGACTCCGATGTTGAAAGACAAATAACCTAACACTACACGGTTGAGTACATTGCAGTAAGTGCATAGTGCGTCATTTGGGACACTTGTAGTTTTTTTGTTTTGTTTTTTACCATAAATTCCACTGTTAAATGTGATTGTTTTTAAATTGAGTTGAAATAATGCGAACAGATAACTTTAACAAAAGCATATATACCATTGATTAACAACCTCTGAACTGACAGTAGGTCATATAATGTTTATAGGCCTAGGCTAATTGTTTAAAATAAATTCCCTTACAGAGAAAATTTAAAGTTTTTACTTCGGGAACCAAAATGCACCCCATATGTTGATTTAGATATGTGATAAAAAGAAAACTAACCTAATATCCCATGTAGAAATTAAAATGTACTGGTATAACCCTTATATTATCTTATACAAGATCAGGGACAGATGCATGATGCCACGGTTGCTGATTCAAGGCATCATATTCTCTGCACTCATGCATGACTTCATTGTAGGCTACCTAAAGTACCCTACACTTAAAGCTAAGAAACCTATTCCTATTCACTGGGTTGAAGACTGTCATTTCCAATCAAGACGATATATGACGATATACAATACAAATGTTGTTTGTTATCAGGTCAATGGCCCGACTGTACCTAACCGCCTCAAGCTGTTGCTCCCTCTCTCACCCTCCATTATTTGAGCTCATTCTTTCCATTAGTCATTCCCACTAATTAAAAGAAAGCTCTTGCCCATCCATGAAGGAATCGTCTGTGGATGGAAAGCTGTTTCGGGTACAATGCTCAAGCTTTGTAAACCAAACTCTGAGTAAACAGCTAAAAAGTTGTTTTTCATCATAGAAACATAGCTATTTGTATTTCTTTGAATGAATTTTGAATCAGACTTTCTAATGTTTACAAGCTGCTCATATCCCTGAGCAGCTGAGTTCAAAATGAAGCCATACACAAGGTTATGGTGCAAAATATAGTGTGAGCATTGGCAGCCTTGAACAATAATGTGTGTTTATTAAAATATGGAAGCTAGGAACATAAACCGTTCCATGGCAGTGAACCAGTACCTGAGTTTAAACAGGCTCACCAAACCTGATCCCAAGCCAGACACCCAAAACAGATAGGCTACGTAATAAAAATGAGAAGAGATAAAAGAAAAGTCTAAAGAAGCTTGTCTTCTAGTCAAAATAAAAACAAATGGTTGCAAAAAAAAAAAAAAAAAACTATGGTTGCTTGGTTTTTAAGTTCTAAATTCGGACAATTGCATAGAAGAATGTGGACCAAAATAAATCAACAATAACTCTCAATGTTAATTGAACTCATATTTGGATCTGCAATGATGAAAGTGCATCTTAATTTTCCTCTGGTCAGAAACTTTAATTAGATTTCAAGTTTAAAGTGAAAATAAATGACAAACAGTTCCCAATAAACTTGCTGAAGTGCAAAGTCAGCTCACGAATCTTTTGTTCAGCTGTCAGCTTTACAAGGGAATGAAATGAATAGTCCGAAGGCTGTTCTGATGCAGCTAAAGAAAAGTCTGATGCTAGGTAACAGTGCATCTTAAACATTTGCATAAACAACATTTAGAGGTCTATATTGTTTTTACAAGCTAGCCATAACCGGGTGCTAAAACATTTTCTTATAAACCAGCAACATACTGTAAATAAATATAGCTGATTAAGTTTAATGCATTGCAAATGTAAGTCGAAAAGGGATATTTAATGCAACTTCACCTGAGTTTATTCAGTCAAGCGTGTCTGGGTTTGGGGGTTAATGTAGGTTGTTAAGGGTCTTAATTTTATCTGTGAAACAGTAAATATGCAGTAAATGCAATGTACCAGTGGTGCCTGGCAGCATTATAAAAGGAATTCACATGGAGAAATGGTCGTGCGATTGGACCGGCAGGTTGGCTGAATGGAAAGTGTGACTCACCTTTGTGGACAAAGTAATAATTTGGGAATGTTCATGAGGAAAGCTCTTGAGGAAAATGAGCTTGGTTTTATGAGAGGTTCAAGTACAGACAGTTAAAAAAAAGCTCTACAGGACAGCTTCTTCATAGAGACATCACACCATGCTACCTGCAGAAACGTGACTGTTGTGACCTTAAACACTCAAAGAGTGAGTCACAGAATAACTATGCAATAAAACTGAAGGTTCACGTTTTTTATAATTAATAAAATTGTCTTTTGGAAATAATATTTACTCTGTCACATGTTTTTTTAATCAAGACTCCATAAACTTCTTCATCCAAGAAGTCTTCCAAATTCATGATCTTGGAAGAGTGAAGAGACCCTAATGTATCTCCAACCCTGATAATAAACCGTATAAACAACAAACCACTTCAGAATACATAATCATAAACGATGCAGTTTTAATGATTAATGGCAGAGATGATGTAAACTCTTTGTCCATGACATTGAGGATGGCGACTCAGTAGCCTACACTGTGTGCATCCGTCCTTTTATTTTAGATTTAAAATGAATCGATAACAATGAGGTCACATAGTTTTTGTTATGTTATTAGATTGGTCCCATCTGTCAGTATCGTGACAGCGTGAGAATTGGCGCTTTTGTGCTTCTGATTGGCTGATGACAATGGAGGACTGCTAAAGAAAACTTGGCCAAAGAGACATGCATCTGTTTTGATGTCTTTCCCTATAGCTCATTACATCTTACCATTGTAACTCTCATTTAACATACTTTTAGATTTTGTGTTTTGTTTTAAACTATTGAATGAGCGGACAGCATTTTGCATTGAAAAATATAGGTTGTTTGCTTGCTCCCAGAACTTGCCAGGTCTTGTGTAGTGTGGATTGCAACACAACTGCGGTACGTTTTTACATAACTGCAGTTCATATTCGGTAAATGACAGCTCTTGCCCTTGGTATGTTATAAGATGAAAGGGTTACATTATCCCAACAGGCTAAGTTTTAAGTGCTTAATGGCCATCTTTAGCCTACATTTATTTTTGTTTAAGCCCTTTAAAAGAATTTGCAAGACTTTCGATGATTAACTTAATCTTCAGTTCAAGCCAAAAGCTTGATTTCCAGCTGAATGGCAGTCTGAAAGAAAGTGCACGGCCTTCAAAAACAAAAACATCATCAAGCCATCTTATATAGTGTTTTATATAATTGTGGTTAATTTATATTGTTAAAATTTAACTTGTTTTCTTAATCTTGATGAAGATTTTTGACTGAAGACACCTATTTTATTCAGCTCTGAAATGGGAAAAGGTATTACCATGTCAATTCAGTATAAATTAGTTTGAATATAAACTGCTGTGTGAGCTGTTTATATTTTATTGCCTGTTGGGGATATTTAATTTTATTCTATCAATCAATAAATTCCACTAGAAACAAACCTTGTTGTATTATTTTATTTTAATTTAATACTGTGAAGCTGCTTTGATACAATCTGTATTGTGAAAAGCGCTATACAAATATACTTGATTTGATTTGATTTGATTTATGGATTTTATGGGTGCCTTAAGCATGTAGATTACACATTGAACTAGGGCATACTAATTAATTTCACAACATAATGTCAGCCTAACCAAAACCTTTTTCTTTTCCTATATGGCCAAATTTTCTTAAGTTACACTGCCATCTAACGCAAGTAAATGGAAGTACGGTGTGACAGCTGACAGCAGTGGATATGTTACAGACGAATTACATTACAGGCTACGATTTGTTTTGTTTTTTTTTGTTTTTTTTAAATCAGTGTTTTAATTCTCAGCTAGGCTTGATAAAATCAGATGTGTTTATCCAAATTCAATTTATTGAAATCAACTGAGCGAAAACTACAATCAATCAACCTTGCTCTTCTGAAAATGTGTTACATTAAAGATGACAGAATTATCTATTTTATATATGCAAAATAATAGTAATTATTATTATTATTATTATTATATTTTCAGCATATGTTCTGTATAACATAAAACATTAACAATATGTCATGATTTATGTCAACTATACTATAGTGTTATAAAAGAGCATGGACCAACAGATATAGAAAAGGAACTCAAATTTCCTGACAGAAAGAGCAAAATAAGCTGAATGTGTAATGAAATGCTCTAATTTCTCTATAGATGTTCTATGTTATTGATTCCTTCAGCTGTAGATGTCCAAAGGTTGTGGTCCCAATACTCCCTATTGTTAGTTGCCAAAAGCACAGCAGCTCCAGACAAACAATGCCGCTCAAACCCAGTGTTACTCACGTGTGGAGCCGAATCAAAGCAACCTCCGCGTCTTTTATCGGGCCTTCCCGCTTAGCTCTCTCCAGCACTGGAAAGCTTTTCTAATATTAACGCGGGTCCTAAAGCTCTTTCCTGATCATAACCCTTCAATTTTCAGTGATGTTCTTAAGAGCTTTTCTCTTTTGTATTGTGTCTCATCTCTATTTCTGCAGTCTTTCTTCAAACCTCCCTCTTGCTTGTTCTGTCTCCTCCACAGTCATACACCCCCTAATGCTGATTTACTCACCCTCAAGTCATCCTAGGTGTATATGACATTCTTATTTCAGACAAAAATACAATCCGAGTTAAATCAAAAAATGTCCAGGCTCTTCCAAGCTTTATAATGGCAGTGATCGGCTGTATATTTTTTGAAGGCATCAAAGTGCATCCATCCATGATAAAAGTGCTCCACATGGCTCTGGGGGGGTCAATAAATGCCTTCTGAAGTGAAGCAATGCGTTTAGAAAAATATCCATTTTTAAAACTGTATTGACTAAAATAACTAGCTTCCGGCAGACGGCCTACGCAAGTTGACTTACGCCAAAAGAGTAACACTTGACAATGTATGACGTAGGATGTAGGAGTATAGCGTAAGCTTTGACGCCTCTCACGGGGCAAAAAACTCAAGCTCCTCCAACATTTCTCTTTAAAAATTCTCGTTTTAGACTTCGAATTCGTGACTGGGGTTTTGTTTTGCTCTATCCTCTGCGCTTCCGTGTTCGTCATTACGTTGTGCGTCAAGTTCAAGGGTTACTCTTTCGCCGTAAATCTATGCATACGGCCGTCTGCTGGAAGCTAGTTATTTTACTTTATAAAGTTTTAAATATGGATATTTTTCTTACACGAACGCATCACTTCACTTCAGAAGGCCTTTATTAACCCCCAGAGCCATGTGGAGCACTTTTGTCATGGATGGATGCACTTTGATGGACTACAAATAATAATACAGCCGAACACTGCCATTATAAAGCATGGAAGAGCCAGGACATTTTTTAATATAACTCTGATTGTATTTGTCTGAAAGAAGAATGTCATATACACCTAGGATGGCTTGAGGGTGAGTAAATCATGGGCTAATTTTCATTTTTCATTTTCATTTTCATCCCTTTAATGACTTTAGTTATCCAGAAATAGCACTGAGGTCCAACTAAAGATATTACTTTTTTTATATAGTCCTTTTGTTGGCACTCATATCGCTTTGGGGGGAAAACCTCCTCAACCACCACCAATGTGTTATTGGTTTTAACGTCTCGTCCCAAGGACACTTAAAATATCTTGCATTTAAAAACTGATATTATACAGAGATCATACTATACTAATAGCTTAATATTATATGCAATGTGCAAAAAAGAAGTACTCCAAATAAAGTTTTATTATAATTTTTATATCAGTAATGTTAGTAAATATGTTAATGGATTTGTAGTATACTTAGTATGAAATAAAGATATTTTAAATACATTTTGGTATCGTTTTTTTTCCACTAGGGCGGTGTATGAAAAAAACGTTGCATCAAATCATAAAGCAAAAGCATTATGTTCTTTCTGGTGATGGTGAATGATGTTGTTGAATGCCTGATGTATTTCTCAAGCAACTGTATGTGGTCTAGCATATCAAGACCTCATTGATTTATGACTCAAAGAGAGGCTGCCTCGGTAAATGTAATCTACAGAGCGGTCCTGGGTCACCCATTCACACTGGATAATAGTGTTTACTTAACAGCCGTCACTGGCTGACGAGCCTTTTTAAGAGGACAGTCATTTTTCAAAACACCATAATCGCAAGAAGAACATTGCCTATATTTTTGGCTACGAATCTCAGCAGCCTTCATTCTTCCCTGCAGCCATTTCCAATTTAGTGCATTTTTACTTCATGGAAATTTGTATGCAGTGCTGTACTCTGGCTCTACTTTGAGGAGAAAGGCTTTCATTGGTAGTGCTCCAGTGTCCATACACTGATGTGAATTATGAGGCTGAGACACATATGGATCGTATTCCCTTGTGTTTTTCCCAGACAGGATGAGAGCAAACCAATAAAACAGTGTGTTACGTTCCTGTCTAGCCATATGCTTAGTAACACAGTTGCATAATAGAGATGAAATGTTTTATACTTGACCATGTAAATATTGCTGATGAGATATATCAATCAAATTCCCCAGCATTCTTCAATATGTTGTTCAAAGGATAGGTTACTTCAAGCCCAAATGCATTGTATCTTCATTTTATGTGCTGGTTTTGCTGAGAGCCCTTTTGCCGGCAGTGTCTCTGAATCCAGATACTTGAGATGTAATGAGGAAGCTTCCTGTAATTTCCTTCAAGGCAGAGCAGATCATGCAGCAAGATGCTGGTGGGCAGGCAGAATTCAGATGGGCTCCGTTTACTCCGAGAAAACACTTGTCTAGGAGTCTGTAGCCGTGAGCCTCTATCATGTGGCCAATTCTCTTGAAAGAGGATCACATCTTCAGGCCAAAGGCCCCAGCTGGTCAATGTGCTATTAATAACTCTGCCAGGAGCACTCAAACGCAAAGAATCTGTGACGGAGTTTTGACTTTGATAAGCTATGATTCTAACAGCACATCTGATATGATATAACTAGATATCAGCTTTCTAAAGGTATATTCATAAGCACATAAATCATTTTTAAATAACTGCATAAACTGATTTTCTGTAATCAGCTATTAGTATTCACGTAAGACTTACAGACTTAATTTCAAATGTATTAGTAGAAGTAGCATTATTAATATTACTATTATGTTAATGTATGTAAAATTAAGTCTACAAGTAATAACGGAAACATACAAAAAATATTAATAATACTCATAATAACACATTCAAAAAGAGGGCTTCTAAAGTTTGAAGTTGCTTTATGCTTACTCAATAGAAGAAGAAAAAAATATGATCAGCCTATGAGGACCTGTACAGATTTAATATCAAGGTTGACAGAGACTATTATTTAAGATGTTTAATGAAAGCAGTTGGAATAACGCAACAAAAAGCCAGGAAACTCTTGTCTAATTGAGTCAAACATTGCATGGCACAAGCTGGGTTATCAGTTGCTAAGCAACTCTAATTAAATAAACCCTTGCCTCCAATTTGTAGGCATTTAGTTTAGCTAAATTTGAGAGAAATGTCCTGCTTCCATCAGACAATTTAACTAATGCTTTGGAAATCATGAAAATGGCATTATTTTATTTTATTTTTAAATGTTTTAAAAGTGCCAAGTAAATGGATGACAAACAACACTTTCACTTGACCTTTTTATACATTCAAGCATTCTGGTGGAGCACAAAGTATTATGTTATTTCCACATACCCGTTATTTCCACATAGCATTATTAGAAATCCAAGCTTGCAGTTACTGGATTTGGATAACACATTAAATCTTCAAAATACATCAAGACATTTTAATTAATGACACTAAAACTGGCATGTGGGGGGGAAACATGCTGCCCTTTTTAATATTTTTTTTTCATCTCAGTCACATGCAAGTGCCTAATCTTTAGCTTTGCCTTTGCCATAAAAGGCGATTAACTCAGAGAAACAATGTTTCTTTTTTTATGAAACGCGTTTAATGAGACATGCTTTAAAAACAAATACGGGTCAATGAATGAGAAACTTGGTCACATTCAGATTTAATGAACCACTGCCAAGAAATAGTGTTTAGAGATTTTCTGAACATTTCAGTGTCAAAACAATGTTCCTTTATGCATCGTTTTGCTAGAATTTGAGTATTTAAATTATAGGTGTTTACCGACCCAATGTTTATTTTGAATATAGCTGGACATATACTATTGGAAGAGAAAGGATTTCTTCCAAATAACTGATTATGTAAGAAATACAAATACACATGTAATTAGCCTGAGAATGGCCTGGCTTTTGAAGAAAAGGTATAATTAAATGAAAGCCTGTGAGTCACATTATGCAGTGTGATTAAACTATATTGTTCCAAACAACACTTTACTGTCAACAGACCTCTAAGCAGAGGATGTCTTCTCATTGTGTTTCACACCATATATACTCTCCTGTTCTCTAACAGGAAAGACATATTCCTCTGCAGACGAACTGATTAAATAATTAATTGTTGCGTATTAAAATGTATTCTGTTTCCCATCTACATTTGCAAATCTTGATAATAGCTGACCACAGACAAGGGCTGTGATTTGTTCTCAAAGGTACTATGTAGAATCTGAACACTTCAGTGCATGGGATTAAAAGTTTCTTCGCCATTTTATGTCAATAATAAATCATCTTTCTCTAATAAATGCCAACAGCATTATTGGGTGTTTGTGCATTAAACCCACATTGGTTTTCCATTACCAGCATGTGGTCATGGCAGCATTTTAATAGCATTGTAATGGTAGTGCACATAAAAGTTCATTTATATGCTTTAATTGTGAGTAAACTCGTTTCTGGCTATTTGAAATAGATTATGTTGCTAAATAAAATGTGGGCAGTGGGGTGATGCTTCAACAAGTTGAGCAGGACACATTAATCGCATTCAACACAGCATGGACATATCTACATAAAAATGATTGGGATTAATTTTATTCACCATTCCAACAAAACAAATATCAAACAATCCATGCCTACCATAGGGTGTTTCTTGCATTTCCTGTGAAAGATCAATTTCCGGTTCTGTCAGTTCGTGGAGATGAACGAATGTCTATTAAATCGTCCAAACGGACAGCAAGAGAGCATGAAAACTCTACCTACTTCCTACTGTAAACGTAAACTCTCCATGAGTTCTCTCCTTCATTGTTCTGCACTCACATAGAAAATGATCCCAAAATAACTTTCGATATAAAACAGACAGTCTTTTTTCTTGGCTTATAATGATTTAGTCCATGGCACTGTGTTTTAGGGGTCCACATTAGGGAAGGTACTAACTTTATTGTTTCTACTGATGCGTCTCTCGGGTCGAACTCTAGGTTGCTTGGTCTGGATCAGCTCCTCTGGTGTGTTACCCAGCGGAGGAAGGAGTCTTTTCTTACTGTTCCTGGTTTCAGGCAGCCATTGAGGAGGCAGCTCAAACGGCCCGAAACCAAACTGCGTTGCATCCTCGGGGTCCGTGGGAGTCGCGGGGGCAACCTGCGAAGAGGAGTAGGCACATGACTGAATAGGGGAATGTTTTGGTAACACTAAGCCCTCTTCTTTAACCCCGTCCCCTGACTGTAGCTGACGCAGCTCTCCTGCCAGCATTCCATTTCCACCCTGTCCCTCATCTTTGGGTTGGAAGTTGGCAGAAGCCACAGATGAAATTTCATTCTCATCTTCTTCTTCCTCATTCGGTTTGAAGATCTGCTGTTGGCCGATATTGAACATCTCTAGGAGTTGACTACCAGAGCGAACCACAGTCTCGCCCCCTAGTGGCCCTACCTCAGCCAGACCTCCAATGCTGACCATGTTCCTTCGGCTATAGCGTCGGTGCAACCGTGCTAGCATATCGAGAAGGCAACGTCGCACAGAGCGGTTTACTGTGAGGAGAAACAGTGGGTTGGTGAGGAGAGACACCTTTGGCAGCCACACAGCAGTCAGTTGTAACCAAGCCGAGGCTTTTGCAGCCCCCAGCACTGCACGGTATATCACCAGAGCGGCGTAGGGAGTGCTGCAGAGTGCAAAGACTAGGACGATGGACAACAGAGTGGCATGAAGTTCAGACTCACGCTGAGACACATACGGAATGGAAATGCTGTTCTGAGGGGTGCGCAGCGCTGCGATGATCACTTTCTTCTTCTGGCTGCTGCTTAATGCACGGCGGATTAGTGCCATGGCTAGAAACACCACTGCTAGTGGTAAAATAAGCGTGGTGATGCTGTATGTGACCATGTAAACCAGATGTCCAAACGATTGGCCGTCAGAACAAGATGAGGTGGCGTAGACATCCGTCACATTGCTTATGGCGAAAACAGGGACACTGGCCACCACGGCATGCACCCAGATGTAGATGACCAGGTCTCTGGATTTGGCATCTGATATCTTTCTCTCCAGCGGATACAACACTGAGTAGTACCTGGAAGCGAAAGAGAGGATTACAATTTGCTGACAAAAAAGGTCCATTGTCTGTCTATCTGTTAGTCAACGCAGCGCAATCTGTGTGGAGAACCCCTGTTCGCACAGTTTGTGTTTTTTTTATGGAACTGGTTCTAAATTAGAATCGCTCGTTGGTTCCCAGCCCTAGTTGTCTCATATACATATCCATCGTGTTAAAATGATCAATTTTGTTGAGCATGTAAACCACATCTGATTAAATTAACTACACATATTAGCCAATCTGTAGCAATATCAGGTCTCACAAACATTATAATACAATGGTAATGTTACGGCTGAGGTGGTTGAGATTAAGCGCACGACGAAGGAGATTCAATAGGAGACTTTAATAAGGAAATAAGACAAGGAAACATAACCACACATCAACTTAAAGTAAATGATACAAGACAAGGAACAGGGAGAGACAGAGGCGCTTAAATACACAGAGAACAGATCAGGGAAACAAGACACAGCTGGGGCAAATTAACTCAATGAAAGTAACCATGGAAACTAACACGATACAGCTGACAATGAACAGAGGAAGAGCATGCAGGTGAGGGCCAGGGAGGATGATGGGAAATGTAGTGACTGTAATAGGTAAACTATACGTTTGATTTCCTAAAAATAATCGGTTCATTTTGTAAAAGAATGATTCGTTCGGAAATCGGTTGGTTTGAGTTAACTAAAGAGTTTTTGTTTGATTTGATCACTAAAAAGAACTGACTCATAAGAGTCAACCGTTTGGGAAGCGGACTAGAGTAGTTGTGCTAAATTTATTTTTTGGTTCTGGTTTTGAATTAGAATCGCTTGTCGGCTCCCAGCCGTAGTTGCCCCAATTACATAACCTTGACACTGTTTAAATGACTAAATTGTTTATTATAATATCACAGTTAAAATGCCTTATGTGTGTGCAAAAACATAGATGTATTTTATTGATTCATAACTGGAATCTCAGAAAATAAAAAAGAAATCAAAACAAATCTGTCAAATATGGATATCAGTATGTTTTATTATGCGATTTGTGTCGGCATGGTGTGTCTATGAATTTTTTTCTGAAGTGAAAAAATGCTTGTATCAAGAAAGGCTTCTGTGCTAAGCAAAATAAATTATTCAATGAATTGATAAAGGGTCTGGCAGAGAGTATGTTGCTATGGAAGCACTAGTCTGTGAAACAGCTGGTGCCCATGGGTTGAGTACAACTGTAAGGGTTTCCAGATTTTTTCACAAGATCTTTTACCCTATTATTATCTTAACCAATGGTTTTGATGATTGTTTGCTTGAGGCTGAATTATAGTGACCTCAAAGCTGAGACAATTACACTTCAGTTAAAAGCAAAAGATGAATACTTGTGTATCCACTCACCTGTCCAGGGCAATGACAGCGAAGCTTAGCACAGTGGCGGAGCAGAAAAGTCTGTGTAGGAACTTGATGGTTTTGCAAAGCAGGAGTGTGTGAACCCAGAGGCAGCAGAGGGGGCTGGCATTCAGGGCTATGTCAAAGGGCACACACACCAACCCAGCACAAATGCCAGAAAACGCCAGGTTCTTGATGAAGAGATTTGTGACAGACTTGAAGACGTTGGTGTAACAAGTGCACCATAGCACTGCAATATTGCCTGAGGAGAAAGAGATGAAAAGGAGAAAAGGTTGAAGATTCACAAGCCTAGGTCAGTATCTAAGGACACACAGAATGTGCAGCCTTCATCTCATTGTCTACAGCAGTTCCCATGGCAATGAGGTACCTGAAGGTTGCAAGCTTATTTAAAGGGGAAAAACAGTGAAAAGCCTGATTCTGGCAATAAACAGTATGTTATTCTTATGCTGTGATGAAGGACAAACAAGCCTCACAGCACAGAAGATTTGCTGAAGAAGTTAAATCGTAGCATGTATCTTAACAAGTGATTGCAATATTGAGATGTTCACTTGAGATGAGACACCGGTTGGGTATTTCATTTTTTTAAAGGAATATTCCAGGTTCAATGGATGTTAAGCTCAACTGAGTGCATTTGTTGATTACCATAGGGGAAATAAATTTTCACTTGACACCAAAAAAATGGAAGTGAATGGGGCCAATCTGTAAATGTTACAATAATTGTTGCAACAGTATAGCCACAACAAAAAAAGACGCAAACAATGTGTCAACATGATTTTTGTGTGAAAGTGTCCCTTTTTTGTGTAAAATTACATAGTTTTATTTGCATTGAAACAGAACACCAAAAACCTGTAAAATTCTTGTTAAAATTATAATTAAACAGCTTTACAGCTCAAAAAATACACAAGTTTTAACAGAACCTTTTATATAATTATAAGTTACGCTTATACACATGACAACACAGCTGTCAGAGATAAGCATTTCCAAAGCATTTCCATACTTTCTTCATACCATAGATAGATATGCAATTAAACCAATTAGTGAGAGCATGTAAAATGTTGGGCCACTGTTGGGGAAAGTTACTTTTAAAAGTAATGCTTTACAATATTGCATTACTCCCTAAAAAAGTAACTACATATTTTGGGCAAATGTAAAGGCAATTTTTCCTTCCAAAAGTGAAATGAATAAGCCTCAGGCTGAAAGAAATGCAAATTCACGCCTGTACAGTAGACATTGCAGTAAAAATAAAAATAAAAACCATGCAGGAGAAACTTACTTCAGCAAAAAAACAAACAAAAAAACTAACAAATGTGATGGTTTTTTAAAGTCATTTTTGCTTAATAGTATGGTTGAATTGGATCATCGAAGGTCAGCAA
Organism: Abramis brama; assembly: GCF_963993115.1. Classification (NCBI taxonomy): domain Eukaryota; kingdom Metazoa; phylum Chordata; class Actinopteri; order Cypriniformes; family Leuciscidae; genus Abramis; species Abramis brama. Next base: position 6,776,636 of record NC_139980.1, read on the forward strand.
CAAAGACATTGGTTAATAAAGTGAGATTAACTACATAAAGTATATTTGTGTAATTTAATATATTTAACTATTGCAGGTTTAATTATTGCAGGAATAAACGGTTTTATTCATTTTGAGTAATACTGAATCTGTTTGTTTTTTTTGCAGCCATCATGTTCACACAACGCCTCTGGACTTACTCATGCTTTCTCTCAAGGAGAGCTGTCAGTCAATAAATGGAAAAACAAAGTAACCTGAGTTACTTATTTGAAAAAAATGACACAGAAATTTAGTTGTAAATTTAAAAGTAATGCGTTACTTTACTAGTTGAAAAAAGTATCTGATTATGCAACTCAAGTTACTTGTATGTGTTACCCCCAACCAGAGATGGGCATAAATACATGGAAATGTATTTAAAATACAAATACAAAATACTGTGTGGAAAAATGTATTTAAATACAAATACAGTATTTTGTATTTTGAAAATACACAAAATACATGTGAAATTGGCCATCCAGTGCAGGTATAGGTCTCACAGTGAATGAAGAAACTACATAGGCCTACTGACTTTTCATTCCTAACCACATCTCTGCCCTCTCTGTCTGTCTGTCTTTCTTTCTTTCTTTCTTTCTGGCAATTACAAATAAACATGCAAAATAGCAGCCATTTATATACTTATTTCTGGATACAATGTAGTCTATTACTTGTGGTGAACACTATTAAAAAATTCATACTGTATGTAAAACTGTGGGAACCTTTTCTGCTATCTAGCAAAGAATATGGATGGGCGATATGACCAAAATCTCAATTTTACTTCACAGTAACGATATCATGGTTTCACAATTCTCAATATCAGTTTTGATTCCACAGCATAAACTGAATTTCAAACTCTTTTGAGTTTTTTTTTTGGGGGGGGGGGTTTAGTTGTTGCAGTAGTCCTATGCTTTTTAAGTAATTTTATGTTTATTTTATGTAAAGTTTATTTGTTTCTATTTAAGTTTAAGTTTATTAAAATTAGAAAGTGTATCTAAAATTTAAAATTAGAATTAATTTAGATTAATTTGACACTATTTACACCTTTTTTATTATTATTTTTTTACGTACAATAAAACTAAAAGCTGAAAATGTTTGTGGTGTATCATTCATCAGTGTTTGTTTTTCCACTCCAATGTTCCAGTAATTCCTGCCCACTAAAAGCTGCACGGATAAATATATTTAATAAATGTAATAAATATAATAGTATTTTGTATTTCAAATACGTATTTTAAATACATGTATCTGAAATACTGCCCATCCCTGCCCCCAACACTGCTTGCGGCTAAATGAAAATGAAACATGTCATTTCAAGTGGAAAACCAAGGTTTTTTTTCTTTTAAGAAATGATGCACGGACATGAGGAATTCACACGCCTTGAATTGAAATGGAGCCTGAGGTGATTCTCTTCTTGGATATTGATGCGAACGGAGCACTTAGGTGACAGGTGCTCTAGCCAGCTCCATTACGCTTGACACACTTTCGGAAGGTGCATCTTTTTCGCAAAGATTGTGACTTTCATCTTTTCCCATTACCATGCAGGTGTAACGGGCACAGCTCAGAGGAATCCATCAGCAGCTGCCACTGTGTTATTACCCTGATGACATTTAGAGTGCACACTGACAGTGCCAGACAATTGTCCATTTGTTCCCAGAGGTCTCCAGAAAGTTTGTGGTTAACAGTGGTATTTAGACTTCACAGGAGGTTCTTTAGTGGTTTCTCAACTCTTTCTAATACGTTTGGGAATTCTGAAGAGTGAAAATAGATGTTGGCTGCTCTTTTCTGACATCTTCAAACTTAATCACTAAAAATCTTAATCACTGAAAAAATTATTCAAAAGTAATACAATTGTCAGAACATATGGTATCAAATATTGCCATGCATTTAAAATGATAGTTCACCCAAAAAGGAACATTATGTTATCATTTACTTTATTTATGCATTTTACTCATGAATGTAATATTGAACTTGAATGTATAAACAGCAAAAAGATAAAGATGTTATTGGAATATCATGCTATCAAACAACTGTATTATTTTTTATTTGGAGGGTATAGCCTACGTGAGCCAAGCTGTTTGCTAAATGAATGCCAAGGATAAAGGTGCAATAATGACTAACCCATTGCCACAATGACTTTCTATAATCACAATGAATGTTAGAAACACAAAATTCCCAGCTTTTCTGAAACCCTAATCCAGTGCAGAGACTGATCTTCAGATTACAAACATTTAAACTAAGCTTTCTGCAGGCTAATTGGTCGTGTGATGTCTTATTTGGTTGAGCCTCATGAAATTGCCTTCTTTCAGAAAAAATACACAAGCAGAACAAAGGGACATTATATAATCAATGCTAAAATCTCATTTATTCTGAGGAGGGCTCTTTCTGCAAATCTTGCATCATTTCCATTGGCACAGGATGGTGTGAATACACTGCATTTAAGAAGATAAGATTATCAATCGTGTCCCACAGCATGTAATCTGTGTAAACAAAATTCAGCCTTTTTCTGTCCTTGGCATCATTGTCAGAGTGAATGGCTGCCATGTAGTAAAAATCCTCCTAGAAATCTACCATGTGACATCAAACTGATTGTGAAAACATTACACATCTCTGTTTGTATTGATTGAAGCATGAATAAACAAAATTTTTTGGGGGGGATTTGTCCTGATTTGTCACATGATCAATGGCTTCTAGATAATCATGTTGCTGCAATGTGTAAGAATTTACAGTCATCTTCTTAACACATCTCGAGCATGGCGAATCATTTGATTAGCATACATATTCTAAGTTTAAAAAGTTTTGCTTTTAGTGAAAACAAGCTGTTTGCACATGGCATCCGCGCCAGCATATAAATTGTCATCAAAACCATTTGAATCTTGGCAAAAGTTCTCCAGTTGAGTAGTGATGTACTATAAAAATCTATAGAATAATGGAGGCATCTCTAACGTTTAATTGTTTGAGTTAACTGAAGCAGCGACTTGCAACGAACGACTCAGACTTGTGATTAAATTGTAGTTTTATTTAGGAAAGATACCAATATTACTGCATATTATAGAAATATGTGCAGATTAGAGAATGGAAATGATCAATGAGTTGAGTTTATTAATTTAATAAACTTGTTCTCAAAAGAAGTGAATGTAAAACTGCCCTTTCATCGCAGAGAAGTCAACATGTTACGAAAGAGAAAACTGTAATCACACAAAATAGTATTTTGAACAACACCAGTAATACTATAAAGAGAAAAAAACCTCTAAATTCTTAATAACAAATATTTAAATCCTCCCATAAGTACCCCAGATTTGACCAAGCATAAATTATTTGAACAAAGGCTTGTGGGATGGATATTTCTCACAGTATGAATTGTGCACTGTAATATTTTGAGTTAACAACACTAAACAAGTAAATAAATATTTATTCAAGGAACAGATTTCAAAATGTGACATTGTTAATTAATGTTTAAATGGACAACTTCATTTTTGTTTTTTTAATTACTTTCAACATCAGGGTTCACGGTGTGATTGTGAAGGGAAAAACTTGCTGTAGCATGACTAATTGCAACACCTGTGTGTGTGTGTCTGTGAATGCTCAATAACGAACAGCTTTTGTTTACAATTACAAAAAATCTCACCTGATCTGATCATACAGATCAGAACATATACTGTAACATCTGCTCAAATGCGATTTATCACGGAAATATGTCAGCCTATAATAATGTTTGTTCAATTTTCACATTCCAAATATAATGTGTGCACCAACTGTAACCCAGAAAGTGGATATGCATTCACATGTACTGTGCAAAAGGCCATTAATATGCTCATATTGGATTGTGCAGTTTATCACATCAATTAAGTTAGATGTGATTGTTTGTTTTATTAAAATATATTTAGAGATCAGTGCAATCCCCACACATGTGCTGACGAACAGCAAAACATGTTCATTCTCGTGTTTATAGGCTACTTACCCAAAAGGGAGCCGATGAGGATGAAAACTTGAATGGTGGTGGTGAAATCTTTGTAGGCTCTTTCCTGCACATACAGGATCTCCTCCAGCCGGGTCACCTCTTTATCCTGAGCATCACCCCACAGACCCACCGGAGACGACGCGTTTAGGAAACCCAGGTTCGAGGCGTTTAAACTTGCGTTTCCGTTTTCTGACAGAGGAAACCAGCTCTCCGCGTTTTCCGCCTCCATCATCATTCATATCCGAGGCGCCACTATAATTCTTCGGCTCTCCGCGCGCACGTTATTGGCGAATAGAGCTTGAGCGTTATGATGTCGTGTCCATCATGATTAACACGCGAGTTTTCTACAGTTTCTCCAAATTATCGAAAACGTGAAATATTCTGAAAAAACGCTGAACGGAGATCTTTCCCGAGCATATATATCCCGGATAGGATTGCATATTTGGTTAAATTTTCATTACGTAGCCTAGTTGTCTTATTGCTAAACTACCTTTTGAGAATCGCGATTTTGAAAGGCATATTTCACATATAAGGCATGATTTCGTTTTCACAGCACAGATCACAATAAGATCACAGTGATGTAGTGACGGCGGCATTCACGCGCTTGTCTCACGCCACATCACTCAGCTTAATTCATTTCACTAGCCAATAGACGAACATTGCGGGTTAAATGCAATATTTCGCGAGCACTGGGTTGCTAAAATATGTAAACGTATGCAAATAAGGATGTCTTAACAGTGTATGATAAGCCTTAGACAATACGATAGAGAAATAACATACCGTATGAGATCGTTATGAGTGATCAGCCAAATCCAAGTGTCAAAAAAAGAAAAGATTTTGGTAAACGCATATCACGTTAAATTCGTGACTGTGTGTGATCTGACTACTGGGTTTTTAGCGAACAGGCTTAATTGAGAGTGACAATAGGGCTTTATTTCTTCAAATAAAAGGTGGGCGCTTACAATAGGCTACAACGTTACCGTATCCGTCCGTTACGGCGTCTTCTTAGAGGCGCGTGAGGTTTTGAGCTTGTATTTGGCGAGATACTGATGCAGACATAACCTGCACGCGAACAAAGTAATGTCTGTTAAGATATTAACAGAATCCTCGGAACAGATACGGTAGCCTATTTGAAGAGTTTTCCTTATTGTGAATAATAAATAATTAATCCAGTGAGCAAAACGCCAATAGGCTACTAATCCACAAATTATTCTTTGCAGTGTCTAGCCTACTGAGTGTGCAAACCTTGAAAACAGCAGCCTATAGGCTACTCACACTGCATTGAATTTGTCTACGTGTTGCTTTGGTTTGTTTGTTTCTATAATAGGTAGGTCAGCGTTCCTTATGGTCAGGGGACATTTTAGGCAACCCATGAGGAATCTCTAAAGCCTGCATGAAATGAGACTGTGGCTAGTTGTCACACAAGGATGTTGTCACAAGAGTTAGGCTATATACCCAAGTAACTATACGTTTTCAAGTAAAGTCATGTCTCTTTTTTTTTGATTTTCTAGCAGTGGTTTTGGATGTAGGTTTCAAACACCTAATCTTAAATATGCCTATTTGTGAATTCTACATCCAATACAACCGTGATGGACACTCAGCTCATTGTGATTTAGCAGGCAATAAACTATTTAAAATAATTCAAAATAAAATAAAAGTTTTCTATATAGGATATCATGTGATAGAAAATATTTTTGTAGGCTGGTTCAAGTAAGCCTTTTCTTCACCCTATAGCTTAATTTTTAAGACCCATTTTCTCCTCCTAAATATGTAAATCTGAATCAAATCTGATTTGACTGTATATTTTATTTCCTTTAAGTGATTGTGATTTATGGATACCGCAATCTGCTATATTATTCTCAGCACTAGATAGCAGCGTCTGCTGCTTAGACAAAGGGTATTTACTCATCATGCTAATATATCCCAACATTGTCCAATGACTATTTTAAGACAAGTAAATCATTATATTAAAAAAAAGTTCATAAATAGAGCAAAAGACGTCTGTAGCTCTCACAAAATGCAGGCCAGAAAACACAGCTAGCAACCGACCCTCATCTATTCATTACCATAATAAAGATGTTCTTTGTTGTAGAGCTACTGCTATCCACATCAGTAATTGGTGTAGGAATAGGCTGGAAAACACTCTTCAAATGTTTTCAACATACTTTTTAATAACCAAATTATGTTTCTGAAAAACAACAAAATTAAAGTAACACAATCAATTCATGAGAATGCCATGCACTGCACGTTATAGTAACAGCTCCTCTATTAATATAAAATGAACCCTTTCCAGTGAATCAACATGTAAGAACTCTTCAGAGCTTCCACTTAAGTAGTGCGGGTTAAATAACAAGGCCTGCTAGAGTGTTTCCTTATCATAGTGCTCTCTAAAAGATTTGCAATAAGTACCACTGGAGATTTGCGCAGAGATCTCATCCATTTACATGTTTAAAAAAAAAAAGCGTTGATAAATCTGAAAGTAACCAATCCTCACCATTCATACAGTGAGATTGGCTTTGATGTATTGACGTACGTATAATCATGTTATACTGCAATAAACTTGAAAGGGATAGTTCAAAATTCTGTCATAATTAACTCACCATCATGTTGTTCTAACCCTGCCTGACTTCTCTGGAACACACACAAACACAAAAGACAGTGTAAACCCCTTAGACTTTAATTGTGAGGATGAAAAATGGTTGAAACTTTCTTCAAAATCATCTTGAGGGTGAAGAGTAAATGAAAGTATTTTCATTTAAGATTGAACTATCCCTTTAAATAAAGTATTGCTAAATAATGTTTAGTATTGTTGTGGCACAGAAAGATTAAAAGATTTTGTATTATTGGCTTCCTAATAATCATTCGTGGATGCAGCTCGTTCCATCGCCCAACACTTTAGGATCCAAATCAAAATGTAAATTAGACACAGATATGAGGTCACCTCCTAGAATCAGAAATTAATCAAAAGTTATAAAATAATTACTAAGATAAATTAATAATAGAACATATAAAAAACAGACATCATCTCAAGATATTTAATTGTTCTTCATTGGAAGCTCTAGTATGTATAAAGTGCATACAATAACTCACTTGTAACCAATGCCCATGGTTGCAGATCTCATCAGTGTCTGTACCCTGATGGAATGTTTATCTAGACACAAATATTCACTAGGAAAGAAAATACTGAAGAGGAAAACAACCTGCTTTTTCTCCTCCACTAAGGCTGAAGATGTAATCAAGGCCTTTATGAAATGAAGGCACCAGGGGCTATACAATAAAATGGACCAAGTACGGAGATACTAACAGAGAATGCAAAAACAAGAATGCAGATCAACAGCACCAGTTGAGTATTAGTTACAATATGATTTGAAATGACTTGAAATAAGTGTTATAATTTAAAAATGTGTCATGGCAGTGAAAGTTCATTACAGTCCAGAAGATTTTTGTTCAGCAAGGATGGTTTAAATAGTGACTAACAAATTTTACATTGTTACAAAAATATTTTTAGCAGCAACTGTTTTCATTCAACATTGATAATATTCAAAAATGTTTCTCGGGCATCATACTTTGTATGAATGATATAAACATCAATAGATTTAGAAGCAAATCAACCATTATTATCACTAGAATGATAATTTTTTTAATACTTGATATCTAGATTAGAAATGCAAGTCAACATTATAACTGGATGTCATGACTACTATTATGTACTGTAAATGCCCTTTTTCTTACAGCATAGATCTTTTGTTGCGATCAGCAGCTGCTAGGTGTTTTTTGAAAAAATTCACAATCCTCGGCCATGCGTCCAACTGTGCTTCTGAATGAGCCTTGGGTTCCCCGCCAAAGAAAACCACTTGGTTGGCTGCAGCATGAAAATTAGCGAGACAAAAGGGCATATAAGGCACCTCAATAAAGTGACCCGCTTTTTCATACCTCACCAGCTCGTAGTTATTTTTCCCATGTGCTTTGAGTCTGTCGCATGCAAGTTTTGCATAATAGGCACTTTGCCAATTCCTGTCAGCTTCTGATATTATAAACATGAAGTTACCAGAGGCACGCTCAATGGGAATAACGCTAGGAAGGCCTTCTTTGGACATCGGGTCGTTCATGCAATCCCCAATATCCACAAGGCCTGACGGTGTCATTTTTGATCTCTTTATGTCGAACATGAGGGGTGGAATGTAGATGTCTTTGTAGCAGATCGGGATCAAAGTATTGGCATTGCATCCATTGACACAGACAGTGGCCGATATACCAGGCAGGAATGTAGCCATTGACAAAGCAAGATCTCCACTCTTTGATATGGACACTATGCCAATTTTTTGATCTTTGACCTTTGAATAAAAATAAAGAAATGTGTTAGAATTGAATTTGTGATTCTTATAAACCTGCCTTTGTAATTAGCTTCATTTTATTTAGAGATTATAAGAACAATAAGGAATGGGCATGAATGGTTATACATACTAACCTCTGGCTGTTGTCGCAAGAAATCTATACCTTCTTCAAAATACTCAAGGTGAAATTTGTCAACTCTTTTGGGTAAATCTTGGTAAGCTTGGAAAGCCAAGCCTAAAACAGCAAATCCTCTTTTTGCCAGCAGAGCTGCCCTCAACTCAAACGGAAATCCTCTAAACACATTGGTATCCAAAATACCAGGAAATGGTCCTTTACCTGAAAAATTTTGAAGTCAGCATTAAAAACTCTTCATTTGACAGGCTTGATTAAAATAATAATGGCCAGCATGAATTTGTGATTGACAATATAAAACTTTTTCAATTGTGTTACACTGCATTTCTCCGTTTCCACCACAAGGCGCTGCTACAAAACAGAATATGGCCAAAAACTTTCGCATCTCAGTCGACCGAGTACGAGTTCATCTTAAGCATTATAATTTAAATATTTTTTCCAAGTCATACTGCGGCCTCCTGGTTGAGAACCACTGCTATATGGAGTGCCTTACAAACTAGTCTTTAAGACAGTGGATACTACAGCTAAAGAAACTGACCAGGTGGCATAAAAAGAGTTCCTCTGATCCTGCCTTCAGTAACAGGAATTCTCCGGACACCATCGGCCATGCAGTGTCTCTCGTTTGTTACTTTGGCGATGACTTTATCGTCACTGACACATTCAAGGTCAACGAGTTGAGGGCGCGTCACGTCTGTTATAGCAAACTTGCAGCTTAGGACGTCTGCTTTTAGTGCCCAGAATAAGCCCATTGGTTCAACTCCGGTAAAGCTGCCACCAAGAGAAGGGTCGCGGTTCAGGTCAACTTGACCACTGCTGTCTGCTTGGTAGGTGGCAGAAGCCTTGAAAACAAGTCCCTTTTCATCGGTGATTTTAGAGCGCAGATCCACGCGTTGTTGTGGTTTTAAGCCACTCACGGTCACGTGCACTGGGTCTTCAAAAGAGCACTTAGAACTGGGCAAAAGCCTAATGCTGACCCCCGAACTGTAGTGCATTTTTGCCAGAGTATTTCTAGCGAAAGGGGTAAAAGCGTACTTTAGCACTGAAAACATGTCTGTGCGATTCTTCTTCTGGTGTTTGACGGCGGTGATCAAACCAACTTAAATGTTGCATTCCCGCCACCTAATGGAGAGGAGTGTGGAGCGCACAATGGTTCAATGGTTGGGAAGTTGGTAAGCTGGTAAGCTACGTGCACAAGCGTCGCGACGAACTTCCGCTATTGTCAGAAGTTGGCATATCAGTTTCCGGTTTACGACTGTCTTCATCGGCATCCGCTATAAACAAACAAGATGAGTACTGCTGTTGTACGAAATAAAGAGATACTATGTCCGTGACACATCTGAGTTTCTAATAGCTGTAGGTGGATCTAACGGCCAGTTTAAACACAATTTAAACAACATAGGGCTATTATTCCATGCATTACTTGCAAATGAAAATGGGATTGGACTGGAAGGGGCGTTGATACAACGGTATCTTAAAAGTTCTATTCTCTTGATCAGTCTTGTTTCTTTTAAGAAAATAAATAATTCATGAAATATTCTTGATTGTTTTAGGCCATTTCCTAACAGAACCTTAAGTGACAAATTATTTATTGCCAAAGATCTTAAAGCTTGAATTAGATGGAATATGCATCACACTCCATAAGTACGTGTTCTACTGATTCTGCTTGACCACATTTGTCACAGTTTCCAGTTTCATGCTTCCCCACTGATTTAACGAACAATGTCCAATACGCATTCTTGAGATTAAAACGTCATCTTTCCTGTTGCCAAATTTTCTTCTTTCTAGACCTACTTTTTCTTGAATGTGATGAAAGTGGCTACCTTTTGTTCAACTATCCCACTCCTTCTGCCATTTCTTTCTTATTGCATTTGCTATTAACCCTTTTACTTCTGATTTAATCTTTGACACTTTAATGTCAATTTGTAAATGTTTAAAGCCTGTTTAGCCTGATGGTCATTTCCTTTCACACCCTACTCAGGGATAGGCAACTCCGGTCCTGGAGGGCCACTGTCCTGCAGAGTTTAGCTCCAACCCTAATTAAACACACCTGAACAAGGCAATCAGTGTTTTCAGGATTACTAGATAGATACAGGCAGGTGAGTTTTTATCAGGGCTGAAGCTAAACTCTGCAGGACAGTGGCCCTCCAGGACCAGAGTTGCCTATCCCTGCCCTATGTGATGGTACCCACATGAGGTTTAAGTCCAGATTGTCTTATTCTAATTAGACTCTCCATCACTTCATATATTCTAACTTGTCTTGCTGTTTATATTCTAACTGTAACGTCTCAGGGTAGAAGATGAAGCTCCAGGCAGAGATCCAAAACACTCAATATTTATTTAAACTGAAGAATACACGGAACAGTGTGCTAGTGCACAAACAGAGTGCAAGTACAAACATTGACCGACAACTGAAAGAGTGAAAACCAGGAACTTAAATACACAGAGAAAATGACAAGACAACAGGTGAAGGAGATGATGATGATGGAACACAGGTGATGGTGATGATCATGACGATGTGCAGGTGAAGGTGATGATGACAGAGGATTCTGGGTAGTGTAGTGCTGACAGGACGATGACAGACGGTGAATGTGACACTAACAAGCTATTTAATTCTGTGTGATTATTACTGCAGTAATGTGTTGCTCCTGCCCTCTTCTTCTTCTTCTTCTTCTTTTCCTTGAGTCCTTCCCTGCATCCCAATGTGCATTCTATCCACCCTATCTGCCCTAAATAGTATTGACAATTACTAATGTCACATACTATTTAGGATGGATAGTATGCACATTGGGACGCAGGCCTTGTTTATTGGTGGTTGGCAAACCAGCTTTTAGGTGCATTACCGCCACCAATTGAACTGGAGTGTGGAACAGCAATAGAGGGGTGCAGGTATGACATCGATTTGTAGTCTAACTGGCAGTTAACATCACACTGGTTCCCTCGAGAAAAACCAAACCAATAGAATTTTACCATAGGCTTTTGGATTATCTCCAAAAAAAAAGCCCTAACCCTGTGATCAACAAAAGTTTATGATACTTACACATTTTGTCTATCAAGATAATTATCAGATGAACACAACTTTTACATTTTGAAGCCTAAATGCAGTCGCCAGTAGTAAAAAGCTAAAGGTAGGTTATAAACGAACTACACCACAGTCCCATGAATTCAACATCACCATCACTAAGGTTCAGACAACTCTTTCAGTTTTTATCAACAAACATTTTCCCAGAACGTTTGAGTTAGAATAGTTTGTAAGTGCACAATTATAACCGTAACGATGCTGTAAAAGCGGACTGAGCTGACCTGTTCGGCGTGATGACGTTTAATCTCCTCGACAGCCTCCCATTTAGCCATTTGTTTCTTTTCTTCGAGCATTTAATAAATGGTTCAAATATAATGTTTATCGTTTAGACAAAAAAATAAATAAATAATGTTGCCACTTGTTTTTCAACACACGTAACAGCTTAAAAAAATCACGAGTGTGGTAATATTGATGTATTTTATGTCATAGAATAAAACGTGAAAGTGTATTGAGCTTGTGTTCACCACAGACCTTATTTCAGCCATTTAACCAAAACCCCATTCAAAAAACCCATTGACTTTGGGACGATGGAACCGGTGCTAAAATGCTAACTCGTTTCTGCGTTTTGGCCTACAAAGTGATGCCATACCTACACCACTCTATGCGGAAAGGAAAACTCTTACTAAATTAGGAAAAAAAAGATTCCTTAGCTTAGTTAGTTAATTATATTCTCAAATATAATATCGTTGCTTTTATATATTGCAACATCTCATCTTTCATACCTTGTTTTCTTGCCAACAGATTTTTTCAATGACATGTCTTGGATTCCTTTATCCTGCAATTTTATGAGCAACACTCATCTTTCATTTTCATACAATGTACAATATAATATTACGTTCAACTGTCTCTTACTCTTCTTTGTTGCTGCCCTCTAGTAATAAATCGAGAAATCTGTTGCTTGCCACATTACATATCCAAATATTCAAATTCTCTCTTTTATGAAAGAAATTGAGCGATTACCTCAATTACATAAATTAAATTGTATAAGAACAAAAAAGCTAAACTTAAAAAAAGTCTGTTTGCCATCTTTTTTCAGCGACATGTAATTCTCAATTGTCACTTTCCCCCCAGTGTACATTAATTTTTATTTCCACTTTTAACACTGCAAATAAAATAAAGAGAAAATGATCATAGAAAAGACCAAAAGGGACAGTTTAAAAACACAAAAGGTAAGGTACCTACATAAGTTATTCAAATAAATAATTTGCAAACTTCACAAATATTCAGTCTGTGTTTTTTTTTTTTTTTATCAAAATCTATAATATTGTTAATGTACTTTTTGGTTTTTACTCAGTAAGACATGAAGACGTGTTTTCTTTTAATACATTTAGGATTAATAATACAAACTAAAATCATCTTTATTATATATTGTGAAGCCAGAATTACATTTTATTTATTAAAATAAGTAACTCGTAAGCTGTTAGAAGAGGGCAAATGCACTTCCGTGTCAATGAGCAGGCAAAATTCGTTTATATTGCAATTATGCTATACTAAAGCAGACCCATCTGTGTTAGATCGCATCCCCCTCCTCTTCCAAGTTACAGCTGATTTCTCGTGAACTAGCGGACCTCGTAAGCCCCGCCCCTCTCGCGTACAGTTCGCCATGGTCGTCATGGAGACGGTGTGAGAGCGAGGCCACTGGTGGAGCTCGAAGCCCTCTCCTACTGTTGGGAGGAGGTACTCCGATCTGGCCCCGCTGGCTGGCTGCTCTCAACCTTCTCCGTAGACGGATGTTCAGATCGTAAAGGGCCGTCAGAATCTCAGAATATATTCCATACCAGCATATACCGCGTTAACAGTAGCCCTGGGATTTCCATCTATTAGACGCAGCTCCATGGTGACCCGATACTGGTTTTAAAGAGGAGGGCATTCACTGGTAAGATCTGTTTTTGTTGTTTTTGTTGCGCTGTGAAGGTTAGTTAGCTGAGCTAACACGGTTAGCCACTCGGAGTCTTTAGGGTCTGAATCACTATTTAGCGTAAAAGCTAACATATATCGATAGCCAAATGATTCAGTCTATGTACTTAAATATAAAAATAGTAGGTCGGTAAGTTATTGATTGATAGGACTTTAATATTCACACAGGGAGCTATTCCAGCCATATAACGTTAACTTGGCTCGCTAGTGAATCCTAATCCAATCAAAAGCACTGTTCCGATCACAGCGAAAGATCGTTTTTGTTCAAGATCATGACGTGTATTTGTTGTTTAAGTTAATCACACTGTCCTGAGGTCATTATCTTGCGAGTTTCAATTGGAAATGTGGCTGTTAATTAGTGTGTCATAACGCGATTACTAAAGTCGCCAGTCCGGCGATGCGGACAAAGCCTGTTGTTAGCCATAGGCTGCCATTTTACTTTACTAGACTGTTAAATATCTGTTGTATGTGTATTATTAAACGGCTGTTTTTGTTTTCGATACATTGACAAGTATATTCGTCAATGTGTTACGGTATTATTTCGGTCAGCAACGGACCTCGAATATCGTTGTTTGTCTTTTGTGCTTGCGTCAACCGGTTTCTTGCGTCGTGTGAATATCTAGGGAGTTTGTCAATATGTAACGTTAATTATAATATACATCCTGTTTTTTCTACCCGTTACAAAAACGACATGTCGAAACATTGGACACGCGCAAACATCCACAAAGTGCTGTGCCGTAAACAGTGTTCGCATAACAGGAGGACTTTAAAAACTTGTGTTCGAAAAGTTAGAAACAACCTCAAAGTTTCTTATTTTATGAAACTTAATCGCGAACATTAGTGATTCATCATGTTTTTGTTTGTTTGTATAGGTTAATATTGTTCTGTTCACAGTATTTGGAGAGCAGGGCGCGATCTGTTCTCTTTGTTGTACTTCTGCTCTCGGAACAGTTGCACGTGTCGACGCGTGTGACTTTAAGCTCGCACATACTGGGGCTTATTTCTGTCTTACATACGTTACCATGTCCCTACTTGCACTTTTTTTTTTCTCTCCAAATACCTGGCCTTTTATTTATTTATTTTAATAAAGGTGTGCTGCTAGTTTTTGCAGTGAGGCGATAGAGTCGTGTAAACCAGATTAGTGTCATCTGTCCACGACTAATTGCTTTGTAATTGTCTGGTATCTCTAATTTTCAGCCATCATGCATTGGTTGTTGCTTTGTTTTTGCACCACTTGTAACCCAACTACTACTTTACTGTGCGTTTTGCAGTAGCATGTCTTGACTTAAATGTTAAGCTTCATGTTGAAACTTGATCAAGATGTTGTTTCAATATGATATCATGTGGACAAATGTAACCGTTGCTTGAAAAAGCACAAACTCTTGTTGCATCCCTACGGATGACCACCTCTTCCTCATTGCTTTTCATATGCAAAGGTGTATATAATGGCTCGTTTCCACTGAGCGGTACGGTACGGTACGCATTTATTTGCGTTTCCACTATCAAAAGTTGTGAATGGTACCAAAATTCCGAACCGTACCGTACCACTTTTTAGGTACCCTTCCATTGGGGTACCTAGCACAGTGGTACGGTACTAAAAGGTGGAGCTAGACTCACTGCAGGACGTTGATTGGTTGAATAATATTGGTTTTTTAATATAGAGTTTAATATAATACTACTGTTACTGTGTCACGAAATGTAATTTTAAGAGTTTTTCAGGCGAGAATGTAGTTGTTAAAAGCTCAAATCTGTGGTTTATTTATAAAGATGATATTTTTTCCCCCCGGTTGTGATCCATGGGATCAGCGGGCGCTCGGCGCTCATGTTTCCCGGCTGGATGAGCCTTTCCTCGGCTAGTTCTTCTGACGTTCGCCGCTGACTCCGACGGTAGTGGTTAAACATGAGATATAATTCGTCTTGTGTAGACCTAACGGGCGATCTTTGGTCTCGTGAATATATAATTCGTTCTCTGTCAATCGTTTTGGCTGAGGGCTAAGTTTAGTTTCATAGGAACTGTGTGAGCTATAATATACTAAACAAAAGGCCTAAGTTACCAGCTATGTATTTTTTTTTTTTTTTCTCCTATCTTGTACAAAACCTCCTGGAAGGGCTCTGCATTTGGATATTTCTTGCTCAAACCCTTTTAGGTTTGAACCTGAAGGCAGCTCTGGTATGATGAAACAGGAACTGTGGTGCCACGTTATTTTTGGCATTTGGCCGGATTTTATGTTTGCTTCAAAGGAAAGTGACTAGTAGTGTGATAGGATTATGGCTTTCTGATGTGGTTAAACTTGTTTTTAATCACAAAGTGGTAAAGAAATGCTTTAAAAAAACAAATAATTAAAAATCATATAAAATAGATATTTTAAAGGGATAGCTCCTGTTCCTCATGTTGTTCCAAACCCATTAGATGTTTGTTCTTCTCCTCAAACACAAATTAAGATATTTTTTTTAAAACCCGAGGGATTTCGGTTCCTTCTTTGAAAGTCAATTCCACTAAAACGTTGATGCTTCAAAATGTCCATAAATGGGTCCTAAAACAATTCCATATAAATCATATCATATTTGATGTGCTTTATCTGGTTATGTGCTTTGATTAATGTTTATATGTGAATAAAAGCCTAAATTAAGTCTTTTTGTGTCTAACTTAGACTAACTTAGATTAAACTTGATTCTTAAGGATATTTTTGATCAACTTTTTGATGCATCTACGTTGTGATGTAATGGGCTTTCCAATGGAGGAACAGAAAGCTCTCAAGTTTCGTTAAAAAAAGAATTGAATATGAATAAAAGTGTTGTGGGTTTGGAATGAATTTTAATTTTTGGGTGAACTTACCCTTTAAATCCACTTTAGAGTTTTTCGCTGCAATGTGTTACAGTATTATTTCAGTCGGCAACGGTCCTCGAAATACCATTGTAGTCTTTTGTGCTTGCGTCAACCGGTTTCTTGCGTCGTGTGAGTATCTAGAGAGTCACAATCCATCAGTCAATCCATTTTTCTCTGCATTTTGTACAAGCTTGGTCCTTCAACAGCTTGTGATGCGGTCATGTATCTGTATTTTACAATATTTTCAAGCAATCGTTGTTGGATATTTGTGTTATTACGATATTACGCTTACTCGGGATGCCATCTGTACAACACCTTAGTCACTTTTACTGAATCCAGGCTGATTTGCTGCTTTCCCACTCTGGGATCCTGTTGGCACTGAGCATTTTGTTGCAGAATGTTCTATTGCACCAGTCTGTTTGGTACACGAGACAGCAGGCGAGCTCTTCTCTGCCAGTGGGATGTGCGTCACACTCCTTGTGCTCCTTGGACACCCTAGTGCTTCTCCGGAGCTATGAGGGGAAAGGTGTGGCGGCGGTGGCAGATTGGCTGTAGCTGCACTCTCAGCATCCCGTTTGTTTCTCAGATTCGAGGACCCCATGTTTTTGAACTTAATCTTCCTTCTGCACACACATGTATCTTCTTTTGGAGGAATGCTGACAAATGGCTTGTGCTTACTTAGCAGTGCCGTTGCACCTGCTCTCATTAGTGTGATGGCCGTGCTCTTGTTTTTTCCCTAAGTGCATATTTGCTAATAGGCTTAATATGTAATATAAACAACACCATACACCATGTGGATTTCCTGCAGCATCTTTTCTGTATTTTGTTGATTAAAATGTTATATCATCATAACCTTATTCAATATATCGTGAATGATATATAGCCTAGGCTATCTTTATCGTAACATAAAATTACTCATATCGTGTTATAAGATTTTGGTCATATTGCCCAGCCCTACATGTGAGTGTGGTAAAGTACTCTGTTTTGCATTTAATACTCTTAACTACTGAGCTCCATGTAGTAATAAGTGTGTGTTTGTGTCAATAGGTTCAGCCGGAGAGGACTCTTGCTGCACAAGCAGTGCTGAAAGATGTGCAATGGAATGGTAGCGTGTGAGACGAGAACCTCGCTCGCTCACAGGGTGGCCGCCAAATCCCTGCTGCTCCTTCTCCTCGGCATGTTCCCCACAGGCCAAGCTTCAGGTAAGATTATTCACAAAAACCTCCTCCAAACTCCTACACTTCGACCTTCCACTGCTGTGTCTGCTCTCACACTCTTTAAACATTAATATTTAAGATGCCGACAGCTGCCTCATTGATTTATTTCGTAGGAAGTAGGCTAATATGTCCTTAGATTATGAAATATGTAAAGTAACTTGCGGGAATGGAGGTTTTTCAATGTATTATATTGAATTTCGGGTTTCTGCATAATTCTGAGTCACAAATGGTTTACAGTGGGGCGGTTTTGTCTACTGGCATCCATGATTCTTGACGTCAAAGACAAAGGCTTTTGTTCTTTTGTTTTTATCGCTGTCAGTGCTTTGATAACAGAAATAACCGTTGGACTTAAGCTACCGGATGGAATAAAATGAGCATCATTTCTTTGTTTTCAGTCGAGCATCTGGGAGGTGTTTGTGGGGGCTGGGCACACACTCACTCTCTTTCTTTCTCTCCACTGAGGGTGTGTGTATGTCTGTTGCCCTTGTCCGTGAGAGTCTCATCCAGAGTCTCCCTCACTAAAATACCTCTATATCATGTTCAACATGGCAGATTTGGCCTGAGAACTAAGACAGATGTCCATGTTGACTGGCAGTCGATGTGTTGTTATAAAGACTGAGGTGTGTATGTGTGACCTTAGTCACTTGGGCACTTGTGTGTGTGTGTTTTATAAAGCCTAAGTTATTTTTTAACTCAAAAAGCTCTTTTTATAGTTTCATCAGACCATAGAACCAGGTTCCTTTGAAGTTCGCAGCCGCTTTTGCTCATATTTACCAAGGGTGCCAGTATTTGTGGAGGGCACTGTATTGACTTAATCTACCTGAATCATTATTTGAAATCAAAACCGTTCTCTGTTAATAATATTGCTACTGAAGCATCGTTTGGAAAACTAGTCCAGTCTGAATAGCCTTTAACTCTCTGTTTCCAAAACCACACGGCATCTGCACTATTTCCCCTTAACAACACGTGAACGCGGCTCAATGAGCAAATGAGTGTCTCTTGCCTTATGTAATATGTGAGTCATTGAGAGCGTTGCATTTGGAGATGGAGAGATTGAGGGATGGTGGGATTCGGCTGGACCGCTGATCCCATGTGGCCACATTCCCATACTGATTCAGCACCACAAAGTCGAGCCAGGGACAAAAGTGTCCCAAGTGATCCCAAGTAATATGTGTGTGTGTGTGCATGAATGTATGGCTGCTCACACGTGTTTGGCATGAATCTAGTACATCGGCTGAAAGCTACGTGTTCAGCCTTCCCACAGACTGAGCAGCGGACAGAAGGGATGATTTTTCAAGGTCATCCGATGAAAGTCTGTTGATGATATTGTGCCGTATTTTTGGCTGCTTTTCCATTTCATCCACCCAAATATCCATTTTTGTTCGATTCATCTCTTCAGTGTTCTTAAAGATGAAGTGTGTAATTTCAGTTAAAAGAAATTGTAAATAAAAAAGGGGACCTATTATGCAAAATTCACTTTTACAATTTATAATTTATTTATAAATTAATTACAATTTATAATTATAATTTTGTTGTGTACACAATCACCATACTATGGTAAAAATCCATCCACTCTGTTTGTTGTTTTCCCCATAAATCAGAAAAGGTGTCTCAAAATGAGTTGTTCAGGAATGCATCCATTGTCATGTGACAGTGGAACAGGCCCTGTCCACGCCTAGCGACGGAATCGGCCCTATTAGCATAGCTCCTCCCCTGAGTGAGCTGTACACAGTCTGCCATGTTTATCTTCTGCTAAAGCATTTAACTGCAGCATTCAAGTAAGCTATTAAAGCTACAAAAGTTATTCAGTCATTTTGTTGACATTATTCATATATTTTTTTAATTTTATTCGCATTAACAGCATAGACAGCAGCAGATACTGAATATTTGGCCGCTGCTGCTTTAATGCACGTCTTTCTAATATAGACATGCAATTTCTTTCCCAGCTGTTTACATTCACAGACATAACCGACTGTGTTTATGTAAACGCTGTGTGTATTTGACAGTTTAAGCGCAATAGGATGCGAAAGAGAACTTAGTTTAGTGCTCACGCGACACACGGCATTTCTGTGCTTGTGCTTTGGTTGTGTGCGCTCAGAAAACCGCATATCAGAAGATTAAACTGGTATGGCTTTAAAACGCCCGCAAATAATGATGATGAAGAACTGCAAAGTCATGTGAACGTAACCACAATAAAAAAAACATAAAAAAAACAGATGTTTTGTTTGTTGTTGGCCGAGTATCAGAGGCATGAGATGTAAAGGCTCCGCGCTCCTCTGGAAAGGGGGGTGAGGAGCAGCAGTTAAAAGTACATTCACGAAAACCGCATGTTTTTGCTTCCACCCAGAAAAGGACATTTACAGATTGGTCAAATAAATGATCCATGGGGTAAATTGAGCTGAAACTTCACATTCTGGGAAAACCTGAGACTTATAGTACATCTTGTAAAAATGGACATAATAGGTAAAGTCTTTAAGTCTTAATGGGTGTAGGCCTAAATGCATGAAATCGAACCCCGTACAGGAAGTCCTAGACCTTGGATCTGTATTGGTATGTTGTAGAACATACTGAAGGAAGCATATAAGGCTTCTGAGTGATGAAAGAGAAACCTGAATCGGATGTGCAAATCCCCACAGGTCTGCTTATACTTTTGGCCATGTAGCTTGATTGGCAGGTCATCAGTGTCAATGTCAAGACTAGGGTTGTGTGAGACCATTCGACTAGTCGATTAAATGATACTGTTGCTGCCAGTCGACTTGGAAATACTAGTCGTCATTCACATTTTTTTTGCTTTATATTTTTACAAAAGCTACGTTTAAATGACTGTAATGTTAATTTTACATTTTAAAAGTAATATATTATTTTGGAGCGAAAAACAATATAATTTAATTTAACCTCAGATTTTGCATGCGTTGGTTTTCTTTGTGTCACTCACGGTGGGTTCAAAGAAAAGTCCACTCGGAAGATGAGCAAGTTACTTACTAGACACTTGAACAGTTGCTATATCAGCATCCTAACAAAGAAAATACGGTTAAATAATGTAGCCGTCAGAACATGTCAAGTTTTTCTTGCGATTTTGCAGGCCGTCATGTGTACAGATATTTTCATACACAAGAAGTGTGTTCATGCCCGGACAAGCAAGTGGTTGCCGTGGTAACGAACAACAATACCTTAACGGGCTGACTTGGCTGTGTGGACTAACTTTTTATTTGAGGAAATCTGTTTATAATAGGCTATTAGGTTTGAACTTATTGGGCCTGTACTGCCTATTAATTCAGATTTGAATAAATATGTCTATAATGGATAACGTTATGCACGGCAATCATATCGTACTTATCTGACCTATTTTTAGCGGCATTATAGACTAGTCTGTCACAAAATTTCCTTTTAAACGTTAATGAAATTAGTAATTGCGCACATCCAACTTCAAGACAGGACCTGCAAAACCATGGTTTGTGGTTTACAATGTTACAGCGAACTGCTTGAAGCATTCACTGAACAATGCAATTTCAAGGCACCAAGATAATGATCTACAAAGTTTAGGTGCAAGTAGAAACAAGCAGGGACCAGATATACTTTATGAAATGATGTTGTTTGAAACGATTCTTTTTAAAGGGCTCGATTGCATCGCTTCATTCACGTGTGTCAAACAGAAACAAACAAGAGGAAGTAGCACAGGAAGGCAACAATAAAAAAAACCTTGCTGTTTTCAAGGGCTGATCTTAGGGTTTCTGGAGCTTGACTTAGCCCACACTATTTCAGAGTGTGAGAACGAAAAGCAGCTCCCTAAAGGCACACAGCTGAAGTCGCTCTGTTTTTAGCACTAGGCAAATTGTGAACTACAGGAATTTCCCATGTTACTCACTTCTTACTCTGATTTATCACTGTAACACTTCCATATGTTAGCAAGTGTTCCTTCTCACTTCAGCAAAGACTGTTTTCAATCCATTATGACCTGAAAGGCATTGGATGAGGTGCTGGCATCGTGAGCTAGGCTAGCATACATAAACCCTACACCTCAACTATTGTGAATAATCAAAAAGCAGATTTAAATTGTAAAAAGTAGAATCAAATAGAATTTGCAACAAATTGTTTAATGTTGATTGATTCTTTTCAGGTACTTTCATGCACAAACCGTTATAGGTATCACTTGATATGAGGTTTGGGGCTGGTAAGATTGTTTTTAATGTTTTTGCATGGTCACCAAGGCTCAATTTATTTAACCAAAAACACAAAAATACAGTTAAAAACTTCATATATTATTATAAAAAAAATCTATTTTCATATATTTTATAATGTAGTTTATTCTTTTGATGGCAAAGCTGAATTTTCAGCAGCCATTACTTGATCCTTCAGAAATCAATGTTGTGCTGCTTAGTAATTTTTTTGGAAACTGATACATTATAATTGTCTTTTGATCAATTTAATGCATCCTTGTTAGATAAAGGTTTTATTTCCAAAACAAAATGCAGAAGCAGCATTCTTATGCTTCAGGATGTGGTTTGTGTGGGTTTGAGAAATGTCTGCACTTTTTTTTTAACCATCATTACCCGACAGTAAATTTCCCAATAACAATGACGTTTGTTTGATTGAGGCACATCATGTGAAAATAAAATGAGAATTAAAATGAGAACTGTGATCATACACTTCACATTTCCCAAGTTTTGTTTCGATCACTTTGTAGTGCAACTTTAAAAGAGTTACAAGGCTGACCTGATTCTTCTTCTTTGGAAAATCTGTGTGAAGTTTTATTTTTTCCCCTCAAAGCTTGCTTTAGCTTTCTACAGTAAAAATATGTTTCTAGTAGCACAGGTTTAGCAGATGTTGTGCTGTCCCTCAATTTCATAACAAATGTTTTAGAGGATGTTTGTGTGGGTGTCAAATCATTTGGGTTAGGAATGATATGAATCATAGGGCTTGTGTCTCTTGTGTTCATTGTGGAAAAATAGCAGTTTTGTACCTTCACTTCAGTGCATGTCATTGAAGCGCACAAGACTGTAGGATGCCCCATTTGTCTTTTCATAATTCAGAAGGCTGCAAGCGCCTCTCTTGTGGCCGTGTGTGCTCTCGATGAACACTATAGTGTGGACTAGAGAAGGACTCGAGTACTCGAACTTGACAGCGACGATCGATCATGAAAACGATAATAGATATAAATATATCTATCTTTTTCTTTATCGTTATGAGAACACTATTGTGATAGACTGTACGTTTTTTTTGTCCTTTAGTTCCCTTGTTTCAGCGTTGTTGTTATGTGAAGAGCACATCCACAATGGGAGTTAGGTTGTGTTCACACTTGTAGTTTGGTTCGTTTGGTCTGGACCAAAAAAAAAAATTTAGTCTATACATTACATTATAATGTTGTGAATAGGCCTGTCGCGATAGTCAATAAATCAATTAATCGCACGATAAAAAAAATGAGCTCGATAATTTTTCCGGCCGCGATAATTCCATTTGCATGCTTGTTTGTTTTCCTCGTCTCTCTCTCTCTCTACCAAATAGACTGGATGACCACTCTCGGTTCCTTAGCGTATAGGAGGAGTGAACCCTCTTGTCAGTTGCATGGTCTTTGTGTGGGGAGGCGGCGCCGCGGCGCTTGTCAGTCACATGGTCTTTGTATGGGAAAGCGCCGGCGGGACTGCTTGCGGCGACTGCCGGGAGAGAGAGAAGACGCTAGTTGTGAGTTGGAGGGAAAAAAAAGAAAAAGATGGAATTGGTTTCAAAGCCAAACGCGACAGCGAGCTCGATCTCATGAAAATGCGTATCTATACCACGAATGTTATTTCTCGTGCCATTTATACGCCAAAAATAGTTTTTGCGTGCATATGATGCGCACTTTATGGCGTGTAATACACACACACTCCTCACCCCTAATCCTAACCAAGTATTTTCAGTGCGTAGCATATACACGCAATAAAGTGCGTCTCCGTCTTCCCGACAGTAAATTACACAATCACTCAAGCGTTTGTTTAGTCGACAAAGTAACAGAGGACAGTGCAAAATGCTGTGGTACTGTTGAGGCTTTTTTTTATTTGTTTACAAAGGTCCTAACCGGCAGTTTTGCCTGTTATGGAATGTATCACTATTTATGTCTGAGCCTAATGTTTAATATTTTTTGAAGTGCAATTTTGTTTACATCCATTTTATTTTTATTTTTTGGTATTTATTCAAGTGAATTTTTTTTTAACAGACACTGAGAGTCCATTGCTTTTATTGTTTTTGGTTGTTTTGTTAGTTTTTTGTGGATATTTAAAATGTTTTTCCAATTTCAATGTTTAATATTCTTAAGAAATAAAAGTTTATAGATCTTTGAAAATGTGTACCTGCATTATTATGCCATTATCATTATATTAGATGAAAATGGTCTCGAACGACAATATTATCGTTTATCGCAATCATTTCTTGGACAATTTATCGTCCAGCAAAATTTGTTATCGTGACAGGCCTAGTTGTGAATTCTCTGTGCTTTAGTTGCCCGTGTTTCAGCACGTTGTTACGGGAAGAGTGCATCCACAACGGGTGTTACACATTCTGACAAGCACAATCAAGTTCATGTGTGCATCCTCGTCCTTTTGTGCAGATGTAAGCTGTAATATAACTTTTATGTTGTGTATATCTTAATAATCTCATAAAAGATGTGTTTGGTTCAGTTTATTATCCACCCACGCCCTTATCAAACACAATGGCATGACTGAGTTTAAAGGTTGATGTCTGGTTAATCATGTGTAGAAAGGGGATAACATGAAACTATTTATGTGAAATTGCGAATCTAAAAATAACATTTACTCTTTTGCTGATCTATTTGCTCACATGTTCGCTTGTTTGTAGCTTTGTAACTAGCAGTCAATATTTTAAATATTCATTACACATCAGGGAAATCATGCAGTTTTATAAAAACCCATTTTCATCCTGCCTCTTTCAATGACAATACTTTAGGCACTGGCTTATACAGAACCCACATCTTGCCTTGTATAGCCAGATGAAACGGTTACTGATTCCACAGAGAGTCATGAGGAAGTAAAAATGTAAGTGACTAAGAGACAGACGGTTCCTCATATGATGATTAGCCTAGATTATTTCCTAGTATAGACGTTTAAATAGTTTCATAAATGTGGAGTATACACTGTTGCTTTATTTCCTTCATTTCAAACCTCTATCTCTACTGAAAATAATGGAGAAATTCTGTAGAATCCAATTTTTCGATGTAACTACAATGAACAGGGACAGAAGCTTTCAAGCTTCAGAAAAGATCAGAAAGCAGCATGAAAGTGCTCCATACAACTCGTACACTTGTATCCACCTTACTTTTCAACGTGGAAGAAAGCTATTTCCTGTGAGACTTCTGATTTATTAGTCGCTGTAGATAAATAACTAGAAGAATAACAAAGTCCGGCACTGAACCTGTATGATAACTCTAGATGAGAAACAGACCCGATTAAAGTTGTTTTTCACTGAAAATCTGGGAATCGGATGTCTGATTCATTAACAAATCATTCTTTTGAGTTGAATCTTTTCAGTGAATTGGTTGATTTGGAACTTTTTGTGAATAAGACATGAGGTGAACTTTCCATTCAAGACTTTTTCAATTACATTCAATTATTTTAAAGTTGCTGCAAGATTGCTGCGACTAGTGTTTTGTATCTGTTGCGTGTGGAACCGATCCCTTGGTGGTTTAGCTCGTGGTGTGAGATTAAAAAAGTGAAACTATTTACATAAATCCATCTGAGAAAAAAACACTCCACCCTTTTTTGCTCAGCATTGCCAAAAAAAAAAAGTTTTTATCCCCGCCTTGCTTCAAAACAACTAACTGCACCATCTGTCTTTGTGGACAGTGTTTGATAGCCATTCACTGTTGACCCTCTGAGTCGCCTAGTCACGTTTAAACAGATGCCCTTTTCGCACTCAAGTTCCTAATAGCCATTAGCCAGCACAATCGATGTCGGCACCTCTGAGCACAGCTGCTGGCCCAGGATCCAGGCAGCTGAATGGCAGTAGCTTTTGCTCCGACCGCTTGCGTGCACCACAGAGGCTCCAATCTGTCATTAGCTGTGGGCCGAGTGCATTCCTGGAGTGGGTGAGCCAAGGCACAGCAGATCCCGAACACAAGAGCACTGTGTCTAGAGCCATCCGCTGATAGCAGACACAGCAGGGCCACCGGGTGCCCCCTCTCGCTCTCTGTTTTTTCCTTTTTATCCCTCTCTGTACACAGAAGAGGAGTCACTTGTGCCTCACAGCTGTCCGAATAGAATCAGGAGGGTGCAAACACCCATCTGCCACTTTTAACTGTGACAAAGCCTAGAGGAACAATAGAGTCTTCCTCTGTGTCTTCTGTCAGATTGTCTCTCGGTTTTCCCTCCTAGTCGATTTGGTCTGTGAGGACAAGCTGCTTAAATCAGTCGGCCTCCGACCTCGGGGTATAAACGGGCGTAATACAGAACACGTGGAGCTTTGGTTAATGCTTTTGTTCGGTTTCTCAGAAGACAGGCATCATTTAAGGCCCTTTTGTTGTTCACGTGTCCCAAATAAAAAGATACTAGCCTATATATTTTAGAGATGCATTGGTTTCAGTTTTTTTTGTAATGGCTAATAATCAATATTATCATCAGTTATTTTATTTTATTAAGTTATGGGCCGATATTAGACATTTTTAAAATTATTCTCATTTAGATTTCCTTTGCCATCATCTAACGCTCACTTAAAGTTAATCTTTAAAATACTAATAATTTTATAACACTGTTAAATGTAATCTTTTGTCAACCTCAAAACTAATATCCATTTTACATACTGTATATTAAAATGTTGTGATGCCTAAATTCACTTGTAGCAATTAAAAGGACTGATTTTTGTTTTATATTTATTTATTTAATGGTATCAGATTTTAATATCCATTTAATGCTTAGCATGAAAATAATTATAGGCCTTTTAGTATGCATAAATTAGATAATTATTATTATTATAAATATGTATAAATGTGTTGGTCTATGCTACACTGTCTCTGTGAATAAAAAAAAGAAAGTCAAATGTGAAAATGCTTGGTGCCGAGAGATGTTTTTTTATATTTTGGTCGATGTTTGTGTGTTGAGTCAATAAAATATTATTGAATCTGTGGATTCAGGCATTAGAGGCTCAAACAGTTACGTTTTTTTTTCTCCAGGGAGAGTCACCTGGATGTCTTGTCAGGGCTCGTTTTGGTGTAGCAGCCAAGTTCGTCTGTTTCTACCGTCTTTTTTTCTGTGTTATTAGACATGTTCATGTGGAAACTCATTCCTCTCTCCTCTGTCCCTGCAGGAATAACACCCCTTTCACTGAAACTCTTTCCTAACATCCCTTCCTGCTCGGGCGTGAGAGTCTGTGGGTGCGCTTTATCTCTCGCAGTCAGCTGTGTGCTGTTTCCCTTTAACCCTTTGAGTCTGCTCTAAACACATGTGGGAACAGTAAACGCAGACATGTACACTCACACACATCAACTCGTTATCCCTCTCGCCTGCAGTTGGATTCATGTCGTCCCAACCGTGTTATGTACACAGAAACATGAGACTCGAGTATCTTGCGGCCTCCTCTCTCTCATGCAGCGTTTTCTTACAAGGAAACTACATACTGTTATTAGCCCTTTGAGAGCCATTCAAGACATGTTTTGTCACGGGTGGGTCTCATATCTCAGCAGCTGTGGTGCGCTTGTTTCGTCAACAACGTCAAACTCGCAGTGCTATAAACACGACTGGATATCTCAGGAGGTTTGCAAAGCAGGCTTTGGTGATAACTGTATTAAGAGTTCAATGAACAAACATGTATTATGAATGAATCACCATGTGAGGTTAGAGCAGGGCATTCAAGCTGGTATAGATTCTGCTATACCTTTTCAATACTGTTTAAAAGTTTAAGATATATATATATAAAAAATGTACTTTTGAACAATAGTGTATTTTTCCAACCTGTGTTTATTAGCTATGATAATGTGAGCGATTCCATTTTGCTGCGTGCATATGGTGGAAACATTTTGCTGACATTTTTATTTTTATTTCTATTTAATTTATTTTAAATTCAGTTTAGTTTTTAGTTTTAGTTTTTTATTTATTTTAGTTTTAGTATTTTAGGGCTGACAAAGTTAATATGCTAACAAGTATATAAATAGTCTAGTTGTATTTCTGTCTATTGACATTTTCAAGCTTAATACATTCAGATTGGTAAGATTTCACGTTTTATAATGTACTGTGTATCATTTTTGTTTTAGTTTGGTGCCATGGAAATTTATTTTAGTGTAGTTTTACACAGGTATGCTAGTTTTCAACTAACAGTTTCAGTTAACAAAAATGAACTCAGTAAAAACTCGACTATTACATAAATGTAAACCGTTTCTGTACTGACATCAGACTTCTTATTCAATCTCAGATAAGATTAGGTGATTTTAAAATTTAAAATAGACATTACCACATTGTTATGACTTTTTTTTTTGGGCGGCATTTCCAGTGGAAAGAAGTCATGATATACTGTTGTTGTGATTATAAAATGAATCATGTTTATGTCTGTGGGAGATCCTAAAAATAGGGAGAAACTAAAGATAGTTTCTACAAATTCCATAAATGGGACAGAGGAACAAATCCCCCTTCTACCATTTACTGACAATTTGCTTACGATCTCAGGGATTTGAATTAGGAGAGATGAGGGGGAAACAATAGAGATTGAAAAACACATCAGCCCATGTCATAAGGAGATCTCCAACAAAAACATATTTACCAGGGAGGATTTTTTTTTTTTTTTTTTGAGACACCAGGGTCTAATCCATGCCTGGGCTCTGCTGGGTTTTGGTCTCACTGAGCATCTGCGCACTGCAGTGGTCAGTAAAGCGATCCGCTTTTTAGACCACTGCCATTTCTAATGAAGGATAATTAGAATTTCATTCCGCTGTTAATCCCTTTGGTTTTTTTCTTTCTTCTGGGTGCTGCATCATGGACAGATGGAGGGTAAAGGCCGTTCGGGACCATGTGTTTGACATTTTAGTTTCATTGTTGGGATCTCACTCCAAATGCTAAACTTCTCATTATATAAATGAGGTATATTTTATTCAGATTATTGGTGTTTAGTAGAGGAGGTCAAGGATCCAGTTAAGAGTGCATTAGGACATTTTTTGTGGTAAATTTGATCTGCTGTTCAAGGTAGACTAAATTAACCAGGTTTCTTATGAAACTTCTGCCAGCCAAACAGGTTAATTGGGATTTCAGTTGGAACATTACAACATATTTCTGGTCGTAATGTTTTCAAACAAATAGGCTAACCCATCCCATATGGTAGTCCTAAGATAGGTATCTCTATTGTCATGTGTACAGTCAGTTTTAGATTGTGAAGGCCCAGTCCAACTTGTCATAGCAGGTCTGGGCAGCCGCCAGTTAGGCTACAAACGTTCTTCCGCAAATCTGAGATTCTTTTCACATTTTCCCTTGATAGATCCTAGCTTTCGGTGACGCATGATCTAATAATGAAATGATAACAATGAAGAAAATTTCTATTTTGAAGATCCAGTTTCAACCAAAGGCAAAACAAATGTAGCTGAGGTTTGCAATATATATCTTTAATGTGAGCTATATTTGGTCACATTTGGTTCTTTTGTCATATATGTAGTCTCATTCTCTTCCTTTTGAAACAGGTTTATTTGTGGAATAAAATGATACGTCAAGTATATGCCTTTTGAGTACAATGATTTTACCATAGTCAAGGGGTAAAAAAAAATGCTTTGTTGTGCCTAAATCATGGTAAATTATATGTAATGCATGGCTTCAAGTGGCTTATTATTTAATAGTGGCTTGTATAAAATTGGCCGACAGCAGCACGACAGACAGGTTCAATAAGTAGTTACATTTAATAATAATAAATAATAATTATATTAATCAGAATAAAATGTTCTTTTGCCAAATAATTGATTTTCAGGCTTTATGTATTCAAATTATTATAATATTTTTATATTGTATTTACATTTTTGTACTTTTTACAATTTATGTATATTGTTTTTCATTTAATGTTTTATTATTTTACATTTAAAAGACAGTATGGGACATGTAATTGTTTCTACATATTTTATGATTTGAATTAGAATTTTAATCTGAAACAGAACACTTTTTTCATACTTTTATCATAACGTACATTGTAATGCACGTCGACTTTGAGTGTGGCTGGTCCACTCAGAATCAGATCTTTCCATTTTAAAAAGTGCATTAAAATACTGATCGCTGACTCCAACAAAGAAGCAATTGCTTACAGATGTTGCACGTTTGATATAATGGATTGTGAAGCTTTGCATCTGTAGTTCATATCCTGAATGCTTCTCTGGTGTCAAATCAGAAGAGTTTGAGCTGTATGTCCGAACTCTGAGTCCATAATCGGCTGATCGCAGCTTAAGAGCATGTTAAAAGCTCAGATTAGAGAACACAGTGATCGAGGTGGTCTCTCCAAACAGACCCTGTTTGTTTGAGTTGTTTTCTTTCTTTCTGCTGGATAAATGTAATAAGGGGATAGACATGTTTACGTGTTTCAAGTGATCTATTGTGTGAATAAAGCTCCAGCTCAGGGGCTCAGGAAATGTGTTTTTTTGCTCGTGTGAGAAAGACGAGGAAAATGAGAGGGAAAGAGATACCACTGGCTTTATGCCATTAAGCCCGAGGGTAGAAATGTAGTATTCTGTTATGCTTTTCAAAGCTGGACATAATGTGTGTAATATGGGTGAAGTTTTTGTTAAATTGAGGCTGTAATACCAGACTGTCAGCAATATGAGGATAAGATCTACTTGTGTCCCCTTTTTCTTTGACACGTTATGAATTTTAGGGTTAGTGCAAATCAATTTTAGGTCACTTTTAGACCAGAACTTTTGGTGTGAGCCTGAGTCTGTGTGATGTTAGTTCCCAAGTACTTGACAGAAATGATCAACCATGAAAACACAGTTTCAAAGTTTTTTTCTTCAGAACATTTCGAAGCAGCCTTAACGTGCAGTCGCAATTAACGTTGCTCTGCAAAATGTCATTTCAGTTGGAATCTGTGTGTGATCGGGAGTTTCATGTGAAGGTGAAAATTCCCCATGCAGATTTCACTCATGTTCAAGTTGGTCACGAAAATTTTGTCATTAGCCGCGTTTCCATTACCCTTCAAATTGCGCAAATTGAAATTGCGAATTGAAAATACGCTTAATGGAAACACGTAATTTTCCCAAAAACTCCCATTTATCGCAAAAAAGTTTTTACGCTCGCATGAGGTGGTTTTTCAGGCAATTCGAAAAAGAAATAATTCGCAAAACTGCAATGGAAACAGTTTTTGCGCATTTACAGGTCACCTGACGTAGATGACGCGGTGTTTGGACAGAATACGAGACAGAGATCTTTATTAAATTCATATAAGACAAAATTATTACAGGAATAATGGATTCTAAACCTCAAATAAATGCCACAATCAAGACCTCGAAGCAGATATGAGGGAGAAACACCCAGAAACACCTCATATGTGCCGCTCACAAGTATAAGGGTCGTTCCTTACCATTAATGCTTGGAAAACATCTCCTTCGATGCATAATAATGGCCAGTGCAGTGGCTGGGATTAGTACATAAACCTACCAACGTCCGTTGCCATGGTTTTTGGAATGACTTTACTTATCGCGAGAGGAAAAAATTAAGTTTTAGTCGCATAACATCGGTTCATGGAAACGCCGTCATTTCGCAATAGTTTTTTGTCGACATTTAGAAAAAATCGCAAAAGTTTTGTGCAAATCTGTAATGGAAACGCGCCTATTGTTAGTTGATCTTTAATCAACTAATCATTTATCATTTGTTCTCCTATATTTACAGTCAATAAGTGGCTTTTATCATTATTAAATAACTAGTTTATGTAGTCTGTACTGCAGTCTTATTGAAGGACACTATAACCGGAACAGGCCCCATGAGAAATTTGAACTGGTTGGCACAGTTGAATGGGTTTTTATGCTAACTTCTGCTCTTTCTGCCCCTGTAGGTTGTCCCAGACCCTCAGTTGTGCCTCATGGCAGTGGGAACTTGACGGAAACAAACCGTGGCTCCTTCCCTGTTGGCACACTATTGCAGTACAGCTGCGATCCAGGATACACACTGGATGGCTACAGCATTATCACCTGCACCGTCTCAGGCCACTGGTCTTCTGACCTGCCTCGCTGTGTCAAAAATGATGGTATGTTCATTCAATTTTACCCTCTCTTTAGCATTTCATTCCACAAAGGCTAATGCTGTGTTCATATTATGTTGGAATTGCGCATTTCTGAGTAGAAAAACAGTTCTACGTCACACTTCTAAATTAATATGAAAGCTCTGGTTCCTCTCCTTCGCACTGACTCTCAAGCTTTTTTTTCCAATAGTTTGTCAACCACCGAGTGAGCCGGAGAACGGAGGATATAAATGCCACCCCTCGCCGTGCCACAGACTGACCCAAGGTACCGTGATTGAGTACTTCTGTGATCAGGGTTACATTCTAAAAGGAGGGTACCAGTTCCGAACCTGTGACAACGGAGAGTGGAAATCGCCCTTGCAGATCAGCTGTCACTCTGTGCAAGGTATGTCACACAGTTGCTCCACAAGCTCGGCCATTTGGAAATTATGCCATCATGGTACATATGGGAAGTTTTCCTTCTTCTTGGCAAATGTTGCGAACGTATTTACGTATTTTAAATGTATTAAATTATAATAATGTAGATAGCAGTTCAAGCTGTTCAAGTGAGTTAGTACAGCATTGGAAGTTTTAGGTCCCAGAAAGTATAATTTAAACATCACCTATAATTTTTTTTGTTAGACAATCAACATTGTTTTGGATATTCAGTCACTGGATGCAAGTTAAAATTTTAGGCAGCTCTAAAATTTAAAATTTAAAATTTGAGCTCTGAAATCAGTGGCGTGAATGTGGTTTTTTTTTTCTTTTTCTTCTTCACACAACTTGATTACTGTTTATCATTTAAATCTGATTGTTTGGTTTTGTGATTAGCTTTATTGAAGTTATCCCTGATGGGAAAAAAAAATCTAAAACAGCTGAAAGAGGTTTTCTGTTTTTTTTTCTGTTTGGCCAGCTGGTTTCCCAGCACAAACTGCTGAAATCACCCCAAACCCCTCTAAAACCTCCAAAACAGGCCAGGTTAAACGGGTTAGCCAGGATGGTAGACCAGCTAACCACCTTAGACTTGATTAAATTGGCTTTTCAACTATATCTGATTATAAACTTTTTTTGCTTTTGGCTTTACGCACTGCTGTGAATTAAACAAAAGGTTTCTCTTCCAGAGGAGGAGCAGCGCACTATGCTGCCCATGCCGGCTCTGTCTATCGTGGCCTCCACTGCCAGTTCTGTGGCCCTCATCCTGCTGCTGGTGGTGCTGTTTGTGTTGCTTCAGCCCAAACTCAAGTCCTTCCACCACAGCCGGTGAGTTACTGAGTTACTCTCCCTCTTACTGAGCGCATCTTCTTCAATGACTATTGTTTTATTCTTTAGAATAAAAGAGTTCTTATGTAAATCTAAAAGCGTGAGGATTAAAACTGTCATGAAAACCTAAATCATGACTATTTTTTGTTATAAAAATGCTTCAGGAAAAAGTAAATAAATAGTGGAAGTAAAAACAGTATTCTGTATACTTTCGGATATTAAAAAGACACTTAAAATGTTTATATTTGATGTTTGTCCTAATTTACGCTACCGTTTAAAAGTTTTGGGTTGGTAAGATTTAAAAAAAAAAAAAGTTTCTTATGCTCACCAACGCAGCATTTATATGATCAAAAATACAGTAAAAACTGTAATATTGTGAAATATATTACAATATAAAATAACAGTTTTCTCTTTTCATATATTTTAAAATGTAATTTATTCCTTTGATAGCATGCAGATTTTTTGTTACATTCTAAATGTCTTTAGTCACTGCATTTAATGCATCTTTGCTGAATAAAAGTTCTACTACCGGTACATTTGACACCTAGCAAGTGTCCAAAACATTTTTTTCTTAATTTTGAACTATTTTAAGCATATAGATATTATATAGATATATTATTATACTACATTTTTAAATGTTATTTTTGTACTTTTTCAGTCATTTTTGGTACCATTGAGAACGTTCAAAAAACAGCTTCTTGAAGTGTTTGCATATGTACTAATTTTAGTAGCACGCAAAGTTTAAGTCAATCCTAATTCCAACTGTTTGACATAAACAAACATGGCACCTCCCCTACTGCGCTGTTGTTCCAGTAATTTGCTGTTGCGTAATCTGTGATGTAAGCCACAGGTCAGGATTTGACACCGTTTAAGCCTTGCTTTTTATTCCCATATCTCTCCTTCCCTCTTTTAAAGCAGCCGGGAGCAGGGTGTGTCAGGACAGCCTACCTCCATCATGGTGGAGGGCGTTCAGGTCTCGCTGCCCTCCTACGAAGAGGCCGTGTACGGCGCGGGCGGCACTTCCGTGCCACCTCCCGAGTCCCGGGTTCAGATCGTGCTGTCGGAGGGCCCGCAGGTGGAGGGTCTGAACGAACCTCTAGAACAGGCTCAGACGAGTTACAGTTTCCCCTCCACCTCGACTGCTGCGCCCTTGTGTCACGCAGAGACTGTATTGGTTCACCAGGTGCCCTCTTCCTCCTCTCCATCCTCCTCATCCTCTCGCTCCTGGGCTGCTGAGCAGCCCGGTGCCGCTGCGCCTCTCCACCGCAGGCAGAGCAGCGAGAGCAGCGATCAGCACAGCTTGCTTTCAGTCACCTCTGCCGAAGAGTATGGCGATGGTGAGTGAACTTGCAAATCTAGATGTAGAGGTGATGTGTCGTTTAATTTGTGTGGATACTCGACAAAATGGCCGTTTTGGCTTAATTTTGTGTTTTTCTATAAAAACATTTTACAATAGTAATATTATTAAACAATATTTTACAATCTGAAGTAGCCTGACCTTATAAAATAATTTGATATTTTAAAATATTTGTTTGTTTTTTTTACAATATCATGTATTATTAATTTATTTAGTATTTAGTATTATTAAAACTAAACGACATTTCACTACCTGAACTAACATGGCCGTGTCATAAAAAGGTTGTTATTTGATATTTTAAGAGACTTATGCATTAATTTATGCATTTTTTTATAAAACTTTTTTCTTTATTATAATGTTGTATCACCAGGACAGTTGTATCACCAGACTTTTTGCCGTTATGCTCCCTCAAAATGATTAAAGTGAATTTGATTCCTTATTTCAAAACACACTCATCATAGAAAATGAGGTTTTTGTGTGGATTGCATTTTTAAAGTATTTTTTAATGAAAAAAATGAGCCACATGCCATTGACCCATTTTTTGTTTTTTGATGTTACAATACTCATTTTCATTTCTGTGCCTAACCTTATACCATCTTCATGTCTTTTTTCTTCAGATATTCCATTGCTAAAGGAAGCCTGAGTCTGTGTGCAGCCCCCCTCCCTCTCTCTGTCATCGCTGGCCAGCACTGCAACCCCTAAAGCTTCTCACCAAACACTTACCCCACACCTACCCTTCAGAACGCAGCAGTAAAGAAGATCCATCAGCTGTCCCTCTGCCAACAAATCGCCCGGCCCTGGGGTCTACAAGCTGCGTGGCCCCCGTGGAGTCTGGCAGCTCTCTTGACAGGAAGGACTTTTGACCCGGACGACCCCTCAAAGGGATGCGCAAATGCTCGAGTTTAACACTTTTCTTGCAGGTGCGCTAATAACCAGTTGCACTCACAGGCTTACCTCGTCATGACGAGGATTCACTAATTACAGATGAATGCATTAAGATTACATTGTGGATCTCTGCTCCGTCAATGACTGTGACCTCTTGCGAAGGGGAGAGTTCAGCAAGGATTTGCTAAGCCAGGCCCTTTTCTCTTTGATGCTGCATGTTCTGTGCAATTTCTATTCTCTGTTTCGTTCTACACGCTTACACACAGGAGCACGGCACAATCAAAGCATGACGCATAGCACCACCTCGACACATTCCCTTGTGCGAGACGCAGGGTTGAACTGATTTACATTGTACTGTACTCAAATACATGCTTGCCTTTTTATTTGTCAAAAAGTACCTGTGCTGTGCTCTGTGTGTGTGTGTGTGTGTGTGTGTGTGTGTGTGTGTGCGTGCGTGACTGTGGCTGTTGTCATTCGAAGAGGGCTGAAGTATCATCTAGGCTTCATTTCCCCAAAATAGGAAACATTTTCAATACCTCCATTTTCTAATCGCGACGTTATTTAACTAGGATGGATGTTCCTTGTCTACATGTCTGTTTGTCCAAAGTGAGGGAGACATACTTTCAGAGAAATAATTCAACTTTATTTCTTCCTTTTAAAAGCAAGTATAGCTCCCTCATGTTTATGTGTTGCACGCACAAGAAAACTTTGATGTTTTTTTTTGTTGTTTTTTTTATCACTTTTATGTTCTTTTTCCAAGAGGACTTTGTTGGGTGTGGACTAAGTTCATTGCTGGGCTGTACCTTATTAGCTTTGACTTAGACTAATAATATTTGGAATATAATTTAAGCAATAGAAGCCGCATATATTACATTTGAATGCTTTGCATAGCCAGCTGTGGCGTGGCTAACATCTTAAAGATGACTATCAAAGATAGAAGCACCTTCTGTTAAGTTTTCTTAATAAATAATTTGCTATTAAGATGGTATTTGTAAAGAGAATGCATCAGCTATCAGATCTTAAATAGGTTGTGCATTGTTTTAATGCGCTGTCTAGACTCAGCTCCAGAAAAATGGCCTTGTTCTTCACTCATAATGTTCTTTTGGCAAATGGGCATTTGAAAAACCAAACCCATTTTATTTGAATTGCTTTTCGTTTTGCATTTTTTCATCCTTGTTCATTGGACATTGCCACCTCATGTGTATATCCCCCTGTGTGGTTCATGTGAGATTCTGATGTTTGTCACCATGCATCGTATATATATATATATTTTTTGTGTGCGTGTCTGATTTTGGAGAGAGAGGGCAGTTTGTCTATCTGCACATCGTCAGTTTTGTGTTCCTGACTTGTATTTGTAAATTTATTTACATTTTTTTTCATGCAAACTGAAGGCAAAATATTACTGCTGCCTTAACTTGTACATTTTATGCATTTCTCACTTTGTAATCACGTTTCTTCTGTCTCACTGGCTTTATGGTAATTTGTCTTCAGTTTCCTTATGGCCTTACTTTTTTTTTTTTTTCTATGCATAAACATTGTCTTGTTGAATTTCAGACGTAGGGTTTTACTCCTTTGGAGGATGTGACATAAGATTGTCCACCCGAACTTCCTCAGAACTTTTTTTTTTCAGTGATTGTGAAATATGAACATATGAGCTTTTATTTCTTTTTGTTTATCAGTTTCATTCAAAAGATTTTTTAAGTTTAAAAAAAAAGAAAGGACGCAATTAAAAAAGGATGTCCAGGATGTGTGTGAAACACTGTTGTACGGTGTTTTTCTGCAAATGTAATTTAAGTTGACTCATCCACCCAGCTCCCCATCCCCATTACACTTTTTTTTTTTTTTTTGGTTTTCCTCTGTATATTGCTGTGGGTGTGAAGATAGTATTTTAATATTTGTATAAAGTTTAATTTAATTCTACAGTGTGTATATAACTATTTCTAATTAAAGCTTTCATTTGAAGTGCACAAGAAGTTTGGTGCTTTTTATGTTATGATTCACTATGAATACTTTTAGGGTTTTTTTTATTATTGATTATGTATCAGACAATAAGCAGACATAAATGACAGAACAGATAGAACTTCTACATGAATGAAATTCTATCAAATATATGTAAAGTTTCACACAACAAAAAACAAATAAAATAAAATAAAAAATGAATGCATATATAAAATAACATGATAAACATAAACAGAGGAAACATTATGCATCAGTGGTATTACCGGGTAAAGTGCAGGTACCCTTAGTGAGTCATTAATGTTGTGCGTTACCGACATCTAGTGGTGGAGATTTGAAAGTAGTAATAGGAATTCATACTAAGATTCATTTCCGCGAATCGGTTCTTTTGACAATTCTTTCAAAGAACCGAATTAAAAGAACGATGCAGCTATTTACCGCATGACGTGGTTACTTATCTCGTCTTTCCTGACATCCCGGCTGTTTATTATCGAAATTGATTAATAAGGTTGTTGATTGTTATTTCTTTTTTACACTTAATTTTGTTGCAGCTATAATGGAGCTCACTGAGAAGCTAAATAGTCCACCAGAAGGGTTTTTTTTTAGGTGAGTTGGACCAAAAGCGGCGGTTGTCCGTTCAATGAGTCGAAATTGACGGTTATTCAGTGGTTCAGTCTGATTCGTGAATCACTCTGATTGGTTTTGTGAACCGGTTCAATTGATTTATTGAAAACAGCCGATCAAAGTACAATTCGCTGCAGTATAGGCCATTTATACTATATAACGTATGTTATGGTTGGAATAAACATGGCAGATCAGATTATGTATCAAAGTAAATAATAATAAAAGGCAGTAATATTGACACTACAGATGTTTCTAAACAAAATAGGACTAAAAGCTACTAACTTACCATGTAGGCTACCTGTTTCATCATTACATTTGACAGTTTAAACTAATTGATCTATTTTTCACGTAGATAGCGTACATAATGCTTTAAATTATTGAGTATTAGCTGTATCTGACACAGTAGTAGAGCGCAGTGTCTGAACTGATCTCAGATCAGTGTTGAGCGTCGCTCGCATCTCGCGGCTATACGTTACACTGACTGACTCCATTTTGTGTGAAAGGGATTGTTCGCACACGCTCTCATTCAGAGGAGAAACATTAAACAGAGGTATGTACCTGAGACAGTGCATCTTCACACTTGTCTGAATTCAGCTTTTAAGGGTTGTGTTGTTTAACCGACTGTTTTGTGTAATGATTCGCCAGTTAATGAGTTCTCTTTGGATGTGGGTTGTGGTTCTTGAAGGCCCTCTAGCCTTCGTCGGTGTTTGACGCTTGAATAATATCAGCATCGGGATATTACGGTTGTTTTTACCTTGTTTGTATTTGTTTTAAAGAAGATGAGCGGTTGTCGTATATTCATCGGTCGATTAAACCCCTCTGCTCGGGAGAAGGACGTCGAGCGGTTCTTCAAGGGTTATGGAAGAATCAGAGACATTGACCTGAAAAGAGGCTTCGGATTTGTGGTACGTATTGCCTTTCGTAAACAATTTCATCAAATTTCAGATGCTGTTTGTGTTGCATTGTAATTATAGTGACTTAAGCTCTTGTGATGTGTGCATGTAACGTTAGGTGTCCAACCTCAATAATATATTAATAGCACATGGGCTGTGTTTCAAAACCTAGTCTGCAATGGACAGCGTTTTTAAATAGAAAGCTCTTCTGGTTTTGAGACAGTCACGTAATGAAGTGTTCATAATTTCAGGTTATTAGCATATAGGCTACTTTTTATTTCAATACTATATTTTCAAATTCACGACCATTCAAAAGTTTTGGGGAACCCAAAAGCTGCATTTATTTGATCAGAAATACAGTAAAAACATGTATGTTGTGAAATGTTTAAAATATCTATTTTAACATATTTGTAAATGGTATTATTCCTGTGATGGCAAAACTGAATTTTCAGCAGCCATTACTCCAGTCTTGAGTGTCACATGATCATTCAGAATCAGTGACTCCTCTTTGCTGTCACTTTTAATCAATTTAACACATCCTTGCTGAATAAAAGTATTAATTTCTAACTGACCCCAACCTTTTGAACGTTCATGTATATAATATTGTCAAATGAAATTGCAAGTTTGCTCATAAAATGAGCAATTAACAAATGTAAACTAAAAGGACTTATATTAATTGGACAAGTATTTAGGAGAAATAAACTAAAGCCCAATAATTTTTTTCAGGAATTTGATGATCCAAGAGATGCAGAAGATGCTGTTTATGAGCTTGATGGGAAAGAGCTCTGCAATGAGAGGTATAATTAAATTCAGTGCCTATTTGTATAGTGGTTTTCACAACACATTGTTACATATTAGCCTTGGAAGGAGACTGAGCTGATACATGTATGATAACTTTTTTCCTGCAGAGTGACTATTGAACATGCCCGTGTCCGCCTGCGTGGGGGCCGAGGTGGTGGTGGTCGTGGGGGCGGTGGTGGAGGTAGTGGTGGCGGTGGAGGACGTTTCCCTGGTCGGTATAGCCGTGGCTCCCAGGACAGCCGGAGGTAGGGGTCAATCTTTGTTAAATACACTTTATTACTACACATTAAAGGAGCCGTATGTAAGATTGTGGCCAAAACTGGTACTGCAATCACTTTCAAATTACTGTAGAGTGGTGTATCCCCTTCCCCTCCCCCCTGACTCGAGGTTGCCAGATAGGATGCAGGATCCAGCAGGAACGTTTGTAGCTGC
The DNA here is from genome assembly GCF_963993115.1 of Abramis brama. NCBI lineage: Eukaryota > Metazoa > Chordata > Actinopteri > Cypriniformes > Leuciscidae > Abramis > Abramis brama. Next base: position 6,816,472 of record NC_139980.1, read on the forward strand.
AGCTGCGGTAACTAGAGCTGAGCTGGCAACCCGTATGCCGAAACACTACTGACTTCGTGATTGGTAGATAGGTGGAGGGTGGCGCTTCAGGCCAAAACACAACATGACAACATCAACATCAGTTGAGGGCTGCAACTTCACTTTTAAATGACAATATCCTGGCCGGACTACTGTTGTCAGTGATATAAGTATTTGAAATGAACATGATTTCTTAATGTCTAGTGACATATCAGGGCCATTTTATGATTAATTGAAATATATTTCTTACATACAGCTCCTTTAACATAACGATATATATGGGTCGAGTTCCTTTTTGTTTTAATGAAATTAATACTTTTATATAGAAAATATAGATTTCATTGATTAAAAGTGACAGTAAAGTCATATTTGCACAGGTAAGGTTGTGTAAACATACAATGTTTAGTGTTTTATAGAAATCAAGTCAATGACTCTTAACTGTTTCACCTGTCAGGAATCCTCCACCGATGCGCACTGAGAATCGTCTCATTGTGGAGAATTTGTCGTCAAGAGTCAGCTGGCAGGTGAGCATTCATCAATTTCCTGTCATGTTTTGGGGAGTCAGTTGATTTCCCAAACACTGCAAATAACACAAAAAAAGGAAAAAAAGGAATCCTTCATAGATAGAGTATTTAGAGTTAAGTTGATTTATTACCCAATTAAATGTAAATCAATGGCAGAAGTTGTCATTCTGAGATTACTTTCAAATTCAAGGTCATATAATACTGAGGAAACAGTAAGGTTAAGTCACTTTGCCTCTGTTTTAACCAATTGTTCACCCCTCTATTTGCCAGCCTGACTGTTGTGTCGTATGGAAGAGCTCGCTAATGGTGGAGTTAACCCCTACAGGGTCCCTCTCTCTGGTTAAGCCACTCCCATTGTGTCCCACGCCTAGTTGACCTCCGCCGATCGCACGAGAGCTCTCTGAGAGTGATGCCCTCTCGCTCTAGACGCAGCGGCTGCCGCTACAAAGCGCGGTTTGTGACGGTGCCGAGCTGAAAGAGAGAGAGAGACAGAGATTGAAAGCGAGAGATCGAGAGAGAGAGAGGGGCAGAGAGAGAGCGTGTGAAAGAGAGAAAGAGAGCGAATCTCTGGCTTACGCAGTCAATCGAGGGGTTCGGTAATTTGAGAGGCTTCGATCGGTATACTCACCCACCCTGCTCTCTGGTGGTCCCACACACGTGGCAGAGGATAAAACAGCCCGATGGGTACGTTCCCAGGTATTAGTCTATAATCTCTTCCTCGCTGTTTACGCTCGGTGCCCTTGAGGGGACGGCACAAATAGGGTACGTTCGATGGAGGGAGGCCTAGTGCACTTCCACACTGTATGCACTTGTGTTTTGGTAAGAATGCATTTGCCATGTAAATGTACATTATACTAAATGTGGGGCCCTTTTTTTACGAGCCGCTCCACATAGTTGCTCTGCTAGTCTTCAATGTTGTAGTACAGGGGTCCGGGAATGTCACAGCATTGCAAGCCAAAATACCCATGGTCAACATTGTTCCCTTGATCACTACGCCACCACTTTTTGTTCTAGTGCTAGTTAATTTTGGCGAAGAGACACAGAAGTCTTTGTGTTTGCACATTTCAGAAGCATCACAAAGCTTTAAATAGAGTCGAAAGAACATGAAATAAGGCTGATTGGCTGCTTGGCTTCGCTTTTTGTCACAGCATTGCAAGCCAAAACTTCCCAGGTCATCATTGTCCCCTTGATTACTACGCCACTACTTCATTCATTCTAGAACCCATTCATCTTGGTGATGTGCAAACACAAAGTCTTTTGTGTCTCAATGTTTGGGCATTTCTCAAAGCTTTAAGTAGAGTGGCCGCTTGGCTTCGCTTTTTGTTGGTTTCAAATCTATCCGTGTGCTGCAGTGTTCTTCCCTTCAACTTCATTTTAATGTTTATATGTAGCATATTGAACATGGTCCAGGCTTGAGCAAGATCTGAGAAGTTCTCGGACCCCAACTTTGATAGTTAATTTACCCTGATACTTCATAAAACGTGTAAGTGTGCTCATCTAAGTTACCTAGCTAACACAAAATGCTGCTGTACTGTGTGTAGGATTTAAAGGATTTCATGAGACAAGCTGGAGAGGTTACTTTTGCAGATGCCCATCGGCCAAAGCTTAATGAAGGGTGAGCTGGCTGTTTTCTTTCCTGTTACTCTCCCAGTCTTTTTTTTTTTTTTGAATTCAATGAATTACAGTAGCTGTAGATATATGTAATGTTAAATGGTTGAATATCACAATGAAGACAAATAATGGATTGAATCTAAATTGATATTGCATTACTTTTTGAATGTTTTATGTAATACTTTTATCTTTCTACAGTGTGGTTGAGTTTGCCAGCCATAATGATCTAAAAAATGCCATGGAGAAGTTGTCTGGGAAAGAGATCAATGGAAGGAAAATCAAACTTGTTGAGGCGTCCAGGAAAAAGTGAGTTATTTTTGTTTTTAGCATGTAATAATCTTTTCAATATAAAAAATGAATATAAAAATAAACATTTATGTATAAAACTAAATAAATATAAGATTTTCATAATTGCTACAATTATTTTATTACTAATACTTGTTCAGTATCATTCAAAAGTTTGGGTTCAGTCTTTATATATATATATATATATATATATATATATATATATATATATATATATATATATATATATATATATAAAATATATATATATATATATATATATATATATATATATATATATATAATATAGAGAGAGGGTTTTTTTTTTTTACCAAAGATGCATGGAATTGTTCAAAATTGACAGTAAAGACTTTTGTTACAAAAGATTTCTATTTCAATAATAATAAATAAATAAATGCTTTTTTGAACTTTCTATTCATCAAAGAAACATGAAAAAATGCATGAATTACAGAAAAACAGTGATTATAATAAGAAATGTTTCTTAAAGCACCAAATGCTGACATGTGACACTGAAGACTGGAGTAATGGTTGCTGAAAATTCAGCTTTGCCATCACAGGAATAAACAAAACGTTGTATTTGTATTTTTAATTAAATAAATGCAGCATTGGTGAGAACAAGAGATGAAAATATTTTTTTTACAAATCTCATCAACCCCAAACTCTTGAACAATAGTGTGCAGATAGATTCATTAATTGATTTTCCTCTTGCTTTCTCTTGTCCTGTAGATCCAGAACTCGGTCTCGCTCGAATAGCTCATCTCGATCTCGTTCTCGTTCTCGTTCACGAGGGCGATCCGCATCACGTTCTCGTAGCCGCTCCCGTTCCCACAGCCCCAAATCACATAACCACTCAAGAAGTCGGTCCCGTTCAGCCAGTCCCTCTCCTGTGCGGCCCAAGGAAGCAGCGCGAGCTGAATCCGCATCCCCGCCGACCCCAGCGCAGCGCCCCCCGCCGTCTCGTTCCCCGTCCGCTGACAGCCGTCATTAGATGCTGCTGCACTGCATGATGAGGGAAGCGGCTGATGAAGTTTATCGCAGCAATATTCTCCTACCTTTGATCAATTTAGGCCTCTCTCCATGCCAGTGTTTTCACAGCTCTGTTGCTAATTTAAAGGTATTTGACTGGAGAGTCCATTTAAATCAGGACTATACAGCTGTTTTTTGGTGGGGGGGGTTTTTAAGTTCATGTCTCAAATGGGTTTTTTGTGATTATTTTTTTTATCACTACATACAGAGTGAGGTTTGATTTCTGCTTTTTCTGTCGAGATTCTTTAATTGTATAAACATATTCATGGACAAACCATTAAATATGATTGTTTTCAATAAGTTTGACCCTTTGTTGTGTTCTGAAGATTTGTAATTAGGGTTTTATGAATAATGCAAATTGTTTGTAATGTAGATGCTTGAATTGTAATGAAAGAAGTCAAAGAATTATCTGAGTTCCCTTCACGCTGCATGAATAAAGAGATCTTGTTACACATTTGTGAATCCATGTTTTATATACCAGCCTGTTCATATGTACGCATTTGATTTCTCATTGTGTATACACATTTTAATGTTGCATTTGTTTGAACGATTAAATTTAGCTTTTTTTGCCATGCATTTTCTCATTCTTTTTTTCACAAAAGGGGATGAGATTTTAATATGCCATATTTTCTATGTATTGTAAACTCTCATGCTTAAGAGTATTTTTTTTTTCAGATCATGTTGAATCAATGTCCGGCTTTGTCTGGATATGTTTTGATGCATGTTAATCATTCATTTGGAATATGAGTCACGTTTCTGTACCATGATATAAATATTAATTAAATGTTTTTGAACGTTTATAAAGTTTGTGTAGCACTGTAAAAAAATAATAATAATAATAAATTCCCCAAAAAGATGTTAGTAATGAGGTCAGTCGTTCATCTGAAAGCTCAAAAGCGTTACACGTTATACATAAATATTGTTTGTTAAAAAAAAATACACATTTATTGTTAACATGAAGGTATTATTGCAAGTTGCAACTTTGTTTAAAAATGTTTAAAAAAAATTAAGCATCAGACTCCTTCAAGATGTCATTTGTTCTCTGCATATTTTGTTTGATGTCTTAGATATGTATTGAATAGATTTATTAAATGCCTATGGTGATATTCAAATAAAAAATATGGCACCTGTTTCAAGGCAGCTGAAAAAGCAGTCACGTTTGTGCTGTTGAGCAACCACATGTAATTGGACACTTTGAAGAAACTTTTCAGGCTGATTCTTTTGTTTTTCAAGTAGGAAGAAAAAAAAAAGTGTACTTTCTGCTCCACTGTTTATCTTTCACTCTTTGTAGCCCCAGCACCCACTGTACTTTGGCCCCAAATTCCTCGTCTTTTTTCTTTCTTTCAACTTTTTTTAAACTCTGGGATCCCGTGTTAGGGTCTGTTAGTTTCTTCAGCTGCTCTTATCACTGTTGTGGACAGTTTTTAGGATTTGTAATTTTTTGTCTTTAGAAAAAATAAATAAAAAGACTGATAGATTGACTGATTGGTAGGTAGGTCGAATTACCATCCACGACAACTGATCAGTCCTCCAGAAATGTAGTTCTGTAAGTTCATAAAATTGATATACCTTTTGGGGTGGTTAAGATAAAGTCTGTGCTCATTCTTGCATTTAACATTTTCAAATGTCTAATTTTTGCTACAGTTTAAATAGGTGTGGAAGATGTTTTTATTTAACTCTAGCTGGCAATATATATATATATATATATATTTATTTATTTATTTATATATATATAAATATATATTTATTACATGGCTTGGTTGAATTCTAATGTAGAATGCGGTCTGTTATGTAAGGGATAATGTAGAGCGAGGCGGTTGTTATAGCGAATACAACCCCGGCAGGCTGACTGGTCTTGAATCAGCCTGAAGGGGTTGTATAGCCGCCTAGCTCTACATTATCCCGCTTATTACATGGCTACCCACCAAATAAATCAATAATTTGACACAAAATATTGATTTAAAAAGGAGTTTATTGATTTAAAAATGATTGTATTGCTTCCGCTAAAGAAAATAGTCCGTTCCGTCTCTACGGATAGAATCCTGCATCCATAGCAACGCTCTGTTTTTCATGGCAACGGTGTGTGTTATACGGAACGGACTATTTTCTTTAGCGGAAGCAATACAATCGTTTTTAAATCAATAAACTCCTTTTTAAATCAATATTTTGTGTCAAATTATTTATTTATTAGGTAGCCATGTAATAAGCGGGACAATGTAGAGTGAGGCGGTTGTTATAGCGAGTACAACCCCGACAGGCTGATCAGGACCCCGACGCGAAGCGGACCTGTTTTTATTTGACATAAAACAGGTCAATAAACAGTGTGTTCTTACTGTGAAAATGAACCCCACTATATGACAATATGCACTGTTATCGGTGCACAATGCCTGCACACATAACCTGGATGAAAAGTGCTACTTTTTAAACTTATACTAGAAAATAATAATAATAATACTCCAGTACTAAATTCTGAAAAGTTCTGTTTTATTAGGGTATGACTTTAGTTTTGTCAGGTTTGGCATAGACGAAGCAGACAGAATGGTAAGTTAAATGCTTTAATTTGCAGAATGGATTGGTACAGCGAAACAGGTGAGTAAACAGTAAGTTGAATTTCAGATGATAGCTTAACTGAAGTGTAACCAAGTCTCTCTCTCTCTTTCTCTTGCAGATGATGATGAAGGAGTTCCTTAGATTAAGACGGAATGGTGACTGGCTGAGAAGATCGGGATCGAAGGTAGGTATACAGGTAAGTATGGCAGAGAGTCTGTGTCATGTGTAGACGAGATCAGACAATGACTGAATGTTTGTAGCAGGTATATATGGGTGAACTGATGATGAGGTCCAGGTGACGGTGATTAGTAATCAGGTGACAATGAGCGTGTGAATGACTGAGTGGGTGGAGTGAGGGAATGAGTGGAAGGAGATGGTGATGGAATCCTGACAGTACCCCCACCCCCCACCCCCACCATGGCCTCTTCTTCCACAGGAACGGGAGGAGGAGGCACGTCATCCGAGGTGGAATCTGAGGGAACAGAAGAGACTGGGTCAGTGAAGGGTTTGAGGAGAGAGACATGGAAGGAAGGAGAGATCTTGTACTGAGGTGGAAGGGTGAGTCTGTAGGTTACTTCGTTCAACTGCCTCTGGATGGTGAAAGGTCCAATGAATCGAGGACTCAGCTTACGGCAAGGCAGGCGGAGGCGAATGTCCCTCGTCAATAACCACACCTTCTGACCAGGTTGGTATTGGGGTGTATCGGCTCGTAGACGATCCGCTTGATCCTTGTGCCTCCGCACTGCCTGTTGTAGATGCACATGAGCTGAGTCCCATACCCCCTCGCTCTGATGGAACCAAAAGTCGACAGCTGGAACCTCCGAGGGCTCACCCGACCAAGGGAAGAGAGGTGGCTGATATCCGAGGAAGCACTGAAAGGGGGTGAGCCCGGTGGTACGCTGAGTGAGGGAATTCTGAGCGTATTCCGCCCAGGGGAGGTATCAGTTCCAGCTGTCTTGGTACTGGTGGCAATAAGTTCGCAGATAACATCTTATCTCCTGAATCTTCCGCTCAGTCTGGCCGTTGGTCTGCGGATGATATCCTGAAGAGAGGCTGACAGTGACCCCGAGGAGCTTGAAGAAGGCGTGCCACACCCGGGAGATGAATTGGGGTCCCCTGTCCGAAACGATGTCTTCTGGAATGCCGAAATTTCTGAATACATGATGAAACAATGCTTCAGCTGTTTCTAAAGCCATGGGTAAACCAGGTAAAGGTATCAGCTTGCAGCCTTTGGAAAATCGATCCACAACGACGAGCACACAGGTAAATCCACCGGATCTAGGAAGGTCAGTCATGAAGTCCACTCCGATGTGTGACCAAGGGCGTCTGGGTATAGGTAGTGGCACAAGTTTACCCTCAGGTAGTTTCCTGGGAGTGTTGGTGATGGCTCAGACTGAGCAGCCACGGACGAACCTGGAGACAAGACCGATGGACGGCCACCAGTACCGCTGACTGAGGAGCGAGAGGGTACGCTTGCTACCTGGATGTCCAGAGCCCGGAACTGTGTGAGCAGAGTCCAGAAGGGGAGTACGAAGATGTTGAGGTACGAAAGTACGCCCTTCTGGACCTCCCGGCGGAGCAGGATGGCGAGAATTTTCCTGAGAGATTTGCTGAGATTTTGCCAGAGAATGGGACTGAGGATTAAGGCTGGAGGGAGGATGGTTTCAGTACTGAGGTCCTCTGAAGATGAATGATGGAGTCTGGAAAGAGCGTCTGCCTTGCAATTCTTACTTCCTGGACGGTAAGTAACAACGAAGTTGAATCGAGTGAAGAAGAGTGCCCAGCGGGCCTGGCGAGGATTCAATCTTCTTGCCTCACGAAGATATTCCAAGTTGCGATGATCTGTAATTACTTCGAACTGGTGATTTGCTCCCTCCAGCCAATGTCTCCATTCTTCTAAAGCCAGTTTTATGGCTAGCAGTTCCCGGTTGCCGATGTCGTAGTTTTGCTCCGCCGGGGACAGCTTTTTGGAAAAGGCACATGGATGGAGTCTGGGAGGCTCACCCTGCCGCTGTGACAGCACCGCTCCAACCCCAGTGGAAGATGCATCGACCTCAACGATGAAAGGAAGTTCTGGATTGGGATGGATGAGGATTGGTGCTGTCGTGAAGACTTCTTTGAGGCGATGGAAGGCTTGGATAGCTGTGGGATTCAAGGACAGAGACTTTGGTCGATTCTTTAATGAAGATGTGAGAGGAGCACTGATGAGACTGTAGTTCTTGATGAATCTTCTGTAGAAGTTTCCAAAACCGAGGAATCTTTGAAGTCCTTTGACAGATGTAGGTAATGGCCAGTCTTGGATTGTTTCCACCATCCTCTGGTCCATCTGGATACCATGCTGATCTATGATGTAACCCAGGAACTGAACAGAGGTGATATGGAACTCACACTTCTTCAATTTCAGGTAAAGCTTGTGTTCTCTCAGTTTCTCTAGTACTTGAATGACATGATGATGGTGTTCAGCAATTGAAGATGAATAGATGAGGATATCGTCAATGTAGACAATCACAAAGCGGTTGAGGTACTCACGGAACACTTCGTTCATGTACCCTTGGAAGACCGCTGGAGCGTTGGACAGCCCGAAGGGCATAACCTGATATTCATAATGGCCAGATGGGGTGACGAACGCTGTCTTCCACTCATCTCCATGCCGTATACGGATCAAGTTGTATGCACTCCGAAGGTCCAGTTTCGAAAATATGCGAGCCCCACGCACCTGCTCCAAGGCAGCTGGGACCAGAGGAAGGGGATAACTATTTGACGGTTTGAGAGTTGAGATGACGATAATCGATGCAGGGCCTCAAGCCTCCGTCCTTCTTACCCATAAAGAAGAAACTTGAAGCGGCAGGGGAGGTCGATGTGCGGATGAACTGTTGTTGTAAAGCCTCCTCCACATACTCCTCCATGGCCTTCTGCTCCGGGATGGACAGTGGATAGATACGACCTTTAGGTAGAGTGGCTCCAGGTAGCAAGTCGATTGCGCAGTCCCATGGCCGATGAGGTGGTAGTTTAGTAGCCAGTTTCTTGCTGAACACATCCTGGTACGCCTGGTACTCCACTGGAATCTCTACTTGATGCTCTACTTCAGGGCTCTCAACCGAGGTGGGTGAGGTGGAACAAACAGGAATTCCCCACCGAGCCAGAGTCAATAAGGGCTTGCGCTGAGACACAAATATGAGAAGTTAATACATGCACAGTGGTGCGATTTAAAGCTTAAATTTTAGGTGAGACTTGAATTGTGCTTACCGCTGGGCATGGAGGTCGAACAGGGCAAGAGCTGAGAAGATGATTATCAGATGCACAATAGAGAGAGTTTATGAAGAATTCGTCATTGACGCTCTGAAGCTGGAAGATGGGCGGAGCCGAGATCCATAGGCTCTGGTGCTGGAGGAGTGACTGATGGAACCGTGGGCGGAGGACATACAGTGGGAGTCGGAGAATCACAGGCTGATAGTCTTTGCGAAACTCGAATGGATTTTTGAATTAATTTCTCAATTCCCAGACTGTCGTCGTAAACCACCATCAACTGACGAATGTTAGGGTTCAAACCATGACAAAAAGCTGTGATCAATGCTGCCTCATTCCAACCACTGGATGCCGCTAAAGTGCGGAATCGTAAAGAGAAAGTACTCACAGAAGATTGGCCTTGACGAAGATTATAGAGTTGATCATGTACTGATAGATCGGCAGCTGATTGACTGAAAACTTCTTTGAAGTGTTGTATGAAACCTGAGAGGGATTTGACGACTTCCGAATCCGAATTCCACAGAGACTGTGCCCACTGAAGTGCTTGCCCAGACAGAAGTGAAATGATGAAAGCAACACGAGCTGAATCGCTGATGAATTGATGTTCTTGCATGGAGAAATACAAAGATACCTGAAGTAGAAACCCACTGCAGTCCTCTGCCTCACCGGAGAATGTCGCTGGTCGGGCCATGGGACACGCTGAGGCAGTGAACGAAGCAACGGGCGCTTGAGGAAGTGAAGCTGAAGAGGTGTGTTGATGAATGGCGATCGGATTGACAGGTGAATTCGCTGTGGATTCCGAAGGATTCTGCATGGTGGTCTGATCTTCTGTCAGGTTTGGCATAGACGAAGCAGACAGAATGGTAAGTTAAATGCTTTAATTTGCAGAATGGATCGGTACAGCGAAACAGGTGAGTAAACAGTAAGTTGAATTTCAGATGATAGCTTAACTGAAGTGTAACCAAGTCTCTCTCTCTCTTTCTCTTGTAAATGATGATGAAGGAGTTCCTTAGAAGACGGAATGGTGACTGGCTGAGAAGATCGGGATCGAAGATAGGTATACAGGTAAGTATGGCAGAGAGTCTGTGTCATGTGTAGACGAGATCAGACAATGACTGAATGTTTGTAGCAGGTATATCCAGGTGACGGTGATTAGTAATCAGGTGACAATGAGCGTGTGAATGACTGAGTGGGCGGAGTGAGGGAATGAGTGGAAGAAGATGGTGATGGAATCCTGACAAGTTTATTGTATTATGGCACTAAAACAATTATTAGTGTCTGACTGGAGGACAGTACAAAAGAACAATTAGGTTCTACAGTCAAATTTGTTATTTTAGAATAAACAAAAAGCATTTTAAAACTGTCCATTCAGTTCTATACTTACTATACAGTTTCGATTATGAACTCTTCTATTAACTAAAAACTGGACTAAAACCGTACAGCATATGGTGATATTTTGTTTTAAAATTGCTTTTTCAGCTTAAAGGGATAGGCCTACTCCACTTTTTTTGGAAATAGGCTCATTTTACAACTCCCCCAGAGTTCAACAGTTGAGTTTTACCATTTTCGAATCCATTCAGCCGATCTCCGGGTCTGCGGGTACCACTTTTAGCATAAAAGTGGTACCGCCAGACCCGGAGTTCGGCTGAATGGATTCGAAAACGGTAAGACTCAACTTTTTAAGGAGAGTTGTAAAATGAGCCTATTTCCAAAAAAAGTGGAGTATTCCTTTAATAGGCACTATGGCAGGGATAGGCAACTCCGGTCCTGGAGGGCCACTGTCCTGCAGAGTTTAGCTCCAACCCTAATTAAACACACCTGAACAAGGCAATCAGTGTTTTCAGGATTACTAGATAGATACAGGCAGGTGAGTTTTTATCAGGGCTGAAGCTAAACTCTGCAGGACAGTGGCCCTCCAGGACCGGAGTTGCCTATCCCTGCACTATGGAGTCTCCTCAGATGTCACTGTCAGAGGGTCCATTAGTTTCTTCAGCTGCTCTTTCCACTGCTGTGTGCACTTGTGTCTCTGTGTAAGAAAATAGAAAACAGTTCTTTTTAGAATTTATAATACTTATAATAATTTTTAAATAAGCACTACATCAATATTTAGGTTAATAAGTTGATAAACATTCTTCTCAGCAATGTACTTTCATAACAAGTTTAATGGACTTCATGTACCTTTTTGGGATGGACTCAGCTTCTGAATGCATCTGAACAGGACTATGAAAAAAAGAGCCTCGACTATTTGGAACACAATGTAGAGGACGGGAAAGAAATACAGCTGACCAATGAGCTCAGCAGGGAAGGCCACCTTCAGGATTGTGGAACACAGTTGGATGTTCTGACAACCTACCTCCACAGAAACAGTACGTCTGCCACTGAGGACCAACACAAATGAACATCACACTTGTGAAAAATGCGCTGTGACTGTAAATCAATTGGTTGACTATCTTGAGAATGGATTTGCACCTTGGCCAGATACAATACAATTTCATATTCTAGTGGACATACATACGGTGCATTCATCCTGAACAGAGTGGACAGGATATATCCACATGTGAATCCAATCAATGGCATCAATGCAGCTGTGGCTACAAGTTGAGGAGATAGCACCGTGAAAAGTTTTCCTCCATCAGATATACCAGCAAGAACACCAATGACAACACAGGAGATCAGCATCACCATCAACCCAACCTACAAGCCAACAGGGAATAAAGCAGGAACATAGTTTAAGAATATGCTTATAATTCATATAATCTGTCTGTCATGCTGATGGCATGTAGCCAGAGGATTCATCCTTTACAATACAGCAGATTGTGTGGTTGAGCAGCATAAAATGTTGATAAAGTGATGTTGTTTTTTCACAACATGTAAGAATTACCATAATTACAAGATGACAAGTCAGAGCTTTAAAAAAAATCAGAGTTTACAAATTGTAATTGTGAGTCCAGTGAGGGTATAAACACTTGGTAGCCATATGTTGGAATCTCATAATAACTGTAATTCCGCGTTCAAGTCTGTTTGTGTTGGGTATTTTTTTCAAGTGATGCTCAAATGGATCAAATGGGTGGAGCTTGACCTAAATTAGCTTTAGGGTTAAGGTTAGGGTTAAAGCATGTGGTACTCACTTAAGAGCCAAGTTATGTCAAGCTCCCAGTCTCTGGACGTAATGGGTGAAGCTTAACCTATATAGTCCAGAGGCAGCCTTTTTCAGATTTCAGTTTATAAATGTGTAAAGGAATCATTCACTTGAAACACCACTACCATATATTGCTGGGAGACACACAATGGTTTTGTTCTGGCTTTGTTTAGAACTATTTACATAGCAAAGAATGATAACTATAATGATAAATATATTAGCGTCCACACCATGCTAATATATATACAAACGTTCTGTTTATTTTAAGCACGCACTGCAGTTATGTTGTCTTCCACTTTAAAGGCTCAGTATCTTTAAAGCAGCATGGATTCTGATTGTCTGTCAGTGATTTTGTTATTCATCAGCTGGAAAAAAATCGCTCTGAAAGTGATTCTGTGCCGTTGTCATTAGAGTTGTGGTGTGGTGCATAGAATTAGCATGATTATTAAATATTAAATATAGTTCCCTTTCAATATCAGTCTCTCCACGTTGCGTCATCCTATAACACTATGGGGAAACACCTTTCTCCTAGAAATACTGAATCCTGATTGGAATAACGCGTTGCACCTCAATAGCCAATGGCATTCAAGCATGCGAATTAGGGGCGGGAACGCCTCCTTTATAATGCAGCGCTGAATTACATTTTCTCATCGCCAAAAATGGATCACACGTTAGCTGATCATCTTGAGCGTTCTGGTGGACGAAGATGACTATTAAAACCTGTTCTATCTGTGCGGGACCCACCAAGCTTGTGCTCCACGAGTTGTGCGTTTTCTGCCTTGGCAGAATCCACCATTAAGGGTTCTTTAACGCTATCTCACGACCAATACGTACGAATTCGTATGACTGAGTAAAAGGTGGCTAATTCGGCTAGTAGACAATTTGTCTAAACCCCAGGGGTAAGGGGTAGGTCATTCGTACGAATTCATATGAATTGGGCAACTCGTAAAATATGTACAATTTAGCAAAAAACGTATGAATTCGTACGAATTAGCCAACTCGTAAAATTTGTACAAATTGCCGTGAGATCGGGTTGGGTTCTTACTGCCCTCACTGCGATGCCATGAGCGACAGGACTCTCCAGATTTGGATAGCCCTCACGTAGAAAGAGCATCTGGCCTCCAACCTGCCACATCTCCTCTCGGCTTCTCCTCCTGAGCCACAGAGACAGAAGCAGTGACACCCCTAGTTGAAGCACAATGTGTTCAATGGTGAGTTTACGCTGGCTCAGTGCCCGTGTGCCTTCAATAGTGTAATAAAATGCGTATATATATTCAAACTCAAAGTGCATTAGTATCAGAGCTCCTCCTCCAGCTCTTCCTCACTCTCATATTGGCCAATGGACTGGACTATATCTGATGTGGACCTGAAATATGTCTACTCGGAACTATGGCACTGGTAAATTGTGTCTTTTACACAAGAGTACTCGGATGGCGACTGAATGCCCTCCATGCTCAAGTATACAGATACTACAACAGCTGGTCACCGTTATATTCATTTCCAACCCGGTCCATCGAGATAAGGAAGGACCTCTCTCAAGCAAATGGCTTAATCTGGCATCCCAATCCAGAATTGTGGAATCTGCACATCTGGCCGCTCATCAGAGCCCACCAGCGTTAGTTACTCTGCCTCAGCGCATGCTGAATACGATTACTGAAGCAAGGGCCCCTTCTACAAGGTGCCTCTACGCTCATTAATGGAGAGATTTTGAGTGCTAGTGCAGCTCAAGGGAGGAGAATTGCTCAATTCCAGTCATTCAGTCCTTCTTGCAAGAGCGCTTAGAGTGGCAGCACGCCTTCTGCATTCAAAGTATATGCTGCTGCTTTGTTATCATTTTACAGCGAGGTTAACTGTCAGACGGTTGGCAGGAAAGACCTGGTGGTCAAGTCTCTAAGAGGCGCGAGACGGGCATGGTGTTTCAAATAGGTCCACAACTACGTTTGTCATAAGGCGGTGCTGGTGCTTCCACCGCTTAGCCAAACCATTTACACTGAACCCCTGAAATGCTGATCCGGTAGTCTTCACTGCTGTGTGTTAACACGAGGCATACTGTTGCGAGACATATGATGCTATGCAACTTTTTATGATGGTTGTATCTTATGCAGTATTTCTACTGTGAGACATTGTGCTTAGGCTCAATGCTGAGCATTGTTCACAGTAACACGGCATTTGTTCCCCATAGCGTCATTGAATGACGCAACATTGAGAGACCAATAATGAAAGGGAACGTCCCCAGTTACCGTAACCAATTGGTTCCCTGAAATGAGGGAACGAGATGTTGCATTCATGCCATGTTACTTATGCTCAGGGATTTTTGTGAGTGCCTTATTTAGTAGATTCTGAGGAAATGTTTTTACCGCCACTAACTTGCGTGCTTGAATACCATTGGGGTGCAATCAGGCTTCAGTATTTCTAGGAGAGAAATATTCCCCATAGCATCATGGAATGACGCAACATATCGCTCCCTCTTTTCAGGGAAGCGAGGTTATGTTGGTAATCGTTCTAGTTATCCTTGGTGTAAATGGGTCTTAAATTATTTTATTTCAATAATACTCCACAGTTACACAATACTCCACAGTCTACAGTTATTTACTTTAAATCACCCACTATTATACTGCTATTTCTCTTTACAGTAAATAACTGTGATTCCCATTGCATCATGGGAATTTTCTGTGACGTCAAACACCACATACAGAGACTTACTGTATTTTTTAAATTTGCAGTTTACTACTTTATTTGACATAACGGTCTCTCTGACTGGCACCATTTCATCATGCTTTTTATTTCCTAATTTTTGCCTTACACCGCGTGTCTACAACGCTAGTACAACTAGCAACTACAACTAGTAAAAATTCAATTAGAGAGCTCTGTAATTAAAAATTAATGGAAGTCAATGGAGACGTATGACTAGTAAAAATGCATTTGTAGAGCTCTCTAATTGTAATTGCTACTAGTAAGAATTGAATTGTAGAGCTCTCTAATTGAATTCTTACTAGTAAAAATGCATTTACGACGAGTAAAGCTGGGTACAATTTAAGCTAAAACGGCTTGCCATACGGATGGCCCGACGAAACTTTGTGTCGTCGTAGGAGAGGAATGTGGACAAACATTGACACAACATATCAAAGGTTGGCTTGCTCATCCTAAAATTTCGGACCCACTGCTTCTCGTTAAAGCCCGCCACAATACGCTCCCACCAGTCCTGAGATATGCACAGGCTGCAATGATTAACGTTACTGCTGATTAAATTAACAGGACACTTCACCTAACCTTATTTTATTTCATTTTTATTTGATAGACTCGATTTAGTCTTTAATGCAAAATAATAATAATAAATAAATAAAGCATTTTATTTTGAAATTTGGTATTTCATTATTTTGATTAGGGTTACACATACTGACCCTGTTAAGCTGAATAGTTGAACTAAATGACATTTGAATAGCACTATAACATCATAAATAAATATGTATGCCTAAGATTGTGTGTGCAAAGAATCTATTATTATATGCAAACAAAGGAGGTCATAATTTAGCAAATTGTTTAGAATAGCACAGCAACACAATCATAAGACATTCATTTCAGCTGCTCATGACAGCTGAAAAAGAAAGGCTGGCCAAAAAGGCAGGAATGCTGAAAGTAAGGGTGCGATTGATCTGGCACTGATCGTTATCAGCCGATAGGAGTTAAAGCAATAAAAAATCTTTTGACTGAAATATTTTCCTCGACCAAACCCCATTCCACAGCATGTCACGCACCCAGTTTAAGATGAAATACTCAAAAAACATTTGCATTTAAAGAAAACACTTATCATCCTCCTCCGCCTCATAATCATGGTGACGTTTGGCGAACTTCGCATATATTGCAGAGCTAGCATCAATCATATTTTGCATTTGTCCATCTGTGCAAGATAATTTAACCCTTTAAACATGCGTGATGTTTCAGATAGTATGGCAAGTGTAAACACATGAATCGGATATGGGTCACAATTGAAAGAACGTGTAAACAAACGGTAAAAAAAACGGATATAGGCAACAAATCAGAATTGGGCATCAAGACCTGCAGTGTAAACGAGGCCTAATTCATTCATACCAAATCTAGCATTTTAACATCTCAAGTTTATATATATTTTTACATTATTTTGATATTTTATTAGGCAGAAGACTCTCTACCATTGTAGTCCCACCTGATCAGGAAGGTCCTAATATCAGCGCACAGGTGGGTTAACTATAGGAAGGAGAACGATCATCACTCAGTGATTTCTTGCATGTGTCTTACTGTGTATTTGTCTCAAACAGGAACCCCTCCACTGCAGACAAGCTGGAATGGGCTAAAACATCGATTTCAGTCTTTCTCTCTATGGATCTCAGCATTTTTGGACAGAATTTAGGATATGTAAGTATTAAAATTTTGTCTGGCATAATTTAATTTAGTTCATCTGAAATGTTTGAAAATGCTGTTTACAAATATATATTAAGTTTTAGTAAAAATAATAATAAAAATGTAAAAAAATTATAATATGGAATTTTCTCCCCCCTCTCTCTCTCTGTTTTATATAGTGTTGGAACTGGGATCTCCTCTGAAGGACTGAGTACATTTGTGTTTGACACGCACACAGACCAGGGAACATTCTGATGTTGTCAATCAAGTTCTGAACAGTAACCAATCTTTGGAGAAGTTCATTTATTCACAAAGGTGGACAAAAACATTGTGTTGGCTTTTTAAAGATTATTTTGATGATGACTTTTACTCCTATGTTGTGGAACAGATGGAGGAGTAGACAGTCAGACATTGATAATAATAAGAAATGTTTCTTGAGCATCAAAGAGACTTCTTTCAAAAACATTAAGACACTTAAATACTTCTTTTGGCAAAAAAAATGCCAAAAAATGCCAACAAATTTTTGGAAATAAGTGAAATTATTTTGAAGGTGGGGTTATGTGTCATGTATTGTGAAAAGAACTGTGTTTTGTCCTGTGTTGGACATTTCCTTTTTGACTGCTTAATGTATTTATATTCTGCAGTTTTATGAATGTAATGGTTGATATTTCATTATAATAATTGTATAAGCTAAACAACCAATGCCTCTACAATCATTTGTCAAATGCTAACGTTTGGTTTAGGATTTTATGTACTTTTTTTAACAATGTGTGCAGTGAAGGACAGCACATAATGTGTTAATTTAACATGTTTACACATCTTTGTGCTAACCTTTCTGACATATTTACTTTGTTAAAATCATTAACAAAATGAATGAGTTAAAATGAACACAAAACCCTAAACTCACCCATTAATGTGTAAACATTTAACACATCATTTCCAGCATTGGCATACTGTTTATTTTGTGATGTATATGAAATGTTTTAAATAAATAAAAAAATGGTATTTTGTAATAATTTTGTCTAATTGATTTGAATGTCAGTAGTACTTACATTCTATATCAAAATTATGAAATCTAATTTAGTACAAATAAAAATAATTACAGTAGTGTACTGATTAGCTTGATTTTTACAGTAATGCACTGTATTACACAATTACTACCATATAGTTACTGTAAAACTGAAATACGGTTATGGTACTGTAAATCTTAATTACAGTAACTTACTGGCAACACTGTTGTGTTGTGTATTGTGTGTATTGTGTATTCAAATGTATTGTGTGTTAACAGACCATTGATCTGGGAAATATAGGACCCATTTTAATGTGTTCATTATGTGCCATATATTAATCTGGGGAACACAGAGCCCTGAAACATAAGACCCTGGCAACATTGGAATGACCACCATGGTGCTGTTTTCCAGATCAGCATGGCAGTTATTCGGCCATAGGAACAATGCAAGTGTGTGCACTGTCAATACAGCACAATTTTTTGTTTCATTTCGGCTTATTACAATCTAGAAATTGTTAAAGTATCCATGCATGAATTAGCACACACCTGGATGATGATCTTAGAATACTGGGGCACTCTGTAGTTGATCAGGACCCCAATACCGCAGGGCACCAGGATCATAATCAGGGCGACAGTGATGCCAGTGAAAGGAACATACTGCACCAGGTTTGAGAAACCCTGGCTGTACAGGTACAGCAGCAGGGGCATCATACCCAATCCCAGTGCTGTGGAGCACGTAGTCATCACAACACTGAGAGAGAGAGAGAGAGGGAAAATAGTTAAATTAAGAAATAAGAAGATACTTTGTGCAACATAAGCTGGCTTCCATATCGACAAATAAACTTCTATATTTTTCTCTACTAAAAAACAATTCCTGTAACTTAGATAATATATTGTATGTAACTTGACCCTCTAGCGGTTTAAAAACAAGACTGCATGCATTTTGCGGAAGAACATTGTTTCGGTTGTGCTTTGGCTCTGTGTGACTGTGCAGATGAATATGGTTTTGCGGCACCTGCAAACACATGGAAATCCAAAAATAATGTCATCCGAGCATGTAGGTGGAATATTTTATGCTTTTCTTTTGCATAAAATGTCTAATTGGAAACAGTGCTATTTTTGAATTAATGATGTTCACTGATTCTTGAGATAAGGGACAAAACATGTTTTAGATGTTAGTTTTTGTTTTTTTGGGTTTTTTTATGCTACTTTTTCCAGAACAAGACCAATATATCGAAACTTTCATTTTTGGTACTTGTTGATACCGATACCTGTTTTTCATTGCATTTGTAATTTTTTAATATATAAATCAAAAGAAAATGAACCATATTCATTGGTTTAAATTGTTTAAAGCTTCAGTTTTTTTCAAGCTTAATTATGTCTGTTAAAATATATTGTAGCTTCTGTTACTTTCATTGCTCTATTGTATTTTATCTTTTATTTAATAGCACAGCGTATATTTAGATCTGCTTTAACAGGGCTCAATACTAAGGATTTATTTATTATTTATTTTATTTTTTTACCCGGTTGGGTCAGTGGTTCAAATGTTTAGACCAGTAAAATATCAGAGTTATATTATAATTTTGATTCTACAGCAGAAACTACTAGCCTAATTAATGTAAATTTAAAACATTATTAAATTAAATTAAGCAGTCAGTAATAAAATAAGAACAAATAATCCAATTCCAATTATAGCACAAATTAATTCGATATAACAAAGATACAAATAAAATAAACAGTGCTTTTCAGGTAGCTCCAACAGAAGTTTTCAGGTACATCATTTGAATAAAGTAATCAAATGTAAAATAACACTGCATAGTCTTCACTGTATAAATTAAATATTGATGAATTGTTATTAAAGTTTAGATGGTCAATTTATTCAGTCAAGAGCATTGATTTCTTTGTCCTTTGTTGTTTAATTAGCTTTAAAAACACAGCAGCGTGTTTATTAAGCTGCTGTCCCTTTAAGACCGAATGGACAGATCAAATACAGCTACTGTTACATACATTTTATATCTTAACTACGTTTACATAAGACATTGCCAACTATGTGTACTAGGATACTCGATAAATTTTACATAATTTTGGGTTAAAACCTCTCTCTCTCTCTCTTTACCGTCATTTAACGTTAGTAATATGTGCCTTGTTTTACTTCATTTGTTATTGACATATCCGACCAAACTACAAACTTCCCAGCGATGTCTGTGAAAAAAAAGGATGCGCTCGACAAGCTTGCGACAAACCTTCTCTGATATATCCATTCTGCTCTCTTTTTGCTCTGTTGTCGTTGTTTCTTTGTCACAAACACTGTACTGTACACACTGCATGGTGGCTATTGGTGGCTATCGGATCATTTTAATGAGTAGACTACGAGTACACGAACGCAGTATTGGGCCGATGCCGATACTGGTATCGGTGCACCAACTACAATATACAATATCTAGGATTTTCATTAATGTTATTAAAGTAGCTATTACTACCATATTACATAATTGTTATACAAATATATATGAAATAATTCCAACAAGATGTTTAATGCAATAAATGAAAGCTCTGTTAGTATGAAATATATATAATTAGAAACTTTAATGAGAAAACCATTGGAGGGATGGCTGCAGCAGATCAGTAACAAAAACATCCTGTTTTGCTTTGTCCTTCCTCAAAACTGGAGTGCTACAGTAATGAAATTAACAGCAATTATTTTATTTTTTGAGGGTTTTTAAATAAAAATGCTGTATAGGTTTAACAAATAAAACTCAAATTCCAAGGAACACTCTAGGGTATGCAAACATCTTATGCAAACATCTGGGCTAAAAAAACCCCCACCTGATTTGCTGATTGTCAGTGATCTGTTATTGCTCAACTGGCTAAGCAAACGATTAAAGGGACATTTTTGCAGGAGATTTCTCAATAAGGTTAAGCTAATCTTTTTCCCTGTTTTACTATGGGACAGTATTTATTGTCTCAAGAATTACCTGAGGTTCATGTCTCCCTGAAGAGCCAGAGCAAAGATGTTTGAGAGGTTTCCACCCGGACAGCATCCACAAATTAGCACGGCTAAGGTCTCCATAGGACCTAATTGAAACAGCTTTGCTAGGCAGAAGGCTGTGAAGGGCATTATACCAAATTGAGCCCCAACTGCAATCGCCACCCCTTTGGGTTTGGTGAGATGATTCTTGATCTTTGAGATCTCCATTGTGCAACCAAGAGACACCATGGTAATAAAAAGAATGACAATTAAGGCCGAGCGGACGACCGTGTCCAGACTGTCACTGTATGCAGAGCCATTTGTAGTGGTAGTATTTACATTCCTTTCAAAGCTTGAAAAGTTGTTTTCGATGGTTGGATTGATAGTGACTACCATTTTTGAGATTGGGGATTTTTTTTTTTTTTCATAAGCTGTGAGATAAGAGAAAGGAAGTTAAAGAGTCAAATAACATTTAAGTTATCCGATAAACAATAACAACAACAAAGTTTTTCAAAGTTGTTAAAAGTATGTTTTTTTATGTAGATAGATAATTCTCAAGCCTACCTTTGATTCATGTAGTGCTTCAGTGAATAGGGTTCTCTAGAAAGCCAGAGTGAGCAAGTGAGAGAAAAAAAATCTGTCCTCTGCTCTGGTGCAGTTTTTTCCCCCAACTTGTTTGTTCCTTAACCCTTTAAGGTCTTAGCTAGAACTGGTTTCACTTTATTTACATTTAATATTATGTAATAATTTCTGAACACAGACAGATGTACACGGCTCAAAAAAACCAAACAGTTATGATCAAACACGATTATATAGATTTAGTTGTTATATAGATTTTTTTTTAAAAGAGAACATAAAAGGAAAATATACTCCTTTGCAACATAAAGTCAATCTTATGCACAATTTACTTTTTTTTCTTGCATATAATGTACAGGGCTCCGTAGTACTCCAAGTTTCAAGTCTAAAATCTTTGCAAGACTGTGATTCTCGTGTTCTTTGCTACCCACGGTCTGTAACCACATCCTACACAATGCAGTGCACAAGATGCCAATGGTTTCAAGAACTAGAACCAATGTCTTCCAGAAGAACAAAATATTTAGTTCTCTCAGGTACTTCGTCAGTGTAAGCTTAACATCGAATACTTCTATAATAGCCTACTTCTAGTAGCGTTTTCCCCCACTCTACCCTAAGTTATGGCCAGTTATGATCATTAACATTTATACATTTGAATGAATGAATTAATCAATGAATGAGGCATTTTTATAGCGCTTTCATATGTACTGTACACCCAAAGCACTTTACAATTATGTCAGGGAATCTCTCCTCAATCACCACCAGTGTGCAGCATCCACTTGGATGGCAGATGCTTTTATCCTTTTAGACGCTTTTATATGTTTTTATTATATTATATTATATTATATTATATTATATTATATTATATTATATTATATTATATTATATTATATTATATTTATTATATTATATTATATTATATTATTAGGAACGGTACAATAAATAAATAAATACCAGTTTTTTTTATTTATTAGTATATTATATACAACATAAGACTGGACCAAGAAATGGATGATGCAGCAAAATTTGCTGTGATTGCCCAAAAGGGCATTGATTTTTTTTTAATATATATATATATATATACAGAACAATTCTGCCATATTGCCATCACCTGGCACTACGTCGACGAGACCCTGAAATCGCTATTCTGGATCAGGGCCAACTACCACCAACCTGTACACCTCCCAAACACCTCAGGACTTGACTGGAGGGAGGCCATCATCAGATGTCTGAAGAGCGTCTGTCCCTGATCCAGGACACAGCCAGACCATGACCACGACCACCGTCGACCGCAGAGAAATCGCTAGAGCCCCCTGCAGACAGAGAACGACCACCCACAGTGATCAGTGAGCCAGAGCGCGAAGAGGAAGGGACAGCGTTGAACATCGCCCCGGAGCCGAAGCCCCAGATTGAGTCTATGGTAGATTTTTTCTTCTTTCGCACCTGACTTAAGTCTACCTGGGTCTCATCTACTAATCGACGTCCCTGAACGTCTATCAACGTTAGTTTAGCTATATCTGGGTCTCGTCTACAATCGACGTCCCCGAAACGTCAATAATCGACGTTAGTTTACCTATATCTGGGTCTCGTCTACAATCGACGTTAGTTTACCTGTATCTGGGTCTCATCTACAATCGACGTCCCCGAAACGTCAACAATCAACGTTAGTTTACCTATATCTGGGTCTCGTCTACAATCGACGTCCCCGTAACGTCAACAATCGACGTTAGTTTACCTATATCTGGGTCTTGTCTACAATCGACGTTAGTTTACCTGTATCTGGGTCTCGTCTACAATCGACGTCCCCGAAACGTCAACAATCGACGTTAGTTTACCTATATCTGGGTCTCGTCTACAATCAACGTCCCCGAAACGTCAACAATCGACGTTAGTTTACCTATATCTGGGTCTCGTCTACAATCGACGTCCCCGAAACGTCAACAATCGACGTTAGTTTACCTATATCTGGGTCTCGTCTACAATCGACGTCCCCGAAACGTCAACAATCAACGTTAGTTTACCTATATCTGGGTCTCGTCTACAATCGACGTCCCCGAAACGTCAACAATCGACGTTAGTTTACCTATATCTGGGTCTCGTCTACAATGGACGTCCCCGAAACGTCAACAATCGACGTTAGTTTACCTATATCTGGGTCTCGTCTACAATCGACGTCCCCGAAACGTCAACAATCGACGTTAGTTTACCTATATCTGGGTCTCGTCTACAATCGACGTCCCCGAAACGTCAACAATCAACATTAGTTTACCTATATCTGGGTCTCGTCTACAATCAACGTCTCCGAAACATCAACAATCGACGTTAGTTTACCTATATCTGGGTCTCGTCTACAATCGACGTCCCCGAAACGTCAACAATCAACGTTAGTTTACCTGTATCTGGGTCTCGTCTACAATCGACGTTAGTTTCCTGTATATGGGTCTCGTCTACAATCGACGTTAGTTTCCTGTATATGGGTCTAGTCTACAATCGACGTCCCCGTTCAATTTATACTCTAGTGTGTCTCTTCATCGACGTCGGCTGAGTCCCCTAACCCTAATTTGCTTCTTTCGCACCTGACTTAAGTCTACTTGGGTCTCATCTACTAATCAACGTCCCTGAACGTCTATCAACGTTAGTTTACCTATATCTGTGTCTCGTCTACAATCGACGTTCCCGAAACGCCAACAATCGACGTTAGTTTATCTATATCTGGGTCTCGTCTACAATCGACGTCCCCGAAACGTCTACAATCGACGTTACTTTACCTGTATCTGGGTCTCGTCTACAATCGACGTTAGTTTCCTGTATATGGGTCTAGTCTACAATCGACGTCCCCGTTCAATAATATTTATACTCTAGCGTGTCTCCTCATCGATGTCGGCTGAGTCCCCTAACCCTAACTTGCTGCGCAGAAATAACTTAACAGACTCCAGACAATGCCTTCGAATATGCTTTTAGGATCTCAGACAAATTTCAGAGAGAATCCCACCAGCAAAAAGAATACAACAGTTTTTATAGAATAGGAGCATGGCGAAAATGACATGATACATTACATAATTTCCTTACAATTTGATTGGTTCTTCATATGCAAACCCTTCTTTTACTAGAAGCAAACTCTGTTTTCTTGATTGCTTCACTTTGTTCTTTAATCACAAGTTTATAAATTTAGATATCTGTCTAAATTAATTTCCCCTTTTTGTTACATCCAGACATCATTCACTAACACACACTCAGTCACAAGTTTATACCAAAGGGTTTGGAAACATTTAAGATTCAAAAGCATATGAATGTTATTCCTGCAAGAAAAATAAATGTTAGTTATGATTAATTAAAAAATCCATCACAAGTCTGACTAGGGGTGTGAGCCAGTGACATCAGTGGCAGAGGGAATTCTGGTGGAATTGGACAACAAGGACCGGCTGATGGATGTGGACATGGAGGTACTACCTCCTGTCTGTTCTGAATCATCACTGTTTTAAGACAGCACTTCAACTGTTTCGTTGACCTGTTGGGAATTTGGAATTACTCTGTCACCTTCACCGCAAAGCTCAGCCAGTCCTCAAGCCCCACTCTGGATCCCTGCAGCCCTTCGTCATCCCCGGGAACGCCTTGCTGCGAAGTAAAGCCTCAGGTCGTGCAATCACCAGCCTTGCCCGAGCGAGAGGATCCTGTGGCTCCGCCTCCTGCCTCTAATCCCTTTGCTCCACCTCGCTTTGGCTCCTCCCACCTTCAGCTTTGCCACACACCCTCAACCTTGTGGCTCCACCGTGTTCCCTCATCCCTCCGGCTTCCCCTTGGTCAGTCGTCACTTTACTTCCGCTGCGGACTAGCGAGCCTTGCGCTGCGCTCAGTCCCTCCACTCCTACACCCGCTACAGCGGGTTCCTCCTTCCCTCCGCCTCCGCCTCTGTCCTCTGTCCCACCGGCTCCGCCTCAGTCCTCGGGCACTCTGAATCCGCCTCGGACGCTCATCGCTGTGGATTCGCCTAGGTCTCCAGTGCCAGTAATGTCGCTCAGTACCATTGTCTCTCCGTCTGCACCCTGGGATCAGTCGGTCGCCCCCCGGATTTCATTGGCCATAGCAACATGGCTCCTCCCTCCTTCGAGTCCTCCGTGGGCTGTCATCATGCACTGCCTTGCTCTGGGTCTGCTGCATCGGGGCACTCTCCTTCATCGCCGCTGGGGTTTTGTTGTCGTCCTCCTGTCACCATCCCTCCACTGCCTCTATCACCATCCCTTTGCCTGCTCCTCTTGCCATCCCTTTGCCGCCTCCTTGCCCATCTCCAGAGCCCCCACCTTCCCTCCCTTGTCTGTTGTTGCTGTGCAAGGTTGCACTTCTTCGGAGGGGGCGTAATGTCACTCTTATGTTCAGTTATTTTCTTTTAGTATTCTTTTAAATACTTTTAGTTTGTATTTATGAGTCCCATGTTCCTTTGTTTGAGTTTCCCGCCATTCATCAGTTCCCATGGACACTAATCTTCATCACAGTTGCTTGTCATTAGTTAATCACCATGTGTATTAAGTTCGTCACCTTCTCTCAGTATTTGTCCTGTCTCGTTTGAGTTAGCATTTGTGAATGTGTTGCTACTACCTTCTGTTATTTTGCCTGTTGGATTATTATTAAACCCTACATTTGAACTACATAATTTTATATTATCTTATATAATCTTATATTTTCTTATAATATAATATAATATATTATACTGTATTATATTATACTATATTATCAAGAACTGTACTATGAATAAATAAAGACCAGTTATGTTTTTATATTATATTATATTATATTATATTATATTATATTATATTATATTATATTATATTATATTATATTATATTATATTATATTATATTATATTATATTATCAAGATTATATCCAATGAATCAAGATCACTTAAACATCCAGTCATAAACATTTGAACATTATTTTAATCTGAAAAGTTTATTCTTACAAGGTATATTCTTAATTGATAGTGCCATCTAGTGTTGAATATTAAATACTTGCTACACAACAAAATTATCTGAAAAGTGACTATACTTTATGGTACATAAAAATTTAATTACTAATCTACTGTATGTTATTCATGTCATATTTTAAGTATTTGTAAGCCTTTATTTAATAACGGTACTTACATTATGAAGTGTTATGACAGTATATGCATATTTTTGTATTTGACTGATTTAATGTGTGTATTTACGTATACACTGGCATTGCGTTTCTCTGAAAGCGAACGGGGTGGGACAGATTAATCCTGCAGTGAAGCAGAGCCCCCCTGAGGAGGCATGGGGGAAGGGTGCTGGTGGGTCACATATATTGTCTGAGATCATATCTGTGAGCTGCCACAGAGACAAAGCTGCTTTTTAGGGCAATCACCCTTCATCCTGCTTCAGACTCCTGTAGTCCATTTCATTCTCCACAGCCAGTAGTATTTAGAAAACAGACAGTTGGAAGTGCACAAATGGATCATTACAAATGAAGAGGGAACATTATGAAAATGACTGGAAGGGGATTTGACCTTCCTAGTATTGACACCCCATGCTGTGCATTTGTGTACATTCTTTAACCATATAGGCACAATATGGATTCAGAAAAAGTGCATGAATAAAAGTCTATATTACGAATTGAAAAAGGAAATAAATTGAATGCATGAGTAAATGAGAAGTTACTTGGCTAATTAATATTTAATTGCAATAAGAGCAAAAAAAAAAAAAAAATGGTATGACTTATTAGTTCATATACAGTATATGAGGTCTGGGGCAAGGATGCTGGTGGGTCAAGTATGCTATATTATTTGTTCTGGCATAAGGTGGTCAGAGTAAAGATCGGATAGTGAGAAAGGGTTAGTGACTGTGTTTGCAAGAGTTCTGTTTGGTACTCTGACCTTGTGGGGGAGTGAACACAACGATGTGCTTGTTTTTACCCTTTTACTGATCCAGCAGCTCTTATAATCCACTGTTTAAGCGCCTTATCTGTAGCACTATTTTGAGGAGAGAGGAAAAAAATACACTATCTGCCTTGCTTTTTAGGGAGTCTGACATTGATCTTTATTGTTGACTGTTTATTTACAACAGAACAATTTAATTTTAAATAAAGTTCTGTGGTCTTATAAAATACCAGCACGTGCATTTGATAATGGTCTGCTGTATTTTATAGATGTGTGTGATAAGATTATAATATATATAGCCCTTTTAGCTATTAAGCAAAATGTATTTTGTATTGATAACCATACATTTTTAATAGTATGGATGTCTGAATATTAAAACCATTATTTAGGCATTTATAATTTCAAATACGGATTTAATTTTTGATAATCAGTCAACAGCAAAAAAATATGTTGTTAATCTCGAATTATGAGTATTTTTCATTGACCTATGAACATTCTTTTGATATTAACTACAGAAGTTGTATCTAATTTATTTTAAACCTTAATAATTTAGTTTAGTTAATTTCATAAAAAAATTAATTTATATATTTTTTACAACTTGCTTTGTTTAAGTAAAATATCAAAAAATATATATTAATAAGAAACCAAAATGTAGTATTTCATAAGAGTAAATGAATAATAACCAATCTGTATGGATTAAGTTTATTTAGATAACTGTAAATTAACCCCTATTGATATTGTAAACTATTTATATGTGGTTTGTATTACTCTAATAATAATAGTGAAAAAAGAATATTAAAAATACACGAAATATTTATAATGTAGTAGGCTATTACGTATACATATTTGTAGTATTAGTAATCAGCGCATTAGCCACAAACAGCACTGAGCACTTTCCACGTGTCTTGCTGGAAACGCGACATAAAGTGAACTACAATTACCATGAGGCATTCCCACTAAAAGGGCTTTCCTTCAACGCGAAGCAGACGCGCCACGCCGAAACGCTGACTGGGTGTTGTAGTTCTACATAATAGATTCGTTGTTACATCGACCGACAGCTACGATTCTAAAAAACAACAAGTCCTACAATGCTTTGCGCCGCAATCACATACGTGACACGCCACGGTAAATGTCCGTGTGTAGGCGAGTCACGTGTATAGAGTCCGTTGATCTCGTTTCGTGTAAGCAGTGAATCTCTCCTGTTTGTTCATTTGATTTGGGCCCCATTTCATGTTGTTTTCAAAACAACATTTCGTGTAGATTTATCTATCTTCGGCGAAGAATGAGCGACAACGATGATATCGAGGTCGATAGTGATGTGAGTATAGTTATTTGTGTTTGTATTCTGCATGTTTGAGAATTAAACCTCTTGTATTTTCAATTCTTGAGCCTCAATACGAGGTTAGCCTGTTAGCTAGTTAGCCAACCTAGCGTTTGAAATAATTTTCTAGCCAGCCTAATGAGAATATCCAGCCAGATGAGCAATTACACACGGGGTCGAGTCTATACTTGTCTCCATATTTGTACATTTGCGATGCTATGTACTAAAACAGTGCATTGCATCCATCAATAGCCAGTTAAGTATCCCTCTTACAGCTGTAGCTACAATTGTACTTTCTGTTCTGTTTTCTTACAGGAAGAATCTCCGACATTTCACTCTGTGGTGCGTAATAAGTGGAGCAATTAATCCAGTTTTAACCTTTAATGCCGAAAATATCTTCTCTTTTTGAGATTAGCTACAATTTATTTCCGGGTAGGTACTGAACGGCCGTAACTAATTTGCATCGTTGGACGACACAACAAGATAGAATCAAGCCTAAAAGGGGTAGATGTGGTGGATTCGATGAACACGGGCAGAGACACACGCAGTCGGCTTGTTTTGAGTCGGTTCAGGGAGTTCAGTGCTCGACAGCAGGGCACTTGCTGCAGGAAGGGAGGGAGTGAGCGAGCGCTGGGCTTATAGCGAGTGCGCGGCGCGATACGCTGGAACGCTCGCGTCAAAATTGACGAACGAATTCTCTATAATCGAGCGTTCTAGTGTGTCGTGTCGCGACGCTAGCAGGTGTACATGCAATATTATTGGACGATGTCCATACGACGGCAGGGTTGTAATTCATGCCTTTCACCCCTATGAGATCTTGTTTTTCTTAGATTAGACTGTGTGAATAAATAAGCAACATTAAATATTAATCCTGAATCCTATGGAACATCCCCCTTTTCAATTTTCAAAGTCATTTTTTGTACATTTTTATCAAATTATTAATACACACACAAAAAAACAGTGATAGAAAAGAAAAAAACTAAACAAAAATGAAACGAAAGTTATGATAACACGCACACACACACACTGTATGTTTTGTAATTCAATGTAGATGTGTGGGAACCAACTAGGGTAGTTCCGTCATTTATGTATCATCATGCTGTTCCACACTTTTTCTGTGAAACGCAAATGATCTTTGGTAGAATGAGAAAAGGTGCATGTGAATGGTGACTAAGTTTGTCAGTCCCTAATATTTTTCTGTTTGAAATATTCTATATTCTGCATTAAAGTCATACAGGTTTGGATCAATGTGAAGGTGTTGATGATTATGCAATTTTAATTTATTTGTGAAATTATAATATCACAATAACAAATTTCCAGTCCGGCCAGTGAATTAAAGGGCTTGGTTTCTGTCAAGCTTCCACGCCTTGCGTTATTCATGCATTTGCAATTAAAGCATAATGCTTTTGTTTTTGCCATTGACATCACAATAATCCAGAGCCTTGAGCAATTGCGTGCATCTGCTGCCTGGCTTCATGTCTTAAACGTGCATCTTTAAAGAGAAAAGTGTAGTGTAGAAATGTGGTTATGGCTAATTTCCAAAACCAATTCGAAACTACATTGCTAATTGCTTAGTTTAAAAGATGTGACCAAGTCAAAACTGTTAAATGTCTCTCAGAAAATGAAATGATAAAATGGATTGAAATGTGAATTTGGACATTTTCATAAACTTAAAAAGGCCTGACCTTGGGATTTTGTGTTACCAGAATGATCTTACTATGTATTATAAAGACTTTTAAGTGTCGGTTAATAGTTTATTTTCTGCACAGGGATTTTTTTTTTCCCCCACATGTAACCCTAACCTGTTTGCTCAGCATGCCATGCACTCGGGCTGCTCTGTTTCTCTAGAGAATGGGCTTGTAGACCCTTTCACACCCTAGACTGAGACTTAATTTTACCTTCATCATGAAGTTTAACACTTATAATAGTGTTATTTTCATTGCCATTTTTTGGCTTCCCAACCAGTAAATGTATTTTGCCGTTAAAGTGCATTTACTCGCATTCAAATCAGTCCAAACCTGTATTTATAGTTCCGTGGAACAAAAAGAAGACTTTTCGAAGAATGTTTCAACTGTCCATGTGATGGAAGTTAATGCAGTCCAAAATGACTTTCATTGAATGGACAATAAACGTGTTATGTGTTCCACAGTAGAATGTCATACAGGCTTGGAACGACATGTGGTGAGTAAACGATGATAGACGTTTTGTTTTTGGGTGAGCTATCACTTTTAGTAATGGCTGGTCAGTGGTCAGTCTTTGCAAAGTGTGTCGTGGGGTTCATAGTGGGATGTTTAAAATAGCACTCATCACAAAGCAGGCTTGTTTTCACTGGCCTTGAGTTTTCATTGGGTAGACTGGAGACACAAGGTCTGCAATGTCTCTGAAGTCCTGTTTATCTCCCCCTTCCTTTGTGCTGGGAGGAAATTTTTTTTTTTTATCAGGATGTTGAGATCATAAGACAACAGAAGTGCATGTTGAGGAGTATATTCAAAGCTTTCCTCAGCAATACTGCTTGTCATTTTGGTTTCTTTTATGTCATTTATAGCCTTTATACCTATAATTTCACTAGAGACATTGCTGATGTTTTTTGTTATGATAAAATTGTGGAGAAGCCATATGCAGAGTATAATTTTCACTATACTTGAGTGCAGAATAGCCCTTGACATGTTGAGCAGTCTGTCACCTCACGTGGATGTAATACAATCCTGACACTGGCAGTGTGCAGTGTCACCTTTTAGACATCAGACAGACAGCCTGGATCTACCAGTTACATTATGGCCACACCTCGCTCTTCCAGGTGGTGCGTAGACATTGGAATGTCTTTGTGCTGCCCGGTGGCACTTTAACATTTGGATAACTGCTTTCGTTTTGCCCCTTTTTCCACGGAATGCAAAAGAGGCTCTTGTTAATGAGTCACTGGATTCGAAACAGGTTTTACAGCTGTGCCTTTATGTAATAACAGTGTCTTGGCCAAGCCCAGTGACATTGGACTCCAGTGACCATGTTGTTTTTTCAGGCCAACAGTCTCAGGGTACTAAAAAACCAGGCTTAACGTAGAGACTTTTTGTGGGATAGTGCAATTGCAATCTTTTTGTTGCGTCCTAATAGCAGATATTTTAATTCACAACATATTAGTATGTCTTAAAATAACTAATGGAAGTTATGATAGATTGTGCGTTAGCTAAGGATGTTCTGACCAAACATGGTCCAAAAGAATAAGCTGCAAAAAACTGACATCATACAACGTTGTTTCTCTTACAAGTCTCTCAAAAATGTTTTTATAATTGTCAGTATCACTTAAAGGGTTAGTTCACCCAAAAATGAAAATTCTGTCAGTAATTACTCACCCTCATGTTGTTCCAACTGCGTAAGACCTTCGTTCATCTTCGGAACATAAATTAAGATATTTTTGATTAAATCTGAGTGCTGGATCACTTCTCCATAGGGTGCCAGGTGACCGAAACTTGCTGGCCCAGAAAAGTTATTAAATAGATCGTTAATATAGTCCAAGTGACTACAGTGGCTCGATCTTAAGGATATCATGCGACGAGAATACTTTTTGTGCGCAAAAACAAACAAAAATAACGACTTTATTCCACTATTCATTTCTTCTCTCTGGGCCTCGTAGTGTTTTTGCACAGCGCGTCTGTGTTGCACGTCAACACGCATCACACACATGACCAGCGTCGGCCAATAGTGAGCCTACGTGGTGACGTGCAACACAGATGCGCTGCGCAAAAACACTACGAGGTCCAGAGAGAAGAAATGAATAGTGGAATAAAGTCGTTATTTTTGTTTGTTTTTGCGCACAAAAAGTATTTTCGTCGCTTGATATACTTAAGATTGAGCCACTGTAGTCACTTGGGACTATATTAACGATCTCTTTAATAACTTTTCTGGGCCAGCAAGTTTCGGCCACCTAGCAGCCTATGGAGAAGTAAGTGATCCAGCACTCAGATTTCATCAAAAATATCTTAATTTGTGTTCCGAAGATGAACGAAGGTCTTACGCGGTTGGAACAACATGAGGGTGAGTAATTGCTGACAGAATTTTCATTTTTGGGTGAACTAACCCTTTAAAGGGATACTCCACTTTTTTTTGGACATAGGCTCATTTTACAACTCCCCCAGAGTTAAACAGTTGAGTTTTACCGTTTTCGAATCCATTCAGCCGATCTCCGGGTCTGGCGGTACCACTTTTAGCATAGCTTAGCATAGATCATTGAATCGGACAAGACCATTAGCATCTCTCTCAAAAAAATGACCAAAGAGTTTCGATATTTTTCCTATTTAAAACTTGACTCTTCTGTAGTTACATCCTGTACTAAGACCGACGGAAAATTAAAAGTTGTGATTTTCTAGGCTGATATGGCTAGGAACTATACTCTCATTCCTGCGTAATAATCAAGAAACTTTGCTGCCGTACCATGAGTCCAGCAGGCAGATATGACGCAAAAATAGTCCCCAGCTCGGTAACTTCCAACGTGACCAGGACTAAGAGTCAAGTTTTAAATAGGAAAAATATTGAAACTCTTTGGTCATTTTTTTGAGAGCGATGCTAATGATCCTGTCCGATTCAATGATCTATGCTAAGCTATGCTAAAAGTGGTACCGCCAGACCCGGAGATCGGCTGAATGGATTCGAAAACGGTAAAACTCAACTGTTGAACTCTGGGGGAGTTGTAAAATGAGCCTTTTTCAAAAAAAAGTGGAGTATCCCTTTAATTAAAACAATAGAATATAATAGTTTATGTTGACATTTAAAGGTCTACAATTAATTTTTAAACAGTTTAGTTGAACTGTAAATGTTTCCTTATGACTAACACTGTAACCCAATGGCACCGTGACAAGCGAAGAGGCTGAAGCCATTGTGATTCTCTCATTTGCAGGCAGACAAACGGGCACATCACAATGCGCTGGAGCGCAAACGTAGGGACCACATCAAAGACAGCTTTCACAGCCTTCGGGATTCCGTTCCCGCCTTGCAAGGGGAAAAGGTTGGTAAAAATGTCATTGGTAAAACCATGAGGAACACAAGAAGGCATGTTGTTTTGTGTGCTTTTTGTCAATGAAATGTCTACTGTATTACATTGAAACTGTTAATTGAATGTAATGGGTTTAAATGTTCTTATGAGCTGATTAGCTTTTGTTGATTTCCCTGATGTTTTAAGTTGGAGGGTGTGAATTACAAGTGTAATGAGAATTGAGAGCAGAGTAGATCCAGACTGATTGATGTGATCCATGCACAGTTTGGTGCCAGGAAGCCATTACAGGGGGAAATGCGGTTTCTCTTTCCTCTTGTGTGTCTTGTATCTAAAA
Organism: Abramis brama; assembly: GCF_963993115.1. NCBI lineage: Eukaryota > Metazoa > Chordata > Actinopteri > Cypriniformes > Leuciscidae > Abramis > Abramis brama. Next base: position 6,850,346 of record NC_139980.1, read on the forward strand.
TAGAGAGCTCAAGAGTGTAGTAGAAATAATAGTTTGACCCTTATGTTAGAGCTATGTTTCCTCTAGGTATATAGTGCATGGTTTCTGTTATATTTCAGTCTATTAAAATGAGTCACATGACTAGGGATGCATAATATATTGGTACGATATTTGTTATTGGATGATATTAGGGATTTTACTGGTATCGCCTGATATTGGATGTTTAATTGTGCTCTATTTTACATTTAGATTAAGCTAGCGTTAGATGATGGCAAATGTAAAGATAATCTTAAACACTAATAATATTTAGCAAATCTCAAAAAATAACTTTTTGGTTGGAAGTACCATTATAAGAACTGCACTTTTTTTTGGGCAAGTGAGTTTTTCATGGGCCAATGTGAATAAATCTCGGATTTAAATTCAAAGAGACAAGATAGTCTGTGCATGACCTGACGTTTTATTCTTGTCTACAGTGAGGCGATGTAAGCATTATGAATCGCTGATGAAATGAAATGTTTCATTCATACTCAAAGCCAGAGGGCTCTCACTTCCAGAAAGTATACAACTCTTTATAAAAGAAGTAAAAACTTATGAAATCCCTTATATGGACAATGTACTCCAGCTGTAGCCAAATAAAAAGCTGAAACATGAAGACAATAATCACACGATTACGACAGTATGGTTTATGTGTGTTTTTTTTAGGCATCTCTCTGTGTTTTCATAACATTAATAAAGGCTGTGTCAATTAGAACTGCATTATTTATATACTTTACAGTATAGAAACTATTATTCTGATAAAAAGCCTCATTAAATATTAGTGACTTTAAAAAACACATGCTATTTACATTGTATAATATCCAAGATGAATTAATGCACAAGTGTTTGTAGTACATAAACCAATTATAAATGTGTCATTAGGAAAAATATAGAACATGAATTATAGGTTATTGTTCAGCAGTGTATTTAATTTCTTAGTCAATCAAAAGCAAGAGATAAGAAAAGGTCAGATTAAACACTTGACTTTTCTGTTCCCCTTTACTTCAGAAATGTGAAGCTACCAAAAGAGGAGGTTTTTAAGCTGTTTGTATGTGTTCATTAGGGTTGTTTGGATGAAATGGGTTTTGGGGTTTATGTATGTGCAATGATACTTCATTCCTTGCGTCAAATTCTAGTTTTTCATTTGTTGCTGACAGCAATCTATCAAACAGGCATCCCGAGCTCAAATCCTAGACAAAGCCACAGAGTACATCCAGTACATGCGACGAAAAAACCACACACACCAACAAGACATCGACGATCTGAAGAGGCAGAACGCCCTGCTGGAGCAACAAGGTGGGTGTCGCTGTGTTATTCCATGCTTTTGCTCTCTGGTCATGGTGATTTGTGTGCTGAAGGAAAAGCCTAATTTGACTTGTAGTTCCCTTGTGCCTCAAACAACATGATTTTGAGTAGAAATTGAAGAACGTGTCGTCTTGTCTCTTTAATTTCCAGTGCGGGCACTGGAGAAAGTCAAGGGGACCACACAGCTCCAGGCCAACTACTCCTCTTCAGACAGCAGCCTGTACACCAACCCCAAGGGCAGCGCTGTATCAGCCTTCGACGGTGGTTCCGACTCGAGCTCAGAGTCTGAGCCGGAGGAACAGCGTTCCCGGAAGAAGCACCGCGGGGAGGATAGCTAAATAGCGGATCCTCGGCCCGCTCCACAAAGTTCTCCTCTGAGGGGAGGGAGAGTCACAGCATTGGCCTGTTTCTTGTTGTATTTTGTGTACCTCAATCTCCCCAAACCACCTTGATCAATCTCTTTCAGTGAATGTCAACCCTCGATTCAGAAACCTCGCCTGAAGAAACCTCTTTGCCAGGTTTGGAAGAGCGGGGGACGCTAGTTACGGGAAGAACACTCACGGAAAACACGGCTTGTTTTTACTCTCCCTCCCTCTCTCGACTCTGTTCGTCCATCTTGCGTCCTGGCACACGCAACAACAAACGATGATTTAAACCCAAAATGTGGCAGCTTTGCAACTTAAGGACTTGATGCTTTTTTTTTGTTTGTTTTTTGTACCCTTGTCTGCAATCCCTCCAAGTGGAAATTCAAAGGGTTGAATGAGGTGTACAGCTCCTAGCACTGCTAAAATATAAATTTTTGTTGAATATCTTAAAGCCTGCTTAGAACTTACCCATAGCTGAATTGTCCCGAGTGGTTTGCCTTTCTAAATATGTTACTTTTCCATAAAGGATTGTTTTTAAAGCATCTATCAATGTAGCCCTTGTTAAACCTAGGGGATGAGTGATGCATTTTGAAATGTCATTGATAAAATCCCTTATTTAAAAAAGAAAAGAAAACCAACATTCTTTATGGGAAGGCTGCTGAGCTTGTGTTGTATTTGTTGTTTTAGCCTGATGTAGTAAAAGTTTACAGGTTGGGGGAAAAAAAAGATACTTTTTTCTTTTCTTTTAAAAATGGGGGTTAAAAAGTGAAAAAACTTATATTTTGAATCTGTAATCTGAGCCTCCCAAACATGCATTTTATGTATTTCACTCCATACTGGGAATATAAACGTTCCAAATGATGTATCCCCCCACGAAGCTAGTCAATATTGAAAGAGTAGATTCATGTCGTGACTTTTAAAGGTAAATGTTCTAAATGTTCATTGGAAATTTGACCGCTGCACACCGCAAAAAAAAAAATTGCATTTTGAGTGTCTAGGAGATGCGAGTGAGTGCGCGAGTGTGTGTGTGTGTGTGTGCGTATCTTTTACCATATTTTCCACTTAGGACATTAGTAAAACTGAGTAGGTCTTTCTTTGTCTGATTCCATTCCATGGAAATTACAGGTATGTTGTACATACTGCCAACAGTTGTCTTGCAAGTTGAGGCCTACCTTTACAATGAAAATTATAAATAAAACTATTTTATCCTTTACATATGCTGTGTGGTTCTTTTATACCAGTGGTTCTCAACCTTTTTGACTCCAGGGTTCCCCATTCCCCACAATGGATTTTTCCAGGACTGGTTTCACAGATAGGGTTTAGAATCTCGGTCCTGGAGGGCCGCTGTCCTGCAGAGTTTAGCTCCAACCCCAATTAAACACACCTGAACCAGCTAATCAAGGTCTCACTAGGCATACTAGAAACTTTCAAACAGGTGTGTTGGAGTTAAACTCTGCAGGACAGCGGCCCTCCAGGACCGAGATTGGTGAACCCTAAAGCAACACAAAGGAACGTTTCCTCTTCGGTCGCCCTACAGGTTGGAAGCGGAATTGTCCATTACCGCTGTCGTAAATAATTTCGCCGCCCGCAGCCTACCGTCGCACGCACGCTCGCTGTTGATCGAGTACCGGCTTTGAATGAACGATGTCCACAGACAAGGTAGAGTATGATGCATGATTTTATGAAAGCATGATGTATTGCGACATCAGAAACGAAGAAAAACTAAATAATGACTATTGTAACGCTTGACGTAAAGCAAGTCAAATTTGTAGTTTTCTTATGTCTCATTCGAACTACAGAAACGCGACCCGGTTTGGCAAACTTGCATAGTGTGGTTAAAGCAGATATAGGGCTGCAAAGCGAATCCAGAAGTGCCTTTCACCCTGTTACGACTTGATGAACCACTGATACGATTTTGGAAACATTATTTTAAGGTAAACATTTTGACTTAGTGTTGCTTTAATGCCGGGGACAACGACTATCTGAAACATTCTAAGACTGAACTGAACCTGTTTCCAACGATTGGAGCAGATTTTAAACACTGACTGAACGCAACTGTCTCTGACCTGGCGCGTTTGGTCATGATCAGTCGTAAGTATCAAATTACATTCATAATCGGCCTTACAGTCGTTAAGTGTGTCCCTGGTTTAAGCCAGGATTAGGCCTTGGTTAAATTAGGACATTTAAGTACGTTAGTTCTTTTAAATGTGCAATAGATAAAAACATTACTGGTGTGCATCAATCTTATAACGGCCATATATGTTTGCAAACGCATGGCATAGCTATGAAAATGTATATTCATAAATATATTTTATTATTACTATATATTTTTTCCCAGATCATTTACTCTCCCTCATAGTTCAAACCTGTATGACTTTAAGATATATTGATGTTAAGATCAAAAACAGTGGTCCATATTATTTGTGCACTGTAATCAAAGTCTTCTGAAGGCATTAAACAGCTTTGTGTAAGGAATAATTGAAAATTTACATTATTCATTGAAAATGTTCTCCATCATAGCTCTTAAATCTCATTCATATTTCTGCATAGTCAAAGATACAAATCAAAAGATGTGAATGGCCTTTACACTGTTTGAAGAAACAAATTTAAATTAGAAATTTTATGGAATCAAATGCATTAATGCACATACACAAAACCATCCTCAGTCCTCATTCACTTTAATTGATGGAAAACAATGTCATCATTCTGCTGAATCTCTCTTTTGAAGAAAAAGTCATACGGGTTTGAAAAGACATGAGAGCGGGTAAATAATGACAAACTTTCATTTTTGGATAAACTGTTCCTTTAATGTAATAAGATGAAATTCCATTCTGTTTTGATACTTCATACCAGCATATTCAGATTAAAAGCATGATGATTGAATTATTGAATACAGTTGTAATGCTCATTAAACAGCAAAGGTGACAAAAAAAATTACAAAATGTAAACACTGTACTCATGGCTGAGTGTTGTACCAAGACTATTTCCATATATTTGACATTGTTTCAGTCATATCTGTCAAATAGCACTCAATTAGAGATGACAGAAATAAAAGTCAAATGATGGACTGCCCATAGTGAATATAGATAATACATAATGCACCAACCGAAAAATAAAAACACACCTTCATCCAAGTCTTTATTTCTGTCCAGAACCTACTGTCACATGCACTCTGGGAAATGTCTGCCAAAGCCCAAAATAAGCTGGTATGTGCAATAAAATATCAATGTCTGGTGCATGAAAAACACCTTGCCTTGTCAGTCTCTACCGTTTTCCCTGGCTAAAACCCACAACCCCATGCTGAAGCTGTAGTATATCAGGCCCTCGGAGTGTTTCCCCACCTGTAGATGCTTACAGACCAGCAAAGGACATTTGGCTACAGCATTTACAGAAGATGCCTCTGTGTTAGGTCAAGCTAGCTCAAATCCCCAAACATTTTTACAATAAAAAAAGAGGAAAAAGTCTATGACTGGTCCATCGCATTTGCCGTAGCTCCCATCTGAAGTGGAACAGGTAACAGGTGGAAATGTTCAATCGCTTGGGCGACCTTCTCTGGACAGATGTTGTAAACTGGATGAGTTGGTGCCTGAAAAGAAGAAATAGGAGAACATTTAGTTATATGAATGCATTATTCTCAATGTGGCTGGGCTCAACTGAATTTTTAGTATCTCTTACCAGTCTGTTCTCGTCTCGACCGAGGATCAGCTCATTATGGAGGTCTTTGTTTCCGAAATGCTGTGCAATTGAGAGTCCACTCAGACAGTAGCATGTGTGGTAGAAATCTCTAGACCTGTGGGGAATCAATGATCAACTACTATGAAAGTCTGGTATGGTCTGTATAGTTAGTAAAAGGACAAAATATCCAAGACAGTTGTATTTTTCACATTTTAAAGTTCACATTTTAATTTAACTTTGATTCTTACAGTTAAACAAGATAGATGTAATGTAACTTTTATGACCTTTCCAGCTAGACGTTTTTCTTTTTGTTAGTTACTAGAAAAGAATATGTACAAAATCAGATTCGCTAACTAAAAAATTCAGACTCGTTTGTGAACCGCTTCATTGAAAAGAATCCATTCAAAAGAACGATTCACTCACAAACTGCAAAGTTTTGCTCCACACTAACTCTAGACAAGAACAAGAAACAAAAATCCTTATCCAGTAAATCACAACCAACTGTAAAGGTTATGAGGCATTCAAATATTTTTGGGGACAATGGGGGGGCCTTGGAACCAAAAAGTAGGAGAATGACTGCTTTATTTGACACATTACTGGTCATATTATTACAAGCTGATAAACTCTTTTATATATGCGTGCGTGTGTAAGAGCTGTACTCACTTGCCCGGTTTGTCCAGAAGGCCTCCACCAGGATTCTGGCAGCAGAGGAGGATGTATTCCTGCAGGGCCTTTCTCTCAAACATCCAGCTACTCAAACTCAGCGTTGAGTCTCCTATATACACAGTAATATTTTCTTCATAGGTTAAATTACTATACATGACATTAGACCCCAAAATATCCATGTTGGGTTTATATTTTGACACAAAACACATGGGGGAAAAAAACACATGGGGAAAAAAAAAATCGCTTGATTATCTTTATATGTTGTCACCTTCTTTAAAAAGAGCCCTGTGGAGTAACGGTAATAGTCCTGCTTGCCAGAAGGAGTAACACCCATCCACCAGCTTGTTACAGCGGCCTTGAAATCCACCTTCAAAACGCATTTGTCTGCTGGTTACC